>NC_071102.1:10305000-11002500 GCF_024256425.1 Clarias gariepinus
AAAGACATCCAAACTATGAAGGAACATGGATGTAATTATGTAGCAAAAAAAAAATCGTAAAACAGCCCAGAATATTTTTTTATTTGTTAAATTGTCCAAAGTAGCTGCATTTAGCTTTCATGAAACATGCCACACTCATGGCATTCTCTCGTCAGATTTACAAGGTAGTCACCTGGAATGGTGTTCAATTTACAGGTACATATGCCTTGTCAAGAGTTAATTTGTGAAGAATTTCTTGCCTTCCTAATGTGCTTAATGTGCTGCTGCAGGGGATAAGTTTATTAGAATGACCAGCCTCAGAAACCGCCGATTTTCAGCACCTCAGACTAGAGCCCACATAAATGCTTCTCAGATCTGTTCAAGCGGAAGATATATTTCAACATCTACTTTTCAGAGAAGACTGTGTGAGTCAAGCCTTCATGGTTGAATTGTGACAAAGAAACCATTACTTTGGAAGAGACTTGCTTTAATCAAGAAACACAAGAAATAGATATTAGATCAGTGGAAAACTGTCCTTTGCTCAGATGAGTCCAAATGTGAGAATTCGGGGATCTAACAGGAAAGTTAAGTTAGTTAAGTTACTCGTCTTTGTCAGCTGTAGTGAGCGTGGTTTACGGTTGACACAATTCATGACTTAATCAAAATTTATTGCACACTTAGCTATGGAATCCCATCTGGTTTGCACTTACTTGGACCATTGTTTGTTTTCCAACTGGACAATGACACCAACAACACCTCTAGGTTATGTAAGAGCTATTTGTCCAAGAAGGAGAGTGATGAAGTGCCTTATTAGATGACCTGGCCTTCATAATCATTTGATCTAAATCCAATTGAGATGGTTTGGGATGAGTTGGACCAGAGTGTGAAGCAAAAGGGGCCAACAAATACTCGACACCTCTGGATGACTTAAAGAATGTAAAGAGCGTTCAAAGCTGTCACCAAACCAATAAGTAACTACTTTAAAGAATTTAAAATATAAAACTTTTTTGTGTTATTTAACACATTTTTGTTGACTACATAATTTCTTATTTGTTCTGTCATAATTCATGTCAATGTCAATTGATCAAATCTATCAATCTTTTTACATCCATGAACACTATGGACAATTACACGCTCACCTTCCTTCATATCTACACTACATTTTGTACATCTACATCCTGGACCATTGCACAAAGACACTTTAATAACTTTGCACACCTACCTTCACAACTACACTACATGTTTACGTTTACATCCTGGACCAGTGCACAAAGACACTTTAATAACCTCTGCACAAAGACACTTTGTTCTATGCATATTTGCACACCAGTACAGTATATTTCAATTTGTACAATATATTTCTATTTTTATGCACATCATATTTCTATGTACAGTATATTTCTATTTTTATGCATATCATATTTCTATTTTTATTTTTAGTTCCATTTTTTTCTAGCACATTTCTATTTTTATTTTTAGTTCTATTTTTTCCTAGTTTAATTTAATTTCTTTATTTAATTTCTATCGTATTCTTTTATTTATATTTATTTCTTATTTGTAAACTTTAATTCTCTTTTAGGGTCAATAGCAGTCGTATAATGCATTTCACTACATTTCGTACTGTGTATGTTTATGTATGTGACAAATAAAATTTGAATTTGAATTTGATAATTACAATGTATTAAAAACAAATGTTAAATAAGAAGGTGTGTCCAAAATTTTGAAACAAACTGTGCTATATATTTGCTATTTACCTCTGTTAGATTACATTTATCAATAACAGTACAAAAAAAGACTAAAGAAAGAACAATTATAATAAAGAACCCAATGTAAAAAAGCCATTTTTATCGTGAACAAATAGAAATGTAACAAGTTTTTATTACAAATACAGATACAGTACACATGGCAGTCACCAAAACACATCAGTTCCACTAAACACATATTTCTATTCATACCATCCTATACAACACACCAGGGGCAGAATTCTACTGTATGTTGCATATGTATTTTTTGCATATATGTATATTTGTGTTTTTCTGACTGCTGACCAGCTGAGTGTGGAGCTGGCTGGTGGTCAATGTCATCCTCTGTAACAGCAGGTGCATACTGTATAAGACGAAACTCGCACATATACACACAAATGCATAAACAAGCACACACATTCCCCCCCACACACAAATCACCTACAATTTCAGCACTTTTTTTCCACTGTGTAACCACATATGTAATATAAATGTGTAGGGGAGTGTGCAGTGTGGAGTCATTGAAAATGTGAGAATTTATATGTTTTTCACAGTAAATAAGCCAAGTCTGAGGTTAATAAAATCATTAATCACATCATTTTTATTTTATCAAATATTGAAAACATGTTCTACAGACCTGAACACCATACAAGGGTTAAAAAAGATCTATTAACTTTTACAGACATTTATTTATTTATTTATTTATTTATTTATTTTTGTGTTGATTAATTTTGAACCAGCGGCAATGAGGTTAGTACTTTCGCTTTGCACCCCCAGGGTCTGAGTTCGATTCCCGTCTCCTGTTTGCATCTCCTGCCTGTGCTTGGTACTCCGGTTTCCTCCCGCAGTCTAAAGACATGCAGGTTAAGCTAATTGGCATTCGCAAATTCCCCGTAGTGTGTGAATGAGTGTGTGTATTTGTGTGTGCCCTGCGATGGATTGACACCCTGTCCAGAGTGTACCCTGCCTCAAGCACCTGGAGCCTCCTGGGATAGGCTCCAGATCCCCGCAACCCTGAATGAAGGATAAAGCGGTTTAGAAGATAAGTGAGTGAGTGAGTGAAAACATGTTCTACAGACCTGAACACCATACAAGGGTTGAAAAAGAACTATTAATTTTTACAGACAGATTTTTTATCTATTTATTTATCTAATTATTTATTCATTTTTATGTTGATCAATATTGAACCAGCGGCATGGTGGTGTAGTGGTTAGCACTGTCGCCTTGCACCTCCAGGGTCTGGGTTTGATTAAGGAGCTAAAGATTGTCTAGTGGTTAAAGAATGTCAAGCAATCAAACCCACAAGAAAATTCATGCCATGTATTTCTCAGCATGGTTTTCTGCTATAATTTATATCCTTTATACTCTACTATTAGACCAGGGCCTATTTATTTACATTGTGCAGAAAAGGGCCTTGCAAACATAATACAATTGGGATTAATTAAATATAACTATGTGTATCATACTCACAGACATAAGCAAAAATATAATGCAAAATATAAAATACCAGTACCAAGGGAAGTTTTTACTGAAGCAAAGAGATTTAAATTTTATCTCCATAATAAATCGATGGTTGTTTCATATTTCTACATATTCCTAATTTAAATATAAGTAATTAATGTATTATCTTTATATGCATCACAAGACACATACAGTACATAGATTAGAAGACCTTTGTACTTAAAGTGTTTAATGGAAATAATTTTCTGAATAAACTTTAGAGGGGGAAAAACGACAAGAATTCAGTCAAAGTACTAATTTCCCAAATGTCATCACTTGCATGGAAGTCCTGTGCCTGTTGCATATTGGTATATGGAAAATAAATAAAAGTTGAGTCAAGCAGTCTGGAACAACCCTGTCAACATAATACTGATGAAAATGTTTGGGAAATATGTCCACAATTAGTCTCAAAAATGTGCCTGTGACCAAAATCCATATGTCTTGGACAGGCTTGGACAACCAGATGTACTGTAATTCTGTGCCTCATTTCCCTGTACATCTTAAACCTTAGCTGGTCCCTGCACAAATGTATCAGAATTGTTTCAAGAATCGATATCTGCTGCTAAAAGTACCCAAAACCTCCAGCTAAAATGCAGTAAAATTATTTGCATATATTTAAAAAAGATTCTTTTCCGTTGAATTACTTTTGTAATACAGTGTATTTCTAGTCCACAACCATAGTAATTCAACCAGTGCCTGGAGACTTATTGCACACGTTACACATGCAGCCATTTTTTGTTCTCTTTTTTTACAGGTCAGGTCAACTATGACATTCTCCCAAGTCTATCAAACTTGCACTACTTGGGTCAGCAAGTCCACTTTCCTAAAACATGAAAATTATTATTCAAAGGCCCCTGCAGACAGGAATAGAGGAAAGAGTCAAATCTTACAAAAGAATACATTAGCTTTGACTATGCTAGTGAGAGGCGAAGTGCTACATGACCTAAAGTGCCCTCTTGGCAAAGAGCATATAGAACTGGCTTGTGATGATGGACCTAGGCAAGCAGCTTAAGGCAAGTGTAATGGTTTTAAAGAATTGCAAAGTGAGCTGGGGGGCATGGGGCATACCTTTGAAGGTAGAATGAAAAGACATTTTGCAAAATACACTCTATACTCTGTATCACAGAAGAAACCAGGGAATAAGACTGAGCCTCTTGTTGGCCTTTGATCAAGACAGAAGATTTGATTTACGAGTGCAGTTTGGGCACAGTCCAAGACCTGATCGACCACAACTGGGTGCCCCAGTCAAGGGTGTCTGATGCTGAAAGACTGTATATGACTGCAACAAGTGATACTTAAATGAATCAAAGTTAGCCCGTTTTTACTTCAGTCTTCTAATCTGACATAAATCTCTACAAAACCTAAAAGACATTAGTACAAAGACAAAACCTGTAGTGCAAAGCCAATCTTTCCATGGTCTATAGAAGAGGAAGCATAGATCAGCCCATGGCAAAATGTGTCATTGTGCTCAAACAGTGGCTTCAACTAATAAACTATTGAATTTTCAGTAGGTTGTGTGTAGGAGTGCAGTTGTGTACTTAGTCTCAGTTCTTCCTGATATTGGAGGAGAAACAAAAGCTGGATGTCTTTTTATGAATAGCCTTGTGAGCTGGCAGATTGTATCTGGTCGATACCAGTAGGTCAGGGCCTCCCCTGTTAGCATTTAAAATCAGTGAGACCTGAAACCATGAGGAAACTTGTGTGTAACATAAATACCTAAACATATGATAGATTATCATGTCCTGATTTAAATTAAAAAGGTAAATCTTAAAATTAAGAAATAATGTTCCTAACTGAATATTATTATTTAGTCAAATTTAGTTTTATGACTTCTATTTTTTATTTTTCATATACTGTACATTATACCTTGTGCCTCTGTCATCTGTTTCCAGTCTGATGAAATATACGATAATATTCTAATATAAACCACAGGAAAGGTCCACACTGTCATAGGCATACAAGTTAGTGTTCAAATAGTATTTCACTGAAATATTAGTAATTACTGTAGGTAATGTTATTTTTCACACAAAAGACCTTACTTATTTAGATTTTTTAAAAAGTTTAAAGTTCAACTTCACCAAATTGCAAGGACAGCTTCTGTCATGTAATCTAGAAGATGTAAGGGGCAATAATGTTTTATATATACTGTCTCATCATGAATGGCAGCTCAATCTTAGTAAAAACGAACTGCTGTTCATCCCTGGTGATTCATCCCCCGGTCAAGACCTTGTGATCTCTCTGGACAACAACGGATCACTCCTTCAGCCACTGCAAGCAATCTTGGGGTAACTCTGGATAATCAACTGTCATTTTCCACACACATTGCTACCCTTACTTGTTCTTGTCGCTTTATGACATCAGAAGAATTTGTTCATTTCTTTCAACACAAGCCAATTGGGAGCTTGTTTAGTCCCTTGTTTTTTCAAAACTGGACTACAGCAACTGGTAGGTCTGCCTCGGTCAACCATTTGTCCTCTGCAGGTGATCCAGAATGCAGCTAAACTTCTCATTTTCACCCTTCCCAAGTTCTCCCACACTATCACACTTCTCCGCTCCCCGCACTGGCTTGACTGATATTTAGTTAGTAACCCAATGTAAGGATCTATCCAATGATGGAAAGTTAAGCACTTTTGTAAGTCGCTCTAGATAAGAGCATCTGCCGAATGCCTAAATGTAAATGTTATGTAAAAAAAAAAAAAGAAAAAAAAAAACATGGCCATTGCACATAGATATTAATTTTTAAAAGATTACAACTCGTATCTAATTCAATTAAACACATTCATTGTAAGGTCGTTTAAAATCAAGTCTACTCTTAATTTAAGCATTTAAGTAATATGCCAGGATTAAATCCAACAGAGAGCCTCTTCCTGTGACCGCATTACTCTCAGGAACAAGGGAGCAATCAAGCTGACTGAGGAGGAAGATATTCAAGTAAGCACTTTAATATACTTTATGTCTTGGTGAATAATTCTAGTAACCACTTACAAGTCATTCCCCTTTGTAGAGGAAGCTATATTAAAAAATGTATAATCCATAAACCACATTTTATTAATATGGCAAATGAAAAGCCTGAGACATTCAATTGAGCCTATATGGATGGTTAGACAACTAAGAACTTGGTCCACGCAAGAGTGAGTACTTTTAAGAGACCCATCGGTATTAGGGATAGAGAATGACTGTCCTGCTACAGCTAGTACTTAGAGAGGAAGTTACTTTATGGTGTGGGGGGCAGCAAAGAGGCAAGACAATAGAATAGCCTTTAGTTAACATTTTAAGATACACTGCCTGACAAAAAAAAAACTGTTACAGCTGGTACCAATTATTTTAACTATAACTTATGCAGTTAACAGCTTCTCATTTCTTAAACAACCCTAATAGAAGATGCATCCCGTGGTGATGGAAAAAGATGTTGTCGGTTTCAGAAGAGTTATATTGGTCTGCATCAAGCAAACAAAACCATGATGAATATATTGGAATTGAGTTTAGAACAGTTCAACACATACACAGGGTACATGTGGTATAAATATTATTGGGGTAATATGGGTGCATCAGGGTAAAAATAGAAGCACATGAAGCAATGTATTCATCATACAAATAGCCCACTGTACAATCCTTGGAAGGCAGTGCTATGATCTGGGGTTGCTTCAATTAGTCAGGTCTAGACAGATAAAATTAAGTCAGCTAAAGACCTGAATAGCCAGATTATTGCAAATGAATTTTTATTTTTTTTGCTTCCTTTATGGCATGGGACAATGCCAAAATCCATCAGATTCAATTTATAAAAGAGTAGAAAGGTATTGGGAGCATAAGGAAACACACATAAATTGCCCAAAACTGAGTCCTAGCCATAACATCTCTGGAAAAGACTTTACTGAGTGGTTCATCAGATCTTGGGTCAAAAAATGTATGCAATTTCAAGTTTTGACAAATGTATGCCATTATCAAAGCTCAGAGGGCTAAGGCACTGAGTAACTGATAGGAAGGTCGGCGGTTCAAGTCCCAGCTCCACCAGGTTGCCATTGTTGGGCCCTTGAGCAAGGCCCCAAACCCTATCTGCTCCAGGGGTGCTGTATTATGGATGACCCTTCGCTCTGACCCCTGGGATATGCGAAAAAAGAATTTCATTGTGCAGTAATGTATATGTGACAAATAAAGGCTTAACGTAATTAGTGGCAGACACATGACTTTAGACACTTCCAGACTGAAAAATAATGGATAAAAAAAAATTCCCTTAGGTTATAAATAATTAGAAAGACACTATAATAAAATTCACCCAAATTGGCCTAAAACTTAAAACTCTTTTTTCTTTCCTAAACAATGTTTTAAATGCCAATAGGTACTGGTACCAATAGGATTATTATATAGATGTTAATTAATAATAATACATTCTTCAAAATAAACAGAACATGTGTTAAAGTTATCACATGGCAATAAAAAATTTAAAAGGGATGTTTGGCATTTTTATGGGATTAGTTTGGTATTAGGATTGGGATTACCAATTAGGTATTTGGATCAGCTGCATGCAAAGCATCCAATCTCTAGCCTGAGGACAAAAAACACACTGCCACAGAATAAACAAGCAACTATATATAAAAGAAACAACAAGATAATTAAATCAAATAAAAACACACCAATCAATTGAAACCAAAATCTAACATATGGGAATTTGGCCACAACAAGGTGGCAATCGTGGATGCATGGATGGATCATATAAACCAAAGGGATGATGTTCTAATGTATGCTGGAAATTGGACACAATTAAATTATGGAGAATGCACTGTTTATTGAGGAGCAAATGTCCAGTACTAACTTGTAACGTAACCTATTACCATTCTGATGTACTGTCTTTACTAAGCAGTCAGTGCAGCTTCATCACTGCAACACTGCCCTCATGCTGTTGCTGGAAATCTCAGGGCATTATCTTAAGCAATGCTTTAAAGCAGCCTAGCACAAGCCAAAGCATCTTTAACTCGACTGATAGTGTTTTGTGCTTGTCTTTTTTTTAAGCCTTTTAGCACAATGATCCTTATAACAGAGTAGACCAAGTACCACTTTAAACACATTTTCTAAACTCATTAAGACTCTATTAATACAACAGGGCTGTTAGGTAGCTTCAGTCCGCATGGTAAAATCTAAATGAGGAGCTTTTTACCTGGTACACCTTAAGGATAATTGTTTCTTTATAACCGTTTCTATGTACCTCTTTTCATCTAATCATGTTTCATTTGCTTCTTCTGCCTTTCTTTCTATCAAGCTGTCTTCATTAATGTCCAAATAGATTTCTATTATTGATGAAGGAAGCGTCTCATCTTGCATCAAAGCCCACTTCTGATGTGGAAATTGCGATAAAATGAATGACTGAACAATCGCTGAATTATTACTTTAATGCATTAATGGTTTTATAAATCAGTGCAGATGAAACAGAAATATTACACAAAAGAGGCTCATCCTGAAAAAGAAAGAAATTGATGTCAGCATTTTGTCTGAAAAAAGGCATCAGAATTTTTTAGAAGAACAAAAAGATTCTCATTACTGCAAAGCAATTGGAATAGTATGATTAAAAAATGTGTGGTTTGGCTGTAGAATGGATTAACTATTTAGCTGCAGCATTAGATACTAAAATCAATGCCTTGGAGCTCGTAAGTGAAACACTTGGCCACAAGCGCATACAGCTGACAAAAAGTTGCAAGCTGATGTCTGTGTGCCCATGGCCATTAGCCAGTATGATCAAAGAAGAGCCCTAGTTTCAATCCCCATACCCCATATAAAATGATATTTTTGAAGGGCCTAACGCAGACAATGTCAAAGCGCACCTGCATGCAACAACATGAAGAAACACAATCTGTCTGAGGTGCAGCAACAGGATTTCTCTTTCACACTGCTCCACTGTGTTGCATTCACACAATAGCACGCTGAATATATTAACTGCTCCGAGGTAGATTGTCTCAATCAGTTTGTAATGATACTAACAGTATTAGAGAAATTACTGCAGTTATTACTCTCATGAGAAAACACAAGTTTAGAAAATAATCACACATTGACTCTAAACGCTCTTCTTAATTAATACGTTGCTGAATCCTTCTGCGCTCTTAGCATATTAATTAATGTTTATTAAGATCCCTTTTCTTAGCAAACTTCTTAATTAGCAACTACCTTGATTAGATAGGATGATTCATTTTGGAGAAGGCAATTTTTCTTATAGTTTATTTTTTCATCTCTGTGCAGCTATTCCTCAGGGTCTGTCTAATTTAACATTGAATTACAAATATATATATATATATATATATATATATATAAATAAAAATTTAAGCACTTTGCACAATGAGAAAATCTGATTTAGCAGCGAGGTAATTTTTCACAATGGACGCTTAAATAAATCAATAAGCATCAGCTGAAAGTAGTGTGCTTACTCAGGATGTTGGGATGAAGATATCTGGTTGAGCTGTTTCATTTTCAATTACATGAAATCTATTATGCCTCTGTACCCTTACTATATCTCTGGCCTTTTTTTTTATTTTATTTTTTTTTTATCAATGATAAGTAATTACCTCCACAAAAGGTTTGCACAAATACTGTAAGCCAAAGTGGATTCCTTCAGGTGATTATTAAATGGCCATCCGTTCAGTGGATGCAGAGCGTGAGTGTTTGCTTCATCCTGACCTGAGAACTGTATTAATACACACATCGTGCTAATACTATATATTTAGACATCAAACCATCAAGTCAGACACAGAACCATGATACACAATGTACAGCCCAATCAACCTCATAGACATAAATATTCAATCATATGCATATACATTGACACCCTTGACTCACTGTGATTACTTCAATCATGTTTTCCTAGAATAATCTATTTAGTATGTGTCATTGCCACATTATTCTGTACATTTAAGTATGGCTATTTGAATTTTCTTAGTGTATTTGATCAAAGCGGTTCTCATAACCTTGAAACTCCTAGAAATGTAGTCTGTATTGAAGAAATTCTGCAAGTGCTAGTTGAGCATTCTAGAAATTGTTTTACATGTACAAGGTTGGGGTCCAGTTGAAGATGAAAGTAAATCCATAATTATACATCGATCAGGCATTAAATTATGACATATAATCTCTCCCATTTGCTACCAAAACAGTAATGATCTGTGTGTCCCGACACCTTCCTGTGAAAACCAGAATGAACCTTTTCCACAATTGAGCTCTGCTATTGGTTTGGACCACAAGAGAAGAGCCAGCCTTCGCTCCCCATGTGCATCAGTGAGCCTTGACCACCTATAACCCAGTCACCAGTTTACTGGTTTTCCTTCCATGGATCACTTTTGGTATGTCCTGACCACTGCAGACCAGGAACATCCCAGAAGAGCTGCAGTTTTGGAGTTGTTCTGACCCAGTTGTCTAGCCATCTTAATCTCGTCCAAGTCAAAGTCAATCAAATCCTTATGCTTGGCCATTTTTTTCTGCTTTCTCACATCAACTTCAAGAAAAAAACTTGCTCCTTAATATATTTAACCCATTTCCAGTTGCCAAGGTAAAGATATTATAATAGAGATTTTGAAACTGTAGGTACTGTAAGAAGGGCCAAATAATGTTGGCTAGACAACGGTGTCAGAACAACTCCAAAATTGCAGTGGTTAGGACTAAATGTATTCCAAAGAAGGAAAACAGGTAAGATGATGACAGGGTCATAGGCAATACGTCTTACTGATGCACATGGGGACTAGACGTTTTAGTCTGATCCAATAGAGGAGCAATTTTTGTTTAAATTAAGGAACAGGTTAATGCTGGTTCTAATATAAAGGTGTTAGAACCACAGGTTATTACCGTTTGGAGGCAAAATTGGTGACCTACTCAATATTAGGTGATATATGTAGCATTTTATGTTATGGCTGGTATACGTCAATTTGTCAATTCAAACCAGGAAACAGTGTGGATGGGGCAAGGGAGCCAAACTAGGAATACCCAGCTTATACTTGTACAGGTAAGAATAACAGAACAGGTGAACACAACTGGGGAACAAACTAATGACAGGACAGGGCTGTAACAGGATACAACAGAAACCAAAATAAACAGGATAAAACAGTGTTTATAATCATGCGTAATGCAGTGTGAAATGGGAATACCATGATAACCAAGTCACCTATATCTAACATGAAGAAAATTCTCTACCAAGCAAAAACAAACAAGAAGTTGAACCAGAAAAATAACATGAAATCCATTACATAAACAGGATTATTATTCATTTTATTACATACTGACAATGTAACACACTAACCATCATTGTATGGCTTTTGCATCATTGATATATTTAATGAAAACAGCAAGGAATTATGAGCAAAATAACCAAAGTAACTGTTATTATCTATTTTATTGCCAAGCTCCATTTGAGTAAGATGATGTATCCTGGTCAGGATTGCAGTAGTGCATCTTTGAAACAATTGGCATCAAGTAGGCATAAACTCTGGATTTCAGTCCATCACACTATCATGATTTCAAACAAAATATAAAATGGTACTTTAAAAAAACTAAGTATTTGTGTGTTGGAGGTGTTGGGAGTGAACAAGAGGGATAGAGACCGTGCGTGCGCGTCTGTTCTGCTATAAATTATATTGTCCTGATTTACAAACATGTCCTCTTTTTTTCCCGGCTCCACCATTTACTCCAATGATCCCTAACAAGCTGGAAATGTGGCAGTCGTTTAGTTTATTTCCTGACAAATGTGAGCAAAATAGGCTAAATAAATGTAATAAAATGACCACAAACAAGTCCTGAGAAATTGTGGATTTATTTAGTCTATTTTCCTACTACTTATCTGGGGAAAGAAAAAAAACTGGTGTAGGTTGACAGATTTTAAATATAATTAACAGTGGAAAATTAGAAGTTATGCATGAAGGTTTTATAGGTTTTCTCCATAAGCCATGGCAAATAAATAAATGAATCAGGAGATATTTCTGATGTATTATAGGTTAATGGATGGACTGAAGTGCGTGTTTGGTAAACAAAGAACACGATGACTATAATGATAATTCTCTCTTCTGAATGATGACATGATCAGATCACATTGGAGCTTTATCAGAAGCTGTAGCATGCTTTCAAATCAAATAAAGCCAGCTCTAACACTGCAGGACTAACTGGCAGGAATTATATCAGATGAATCACTGCTTGTTAATACATGGAGCCGGTACTCGCCTGACTGAAGCAGTGGACTCATAAAACCATGAGAGAATATGATCTCCGAAATTGAACACAGATCTAATTGTATGGGGTTTTCATTCGATTCATTTCCTGGCAGATTTGGAAAACTGACAATATTTCAGTGACAGTTTCTTATGATGTTGTTCAAACCACAGAACAAATTTTTACATCATGTATCATCACTTGCTCCTGTCATTTTGCAGTATTTTAAATTTACATAAAATAGTCAAGTTTGTTATCAGTGTCAGATGTAGTCAAATGCAAGTGATGCAAGTTCTTTCAGCTGTTCCCATTAGATGCTCCGTAAACCAAGTGGCTTGGTGTCAGACACTGGCTGTGACTCAAACCCTGCCTTTCACACAATAGAAATAAGCCTTCTACTGAACCACAAATGCCCTAAGTAGCAAAATACAAGAAATTAAGAACAAAAATCAGTGGTTTCAAAGCAAGCTTTCCGATACATTAATGCTCAAAGCTATTTGGAATATTTATTTCTGAGGTGAAGAAAATTTCATGTGTGTCTTGGAAAGTCATTTTAATAGCAGTGGTAGTTCACACTAATCTACCTCATTTCTATGCCGAACAGACAAAGTTTCCAAAAAATAAAAAATAAATTTCATTATTTAGCTATAATAAGAAAGATATAACTAAGTTAATTCCTCTTCCTGGAATGTTAAAACTTCTAGATCTGCATACTTCCAGATACATCATAATGCCACTTATTCTGCTCTTTTAGTCTCACATTTATAACCTGTTTAGAGGTGCTATGGAGACATTAAATTAAGATGCAATGAATAAAACAGTGTGTAAAGAAAAATGACATCATTCTTTTTGCATTGCCTGCAGTAAGGCCTGTTTAAATTTCTAACAGTGCATCTACATTTATCTCCGATTCAAACAGACCTTCCAGTCACATTCGCTGTAATGAACCTAATGCACTAAACATTTTATTATAGTCCTTTTACAAATTACCTGTCTAATGAACCTTGTAGAAACCCTGTAGAAGATTAATGCGTAGACCTTACTGAAGGTCTACAATAAAAAAATGCAGTAAACTTAAACATAACGCAGTACATTTTTGATAATTTTATTACAAATTGATTGGCAAACAACCATCAAAAAAACCATGAAAATTTGTTGCTGCTTAAAAAGTCCCCACTGACCAGAACAAAACGGCACTTCTAATAAATCCACGTTTATTCCAAAGTTAAAAGAAGAAACAGCTATCACGGATGACGGTGCACGAGGCTATGGAGAAGTATATCAGGGAGTTCTTGGCTGCAGGCATCATTCAACCCTCCTTATACCCATGCAGAGTTTGTTTCTTTTTCGCTGTAAAAGACAAAACCAATTTACCCATGTGCTGATTACTTGGGGCGTAATGCTATCACAGTCAAGAACAGGTAACAAATTGAGTGACAAGTGGAAAACCGCCTTTAACAACCCAACCAGTCATTCCAAACACTTATAATGTCATGACCAATGCTTGAGCAGTTTTCCAAGCCATAGCAAATGATATGCCGCAAAATATACAGTACCAGTCAAAAATTAGGACACAAGTTTGGACAACAACAGTCAGTTGTTATTTTAAGATATAAAAGTCAGCTGTTCTGGAATAGTTCCTGCAAGAACAGTATTGTCAAGTGCATTTGCAAAACCCGCCAAGCACCATGATGAAACTGCTTCTCATGCCTTGCATGAAAGCAAGACCAAAACTTACCTCTTCTGCAGAGGAGAAGTTCATTTAGAGTTACCAGCCTCAGAAATAACTAATTACACCTTAGATTAAAGCCATTATAAAGGTGTTACAAAGCAACAGACACATCTCAATATCAACTGGAGATTATTCTGTATTTTGGATGCCTTGATCATTGTTTTGCAATGTAGAAAAAAATGAAAAAATCAGGAAAGACCATCGAATTAGATGGTGTGTCCAACCTTTTGAGTGGTAGTGAAATAAATTTGTGTTTCTCCAGCGCCTGCTAGAAAATATTCTCCTTGTCAAGGCTGAGGAATATGAGCTTTTCGTTCTTCCTCCTGGTCCTGAGAAGCTGAGAAGACCTTTCACCACATGAAGGACCTCTTCACCTCAGTTCCCATCTTGAGGCTATGGAAAAAAACGAACTGGTCTAATTAATCTTTGCAAGCTGCGAGATCTGCCAAAAGAAGTAATACTCATAAATATAAATGCTTAGATGTCACATTTGCTATTGATTGAGGTTTACAAGAATTCAATGGCTGAGCCAGATTTATAATGAAGGGAAAAATCTTTAAAAAAATTGCAAATATAATTTTTTCTATGGTGTCACACAAGTTAACATGCCACAATTGTTGTTTTATTTGTAAATACAATTAGGACAGAGCCTAAACACTTGCACACAACAAAAATTTCTAATTGTGCAATTGTTTATACATCTGGATGTATTTGTGGCAAATGACCTAAAACAGAGTTCTCCAAAGTGTGGGCCGCAAAGGTACTACAGATAGGTCATTTATAAGAAATAAGGTTAGTAAGAGTAATGATTTTAAATTTTGTGCGTCAGAAAGAGCATGGGTATGGGTTTGATTTCTGGTCAGGTTTGATTCCTGTCTCCTGCATGCATAGAGTTTGCATGTTCTCTCCCTGCTTGACAGGTTTCCTCTGTTGAACTGTTGCTCTGCTTGTATCAGTTTCAGTTCCATTCCCGCCCCCCTTTTAGTCAAGACCCATGTTACGTTTAAAATCTGCCTATTCAGCCTTACTTCAACCATACAGAAATGCAAGCATTGGCGTTCTTTTTTATTAGGTTTTTTTTTTTTTTTTTTTTTTTTAGAGTTTTATAAAAAAAAAAATCTGTGTATAACTTCTTGTGCACCAAAATATCAAGGTTTCTTTTTCTATTTACCAGCTATAGTACACATAAATTGAGTTTTTTTTCATAAGAGTTTAGCTGGTCGTAATCTCTGTGCACATTGAAGCTTTAAATAATAACACAAGGCCAGCGGTTTAAAAAGACAGAGCAATGTGCTTTTTTTGTATTTAAGGACACAAAGCTGTACCAGAGTGAATTAATCCAACATTATGTTTGGCATTTAGTTTTACAGAAGCGTACCACTGTGGTCAGTAATCATACTTTTTTCCAGTTTTATAATTGGACCTGGCAACCAAATCTCTTAAGGTTCAGTACTTTTACCATACCGATCAAAATGCCATCATTCAAGTCCGATTTTGAGCCAGAGCTTAATAATGGCTGTGTTAAGGGTTGCATCTGCCAAACTATTAAAGATTATGGAATCGAGGACACAGTCCAAGTCAAAATCGGTTACAGTGTATGGCTTGTATAGCCATTCAGGAAAAGATGATCATCTCCAACTCGCTGGCATTTGGAAATGGATTGAAAAGGGAAATACACACATAAATAGGATGGTGTAAAAACACAAAGGTGTAGAAAATTACTTATTAATCAACTGCTGTCAAATACTGCAAATATTGCAAGAAACAAATCATAATCTGTTGATAGTAAATGATGTTTGCATAAAAGTTGTCCTGCTGTATTGCGGGATATAGCACTCCCTCTAGTGTGATACTGCTTAATTAAAAAAGAGTGATAGGTAGCATAAAGGTGCTTATTGCAGGTAATAAGTGGTTTATCACACTCATGAACACAAACCATGAATTTGGAGGAAAAATTAAAGGACTAAATTAGGGAATATATCGCACAATTACAAATTAACAAACAAATATGACTAACATAAATCTAATATTATAATGTAATTTTCCAGCTTCATTTTTAAATAACAGATGAAAATCTGGGCCCGTATTCACAAAGCTTCTTAAGCTTTTAGTGATGAAATTCTAAGAAAATTCGTAGAATTATTTCCCCTTAAATTTAGGACTAAATCTTAGTAAAGTGAAAAATGATTAACAAAACACCTTGAACCTAAAAACCTAAAAACAGCTCCTAAGATAAAAATTGTTAAGAGTGGAGAGGAGGACTTTTAAGAGGCTTAAGAGTTTCAATAGTAGAGGGCAAAATGGCAGAAAGAAGACATATTCTCCAAACACTAAATGTAAAAGTGAACACTGCTCTTCTGTCCAATTTGGTTTTCTTGTTATTTTACTTCCTTCCATCGCTCTTGGAATGTTGGCTACATACCATCCAAAAGTGTAACCTAAATAGACTTTCCTGCAATCATGTAAATTGGTAAAAGGTGAGCCATTTTGCTTCCATCAATCTGAAATAAATCAAATCATAAAATTAGTATGATAAATAAATATAAGACCTTAAATATAGTAACTACTGTGTGGAAATTGGTTGCTTCAAAAGTAGACATATTTTCAACATTTGGCTGTTTTAATTAACTTAAAGATACTTAGCCTATAACAGAAACTTTGCATAAAGTAGTCTGTAGCATAATTATACAATTTCTTCATATAGAAACATTATGATTTCACGTCTATTCTATTATCATATATTATATTTTCACAAATAGCCCATTTGAAGACCTTTACAGACATCTTTTATTAACCAATCACAGTCCTTGAATTGCTGCATCACTCCTTCTAACAAGGTCAACCACACCTTCTCACTAAGATAAAGGTTTTTGTACTTTTCTTACTCAGAGTTGCTCTGAAAAGTTTCCTTAATCACTTTTAGTCTAGGACTAGCTAGGATTTTTTAAGTTAAGCTATGAGCTCTCTAAGAGAATTCTAAGAAGTTTTGTGAATACGGGCTCAGGTGTCATAATTTTTAATAACTTCTCAGACATAATGAGAATGCTCGCCAGCAAGAAGTCAACACAAATTAAAGATCATTCAAGCTGGCTTTTTTTCAGTGAGCAATTTCTGCACAAGCCTGGATATTTTTGTCTGATGATGTAAGCTGGACATACTCATTTTCTTTAATTGCAGCTCTATAATTAAAAGAACCTCATATAATCTGACAAGGAGGACACATTATTGCAAAGTCTCTAATAAAATGTGTCCAAGGTTTGCTTGACACTATCTTGTACCGTGTGGAATATTTTTGTCCAGGAAGTCCAGGAAGCAATGACCAAATAAGAAAACGAGAAATAAAATGGGTCTGGCAGATGTCAAGTGCAGAAATCAACTGCTGTCAAGGATTTGTTTTAGCTGATTCTTTACTGTTAGAATGAACAGATTGATATTGACGTTCCAATACAGCGAGTCAGTGAGAAACAATGATTATGTCTATACTGGATCCTTATTTTTTGTGTCTCCCTACACACTCCAGTGCTCTATTTTATTCACACACTCATATAAACACACACTTACACATACACACAGGCACGCACACACCCAGGAAGGTATGAGCAAGAAAGAGAAGAAAGCATGTTATGTAAGACATTTATTAGTGTGTTTCTGAAAGTAGTAGCATAAGTATTTTTAATTACATTATTTTTTTCATTTAAGTTAATTAGCTCATATTTAACTAAAGTGAATAATTGAAAAGAATTGTCTTATATCATTTATTCCAAATGCAAGTTTTGATATTCATGTTTGCAACTTAATTTGTAAACAGTATAGAAATTACAAAGTTTTTCAAAGCTACGGCATCAATGTAGATATTGTGATACTTGTAATCTTGGAGTTACTTGTTCTTGTAAATCTTCGCACATTTCCAATGGTACATACTTTGCTGTGTAGAACTGGAGTGCTTTAATAACAAAACCCAGAAAATCGAATAGGCCACATGAATGGCCTTTGTTAAAATCTCTCCTATTCAAAGAATTTAACACATAATACGTGATTAACCCTTGTAAAATCAACAATCCACTTCAGAGCCTCAGTTCACTTTGAAATATTTCCCTTTTCAAAAATTCAATAACCAGCCGGTCAAGAACACTGCCTGAGGAATGTGTCACACATGAGTATAGTTATAATGACTTGCACGTAGCTTTAAAAAGATGTTTACATTCCTTCCGGCTCCGGCTTCCGAAAACTGGAATATATTTTAATGCTGTTCATAAAAATTAAATGATCACATGTCTGACAAATGAAGAACAGATTTGTCTTATTTAAATGCAAGCAAATAAAATACAGCATTAAATGAAAATTACTGAGCAAAATATGTAAATGATCGAAAAACAGATTAGTTATGAGAGATTAAGATGGAGAAGAAAGTGTTCAAATGGAGGTTGAGTGAAAGAGAAGAAGAGTTGATGCTACGTATAAGATAAGAATAGTAAACAATGAAAGAGAAATCAAAGGGAGGAAGCAAGTGATGTGTTATTTATTATTAATTCTTATCCATGGGCGCTATTCCCGCTGCTGTCAATGGGTCTTCACCTTCCATCGATTTCTGTTGTCTTTTGCGTTTTTTTTTTTTTTTTTTACACAAAACAAGGTTTCTGCACCGCTTATTGTCTAAAAAAGGCCCACAGGGTTATGAGTTGGGAACTGAACCCTAACCCATAACCCTAACCTATTAAACCCTGGACATGAAACAAAAACGCTCATACAGTCTAAAACACATTGAATTGTCTTCTCACCCAAGGCTACTGTTTTGAGTAAAACCTTGCATTAGACACTGAAACAGGTTTGACACCTGAATTTGATATTGTACAGTAGTACTATACACCACATTGGCTTAGTGGTTAGCACTCTGCCTTCCACCTCCAGGATCTGGCTTCTATTCTAACCTCGGAGTGCTTAAAGTTTTCATATTCTCCCTACGCCTGATTGGTTTCCTCCCACAGTCCAAAGACATGCAAATTGGGCTAATTGGCATTTCCAAATTCCCTGTAGTTTATGAATGAGCATGTGAGTGTGTGTATGTGTAAAATATTAGCATATCTATTCATTAACAGAGACCATTAATGTGATAACTTTTAGGAAGTAAGAGTTTATTACAGTATGGACTACTTGTTATGTTAAATATGTTACTTGTAACCTCATTTGACTTTTTACAGACCTTAGCTATTGACTTTCAGTTTGATTCTGTTACATCATAAACCCTTATATAAATTATGTGTGCTAGGGGATGCAAACATTTGTCATACTCTGCATACTCAGTAATTGGGTGGTGGGCTTAGACGTAGAGTGGTCAGGTTCTAGATCGCGCGTCATGGGACTTGATATGACGACGATCTTCTTCTTCTTTGTCTTTCGGCTGTTCCCTTTCAGGGGTCGCCACAGCGAATCATTTGCCTCCATCTAACCCTATCCTCTGCATCCTCTTCTCTCACCCCAACTAACTTCATGTCCTCTCTCACTGCATCCATAAATCTCCTCTTTGGTCTTCCTCTAGACCTCCTGCCTGGCAGTTCCAACCTCAGCATCCTTCTACCGATATATTCACTATCTCTCCTCTGAACATGTCCAAACCACCTCAATCTGGCCTCTCTGACTTTATCTCCAAAACATCTAACGTGGGTTGTCCCTCTTATAAACTCATTCTTGATCCTATCCATCCTTGTCACTCCCAAAGAGAACCTCAACATCTTCAGCTCTGCTACCTCCAACTCTGCCTCCTGTCTTTTCTTCAGCGCCACTGTCTCTAGGCCGTAGAGCATTGCTGGTCTCACCGCTGTCCTGTACACCTTTCCTTTCATTCTCGCTGATACTCTTTATATCGCACAACACACCTGACACTTTTCTCCACCCATTCCAACCTGCCTGTACCCGCCTCTTCACCTCCTTTGAACACTCTCCGTTGCTCTGGACCGTTGACCCTAAGTACTTAAAATCCTGCACCTTCTTTACCTCTGCTCCCTGTAGCCTCACCGATCCTCCTGGGTCCCTCTCATTTATACACATGTATTCTGTCTTGCTGCGGCTAACCTTCATTCCTCTGCTTTCCAGAGCATACCTCCACCTCTCCAAATTTTCCTCCACCTGTTCCCTGCTCTCGCTACAGAGCACAATGTCATCTGCAAACATCATAGTCCATGGGGACTCCTGTCTTACCTCATCTGTCATCCTGTCCATCACCAGAGCAAACAAAAAGGGGCTTAGAGCCGATCCTTGATGCAGACCCACCTCCACCTTGAACTCTTCTGTCACACCTACAGCACATCTTACCACTGTCTTACAGCTCGCATACATGTCCTGCACCACTCTAACATACTTCTCTGCCACTCCAGACTTCCTCATACAATACCACAGCTCCTCTCTTGGTACCCTGTCATATGCTTTCTCTAAATCTAAAAAGACACAATGCAACTCCCTGTTACCTTCTCTGTACTTCTCCGCCAGCATCCTCAAAGCAAATACTGCATCTGATGTACTCTTTCTAGGCATAAAACCATATTGCTGCTCACAAATGCTCACCTCTGCCCTTAACCTAGCTTCCACTACTCTTTCCCACAGCTTCATTGTCTGGCTCATTAGCTTTATACCTCTATAATTGCCACAGCTTTGCACATCTCCCTTGTTCTTAAAAATTGGCACCAATACACTTCTCCTCCATTCCTCTGGAATCCTCTCACTCTCCAAGATCTTGTTAAACAAACTTGTCAGAAACTCTACTGCCACCTCTCCTAAGCACTTCCATGCCTCCACAGGTATGTCATCTGGACCAACAGCCTTTCCACTCTTCATCCTTTTTAACGCCCTTCTCACCTCACTTTTACTAATATTTGCTACTTCCTGTTCCACAACAGTCACCTCTTCTACTCTTTGTTCTCTTTCGTTTTCCTCATTCATCAACTTCTTAAAGTACTCATTCCATCTTCCCATCACCCTCCTGGCATTTGTCAGTACATTTCCATCTCTATCTTTAATCACTCTAACCTGCTGCACATCCTTCCCATCTCTATCTCTCTGCCTTGCCAACCTGTACAGATCCACCTCTCCCTCCTTACTGTCTAGCCTAGCATACAAGTCCTCATATGCTCTTTGTTTGGCCTTTGCCACCTCTACCTTCACCTTACTCTGCATCTCCCTGTACTCCTGTCTACTCTCTTCAGTCCTCTCAATGTCCCACTTCTTCTTAGCTAGCCTCTTTCCCTGTATACACTCCTGGACTTCCTCATTCCACCACCAAGTCTCCTTGTCCACTTTCCCCTTACCTGATGATACACCAAGTACCCTTCTACCTGTCTCCCTGATCACATTGGCTGTAGTTGTCCAGTCAACTGAAAGCCCCTCCTGACCACCCATAGCCTGTCTCAACTCCTCCCTGAAGACTACACAACATTCTTCCTTTCTCAGCTTCCACCACTTTGTCCTCTGCTCTGCCTTTGTCCTCTTCGCCTTCCTCACCACCAGGGTTATTTTACACACCACCATTCTGTGTTGTCTGGCTACACTCTCCCCTACCAACACTTTGCAGTCACTGATCTCTTTCAGGTTACAACGTCGACACAAGATGTAGTCGACCTGAGTGCTTCTGCCTCCACTCTTATATGTCACCCTATGTTCCTGCCTCTTCTGGAAGAAAGTATTTACTACTGCCATTTCCATCCTCTTTGCAAAGTCCACCACCATCTGTCCTTCTACATTCCTGTCCTGAAGACCAAACCTGCCCATCACATTTTCATCACCTCTGTTCCCTTCCCCAACATGTCCATTGAAGTCTGCACCAATCACCACTCTTTCACCTCTGGGGATGCTCTGCATCACTTCATCTAACTCACTCCAGAATTTCTCCTTCTCTTTTAACTCACATCCTACCTGTGGGGCATAACCACTAACAACATTGAACATCACCCCTTCAATTTCCACCTTCAGACTCATCACCCTATCTGATACTCTCTTCACCTCTAGAACATTCCTTACAAACTCCTCTTTTAGAATAACTCCTACTCCATTTCTTTTCCTATCCACACCATGGTAAAACAATTTGAACCCTGATCCTAAGCTTCTAGCCTTGCTACCTTTCCACCTGGTCTCCTGGACACACAGTATATCCACCTTCCTTCTCTGCATCATATCAACTAACTCTCTTCCCTTCCCTGTCATGGTCCCAACATTCAAAGTCCCTACTATCACTCCTAAACTCTTGCCTTTCCTCTTCTCTCTCTGCTTTCGAACACGCCTTCCTTCTCTCCTTCTTCGACCAACAGTAGCCCAATTTCCACCAGCACCCTGTAGGTCAACAACACCAGTGGCGGTCGTTGTTAACCCGGGCCACGACCGATCCGGTATGGGATTTATATTCGTGATTCGCATCATTGATTTGGCAAATGTTTTACGTCGGATGCCCTTCCTGACACAACCCTCTGCATTTATCCAGACTTGGGACTGGCACAAGAAGACACTGGATTGCGCCTCCCAGTGGTTGCATTTACGACGATGGCATTAACTATATACTAATATACAGTATATTTTAAGGAAGGTGAGATAAATCAGTATGTAAAAGCCCAGTCCTTTAATTAGGAAGAAATACCATGGATCAGTGTATGAGTTGGTTCCGTTTGCCATGGCATCCTTTTTAATGCAGGCCAGTGCATCAGAACACCGATATGTGATCAATCTGGCCTGTGCCAGTCAGCAGTGTAACCTTATCTCCCTTAACCTTACAACACTAAGCATTCTGATCAGTATTGTGTAAGTTCCTGTTGTCCCCCCTGAACAGCTCAGTTTATGCATCTACAAGTTTGCTTTGGTGTCTGGCACTGGAACATTTGCAGTGGATCTTTTGGGTGCTGTGGGTTCTGGTGCCTTCCTATCATGTCTAGCATAGCCTTTTTTTTTTTTTTTTTTTGTGATTTATGCTGCATTAGCTTTTCTGTGGGTAAGGGTTTGGTCCTAACAGGCACTGATGAGGTTTAGATACCTATGATCCTGTCACCAATGCACTCATATATGATTATTCATCAATGTGTTACAGTTATGTGTTAAAGTTATGTGGTGTTTATATTACAGCTGATCAGTGTACATGCCTACATTATGTGCCTATAAATCACACTGAATTCACAGTTTCCTGTAAATCACCTCCATATTTTATGCAGTAAAATATGTATTTTTATGGCCATAAGAATGAGAAAGAAAGGTTTTCTTTTTGTTTACTCATCATTTCAACTTTGTGAGCATTGCCTTTTCTTGAGTTATGTGGGTGTTGGCAAATGCAAATCATCTGTGCCTTGTTTGCACCTGGTAATTTACGGGTGATTGCCATTCATCAAGATAGAGTACGCATAAGAGTATGAAGAAAATCTGTGTTTTCTGAAACTATAAATCCCACAGAAATGTTTAGCTTAGACTGGCTTCCACAATCAACACAAAACTTTGCTAAAGCACTGAAAGAGGCCCAATGCTTTTAAACAGTTTTAAAGCAGTTTTAAATCTTTTTAATAAGCAATGCAAAAAAAAAAAACTATTTAGATTGAAAGATATACTCTAAAGAATTAATTCATTCTGTTAGATACAAAATGCAATAAAAAATGCCATCATATTTTGGATAATGTTAATAATAATAATAATAATAATAATAATAAATGTTAACAATTAATTATTAATTATTTAATGTCTATTGATTAATAGTCCCTTTACTTTTTGGCAATTCTTCCTTTCTGGCACAGTCATTGAAAAAAAAACTCATCAATCCTACTTTAACGTGCATTTACTGTTTGTTTTTTTTTCTTTTACTATTTTTAACATATAAAGGTTGGATCAGAACAATTCATTCATTCAGCCCAAAGTCTCCTGGGATAGGCTCCAGGAGCGGTATAGAACCTAAAGGAATTAATATCTAAAACATTAAACCCTGTCAGACAGTCAATTCTTTGGCTGATTTTCTGCTCTATTTCATCTAGTTTATCATTTTAAAATCATGAATCTTTCTTATTGTCTTAGGTCAGTAAATAGAAGTCTGTATGCCAGTGTAATAATTGAATCAGCTATCTTAGATGAGCACAAATTCTCATTAAAGTATACATTCTCATCACAGTAACTCTAGTTTTTCATAGCCACAGAGCAGATAGGATGATAAGCTTTCAAAAGCAGTAGAAAAAATGAGGAGGAGAAAGAAAAGAACAGATACTGAGCAGAGAGACAGAGAGAGTCTTACAGGAAGCAGCATTACTGGGCTACGGTGAAGTCTGTGGTGTGAGTTTAATGTGATAATTATCAGACATCCTGAAAAATGATATAAATTTCTGCGCTATATTTAATCAAGATGTTGGATGTCAAACATGGTCATGGCTTTTCATCCTGGATGCAGCAAATCTCAATAATTTCCTTTAAATGCTATAGGGTTGTTGCCATGTACAGATTCCCGAACAAAACCTCTAAAATCCGGAACATCCTTGAAAATAGGACTTGATAAAATATTATAACTGTGGCTTAAAATAAAGCATCTGACCATGAAGATTGTTTCTATCACCTTATGACATGGCATTCATATGGTGTGTAAAAGTGAATATTCTCTGTTGGAGGATAAAAAGGCAGTAAAAACACCAATAGCAACACACACAAAAACACACCTATATTACAAACACAAATCTTAGCCCATAGGCAAGCTATTTTCTACCCACCCTCAAGAACATTATGAAGATATAGTAGTACCTTGTTTTTTGTATACTTCCCATTACAACTATATAAAGGATGAAGATCCCTTCACTGCATCTCATACATTATTTACAACCACATAAAATTGTGTGTTTCTTAGGACCATATGAGCATCGGAAGGCGTAGAGGGATGTGTATAGGCAAGCTCTAGCGTGTTTTGATTTATAGGATTCATCTTTCCTTTGTCTTACCTTATTATAAAAAGAAGTTGATTTCATGATAGAAGGATTGTATATAATTACATTTCATTTTAATTCCTAGATTCACATTAAAGTGATAGATCAGCATAAGATTACATTGAATGGGTATCATGTAGACAATGGCACAGGGGAAACAGTTACAACTGCAGGACATTTTCAGGACTAGGGAGCTCCTAAGGCTATGTTCATGACCCATCAATAAATAAAAAAATGTCATCACTGCAGAAAACTTTATGACTAATTTCCTAAAGTCCTTATACAAAAGTCATCCAGAAGATGAGCAGAACAACTCTTAGGAAGGCTTGAGTTTTAAAGACCTTCTACAAAAGACCTACATGCCCACTGGGATCAGACAACTATTTAAATATGAAACGTATGTATGGCCTTGCACTTCCATGTCCTGGATTCGAGTTCCACCTTGGGTCTATGTGCATGGGGTCTTCCTGTGCTTGGTGAATTTTCTTCCACTGTTCAAAGACATTCAGGTTAGGCTAATAGGCGTTTCCAATTTGTTCTTTGTGTAAATGTTGACCGGAGGTTCTACCACGGTTGAACAAATGTGAATAAATAAAATGGTCACCACTGGCCTTTACAGTCCCAAGTTGAACTACAGAGGTTCCTAAATGAATGGATATACAGTATATACACACTGTATATATAAATCCATTTACCAATCTCTGTGTACAGTATATACAGTGCATCACTTTTTCTACATTTTGTTATGTCACAGCCTTGTTCTAAAATGGATTAAATTCATTTTTTTCTTAAGAATTCTACACAAAACACAAGTTTACTTAAGATTTTTGCAAATGTATTAAAAAAATTTAAAAATGAGAAAAAACATGTACATAAGTATTCACAGCTTTTGCCATGAAGGAGCTCAGAATTGAGCTCAGGCGCATCCTGTTTCCCCTGATCATCTTTGAGATGTTTCTGCAGCTTAATTGGAGTCCACCTGTGGTAAATTCAGTTAATTGGACATGATTTGGAAAGGCACACACCTGTCTATATAAGGTCCCACAGTTGACAGTTCATGTCAGAGCATGAAACAAACCAAGCATGAAGTCAAAGAAATTGTCTGTAGGCCTCCAAGACAGGATCGTCTCGAGGCACAAATCTGGAAAAGGTTACAGAAAAATTTCTGCTGCTTTGAAGGTCCCAATGAGCACAGTGGCCTCCATCATCCGTAAGTAGATCTCTCCCTCTTTAGTAAAAAGATACAGTACATGGAGTTTGGAAAAGGCACCTGAAGGACTCAAAATTCTCAGGTCTGATGAGACTCTCTGGCCACTCTACCATATAGGCCTGATTGGTGGATTGCTGCAGAATTGGTTGTCTTTCTGAAAGGTTCTCCTCTCTCCACAAAGGACCTCTGGAGCTCTGGCAGAGTGACCATCGGTTTCCTGATCACCTCCCTGACTAATGCTCTTCTTCCCCAATCTCTCAGTTTAGATGGCTGGCCAACTCTAGGATGAGTCCTGGTCGTTTCAAACTTCTTCCACTTACAAATTCCTTTGACATCATGCTCTGTTTGTGCTCTGACATGAATTGTCAACTGTGGGACCTTATATAGACAGGTGTGTGACTTTCTAAATCAAGTCCAATCAACTGAATTTACCGTGGACTCCAATTAAGCTGCAGAAACATCTCAAGGATGATCAGGGGAAACAGGATGCGCCTGAGCTCAATTTTGCAAAGGCTGTGAATACTTATGTACATGTGCTTTCTCAATTTTTTTGAATTTGAGAATTTTTTTGAATTTTTTTAAATGAATTTAATCAATTTTAGAATAAAGCTGTGACATAACAAAATGGGGAAAAAGTGATGCGCTGTGAATACTTTCCAGATGCACTGTATAAAATGACATGGTCATTATAAAGATGCTTGATGCATTTCTGTTTTATTATTATTATTATTTTGCAATAGATTAACACTACCTAGAAAGTGATTAAAGTGGCACTATTATGCTTTTTTAAATATTTTCTTTCATGCAGTGTGTCATGTAGCAGTATATGAACATAAACTATCTGCACTATCTGTGATGCTGACAGTGCATGATAAATGTTTTTGTAGAGTCGTTAGCAAATCCATTTTTACTCTGTTACAGATCCACATCACTCCGTAACATATTTGCAACTTGCCCGCCCACGTTCTACGTCACAAACAACTTGCCCGCCATCTTACAATTAACATAACCACACTCTTGTTAATGTGACCGAGCATCCTTGGGTTCGCTTAAACACTTTGTAATATAAAAAAAACTATAAAAAACGAGAGCACACGAAATCCTTTTTAACTGTTTATTCTCCACCATTTACCAAAACTGAACTCTAACACTCGCGAAGTGCGCATGCCTATCTACGGCAAGCCCCGAGAGGAAAAAAGCAGAAGAGTAAGGGCACGGAGCATGCGCACTTCGCGCATCACACACACATGCACGCACGCACACGTGCGCGCGTTGTGTAAGTCCACGGGAAAATGCATAAGTAGTAATGGTGGACCAGCGCTGCCGTTATTTGTTTGGACGTGAGAAGGAGAGATTGCTGTGGATCATTTTCTTTTAAACCGGATTATCTTTGACTGGACATATTCCCCGGACTTCTCACCCTCCGTCATCGGCCTCTTGGACTTCATTAACCCTGGTATACTCCTCTAACACACATACAATAAATACGGACATTTTCCACTCGCTCACGTTCATGCACACATACAGTTTATTATATGTAGTTTGTAAATATTGTTTATATCTTTGGTTGTTGTGCACCTTTTTCATTTACTTTATTTAGTTTTGTATAAAACACATTTGCTTTATCTAATTGTTTGTGTTTATCCTTTTTGCTCTCCGACCTTTTGACGCAACACCGACACAAAGATAAAAGACCTCCCGATTTTCGTAGCCACAGTTCATATAAAATTAGCTGGTCATTACACGGTAAAACCGACGCCAGCTTTTCTATGTATTGACGGATCTTCCGCGCCGTCGTTCAGTTATGGTTATGGCCGTTTATTTTTCCGACACACGCTGTAGCGGTTGACCAGTCATAAATCACTGCACCATCTGACCAATCACAGCAGTGAGGGCTCACGGAAAGGAGGGGTTTAGACAGACTGAATCTTCCAACTGCTTCACACGAGTCGTTTACGAATCATTTAGGAATGGGGTAAAATGAAATCTATTTTTGGAGAAAACTAAAGTGTTTTTTGACCTTGCATACATGTAAACCTGTTTTAAGAGACTCATTAAGCAATATTAGCAACCTTTAAAATGGCATAATTGGGGCACTTTAATAAAGGCATTACCTCTACAGGCTTAATTGCATTATATGTATTTCCAAAGTTAAGTAACATTCCTTTTATATAAATATTACAACTTTAGGATCTCATATTAAAAAGCCATAACTGAGAGTGTCAGTTGTTTCACAGTTTTCATATCAAAACAGAAAATGACAAATATATGGCACATATAGCCTTACTTGCAATTCCACAACCTCCCTTTGAACTAAAAAAGATAAAACACAGTGTCTAGATAAAGACATAATTAAACCAATGGAGACCACAACTTGGGTAACATAAAAGTCTTTAATAAAAACATTTTTTACATGTCTTTTATACAAAAGAAAATATAAAAAGACTTTTCTGTGCCAGGCATTTTTTCTGGGCAAGGTGTCTTTTCCGTCTTGTGCCAAACCTATCAAAAGTGTTATATGTTAAGCGAAAGAAACCAGGTGCTTTTCAAGGTGACTACATGTTAAGTCTCATGTTAGCATCCCATTCCCATGAGGGTTTAAGAGTGGAGGAATGTTCGGCATTTTTGCTTGGAATATTATATATATTATTTATATTATATATATTATAGATAGATAGATAGAAAGATTAAAAAAGGGCTTGATATTTCAAGCTGAGCTCTTAAGCAGCATGAGACCACTTGCTCCCCTTTTCTACAGCAGAGGCTGAAACTTATTTGCTTGTGCTTATCTTGCTTCTGGCCACCAATCTTTTCCTATTCCCCAGAGCCATGTGACCAACCAGGAGGTCAATGCCAAAAACAAACAAAAAATATCTATTCCAAGAGACTGCTTGTTTTAAACATACACAACACACAAATTAAATATCTTTTAAAATTATGTTTAAAACTGATCATTCTTTACTATATTCCTGTATCTACAGTATGCACACAATTATCCTTTCCATGACCATACTTGTGCAGAGGCTAACCTTGGCTATATCTTAGTGTCTCAAGTAAAAACTGGTGCCCAAAATAGTGTGCTAGGAGATGCAAACATTTGTCATAGTCTGTATACTCAGCAATTGGGTGGGCTCAATTGACTTTGAATTGATAACTTTGAAGAGTGGTCTGGTTCTAGATCTCAGGTCATGGGACTTGATATGACGACCATGGCATTAACTATCTACTAATATACAGTATATTTTAAGGAAGATTAGATAAATCAGTATGTGAAAACCAGTGGTTCCGTTTGCCATGGCATCCTTTTTAATGCAGGCCCGTGAATCAGAGCACCGATATCTGCCCAATCTGGCCTATCTCAGTCAGCAGTGTACCCCAATCACCCTTAACCTTAAAACACAAAACATTCTAACCAGGACTGACCAAGTTCCTGCTGTGCCCCCTGAACAGCTGGGTTCATGCACCTACAAATCTACTTTGGTGTCTGGCACTGGGACATTAGCAGTGGATCTTTTGGGGGCTGTGGGTTGCTGGGTGGGTCCTCCGTGGAAAGGACTTGGTTGTCCACTGCATCCTATGTGTCCAGAGAGTTTGGAGGCCAAGTTGGCAGTCTTGGGCCTGTGTGGAGCAGTTAGTGGTGTACTGGGTGTTCAGGCACTGATGAGGCTTGGATGCCTGTGATCCTGTCAACAACGCACTCGTATAAGATTATTAATCAATGTTAATGTGTTAAAATTACAGTATGTGGTGTTTGTTATAGCTCATCAGTGTATATGCCTACGGTATATGCCTATAAATCACATTGAATATTTTACTTAGCATCTTAAGTAAAAAGTGGTGTCCAAAATATATAAAAAATTGTATATTAAATGTTTAGATTATTAGTAAATGTCAACAATAAGCATATTTTTAAATAAATATTGCCAATGGGTTACCCAGATTCTGTTGGTGTGGGTTGCATTGTGGGGCCACAAGATCAGACTTATTTGTCTGGTTGTCAAACAGGTTGGGATCTGGCGAGTTTGGCCAGGTTAGTGGCCTTGGGTTCTTTGTCTGCTAAGACCTGTGCATGATGGGCTAAGTTACACTGGTTGTTCTGGTACCTTTCTATCACTGACTTTCTTGTGATTTGTGGTGCATTGGCTTTTCTATGGGATCAGACTGGACGAACTAGTCTTTGGTCCATGAGGGCATGAATGAGCCTTGGATGCATTGAATCCTGTCACCAGTTTACTGATATATACGGTCATTCATAATCATTATTAATGTGGTAATGTTACGTGGTGTTTACGGTATGGCAGTTTGGTGTATATTGCACGGCATTACCCATACAAGAACAACTCTTAGAAAGACCTTAAAGAACTTCTATAAAAGACTTGCATGCCCACTGGGATCAGACAACTACTGTATTTAAATATGAAGTATATATGTCATGGGTGGCACATTGGCTTAATGGTTAGCATTGTGGCCTTGTGCATGATCTATGTGCATTGAGGTTCTCCCCATGCTTGTTGAATCACTGTTTGGTGTATATTGCTATGCATTAACCCCGTACAAGATCAATCATATATGAAATTTGATTTAATAAAAGGTAATGGCATAGAGTTTCTTTTGCAGCATAAAGTTAATTTAAACACCCATTTACATGTGCATGTCCAGGGACCACTGATTTATTCTTCCCCATGAAAATGGTGTGTAGTTGTTTTTTTTTTTTTTGTTTGTTTGTTTCATGGTTTTAATGACGCTGGGAGTCTGAGGTGCCAAAAATGACAGATTTCAATTGATCATTTGAAAGTAAGATCAGAAAGTGCAAACGTGCACATTCTCCCTAACCAAGTTGGGAAAATGAATGGGGGACAAGAATAAAAGCAGGCACAGCAGAAAATAACAAAGAAGAGAATTTAGGGGGAGATATTTTGTGTGTGGGGGGGGGGGTAGTATTTCATTTGTGATTCTGTAATGTATAATAACTTCAGTAACAAGTAATAATGCAAAGCTTTTTTTTTTTTACTAATATACGACCTAGGACATGAGCAATGATGTGCTGATGTTGCTACTTATTAGCTGCGGCTAATTAAATCAGCTGGTTAGGCAATGTTTAGTAACAGGGAAAAATGCATTAAGATATGATGGTATACTGTAGACTGTTCAAATAGAGAGAGAAACCCAAGATACAAAAACCAGTACTGAAGAGCATTCATTCATTCATTTACCTTGTGGAGCCTAAAGTCTATCCTGGAAACACTGGTTATGCAGTGGGAATAAACCCTGGATGGGATGCTGGTGCATTGGAAGGCAACGTACACAGATATATTTAGATCTAGGGAAAATTTGCGTTCAAAAATCTTTTTTTTTCCATAATATTTTAGGAGGTGGGAGGAAACTGGGAGATCCCACATGGCCACAATAACCTACAATAAGGAACACATCAGGGATCCTGGAGCTATGAGGCTGTAACACTTGCTGTGCAACCTTGATACTGTGACACTTCCTGCTGTGCCACCATGACTGAAGAGCATTTACACTATTCTTTACACGCAGCATTCTGTATGGATAAACTGATACTGACACCATGCTAATTTACTCGTACTTAAAATAAATGTTGTGCCACCAACATCCATGTAGGCTGGATGCATTTCATGATTAAAGATCAAAGCAAACTGCAAACTGATTAATCTGATTAAACCGTATAGGGTTTAAATAGTATCTTTAATGGAGATATGTGGGCAGCTAAACAGAGTATCAGGAAGAGTGGTCATTAAACACGAGTGCAAGGTTCTTTGAGAGGTATACAGTAAGGGAGCATGAGGCAGGAAAACAAGCGTACAGAGAAAACAAGTGTCAGAGTGCACTTAAGATCTGCAAAGTGACACACATTCACTGTGACACACTCGCACACATTTAATTTCCTCTTACAAGCCAGGTTAACAAACTCAGTTTTATGTTTAACTCCTAGCAACACAGACAGCAGCTGCAAACTGGAAGAACAGAGCTAAATGAAAAGTTTCCCTGACAACCTTAAATAGTAAGTAGGTTTGTAATTTTGGCTGCAGTATCAATACTAATGAGTACCCCAAAAAATGTTTTAAAAAAATCGTACAAAATTGGCACTGATGTAGTCTTTAAAAAGCTTTATACAGCAGTATCCAAAACTGTTGTAATTTTATCTACTGCTTTATTCTTTACACAGGGTTGGGCAATTTGGGAACACCAATTAGCCTAATCTGCATGTCTTTGGACTGTGGGAGGAAACTGGTGTACCCCGCATGCACTGGGATTCCATGCAAACTCCTTGCACACAGACCACGAGACACAAATCGAACCCAGACCCTGGAGATGCAAGGCGACTGTGCTAATAACCACTAAGCCACTGTGCATCTCTGTAGTTTTGTCAAATTACAGTCTTAAGATGCCATCATGTACAGTAAATCCTAAATCAGTTTCTAATAAAGTCTGTGCTCTTTCACAACATACTCAGTCAATATTATATCCTCAAAAAGAAATTATCTCTTTTTCCCATAAGAAATAATGAAAACTCAAATTATTCGTTCCACAGCCCCAAAAAATAAATACATAAAAATAATTAATACAGAATATAAACTAAAAATAAAACTAATTAACCTGTACTTTACCTTTAAAAAAATAAATAAATAAAAAATAAATCCCGACAGATAAGTGTCCATGTTCCAGTGGATCTCCTTGATCTACAACCAAACCCAGATTAACTTTCACATGATAACAGCAATAAAGTAATGTCTGTAATCTGGACAAAGAATGCTTGTTGTTTCTGACTTGCCACTTTTGGAACCTCAACAAGGAAAACCACTTCCAACATACTGTAGCTTAACCGTCTTTTTCTGTTGTTGCTTAATTACCTTTAGGACTGCAATACATCCATGTGCATAGCAGAACTAGCAGGCAAAGATAGATTTAAATCTTATGGCTGACCAATGTGTGTGTGTGTGTATACACACACACACACACAATCCCACCGAAAACCACTGCATGATCCAAACTCCCCATATACTGTACCAACACGATTGAGCACAAAAAAAAACCTTGTGTGTAGTGGTTTAATGTTATTATTTTAATTTTTATAGCTGATTGGTGTCATGTGTTTTAGTCTGGAATAATTGGTGTCTTATCTACCTTACCATAAAGACCTAAATGATAAAGTATTTCTGAGAGGTAGCTATCTCAAGGATAAAGCATTCTTTCTAGTTCTACTATTTTTATCAAATGAACTTTGCACTGTATACAGGTGTACTGTACTGTTTTGAGGCGAGACACAACCTAACCGAGGTGTCCTTATATAATAACGGTGCTTGCAGTGCTACAGTACACAAAGAGTAACTATTTGCTCTCTGGCTATAAATGAAGTACCACTTGCGAACATTTACAGTGTCATTACAAATACATGTACATATAAAATTTATTTAAACTATCCAGCTGCTAGATTTACCTTCACTGGTCTAAAAAGCTAAGATAATGTAGCTGACACCTGACTTTCCATTTTATCCCAATCCAAATCGATTCCAGCTGCTCATTCGAGGTAATGGTCTTTGACAGTAATAATGAAGTATTTACTAATTCCATGTTGTTTTGCAGCCGCACAGCTGGACAAGTTCCTTTTACGCGTTTAATTAACTAAACAGAACAGGACGATAAACAGATATGCAGCTTTCCTCTGTTTCAGGACACGGTGTGGTTTCAGATTGAATTTCCTTTGTAAATTATCTATAGCTTATTTCATTTTAATTAAACTTGCCTTGGCATGGTTTATGGAGTCGTTGAAGATGCGATATGCTAAAAGAATCCATCTTCATTTAAGCCTATTACATGAAGAAAGTCATTATTAGAATCAAAACATACTTGCACTGCTATATACTTAATATGCTATATTACTTTAATGGTATACTGTAGCAACGCATAAGACTTATGATCAACAAGGATTATGCCCTAAACTTACCAAATAGATGAAAGTTAACCCATTAAAATCCAGCTGCAAATATCTTGTGTTCACATGAAAGTCTCTGGTGCCCCCTGCCTTCTTAGAAAAGAAATGCAAACTTTTTTTTCTCTCTCAGTGTATTTCATGGCTTTGCACTGTCAGTAAAGTGTTAGTGCTTTCGTAACCGTTATATTTAAAAAGGATTGATAGTTATAATTAGGTCTTAAAAAAAACTTTATTAAATAAGAAAATTTTATAATGCTGATTTGTTCTGAGGGCTTTAAAAATAGATGTTTCAAGCAAACTTTGCAAACCTTCTGAGTAGGTTAATTAAATATAGCACATAAACATTAAATCAGTCTTTCCTCGCAGAACAGAGAGTTCCCAATAATTTTCTGTCAAATTTAAACATGATTGATTTCAGCCGTGTGGCTCAGTAGGTCAGTGCATCAGTAATTGCATAAATGACTGATGAGGCTTTGCAGTGCTTCTGCTTGCCTTGTCGCATTGTGACATTTGCGCTCTGACTCCCCACGCAAACGTTCCATGTCACAAAAGAAAATGACATCAGCGTGTGCAAACACACTCACAGTTTAAGTACAACTTTTATTAATACTGGGATCATCACAGTGCGTTTTTGTTACATTAGCAGTGACTAAAGTTAACAAAATGAAGAGAATAAACTTTACAAAAAGAGGAATATTTGTCATAAGCAATAGAGGCAGATTAGCTTCGGAAAAAGAAAAAAAACACAATAAATTAAAGTGATAAAGGACAGAGATATCAAAGCAGAACAGAGACGAGAGCACCTGTAGTCTGACATGATTCCATTGGAGGAGCTGTTGGGGGGGGGGGTGTACCAAAAAAAAAAAGAAAGGAAAAAAATGCACACTTTATTTCTCTTTATATGTATGAGTATTAGGAAAGTGGTTTAAGGACAATGGCTAAGGTCAGGTCACATCTATGTTGTATTCTAGTGGTCAGGATTGTCGAAACTAAAGCGTTTCCATGAAAGAAAACGAAGGGATTTAGAGATTTTTGTGCAGAAGACAGAAAGATACTGTTCAGAGATTGGGCCAGGTTGCCATGGTACCTGCTTGCATCACTCGGTCTGTTTGGCAGCGCTAATGACAAGAGGAAGCATAGGGTCCACTGATGGCTGATATTTCTGAGCTTGAGTATGAGTGGGTGAGGACAAGGGGGCATTATGCACGTGAATCAGTATAAATATGATGAGCAATCCAAGGCCAAGTGGATGAAAGATTTCTGAAGCACATTTAACACAGGATATTTAGAATTTTTTTTATTTATTTATTTATTTTTAGAATGGCAGATACCCTTTTCCCACCAGTGGGGGAAATTGGGTCACAAGCATCACTTGCCAGAAATTGTCCTAGCACTGTTAATCAGGTTTTGGTAAGAAAACAAATGAAAAATTGCAATGTGAATATGGATAATTTCTTAACTATAAGATTAAGATTTTATTAAACATTTATATTTATAATAACAACTTGCCTATTTTCATACACCTGTGTGACTAAGAATGTGTTGCAATTGAACTGAAATCAAGGAAATATGTGGAGGAAAGGCAGTCCTAATCAACAGGAAAGAACAAGCTAAAATAATAATAATAATAATAATAATAATAAGCACAATTATTACAAAATATGTGAGTATGTACAGATGGAGGTTGATGCTTGCTTTACAAACTGTAGTCTATTTCATGGATAGTGGAACAGATTGCTGTAGCTGATATTCCCAAACGGAACTTGCAAAAAAATAGGAACGAGTGTGAACACTCAGTCGCCTGTGCTAACACAAGATATCCGTTTTCATCCGAAGGATTTCATTAGCTTCTCGTGCAGAATCAGTCTGTAGCTCAGTCACACCAGCTACAATCAGTGTGCTGTTTCAATGTTCTAGCGTAGAAAATAGGAAAATAATAGTAAAAAAAGAAGAAAAGAAAAAAAAGAAGATGGATGTTTGACTGTTGGCTGTGTATGAATTATGCATAAAGGAGGAATTTTAATGAGAACAGCCTATGGTGGAAATGACTGAATTGTTGAATGATGCAAAGAGGTCTGTTAGAGAGAAGAGAAAACAGACAGGTAAGTCACCTGAGTAAAGAGACAGGTGAGACAGTAAGTGTGCGTTTGCGCCCGTATGTGCTGAGTGACAGTTTAGTTCAGTGGAGCCAATAGCCAGGATTCCGTCCAATTTATCTGAATTACTTATATACAGAGCCTTCTTGTTCACTGCCTCTAGCAGTTCTGGCTCACATTTCACTTCTGCAATGCATGCTCAGGTTTAATACCGCAATGTTTTCTGTTGGAATGCTGTTTCGTTACCATGATGCAGTGGTGCATGTAAGCAAATCAAATTAGAAATGGGCAATTTAATGCAATATGCTTAAGAGAGCTGAAGAAAGCTTTCCGTAAAGTGGACAGGATAAACAAAGTGAGCATGTCGCGTAGGGTTAAAAAAAAAAAACATATGCAATGAAATGCCTGACGGAATCCTTTAACGTCCTGAAAAATACCTTAAACATGAATGATTTGGTCGTTCAGCAAAGCTGAGTGCAGTGTTATAGATATTATACACCGCTCTTCTGTGCTCATCGTTCATTTGTGCGCTTAGAGTTGGCTGTTTTGAAGAACTCGTACACTGGATTCATTTCAACTGAGCTCTTCAGGCTAATGGTTAGGTGCTGAAATATATCTGTATATACCTGCATATTGTACAGTTTGTTGTCTATTAGTCACTAAGGAAGACACTTCCACTTCAGTCTGATGAAAACAATGAAAAAAAGAAGAAGAAAAAGAAGAAGGTATAATGGGGGGAGATTAAATCTTTCTTCCACCTCATTCAATATATGGTCCTGGTACACATATTAGAAACCTATATAGCCAATAAAGCGTGCAATACTTGTGCATGTGGTGCAAGAATCTTGTTTAAAAATATATATATATTTCATGTTTTCATATTTCATATCATCACGTAAATCACACTCAAGCATGCTAAAGCCTGAAGTCTACTTCTGTGTCAAGTCTACGCATAGCCACGTATCCTATGTCTTTAGATGGCAATAACTCTAATTGGTCCATGTGGTAGCATCATATTTCAAGTTTCTTCTGCTTCTACGCTTTCTTTTTTAATTGAGTTGAAAGTTGACCAAATCAAAGAGGGACTTACCAAAGAAGTTCGCAAATATCGTATTGTCTCTTTTCTGTGTTGCAGTCATTTCATTAAAAGTAACAGCAAACTAAAAGTTAGCAACCAATTAGCTCTACCTTCAACAAGATCAGCTGCATAAATAAACCGCCACTTAGTGGTCTGGTGGTGTAATTACAGCGTGACACAAACACACCAGCAACCAAGTATAATCGCTAACACTTGCGCAGGTTCTGCGTAGACTTGATTCGGAAGCATGGCATTATAGGTCTACCCAATTCTTCACCGAGTAGTCTAAACTACTTCAGAAAGCTAATGCAGTTTGCTAAAATTCTGAGACGGTAGCCAAAACGTTATTGAGTGCACAGCAGTTATGCATTTAAATGTGATTGAAAAGAAAAAGCCTTACATTTAAAACGCCTTCCTCCAAGTAAAATTCTTATATTTAGTCCACTGATACTGTAGATGTTCAATTTACAACACAAAAGTCTCCCCTTATTAGCTATCTGGGTTTCTAATATGTATAGGTATTAATAAATGTTATCAGATCATTGACAAATGATTAAATTGTGCAAGAAAAAAAATCTGGAAATTAATACCCCAGATAGAGAGAAACAGAGCGGACGATAACTCTTTTTTCTTCTCTGTAATGTCTCCGTCTCCCAGGGCCATTTAAACGCTTCTTTAAAAAAAATAATAATAATAAAAGGTTTCATGTCTCTGTACTTTTCTGTGTGCTGTACTTTTTCTTCTTCTTTTTCTTTCATCCTTCTGTCCCCTGGTCCTTCTCATACTCACTGCATGGGTCTGAATCAGGGTCAGTATGAAATGTACAGTAGGCATGACAAGAAATTAGAATGTTACACATTCACACAGTACATAAATACTGACATTGTTAGACGTGGTGTATTTTTTTTCCCCTTCATAAATTTAACTAGAAACTCTGCTATATTGCTGTCATAGCCATGACCTATATTTTATCTGCCTTCTGGACCACGTGTCAGCTGTTTTTTTATCCAGTGAGAGTAGTACAGTTATTGTCCACATGTTTCTATATTATGTGTATTTACTGTATATATGTGGTTTTATATATACAGAGCTATACTGTACTTACTGAAAGAGTGATCATCATTGCACCTGGCTTATATATATATATATATATATATAAATATAAATATATATATATATATATATATATATATATATATATATATATATATATATACACACACACACCAGTCTTGTGCCCCTGTCACACACCATTCCTTCCAGTACAGTCTTATACACTCCTGCAAAGCAGTTTTTTTTTTTTATTACTAAAAGACAGGCATTCCTAAAACAGAGTGCTCTATTTTTGCAAAATAAATAATCCCAAAACGAACAGAAAATATTAATAAGTATTACATGTCCATTTAGTCGCACATGTAGTGTTAGTTTCGAGCGACAGAACTATGCGAGACGGCAGGGGTTATAGTGAACCATGGGAGCACAGAAGGTCACTCACAGACAGATACTACAGGACTAAAACAGTGTTTTGGCCACCTATTACCCAGTCCAAATCCAAAAAAAGGCATTCTTTCTCATCGCACTTTGAAATGGGTACTCACAGGAAACCGCTGTGTCCATGCGATATTTGATAAAAAAAAAAAAAAAATGCCACGTCGTTTAATTTCATAACATGTCCTATTTTCTATATCAGGCAGTGGAATGCTCACATTATAAAGGACTGAATGTTGATCCTTTACCTGCTGTGTTTCTCATTCTCTCTCTCTCTGTGGTTCCACACTAGACTCTAGACCGATCTCTTTCCTTTTATTTTCATAAGACTACCAGGTTCGTGCCTTCATCTCAGCTCATTTACCAACCTCCAGGATTTCTAGCTGAATCAGAGAGGCTGTGGTTGGAGGCTCAGGATCTAAAGGTGAAACCAACTCACCCCACAGTACATTATATATATATTCTTTCAATTTGGAAGAGTTAGAAAACAAACAAAAAATAAAAATCCCTAAACAACCCAAACTCACTCTTTCACTTACACATCTGAATCACTTTCTTTTTACACTCTTCTCACTGTCACACCATTTCAAATATTTTTTCCACATACTGTGCGTTAGGGCAGATATGCTCTACTACAGCTGTGTATGGGCCAGAGGTCAGTCCAGTTTGGTGACTATAGCAGGGTTTTTTTTTTTTTCTAAATCAGTTTGAAGAAGGAAAAGTCTTGTCGGATCTTAAAAGAAAAAAAAATCTTTTAAACAATTCTGAGTGGCCATTTGGGACTATATTTACATTAAAAGAGGTCTCAGATATGTTGTCAACGTATAGGTTAGCCAGCTAGCCAGTTTTATCATTGATTCAACATTAAAAATTATTCATATTTATATATAACTTAAAAAAGAAAAAGAGAAATTTAGATTTAAAATATTTATTAGTATTATTGAATTTATGAAAAGTTTCTGGATAAATTAAAAAAAAGATCCTAGACAGGTGTATAAATAAGTGAAATTTGTGTCTAAGATCATTTAATTTTTAATATTTACAGTTTGTAAGATCATGCAAACATCACCAAACCGTGCTGAACCTTAGCCCTACAAGGGGCAGTCAAAAAAATTCATATTGCTGTATGAAAAAATGGAAAATATTCGCTCAGATTATGTCTCCGGAAATTAGTATGTTCATTGAACATTGCTTCTTGTTTAAAAAATCCACGGTATAGTGTCAAAACCAAAATGGTGCACTCGGTTGAAAAAAATAAAGTGCCAGCCCATTCAGCTCACAAAACGGTGAAACCTACACCCCACCCCGCCTCAACTAGCATCCAGGAACGTCTTCTCCTTCCTTCACTAGAAGAACTAACTTCGTGCCAGGCATTTGACGAAATCGAGGTGATTCCCAAGGTGGAACTTTTCCTCAAGAGCCAAAAACTAGGCTTATTCATTCAAAGATGGTCTTAACCAGCTCATCCATTCATTGGTTGGAGAAGTGTGTAACCTTTGGTGGAGGATGTAGAGAAAGACTAAGCTCACGACCAGCGTTCGTTTTCATCTTTTCTTAGCAATAATAACAATTTTATGACCGCCCCTCATACATGCCCCAAGTCCCCGCCTCCTAATTTTAGGGTTAAGCAGCCCTTCTCCTCTCAGCTTCTACTGTACACAATGCAGCTACACTGACCCCTAATGGCCAATACTGTGCCTTCAAAGTGCTTGGCTTTCTCTTTGTTCTTCTCTGTTTCCACTTCCTTCACCTGATATCATAACCAAAATACCCAAGGCTTTGCCCTGCCTACGACCTCTGCACCTATATATTTTTTAAACTATTCCTGTCTTTCTTCAACCGTTGAACAGAAAGATTATTGCTCCACATTATATTGGCATTTCTTTTAGGTCAGTTCTTAATAATAATAAAAAAAATCATACCCCTGATATATACACCTTCAACCTCAGGTACTGAAATCAAGATTATTTGCTTAGAATTAAACAAAACAAAAAAACTAACAGATCGCTAAAAGAAGATCATTTCCAAAACCACAAGCTGACCTGCAGCAGAGCCCCGCTCATCTTCAGCTTGACTGACAGTCACACTGACCAATCACAGACTCTTGTGCTGCCGTCGTTTCGGCTGGCAGCATGATGTCACCCAGCTGGAGGTGGCAGTGGGGCGAAATACAGGGAGGAGAGTCTTATTACAAGACCGTGCACCCTGACCGTCCTCCATTTATTAGATGAGCTTTTCCAGCATTTATTCCTGGAGTCCAGAATTAGGGGATGTTTTGTCTTTCCAAAGATCCTTGTCCCCTAATGTACTGATTCTTTGTTCTTGCATCTGCCCAGTGTCTTGCTAGAGCCTGACTATCCTGCCATGATGGGTAGTGTTAATAAGACAAACATGCGTCCAGACACGCTACAAGTTACAGTGGCCTCAGCCTGTTGTTATTTAGAATTGTACTTCTATTTTTTTTTCTCATGATCGTTATTTACTATAACGACTTCTTTTAAACACTGAATTGAATTTTTTTTAATCCTCTTCTTTTCGTAGGTGGTTCTCTACAAAGTCCGTGCTTAGTGCTTCTTAGAAACCGCACCTTCAATTTATCTCTCTAATAGCTGTCACAATATGCGTGGTGCTGAGCGGTCATTGGAGACGGTCTTGCGCAGCCGGACGCCTCGGCGGATAGATACCAGCATGTCCTCTCCTTCCTGCGGGGGACATTTACTTTGTGGATCGCTCTGGCCCTCTGCTGCCATTGAGGGAAAAGGGTACTGGCCATCTCCCAGGGCTTGGGCACTGGCCACCAGCTCACCAATCTTTTCTACCAGGCTGTGACGGTTAGCGGCTAGCAGCTGGTCTTCTTCTCCTGGTTGGCCATACACACTCATCTCAGCACCCGCTGTGCCCCAGGCTGCGTTGGGCAGGCTCAGACGTTTCGGGGAAGCCTTCACATACTCTAGGGCAGCAGGAGAGGCATCATCTGCTGCAAAGAACACACACTCCTCACTGCCCACACGCGCTGGAGGCCCTGGGTAACCACCGGGCGAGTCAGGCACAGTAGGTGTTTTAACTGGCACTATGGGTGGCCGGATAGGGATGGGGCCTGCATTGGAGAGTGTACGCCTCACACCAGGCTTTGTGGAAGGTGTTCGGCGGATGGTGGCGGTACCAGGAGTCCCTGATCCTCCACCCCCACCACCAGAGCCTCCCTGGGCACCCATGGCACTTGGCAAGCCAGCTGTGCTGGCTGGCCGTTTCGTCTGGATCATGCGGCGGTAGTTCTGAGCAATATTGCTGTGCCGTGGGATTGTTGATGATTTATCAAATTCTGACTGGCCGTCAGCTTCGGTATCACCGTTTACAGAGTAGCAATCATAATCGGAGGCTGAAATGGAAAAAGCAAACATATTTTAGTCATAAGGAATGTCTATGTCTTAGAACAGTCTGCTGTCTTTACTATTATTAGACTCTAGTCATGCCAGTGTAAATGATGGTAAAATGTGTGTGATAAAGGTGGCATGTTTTACCCTGGGAGGGAATAGTATCCTCAGAGCATGACGGTGTGGTCGTCTGAGTGCTGTATCCACTGGAGTATTGAAGTGAGTCTCTGCTGCTCTTTTGTTGTTCCATACTGAGGCCACGGGTCAGCACCATGGCCAGGTCACTTGCTGCTGGCGACATATCCTCACCATGCTGAAATAATGAATACATATTAAAAATTTAGAACAATATATATTTATTAATAATAATAATAATCTTAAGACTCTTTTGCGGGGGCTTTCCGAGAGTGTGCAGGCAGACGACAAAGGAGCAAATTTAAAAGGTATGGGGGCGCCCTCTTGTGGCTTAGATGGAAATTGTTCTTAGTGACCATGGCAGCGCGGCTCAGGATTTGCTCACTCAGTCAGAAAAGCATTAGTGAGGTTGGGCACTGATGTCAGGTGTAAAGGCTTTGGGCACAACTGGTGTTCCTGTTCATCACAAAGATGTTCAGTGGGGTTGAGATCAGGGCTTTGTGCTTTGTAACTTTATAATCAACTTTGGCAGATTAATCAGTGAGTTTTCAGGAGATGTACTGTAGCCAGAGAAGCTGCAGGGAATCCACGACTACACAGGAGTATGGAGAGAGATCAGGAATAAAAATGCATCCTGGAACAGCAATACCACCCGCTAAAACTTCATGCTTCCCAACTAATACAGTAGATTAGTATAAGACGTATTTTATTTCAGATGTACAGTATCGTATAAAGTGTGTCCTGTATGTGGATATGAAGGGATCATGGCAGCATGGTGGCTTAATGGTTAGTACTGTCGCCTTACACCACGATTCCTGCCTTGGGTCTGTGCGCATGGATTTGCTTCGTGTGTTTCATCCGGGTACTCTGGTTTCCTCCAACAGTTCAAGACATGCAGATTGGGCTAATCGACATTCCTAAATTGCCTTAGCGTGTGAGTGTGTGCACTGTGATAAACTGGCAAACATGTCCAGGGTGTATCCTGCCTCACATCCTAAGTCTTCCCCCCGCAGCCTTGTATACAGGATAAAGAGGTATGGACGATGAAGGAGTGAGTGAAGGAATCATGGTTATGTCATTCGAATAGATACTTTCTATATAAATCCAAACCATTAGAAGTGCATTGTGTTGTTTTTTATGACTTCACTGTGAGTCTACATGCCTGCATAAATTATTAAAGGTCTATCTGAGTATCAGAGTTAATTAACCCTATACTTTTATGCAGCACCTCCACTGAAAGACAAATAAATTTAGTGTAATCGTGATTATTTGGGCATTTTGTTAATAATTCGAAACAGTACCTTAACTGTAATGGTGGAGGCGGCCATCCTGGGCCTCTGTGGATCATCAGGATGCATCCCAGCATAACCTTGAGATTGGGGCGATGACTCTGATTCTCTCATCTCCTTCCTCCTCTGGAGCGTGTTGGCCGCTGATTGCTCTTGCAAGCCTGCCTTGGACCAATCCTGAAGGAGTAAGTCTGGTTATTTCATGGTGATAAACAGTAACAGATCAACCAATCCATCTTCCTCTTGGATAAGAAAAAACCAGCCCACTATCCAGCAGTTTGAGTGTCCTTTCACGCAAACTCTCTTGATGTGTGCGTTTAGCACTGGCCTGTACAATTCATATTAGAGTCGAGTGAAATCAGAAGGGGCTTGAATGGATGTACCATCCTTGGCCTGCTCTGTTTATCAAATCTCTAAGCACAGAGATTTGAAATCAGGATAAATGAAAAGCAAAAGGCTTGTGTTAAGGAGAAAAATGAGGTAATGAATGAAGATAAGCAGGAAATGAAATTAAAGTAATTAAAAATAAGCATTATTCAGGACAAAGCGAATTGAATGCAAAGGTATAAGCAAAAAAAAAAGGAAAATATCTGCAAAGAAATTGTGCCCATGGGAACAAACCTTCCAGCACGGAACCTTTGATGTGGGAGAGGAAGTGTTGGATCCGGGGGAGCGACTATAGGGTGGGGACGCAGGAAGAATGACAGAGAAAGGCCTGATGGAGCCAGTGTGAGAGAGAGCAGGGCGGAAGGTAGCGAAGGACGAGCCAAACTGCGGAATGGAGAGACAAGATTCAGACAGTGAGAGTAGGTAGCAATCCATAACCCTATGACCCGGAAGCATTGGCAGAGTGAGGGGACAAAATATTACAGCGGGAATGACAAGAAAGTTCTGAGGACACAGAACATAAGCTGAGGACAAAGCATTAAGTAATTCCTTACAGTGCCCTAACAATCCATATTTTCACTGCACCATACTTACGCAACAATAACATATTACAAGCACAATTGACCAAATATAAAAGTTTATAAATAAATATTTACTAAATATGTACTTTACATAAACAAATGTCCAAAAGCATGCTGGTGCTACGAAGAGATGTCCATTTGTTTGGTTAAAAAAAATAAATAAATATATATTTATATCTATATATATATATATATATATATATATATATATATATATATATATATATATATAACAGTAAGTCCCCGACTTACAAACGAGTTTCCTTCCGGGGGCAAGTGTGTAAGTCAGATTGGTTCTTAAGTCTAACAAAGTGAGTTTTAAATACCTTTGACATGAATATACAATGTAAAAAATAAAAAAAACACAGGTTTGGTGTTTTGGTTTCGCATTATATGAGGTTGCATCAATAAAAAATATCCAGATGAGGCAGCTGACCTTTTTTAAATTAAACTTTGGAGGAAAGGACAAAGCTACATGGTATTTACTGCGTGCTTACATGGGCGCCATTTTGTCCCAGAGCTATTTTCCACTGTATTGGACTGTGTTTTGTTGAAGATTTTTTTTACCATCAGCTGAATAATATGCTGGGACAGCTTTACAGGACAGCCAATTTCTATTATCGTGACCCCGGACTGATTCACTGAAACCAGTAAGGCAGACGCATTTCTCCCGCACCCCCACACGCACACACATACAATATACCAAACTTTGGACATTTTATACATTTACTTACACCCTGAAAATAATGTATACAATTATAAATATTGGTATTTGTGCACTGCAGTGTCTACTACACGTGAGCTACTTCTGTGATTTGTGAGCATCTACAAATGTTCGTAGAACCGGTGGCTGTTCGTATTTGCGGACATACGTAACTGATATGTTCGTAAGTCGGTGTAAGGAATCGCCACTAGAGGGTACTGTTTAGTTTGTTGTAGTTTTTGTTTGCAGACTCAGTTTCCCAGAAGGCACCTCGGTCAGGTGATGCAGGTGCTCACCTGACCGAGGCAGCTCATTAGAATGTCTATAGCTGTTTAGGCTGTGAAACTGGGTCAAACATTGTTGGTAATTACTGTCATTTGTGTGGGCATTTTGTTTTGTATTGTTTTGTTTCGTTTTATTTTGAATTTTGGTTTGTTTTATATTTTGGTTTGCTTTATATTGTATTTTGGTTGGGTGTGCAATTGGACCAACAAGCATGGCTCAAGCGTGTGGTCATATGTAGGTCCTGTGTGTGTGTGTAGCTGATTCAGTTTTGTCAAGTTGTTTAGTAGAAAATAGGTAAGTGCCTAGCCTCTGAGTGTCCCTTAGCCTAGCCTCTGTGTCCCGAGTCCCTAGTGTTGTGGTAGCTAGTTGTATGTTTAGCTATTTGGTAAGTGTAGCTATGTGCATGGTAGGCTAAAGACTTGCTTAGATCGATGTATGTGTAGCTGACTGCCATGGTTAGCTAATGACCATGTTTAGCTGATTGCCATGTCTTTTGTCTCTCGTCTCGTCGTGTCTCTAGTCTCTCGTCATGTTTTGTCCCATTTCAGCTCCATGCTTAGTTTGTGGGTAATGTCATGTATGTCGTCAAGAAGGCTGTGTCACAACATAGAGCTTGTCATGTGAAAAAGGTATTAGAGCCTGTATGTCATCAAGAAGCCTGTGTCACAACATAAAGCTTGTTGTAATTAAAAGGTATTAGAGCCTGTATGTCGTTAAGAAGCCTGTGTCACAACATAAAGCTTGTTATACGTAAAAGGTATTAGTGCCTGTGTTTCACCATCGCGCCGAAGCCTTGTATGGACCGCCATCGCGCCGGTGGCTCCCCATAGCACCCGTGTCACAATATGCCTTTGTAGGAGTTAACGTTTGTTTTTTGGTTGGTTTTGTCTCTTCCTTATGCTCAGTTTGTTATTGTTTCATTAAAGACTCTTTTGTTGAAAAAAACCCTCTGCGACTATGCCCGCACCTTCTTGCCCACGGCAACACCATCAGCCATAACACCCAGTTCATGACAGTCGGGGACTACTGGATGTTGTCTAATTACAGTTTTCCAGAAAAAAATATATATATATCACTCTATATATGTCACAAAGTTGTTGTTTTTTTTTCCTAGTTAATGTTACAAAACTACTTAATTCAATAATAGGTATGAGGATTTTTGAGACGTATTAGGATACACTGCCACCTATAAAACATTCCCAAATTAAGCAATTAGTGTGTGAACAGCATGTGTGTATATATACACACACAGTGTATGTACCATTACAAAATAATAGGGGAAATGTTAATATAATACAGCATGGATGTACAAGACTGTTACCCTAACATGCACAGAATGGAAGACACATGTTAACATGATAGCAGGAGAGGATGACCAAACAAAACATATGCTTTTTCAACTTTTTATGTATATGTTTTAATCAGTTCTAAGGACTACATATCTTCGTGATGAAGGGAATACTTGACTTTGTGGGAACATTCTGTTGGCCTTTATATGGAAAAGACTAAAGGTTGAAAAACTCAAATTGTCCAAATGTTTCTTGTTGTGCTATTAGAGTGCTGAACTTGGCTTTTATCCGTGGCTTGTCTGTACCCAAATTCTCTAAACTCTGCATATATTTAGCTTTACTAACACACAGGCCAGTGTGACAACGCTTAGGAAAACAAATTTTGAATGTGTGTGTGTGTACTTACTGTTGTAGGAGAGCTGCATTCACTCACTGACTGACATGTTTCTGAGGCTTCTGAAGATGCTGAACTTGATGACTTCTAAAGAACAAAGGGAGCGCAAAAACATCATGTCTTTTTTTCCAATAATACATATCACTGCTGTTACTCATTTATTCAGCGTCCTTCATCAAACACTGAATATGCTTGCTTCTTTAACCTCTCAGGTTAAGCCTGTCAGGTTAAGATTCCACCAGTATCTTAGGATGATTCTTATCACTAGTTCCCTTCCTCATTGTGTGCAAAGCCTCTAGAATTACTGTATGCCTATTTCTGTTTTACTAATTAATTCCACAAAAGTTTCTAATAAACTGAAATCTGGTGATACGGAAGTCCAGGCAAAATAGTCCAAGAATTCCATCATGCTCAAATTTACCCAAAATGATCACATCAGACAATGCTACAGTAACCACTATACCACCGTGCCACCTTATAAAACATATAAACCACACTACCTGTCATAAGCACTATAAACTACACTTTATTAAAAAGATCTTTTAAAAAATCACTTTCTCTTGTAGTCTGAACAGAATAACACTGCTTGGCTGTTAATTTGGGGATCCACTCCCCCCACCCCCACCCCATCCCCCCGCCCCCTCATGACTCTGAATAAAGAATAAAGCGGTATAGAAGATGAGTGAGTGAGGGTTGCATAGGGAAGGGCATCCGGCATAAAACCTGTCCAAAGTTGTGTATATATATATATATATATATATATATATATATAATAGTGGATGATATTGAATTGATTACACAATAAATTAATAATTTTCCAATAATTTTTCAAATACTCCAATAAGTAAATAAATATTTTAAAAATTTTACAATCAAAAGATGGTAGTTTTAATTACCAAACCACTATCAAAGATTGACTGTGACAGTTTTATTTTTGATTTTTTTTTTTAAATCTAATGATCTGTGATACCTGGCTGGTGATGTCCGAGGGCATGGGTGAGGGAGGTTTGGAGTAAATGTTGGCATCCTGAGAGATGAAGCCCGAGTCGTGGGAGGAGACACTGCTGAGGCGGTGGGCACCTCCTGGAGGCGGATGTGCCAGGCTGCGGTAGCGACAGGACGAACTGGGTGAGTGAGTTTGTGAGCCTCCCGATGAGCGAGAGGCACTACTGTGGGCGCTGTTCACACTGCTGCAGGGCGAGGGAGGCACGGCAGGCATGGAGAACATAGACGGATGGGGGTTGATAGTGTGGAGGTGGGGTTCAAGATGGTTTGAGTGTTAATGAGCCATGCAGTGGATTTCCAAAAGGAGTGAACAGCAAAAAGGAAGATTTAGAAGCACAAAATATAAATGGTGGTTTAAAAAAAAAAAGGTGTAGTGATGAGACAAAGTGTTTACACATGTTGTAATGAGTAGAATGCAATAAAAACAATAAGAAAACAAAACAGAGAAAGATAATTGGTAAGTGTGTAATGTGTATAAAGGGGGTGAGAGGGGAGGAAGGAGAATAACATGGAAGACACACAAGTTGGAGAGAGTGTAAGAAGGGGAGACACCCAGGTATGAGCTGACACTGTATAGACACATGGCCTGGCATGGATAGCACAGTAGATGTCCACGCATGGACACTTCCTCTACCTCCATGCAAGGCTACACATACATTACGTACACAAATACATGGGCACACGATGGGCACTTCCATGCAGCACACTGGAACCGAACTTAGATTATTCTTAAATTTATTTCTAAATCTTAAAATTTCTATAATTTTTACTTTGTAGTTTTAGCTTTTATTTATTATTATTAGGATCAAGGCTTGAATTAATTGGACCAATTTGACTTAAATTATTTCCTTTTCTTATATTTATAGGAAAACATAATAAAACAAGAATGATTAAAAGTTGAACATGCCTTCTTTTGGGTCTTGGTCTAAATTGATGGATGTTTGAAATGTTTTCGGTTTGGATAATACAAATGTGGAAGCACAATGCAATTAATGCATCATCAATTCTAAGTTATATTGTACAATTGTCAAAAATGTCAAAAAAAAATTCCGCACTCTGGCTGTAGAATTCATTTTAATTTACTTTTAAAATAGACAAAAACATAATTGTTCGACATAATCTTTGTGCTTTTTAATACACTTTGTCCATCTGTCAACAAGAACAAGACATCTGTCATTTCTTTATCAGAAGAGAATCTTCGTCCTCATAGTTCTGCTTTCAGGGGACCAACCAAATGAAAGTCCAATGAAGCAAGATCAGAACTATAGGGAGGATGTTTTGCAATTGTGTTGACAGTGTGGGCAGAATCGTGCGAACATGCGAGATCACAACGCCCTTGGATAGCAGTCCTCAGCGTTTGATCCGAAGTTTAGGCGTCAGCTCTTCAATAAGCATCTCACTGTAACGAGCACTGTTGATTGTTGAAACTTTCCTGATAAGTTTCCAATACTGGCTCTTGAGAATCCCAGAAAATTGAGTCACAAGCAGGGCATCCATTTTTGCTCGCAAATTGAATGATAATAATGTAATACGTTCACACCTGCACAGCAGTGACTGGGGAGATAGTAGCCTTGAGCCAAAAGTGTTCAGACGTTTTAACATAACGGGAGTGTGAATAATTTTTGATTCACACTCGTAAAATGTGTCAGTTTTTACGTCATTTTTTCAGTACTAAGAAATTTCATATGGATTTGTGCATAAAGGAATTAAAAGATTGTACAGGTATAGTGCAAAATTAAAAGATTATGAATAGTTTAGATTAAGGATGATTACAATTATGATACTCTGTATTAAATTAGCTTAATGTTACCTGCAAGACCTTCTGCAAAGAGATTGCACTACCACCTTTCACTACGGCACCATTTGCGAAAGCACTTGGCATTAAGGCAGAGTAATTTGTTTCGAAATCGACAGGCATAAACCATGTCAGATTACATCCCGAGTAACACATTATTACAATTCAATAACCCACAGTTCAGTAATATGCCCTCACCGGTAATTATGGTTTCATATGACTACTCAAGCTGGGCCATTAATGCTTTGTTTGTAATGAGAACCCAGACAGGAAAAGGATCACACACTGATATGTTAACACGCATCCGATATACAGGAACTGAATGTTCACAACATGTGGGCTGGAGCAGCAGGTAGATAAACATGCAAGCACCACTTTAGCAGAACTCCCCTCACACACAGACATGATTTCAAACACTATTTCAATTCAATTGCAGGTTCAAGACTGCACAATCAAAAAGAAGAATACATATAAAGTATGCAGCAATATTATTAAAATATACTCAGGATGATCCATCTTACCTGCACATGCTGCTTTTTCTGGATCCAGAGCTACTAGGGGAGGAAGGAGGTGTCTGGTAGGACCAACTGTAGTCTGAACCTTTTAGATCCTTTATCACCTGACATAAGGAAATATAGACAAACACAAATATTTATCACAGCACAATTCTAAGACGTGCTACTCTGTTCCTTAATTAAATCAGAGTTGAAAAAAAATCACAGTAATGGTGTGGCCAAAAAGTAAGCCAACACCTTAGTTTTTGAATGCTTTTGTACACCAATTGAAATATGCATATCTAGTGACCCAAACCCTAGGATTGGGAATTTTAGTATGGAAGAACTTGATTGGTCTACATCGCTGTTCAACACTTTTGGAATAAGCTGAAATGGAAATATTCCAACATCAGAACTTAATCTCACTCAAGTCCTTGTCTCTTAATGTAAAAAAAAAATGGCCACAGTACATTGAATCATCTAGTTGAAAGCAAACGTAGTACCAAAAGGTGGACCAAACATCAACAGACACAGATAGATTTGATAATCAGTTGGCCACATATTTGTGGTTATAAGTGTTTTTTCCAACTTTGAAGTTGAGTTTTTCATACATGTAGTTATACCTTTGTTTATACTTGCATATTTTTGGGGACAAAACCCTCTAAAAAAATAAATAAAATCTCTACATTATGATTGGTTACGAGAAATCAATCCCCTCGATGAATGTTTAGATCTTAAAAGTGCATAAGGTCAGTCTGTTCTAACTGAGGCGGTTACATTATGTCTTTTTATACTAATTAGACTATTACTCACTCACTCACTCACTCACTCACTCATCGTCTATACCACTTAATCCTATATACAGGGTCTTGGGGGTCTGGAACCTATTCCAGGAGACTTAGGGCATCAAGCAAGGTATTGCTTGATAAATAAATTTTATTTGTATAGCACTTTTAACAATTGTCATTGTTGCAAAGAAGCTTTACACAATCAAAAGGAAATTATGGAAATTTGTATGAAATGTAAAAAATGTGTATGAATCCAAATGATTAGATTGTCCCTGATGAGCAATCAATGGCAATAGGAAGACAGGGAACAGGGAACCCATCCTCAACCCATCAAGCACTGAAAAAACATCTAACTTAAGGCATTAACCAGTAAGAAACCAGTGCAGATGATAACAGGTGATCAGGTTAATTAGTATACTGCCTAGAAGAGATGAGAGGGGTAATGAGGTTGCTGCTAAGGTTATTATATAAAAAATCTATTTCTAAATTGTATATTTAGACACTTTCCAGTTCCAAAACATTTGTTCCCATTTAATCTACATAATTAAATTTCAAATAAAGAAATGAGTGGTGGCTCAAGATTTTTTGCACGGGACGGTATTATAGCCTATTATAGTGTGTTTAAAGGTATACGCTTAATTTTAAAATATGCTAACCACTGAATACAGTTTTAACATACACAGTACAGTGGTAAAACTATGCGACACTGTGGATCTTGTACCATAATCACAAAGAATATATGGAAATACAGAAACACCGACTGCTTATGACATTATGTCACCATCACATTTTATGTACATTCTCCTTCAGGATATGCCAACTTTATACCTTAGTAAAATCTAACATGTTATTTGTGATTATTGGTGATTAAAAAAAGTATTGGTGATTTAGTCACAGTTATAATTGGGTACAATCAGCCTTGTGCACAAACCCAGACGATGTGGATGGAAAGATTTAAAAAAAGACCTCAAAGCTTCAGAGAACGATCTTCCAATCAAATATGATGTTCTCCTAAATAGTGCTAAACATTCGCACTAACAAAATAAACCAAATGGCCTGAGCATGGTGTACCTGCTCACTGGCAGGAGGAAGCTTGTGTGGATCAGTCGTTAGCACAGTGAGGTCATCAATAATAGCCTGCAGATGTGTGATCTCTCCCAGCATGGCAATTTCTCCATTCTGATGGATAAAACAGGATAACACATTACAATGGTCACTTCTAAACTGGATTAAAGCGTTTTAACTTTATTGTTCAGTCTTTATGCTGTAGTAGTATTCAGCTGCATGCCAGGGTTATTTTCTCCTACCAACCTTTTAGTTTCATATTATTACTCCGCTGTTTGGGGAATCCCTGTCATCATCTCAGTATTGTGCTAATTTTTTTTTATCAGCTTAAGTGCAAGTACTCTGCATGACCACATGGAGGTGTAAGAAATCAAGATACTTACCACTACAGGCTGCAAGAGGCTGATAAAGGTGCAAAAGCGTCCTCTCTCCTCCACCAGGGCGCGCCGTACTGCCTGTTTCTCCGTCTCCTCCATCAGCAAGTACATATCATTCACATCCTGCATGGCACTGTCTAACTGAGGCTGCAGGTCCCCGCGGCCTTCACGAGAAGGACGACAGATGGAAAGGAGTGTAGGACATGGGGACAAAAAGAAGTAATATGACGAGAGTAGAAAAACAAAAGGAATTTGAGGTAAATGTCAACAATATCACAATAAATGTTTTGGAGCAGGAGGAAATATGACACTGTCATATATTTCAGCCACAATACAAAATGAACACGTACACTACTCCATTCTGACTGGCATCTAGACAAATGAAGGACAAATGGACATTTGGACATAGTAGGGCTTTCTACTTTCGCTATGATACATGAAATCTCAGAAACACCTAAACATGTTAGTGTTAACTCATGCAAATGGGTAAATGTAGCTAAAACACTTAGTGATGAAATAACCAATGAGTGTTTTGACAAACAGCTACAGATACAAGTAGCAGGGCTTGAAGCATACACAACAGATCTAGGATGGACCAGAAGGCAAAATTGTTTTGTGTGTCACCAGGTTTTGAGTCAGAAGCAAAGGGCAGCGCCATGCAAAGAGACGCTCCGCATTAAAGCTATGCTTTAAACCCTTTAAGTAGCAACATTTGTTGGACAGACTAACGGCAATAAGGCCATTTGGCAACAAATTGAAGAAAGGGTTAAACGCGCCCTTGTTGACTTCCCATCAATACAAGATCACATGTGTAACCTTTTAAAGTGTAGTGTAGTGAAAAACAAACTTTATCATGTGAACACATTAAAAATGTATGTGAAGTGAATTCTTCTGAGATGTAAACGTATTATAGAATAATTAATTTCAGTTAAGTGTCTCGATAATATTAACACCACCAACAACAGTAATAATAATAATAATAATAATAATAATAATAATAATGCATTTTTGCTTTTATCTTGTTAATGTTTTATATTGAGACACATTATTGTTTTTCCCTGGTGATTACAATCTAATCTATTGTCTATTATTAATAAGTAATTATTTTATTATTTAAATTTATTTATTTTTTGTTTAATATGTTAATTAAATCCCTACTCTGAGCCAATAATTATTTCGCTTTGTTACCCACTAGATTTCTCATCTGGACAGAGTCGTTATTTATAAAGAGTATTAAATATTCTATATTTAATTAAAAAAATAAACACTATATCAAAGGGAAGAAGTGATTTCACGCATAAAGTATAACACAATTAACATTTTGACCTGATCTACAGTACTTTAGTGATGTGCTGATTTCCTTCGCTATAAATACATACACACAAAAATAGTTCAACTCACTCTTATTTCTATAATAAGTTTTATTAAGGAGCCTACAGCCAACTTTATCAGAAAGATTTACATAAAAAAATTCTTTATGATGCCAAGAAATCTTAACTATCCAAAGAATATTTTGGAGATTTTTATTTTAAGTACAGAGGGAGTTCAAGTCAAGTTGATGAAGTTTTTTTTTTAAAAGAAGGCATAAAAATCAGTTGACATTTATAAAGGACTTGTGATGAGCCGCAGTAAAACATTTGAATGGTGCAAACTTTTTAAATAAGTCCATACATCTGTGAATATTCAGCGAGTGGAACGCCTAGGCCTTAAAAATTAACAGAAAACTTGTCGCTAACTTGGTGTTCCTAAAAGGCCAGTGTTTCAGACCTAAAGCATCCAGTCCAATCAAAAGAAAAAACGTACTACCTTAATGGTATCCAAGTGAACCGCTGGGAAAAGTGCATTAGCATAGCAGGGGATTATATAGAGAAATAAATATAGTTATTAGTCTTATAACTGTGTTCTGTTATTCGACACAATCAAAAGTTCCAGTTTGACTTGAACACCACCTGTACATTTCTATACATTAAAATACATTTTATTTACATTAGTTAGTCAGGTAGATACAGTAGTATTGCTAACATAAAAATGATGATTATGTTACATCATTCAGTATATGTTTGTGTATATTGAGCGCTAAACCTTACTCCACAAGCTTCACCTTACAGCAAGTGATGGTGATGGGAAGCAGGCAAGGGTGTGTTCAAAAGCAAAGTAAAATGCAGGCTAGTGCTACAAAAATAGTCATAGTTAGTTTTCTTGGGAATATCATACTTACCCTGCAGTTCTATAAAGGATGATGGAGAGATAGGGAGAGAAAACAAGAGAAGAATGGAGGAGAGAAAGGGGCATTCAGGAGAAGGGTGTGAGAAATGATGAGAGAAAGAGAGAAGGGGAAGAGCGCCATGTTAAAGTTAGTATTAAGAAGCCATCACAGCTCATTTCACAGCCAAAGGGCTTTGGGATTGTTAAAGCAAAATCAGCCAAAAACAACAACAGAAAAATTATAAAATCTTCCTTCTACAGGGTATAGAACATAAAGTTTGACTTATTCGGTTAAATACGAACACAATAGGACAATGTATTCAAATACGCATCCGTCCACGTAAAACTGCAGTGTTCCTCATTCTTCCTAGTAACACATACACTTATCCTCTCTTCAAAAGCCCAAATTATTGGCTGCACAGATAAGAGCTCAACAAATGATGTTACAGCTGTAGTTATACGGATACACCACCAGGGGGAGGCGATACACCAGAGTTTTCTTAATTACATTCACAGGAAAAACAACAAGAGATTCTAGAGGCAGTGAGCTTGAACACATTACATATAAACAGGTACATAAAGATTCCTGTCAATCATGTCTAACAGACATTACAGCGGAAACAGCATGGTTCTATATGTGCTGTAGATTTAATAAAAAAAATTCTGCAACTTGTTTGCATGTTTTTAAATATTTAATTTAGTGCAATATATATATATATATAAAATTATTATTATTATTTTTTTGTTAATATGCAATACATTTGCTTTTGTTAAAGGTTGTGGAGAAAACCGTTTGTAATGTTTTAGATTACATATTAACGTCTGTTTTTTCTGTCAGCAGAAAAGTTGGATGTATATTATATTACATTATATAATATATTATATATCATTATATTATATATTAGGATTATATTACATGTAAAATGTGTGCGGACATCTGGAAAAAAAGACAACAAACAACATCAATTAAAAGTAAAAGCATGTCAGTGTTTCTAGCATAAATATTCATATACATGCAACTGTATGACTAATTAATTTATTTCAAGCCTCTATTCAAAAGACAAACTCACGTACCTTTCCTTGCTTTCTTCTGTAGTTTCATAGTGTCTGAAGATTTCTTCTTTATCTCATGACGAGATCGTTTATACTCTGTGGCCGGAATGAGAAATATTCCAAACATGTCAATCTCTAATGTGAAGCATTTACAAATTACCAAATGCTGTAGTTCAGTTATCGTTAGCTATATTAAGGCACACTGTGAGTAACCTTTGGCATGGTCTTTATCCAGCTGATTGGCGGTTTTCTTCCAGTCCTCAATCCGCTCCTGCAGAGGGGTGATCAGGCTTTCCATCAGAGCACTGAAGAAAAAAGAGGTGGAGGGAGATCAAATGATAGAGACCCACATTTCAGTTTGTCATGTTTCCCAGGATGACTTCATAGCATAAGCTGTTTGTAGTACAAACTCCATGATATTGTGTATATATATATATATATATATATATATATATATATATATATATTTGGCCATGGATATAACTTATGGGGGGATGAAGCGGATTCATGTCATAATGATAAATTCAAATTAATAACTGTAATAAAACATGATTAACTGGTTGGCTTTCTCAATTCAGTGAAATTGGCAAGCAATGAATAAGATCCCCCCCCCCCCCCCTCTCCTGTTTGACACTTCTTTGCATCCAACACTAGATAATGTAGTTTATACATCCTAATGGAACAAGCATTGATTATGGATGACCAAATATGATAAATGGCAATACATTTTAATTCTAAAAAAAAAAAAAATACCAAAGTACACCTTGTTGCATGTTTTTCTTCGGAACCTAGCCTACTGCCATGTACACAAGAATTTACGTGATACTCTGGTCATTCAGGACTTTCGGGTCATCAGCTGACTTTATTTTTTTTCCACATAACTTTGCTAAGTCTAGACCTGACCAACTGAACCAACCCCAGATCATAATGCCTCCAGAGGCTCGTACAGGAGACACTATGCATGATGTATGCTTCACTTCATGTGCTTCACTTCTTACTTTTTGATGCACCCATCGCTCTGGAATAGTGTCAATCTGGACTCATCAAGTTCAATCTTTATTCTCTCTAGCCTTTTTTTCTGATTTATCTCACTAACAAGTGGTTGTCATAAGGTCATACAGCTGTTTAGTTCAATCCTGTGAGTTCTCATCATATTTTCTCGGTTTGGAACTGTTCTTACCTTCACTGCTAAACATAGAAATTATTTTTACTGTTGACTTTTTACTATGCATCTTCACCAAGTGTTTAAGCGATCTCCATTCATGATTTTTTTTTTCCAACCACATTTCTTCCACAAAGTTGATGGTCCTATCCTCCTAGGTTTTGATAATGTGTTGAAGGATTTCTAAACCTTATATATATGCAATAATTTGCCCCATACACACATACACACACAAAGTAGAAAGTTCTGCCTAATATTTATGACTGAGTGTAGCTGACTATTATAGAAACGACTGTATCCTACACAGCTGGAATAAAAATAAATGGTTGTATAAGGTAACAGGCTATGGCTGGACTTTTCCAGTAAGATGACAATCACGTACAGTAAATTATGATATTGTTCCAACTAAAACTTTCCCTACTTTAAGTTGCAGTGATGATTAAAGAAAGTAAAACTAACCTGGGTATACAAAAGCAAAGATCAGACACAGACCACTATATTTATGGTAAGTCGACCCTTTCTTTTAAAGGAAACTGCATCATTAACGCCATCGTTTATTTTTTAGTTCGGCCATTAAAGCCTTTGTCGATGCAAGCGGAATTTATCAGCTAGTAAAAGATCTGCATCTCTGAAAAGGTTTATATTGTGGCTTTAAAGGTGCCTGAGCTTCCATTCATTAACCTGTCAATGGAAACGGACCACAGATGTCTTTAAATAAGCTTCAAGAATGTATGTGTGTGCACTTCTCTGCCCTTTAGTATCATATTTTGCTCTGGTGTGTGGGTGTATGTTTCAGACAGCATATGTGTTAGCACCGCTGCTTTGGAGCAACGCACACACCATACATGTATGTTACTCTATTACTGTATTACAGGATACACAGGATCTACAAATTTAATCACAAAAGAAAGATGCATTGAGATGTGGAACACTAGAACTGCCATTAAAACTTTTTTAGCAAATGGTAAAGTATCGCGCTGATTGGCTCTTTTGAGTAACGCATACAGTATAGCCATGCCCATCTCGAGGGAAAAAAGCACTACATTCATCCAAAAGAAGTGCTAACTGCTGTGACGTTAGCTGGCACATGCCTGCTTATAATTTTACTTCTACTCAATATTTTCATTTCATTTATGCCACAGGTTTAACTTCAATCAAATACCAAAGGACTGGTAAAGTGATAGTAAATTCTGTCCAGCCAGTTTTGAATGATGCTGTGACAAACTCTGGCTGGACAGACATACAGATATATAGACAAACATACAGAAAGAATTTTTTCACCAATGTATGAAACGTAAATATGTCATTGAAAGAGCGAGTTCCAATGTACAGACAAAACTTTTTGTTTTTTATTTCTATAGATATCTTGAAGTTCATCTGTACTACAAATACAAGTTTACTTTGTGTTATTTTTTGATTAGCCCTATAAAGAGCTTGGTACTGAGCTAACTCAAATGTGTAAGAATCCGGAAAGCCTGTTCTAAAAAAAATAATAATTTAAAGACAGAACAGGAATTGTCATACTTGGTGAAGTGGCGTAGTTTGGCCTCGATGCTGCGGTGGCGCATACACATCCTGGTCAGTGCTGAGCCGATGTCTCTGGTGGCTCCTGTACAACACACAACAGAAAAAACTGTATTACTATCACGCACATCCTTTATAACTAGGACAAAGAAAAAGAATGCCAGAGCAGTTATACACCATCTACATGAAATGCTTGGACGATAACTTACGCAACTTTCCCGGATATATGCTTTCCACAAACTCAGTCAAATATTTATTAGACATAATCTAGTCGTTAAGTCATAATTTACACAGTCTGAGCCATAATCCAAATACTGCTGCATGTATATATGTGAGATCGCAAAAGAGTAAAATCTATAACGGTGATATATGTCAAGGTATTTTCAGCAGCAGCAGCGTGTTTGGAAATTCCTGACCTCAGTATTTGGATGAGGCAGCTCTTTCTCTTCCAAAGAAGGCGGCCCGTGCTACTATTGTTTTCTCCGGTGTTTATATGACGATCCTACATGTTGAACCGAGCGAGGAACATCTAACAAAAGCCCATGCGTCTGCTTTCATTCCCACAAACTTTAAATAGGTCAGTCAGGCTGTGATCCACACTTCCACTGGAGTTATGTTAACATTACAGAGTATTAGGAACATAGTAAGACAAAGAGGAAAAATACAATAACTACAATCTGAAAAAAAACTATAAGACTTCCTTTTTTAACTCATGACAAAGTCATTCTTTTTGCCCCATAATTACAAATAAAACTAATCGGTTTAGAAACCGATTAAGTTTAATAACTTTGCACACCTACCTTCACAACTACACTACATTTTACAGTTTTACGTTTACATCCTGGACCAGTGCACAAAGACACTTTAATAACCTCTGCACAAAGTCACTTTATTCTATGCATATTTGCACACCAGTACAGTATATTTCAATTTGTACAGTAGATTTCTATTTTTGCACATCATATTTCTATTTCTATTTTATTTTTAGCTCAATTTTTTTTTCTAGCACATTTCTATTTTTATTTTTAGTTCTATTTTTCCTAGTTTAATTTAATTTTTTATTTAATTTCTATCGTATTTCTTTTATTCATATTTATTTCTTATTTGTAAACTTTAATTCTCTTCTAGGGTCAATGGCAGCCGTAAAATGCATTTCACTACATTTCGTACTGTGTATGTTTGTGTATGTGACAAATAAAATTTGAATTTGAATTTAAAATTTGAAACCCTGTAAAAGCGGCTTATTTTAGGTATCTACATTGATATTATAAGCTATATTTATTATGATACAACAGTTAGTTCTTACTGGATAAGTGCAATCCAAAAGTGGTTAAAATAGACGATAATGACACTGCGATGTTTAACTATATATATATATATATATATATATATATATATATATATATATATATATATATATATGTTGAGATAAAAAAAACATAGGGAAGAGCAGAGTTGTGCAAAGGTGTAAAATGCAAATGGAGCTTCAGGTGTGAATGTCTCCTGACAAAATCCTTGAGTGGATTATTTGCCATGGCAACAAATTGCTGTACCATGGAAGGATTTCTCAACAAGATCTGAATTGGTATCAATCCGGAGGTATCCTAGCTTGGTCGAATTTGATGTATACGCTCAGGGGTACTTGTAGATACTTCTAAAAATCAGTGGTGTATTTGGAAGTTTCCTAGTACAGATACACCCCTTTTCATGCAGTGTAGTCCATTGCATTACCCACTGAGCTGCCCCTGCCCTCTATGTAGTTCTCAAGACTGCCCAAACCTTCTTTTTAATAATTAAAACACCCACATAACGTGTGCACTCTATCTGATAGTTCAAAGTTTTTAGTTGCCTAATAAATAAATCAAAAAGTAGGTGTGATCTCTTATAAGAAAAATGCAAAAAAAAGGACAAGCCGGCCAAGCACACATCTTCTGCACTTGTATATCAAATAATGTTTAATATCAAACTGTATGCCATTGGTCTATATCAATTTTTTTTTCCTGTTCGGAGTAGTTTTTGTGGTTTGTAGGGCGGAAAGGTTAAAGCGCTTCCACTTTTCACTGACGAGCTTTAAATATCTTATCTTTTTTTAACCATTTAAGCTGTTTCCAATTGCCATATTGATACTCGGAAATGACCTGGATAAACAGAGATGAGTGGCCTGATGGCTCCATCAGTGATTCAGCACTTCCTGTATCCTCTAGGCTGCATTATATTTAGGAATCTGTGATGTGATCCGTGATGTGTTGCTGCTCGAACTAAAGGGCATCCCACATTTACTATTTTATCATGCTCTTCACCAGTTCATCATCAATGTTTATATTTCTTTTGTACCTTACAGGAACTTCACCGTCATGCAGATTTTCTGCTTGGCTACTCTGCATAGTCGAGACACGCACACATGCCAGTGCACACAACAGCAAACACAGACAGTCACACACAAATAGAAAGAAGCTCCATCAATAATTAACACATTCCTTCGTTGGGCCTACTGTTCTACCCAGCAACCATTCATGAATGCTGAGCACACACACACACACACACACACACACACTGCACAAAAGCTGAAATAGAGTCTAGTGTCACAACACAGGGTTCTTTTAGCAGAAATGAGAGTAGTGAGAGGATCAGCAGAGTGAGAGAGTGAGAGTAACAAAATGGAGGAGAGGGGGTCTGCGAATTACACACTGAGAGTGTGAGCGTGAAAAAAACAAACTAAAAGTGTAAAGGTGTTAAAGAGAGAGGGAGAGATCTCACATGTTAATTGCTTTTGAATTGATTCTCTCTCTATGTGTGTGTGTGTGTGTGTGTGTGTGTGTGTGTGTGTGTGGTACACAAGTACACGAGTGGCAGTTCAATTACTTTATCTTTTCCTGTTTGCTGTTGTTTACTTCCTCTGCATTCTAACCCAGCACGACTGCTGACATCTGGGCAGCACATTTCTATCTCACACTGTACTTAAAGTGTCGCTCTGATCAATTCTCCCCCACTCTAACACAGAGACCACCCCTTGTGCAACAGAAATCGTACAGTAATATGCAGCAAAGTAATTATATCAAATAATCCATAAGTCATTTTGTATGTCTTTACTTTTTACTAAACAGCATTGATCGCCAACTATACACTAGTAGAATGGTACTAGGATAATTGGCACCCAAGGCTCACCCATGAGACCAAAGGCCGGCCCGTCCATTCCAATCCAAGAAAAAAGCCGAAGCTGCACTAATCACAAAAAAAAAACAATGCTGACCATGTTATACAGTAAAGGCACCAAAACAACCAGTGCACCACATCCTGTGCTACCAGCATACCCTTATACCCCCCACACAGATCCCAATCCAACTGAGTACCTACTGTATGTAATGCACCCGACAAACAAATTCAAATTCAAATTTTATTTGTCACATACACAGTCATACACAGTACGATATGCAGTGAAATGCTTAGACAACTGCTCGTGACCTAAGAATATGAATAGGAAATAAATATGAAAATTAAAATGAAGGGTAAGTTTAACTAGAGAAGAATAAAATAAAAATAAAAATATACAAATAAAAGTTAAAAATAAAAAAAGTTAAAAATAAAAATAAAATAAAAATAAGTCAGAACCCCCCCACAGAGGCCCCTGTGGAGCCATATCCCAAGGGCCCAGAGCAGAACACCCCCAGTGGTACAAGGGGAACCCAAAACCTACAGTAAGTCGTTTTAATATTAATTGTTTTAATATTCATCAAATCAACAATTACACACTTTTACCTTGTGAAATAAGATTATGTAACATGGACACAATAACAATATGTCCCTGTGAATGAACTGGCACTATAACAGAGCCATGTTATGTCTCAGCGCAGCAGCTTTCTGTCCTCAGCAATGTGTAAAGCAGTTTAGTTTTCACACTTCACAGCCATGTCCATCTGTTCCAGGCATCCTGGGTTACACTTCTCCTCCCCTCCATGCTCACCCCTTATTGATTTTTCTCAGGACTGCTAGGGGAAACACGAGGACTGGGGAAAGAGGTGATGGAGAAAAAGACCCGAGGAATGAACGTTCACAAATGCCATTACAAAACCTAACATGTGTCTGTGTGTGTCACATTTTCACTGCCCACTTCTTTCTGTCTATTGCATTTTTTTTTTTTTTACTTCAAATACAGTTTTCAAATCATAGATACAACAGCACAATTATATAATTTATAGTATTTAAAAGTATTAAAAAATAATAATTCCTGGAGCACCTTTCTGGGGCGAAAACGTCTCATTCAACCACACATGCTTCCCAAACTATAAGGATTTATATTGGCTGTGAATCCAGTCAGTGTGTGTGAGTGGAGAGGGCATGACTTAACCCAGTCTCCAGGATCCTTTGCATTGACTTGAACATGGAAGCCAAACCTCTGATTCTGAGCAGGACATCTTCGTAAGCTTTAGGTATAGAATTCATTTCAGGATTGTTTAAGAGAGAAGAACTGGTTTGTGGGAGTTTCTGTCAAATTGTGCATGAATCAGCAGTTTAAATACATAGCAATTTTTTGCTGACTCACTGTCTCTACACTATAAAACTCCATTCATTTTCAATGGAACAAGTTAAGGGCAGGTTTTTAAAGAAGGGGTTAATTATTTTTGATTGATAGTAGTAGAGATTTTTCAGCCATTTGACATGGGTCTTGCTTTCTGATCAGACCAAGAATGAGTCCCAAACAAACCGTTATAACACACAAAAGTCATATTTATTTAATCAGAACACGTTCCATAGCGATGATCATTTTATACTTTTTTTGGAGATGCGTCAACAGCTTCCTTTTTTTTGGAAGGCTGTCCAGAAGATTTTAGAGTTTTCTGTGAGAATTCGTAGAGCATTTATGATGTCAGGCACTGATGTTGGACGAGAAGGCCTGTCTCGCAATCTCCATTCCAGTTCATCCCAAAAGTGCCCGAGTGGGCCAGTCAAGTTCTTCCACACCAAACTTATCAAACCATGTTTTTATAGTCCTTGCTTTGTGCACTGGGGTTTTTATAGTCATGTTGGAATAGGAAAAGGGCCTTTATCAAACTGTTGGCACAAAGTTTGAAGCATTGAAACACCTAAATTCAATAATTAACAGGTTTGGCCAAATACATTTGTCTTAATAGTGTATATGGGGCTCTCTGAATAAACCATATTATAGAGTTTTGAAAAATAGGATATATAAAGAATACATAAAGAAATGATTTGTTCGGTGTGTATGTCTGTGTCAGGTGGCACTATGCTTGCCAACTTAAAATATGTTCCCAGCCCACTCTCTATGCTACATGTTAAATTGGCTCACAGTCCACATCCACTACCAAGGATACCCAAATAAGTCTACCCACAATCTGCTGAAATTGCCAGGGTAGAAATTGCCAGGGTTGGCTTAAAAAATATGTATCTCTATATATTTTGATGTTTTCTATCATTTCTATGTTTTCCTCCCCTAACTTAAATAGCACTTAACAGAATACTGCATGTATACTAAAGAAAATGAGACAGTGCACTCATTCAATATGCAACTCAGACTATTTAAGCTTGTGTGGTGTCGGGTATGTATAGTAAGTCTTACATACAGGTTCTCCTGTCAGCCCTTAATCAACCCTATACCTGCTAATAATACTTTAGAGTTATACATTAATGCACACTAAGGTAATCAACCACCAAAAGTAAAGGCATATAAAACCTGCAAACTCACTCGATACATCAATACGAATATAGGAACTAGAACTGAGTGCTAAATACCCCGTCTAATCATTTAATGCATGGTTACCTAGCACTGATTAAGAATTAGTCCATTGCCTCTAGCAAGTTAAACCTATCTGAAGGGCACATGAACAGTCTAAGCTTGTGCCAGTCTATGCTTGTTTCCAGGGCAACAGATGGATAGAGCGCAAAAGGTGTGCCAGTGCAGAGCAGAGAAAAAAATCAATCAGCCAGTGCTGAAAGATGGGCAATTTGGGTCATAGCGTTAACTGTTTTTCTGCCTTTGACAGCCCTTACACTAGGATCACATAGACTCTTAGCAGAAAGTTTAGCGATTTTGTAAAGATTAGACATACTTGATAATCCTGCAATGTTCTGAAAATTAACATAATAACTGAATAATAGGTTAAAATAAAATAAAAACTTAAAGGACCAAAAACTTTGCATTGAACTGTTTAATATGAATAATTATGAATCCCGCTACCTGCTAATGAGTTTTAGATCTCTTTATACTAACGGTTAGTTGCTCCAAACTGTTTTGCAGCTGTTGCGAAATACACCTAAAACAACAACCTGAATCAGTAATACCTCTGAGGCAAGTATCAAGAAACATACTTTTCTTTACTGGGATATTACACCGCTTATGCTGCAGTTATTCACATCTGGATGGAAAAAGTGACAAGGTTTCTCAGCTTCAGTGATTTCTCAAATGTCTGATCTGGTCACTGGGGACTAAGGCTAACTAGCAGGGCCTGATCTTATTTTAGCATGGTGATCCCTGTATGCTTAGCCAGACTCATTATCCTTAACACATGTTAAATATCAGTATGAGATTGAAATCATATAAACACATGTACTAAAAAAAACCATTAACACATCTGTTACAACAAATTAGAACTGTTGAGGAGTATTAAAATGTGATTTTTGATCCAGAGTTAGCTCTCTTTCACTCTCTGTCCTAGCATTAAGCCCTTTTCATACATACAGGACGAGAAGTGTTGTAGAGAGCGATTTTGACTAGAAAATGATCCTTCCATGACCTAAAAAAAGGTGTTACATTGTGGGGGTACGGATTTGAAGAGAGCCTGGAGAAGAACAAGGAGTTCTATGTGAGTGTACCGTGAGAATAAGGAACATCCACCAATCTTGTGGTTTGCATATGAGGACTACTGTTACCGTACAGAAATGAGTATGTTTAATGAGGGTGCTCAATGAGAAGCGCATGACTATGTGGAGTGGTTGGCAAGAGTGTCACAAGGAGGCACGAGAGAACGATGCTAGCGTCGTTCTCACCAATGCTCTCTTTGATCTTACCAACTCTTTCTTTGATTATGTTGATCACTCACCAATGTGCTCCTCGTTCTCTACTGTAGAAAATGCATTCTCTTTGAACTCGTAGGACTTTACTTCTCAATCTACTGAGTTACTACTACTGAGGAGTGCCAGAAGAGCGCTACAAGAGAAATGTATTGATTTTTTCTTATGAATAGTCCGCGGGAAGAATTGACCGATATGTCCAATAAATCCATAGTTTTTTGCTGAGATTGGCAAGATTGGAGAGGCTCGGGGAGCCATACTAGAACCCAGGAGGTCTTTGAAATCTCTAGGTGTACACCTATTTCTTGCCAAAATTGCGCTTGGTGATATTTCTCATCAGACTCCTGTATGTATGGAAGAGGCTTTAATTCAGCCATCTATTATTCTCTTCTTTTTTCTTATCTGCAGTGTGCATGCTACCTCATGACCACAGGTTGTGGTTTTTGCCTGTAATTCATGCTGGATGCCTCCTTTTAATAACACAGAAAAACCTTTTTAGGAAAATACTCAAACCCACAGCACTCCTAGACAACAGTCTTGGTGAAGTATTGCATCACTGTAGTTGTGTATTAGGTTAGATATTAGATCACACCGTATTGCATCAGAATGATTCATGATTCAATTTGAAGTATGATATAAAATGATTTTGTTCTTCAAACCGTAAACCTTAACGGGTAAATTGATCAGGCATTGTGTAATAGATGCTAAAGACACTCTAGCCCTTTTTAAAAAGAATTTTATACCCCTTTGTACTCCTTAGTTCAGGATTATACTTAAATTTACCCCCGTGTAAGTATGAAGGCTGCAACATTTTACACATTATGGTGTTTCTCTTTTTTTTTCCTCTCATCAATAGAAAGATATAAATCATCGTTTGTTGTAACCAAATTGGCTTAAAGGTCTAATATACCTATAATCTACAGTCTCATCATCTCACGTCACTATCACTGGTTATTCTGATTATAAAACATTAGGAGTAATAGAAAAAGACGTAGTCAAAGAATGTTTTCTACTGCTATTTTAACAGCCTGCCCCCTAGTGGATAGAGAATGAAGTCTTACAGATGTATAGAACATATCCATTTAGGAACCTCTGTAGTCTAACAAGGGGCCATGGAGGCCAATGGTGACTATCTGGTTAATATTCAAACATGCATTTAAACACTTTGAGCAATTTGGGAACCCCAATCTGCATGTCTTAGGACTGAGGGAGGAAACCCACCAAGCACGGGGAGAACATGCAAACTCCATGCACACAGACACTAATGTGGGAATCGAACCTGGACCCTGCAGGTGCAAGGTGGCAGTGCTAACCCCTACACCACTGTGCCGCCGTATAGAAGGTATGCATGTGAGTAGGGTGGTTTGCATAGCTGCTGCATTTCTTGTGAGTCTTGTATAACCTCTAATTACAGTAATGCAAATACAAGGTCAACATTGTTTAGCATTGTGGGTAGGTGTGTTAGGTAAAGTGTTGTGAAGCTCATAATAGTTCTATTGTAGATATAGGACACAAAATTGAGGTCATATAAAAATAAAACTGGTAAAATCTGATTATTTCTAAATCCATTTTTTTATGTATATTTTTTTTATATATAAAACACCAGGCAGATTTAACCAGCAATTAAAGAATTCAGCACTTATGCTTGTGGTATGAACTGAATAAATCTCATATTCAGAGTTCCTCAAATTCAATAAGATCCCGTTTCAGCTTCCTGAAAGTAGTTCACACTACACACACTTATCTGTGAAAGGCAGAGGTACAGCACTCGGTGTTGTGATACGCATCATGCTGAATTGCTCACACAAACATGTACTGACAGAACGTCTTTACCGTAACGTCCTGCAAACCGCAAGAGGACAACACAATCAGATCATGTCATCAGCACTTGTCAGGAGTGACCTCATCTCTTTTTCAGGCAGCATACATTTACAGGCTAGATTTACACACACACACACACACACACACACACACACACACACACACACACACATACGCTTTGAGGTAGACCAACATTTCCAGTTCCGAAGGTTATATGTAGTAAAAAGCAACAAACAGGAAGCCTAATTTAGTTATTTTTTTCTTTGCTCCATAACACACTCACATTATACTCAGATAAAAAACACACACACACACACCCACACTGCCCTAAAATCACGTTAACACACCCAGAACACTCTATCATAGACATCCATAATTTTCTAATTACTGCGGGAAGAGAAAATAGCTCTTTTACCACACACACACACACATACACAGACACACACACACACACACACATACACAAAGACTGGAACATGCATCAGCACTCGAGTAGAACTAAACTTGTGCTTCCCAGTCATGACATAACCACTTACTCCTACAAGCCACAATTTTTGCTAAACAAGGACATTTTCAGAAACAACACTCCTCAGTGGGAAACATCTTACTCACGTATCATCTATACTGCTTATCCTGTATACAGGGCTGTAGCCTCGTGACTAAGGGCACAAGACAGGGTACATCCTGAATGGTGTGCCAATCTATCACGGGGCACATACACTCACACACTTGTTCACACACTACAGGCAATTTCGGGAACCGTGGGAGGAAACCGGAGTGCCTGAAGGAAACCCACCAAGCATGAGGAGAACATGCAAACTCAAAGCACACAGACACGAAGCGGGAATCAAACCCAGACCTTAGAGGGATAAGACCAAATTTTCATGGCTGTTAAGATATTTTCTCTCATTCTACTTCATTCATTTATTCATTCATTCAACTTCTACACTGCTTATTCTGTGTTCAGGGTCTTGGGGGGCCGGGAGCCCTATCCCAGGAGACTTTGGGCATGAGATGCACACTTACACACTCATTTACACACTACAGGGGATTGGGGAATGCCAATAAGCCTAATTTGCATGCGCTTGGACTGTGGGAGGAAACTGACGTACACGAAGGAAACCCACCAAGCACGGGGAGAACATGCAAACTCCATGCACACAAACCCGAGACAGGAATCGAACCCCAATCCTGTAGGTGCAAGTAATAGATTTGTATTAATCTATTAATTTGTAATTGTAATGCCTGCATTTTGGCTAGTAGCTGCACAGATGAAGCTGGATGTTACGGGGAAACAGCACAAGGGTCAAGTGTGAGTTTCTGGAGCAGAAAGGGCTTGAAAGGGTGACAATGAGAACAAATCCACAGGAACCAGCCTGGTCGTAATGTAGAGGTAGAGCACTCTGCATTGTAATACTCATCGAGCTAAATAGCTCACCCTAAATATGTACTGACAGGGTGTCTTTAATGTAATGTCCAGCTAACAGGAAGAGCATGACACAATCAGATCATGTCATGAGCACACCGGACTAGGGACACCGTCATCACCAAACCGCTGATCTGGCTCTGCTAAACTTCTCCCCCACTTGGCCAGAGAACTCAAAAGCCAAGACGTGATATAATGCTGGTATAAAACTTTAAACAACTGTATTTGTTAAGCCAAAGACACTGATATTCAACTAAGCTTTCCCTGACATACAAGATACCTCAAGTACTGTAGCATGTAGCTTCTCTTGACAAGTGACAAGAATTATGTTCATGCACAAAGCCCGGTTTTCAAGGGCTTATAAAGGTGCATGACCAGGTGTCATGCATGTGCGCTGATCAGCAGACTCTGGGTGTCGCCTAGCAACCAGTTTCGGCCTGTTATACAAGCCCATTTTGAAGGTCGTGGTTCTGCCTTACCTAACACACACAGCATTACACTGGATTTCCTAAAACAACCCAGAATAAAAATTTTGCTACATACCAAAAGTAGCACAATTTTAAAAAGGGTTGCATTAACAATTGAAATGACTTCCACATAGTTTGCTCATTTGAATATACTCTAGTAAGTCAATCATCGGAACTCTTAATTAAATAAATAATTCTAGGTACCATTACACATTTTATTTTTAGTATTCTTTCGCTTGTTTGCATTTACAGCATCTCTCTTATGCATCTTTAAATCTATTTCAAACATTTAATGTGGAAGTAGTGGATACTGGATGACTACCAGAATCACAGTACAGTACTTCACATTATGCACTCTATAGTAGTCGAGAGCACTGTTGTCTCGCACCTCCAGGATCTGTGAGTATGGGGTTTACATGGTCTCCTCGTGCTTGGTGCGTTTCCTCCGGGTATTCCAGTGTCCTCCCACAGTCCAAAGACATGCAGTTTAGGCTAACTGGTGTTTCCAAATTGCACATAGTGTGTGAACGAATATGTGTGTTTGTGTAATTGGCACCTCGTCCCAAAGTCTCCAGGCCCCCCACGACCCTGTATACAGCATAAAGCGGTATAGATGATGAGTGAGTGACTGAGTAGTCAACGTTGAGTAGTCGAATCGTTGGGTTGCATTAAGCAGAGATAACTCTATGCAGATTTTAAATGACCAGAATTGTGTTAAGAACTTTTCTAGACATGATAAAAACCTGCAAGAATGGTGCTAAACAGCCAACTTTGTGAAAGAGAGATCATGAATGAAGATCACTTAAACTCTTGGTGAAGTTGCATGGTAAAAAAATGTTTAAAAGTAAAAGTAAGAGCATTTCCATACAGACACAATGTGGTGAGAACTCTCAGGATTGGGCACTTAACAGCTGTGTGGCCATACTAAGAAAAAACCCACATGTTACTGAGACTAATAAAGAAAAAGCCTTCAGTTTGTTAGGGAGCATAAAGATTGAACTTTGTAGCCAAGTAAAAAGGTCATGTAGTCCAGACTGATCCTATTCCAGAGCGATGGGTGCATCAGGGTATAAAGGAAAGCACACAGAGCGATGCACCCAGCATGCATTGTGGCCACTGTACCAATCCTCCTGGCTTGGTTTAGTTGGTCAGGTCTCGGCTCAGAAATGTTATGTGGCAATAAAATGAAGTCAGCTCAAAGCAAAAGTTTTGACATTCCTACATCATCTTCCAGGTTGTACACTCTAAACGATTTAAACATTAGCAGGCAGAACAGCGTCCTGTGTGGTAGAAGCAAATTATGTGTATTTCTATTATTATAAATCTAAAAATACCTAGGTTGGGTTAGTAAAATAAAAGAATCTGTTCATAATGCGTTTTTAATTCCTGAAAAGCAACCATGGTCAGTTCCAAGAAGGTGTAGGTCAAGTTTTCTAGTTAAGCTACTCGTTTGAGATGTGTTCATTTAGTATTACTGTCTCTTTAATGCAAGAAAAGGGGACACATATCCCAATTCCTGAAAGAAAAAAAAGATAGACAAGGAGGCAGGGAGAGAGACGGATCCTAACTAATCTGCCACATAAACACCCAATGTCTTTAGGGACGAATATCAATGAGAGTCTTCAAGCCTTCTCACTACATTGCCATAGCAACTGCAGAGAGATTCATCTGCTCCTATTGCTCTTTTTGCTGCGCCATCCATCCACTCATCCACACACACACACACACAATAATTACATACACATATCAATACACTGATTTTATAACACACAATGTGGAGAAGGTTAGTACCTTGGGATTTTCAACACACATGTAATCTTAATCATTTCAACATCTGGAGAGAGACAGAGAGAGAGAGAGAGAGAGAGAGAGAGAGAGAGAGAGGCAAGCTGGTGCTAATTATCAGGAGTTCCTCTGGGGGATTATGAGTTTTAATAGCCCTGTTTGATGGTTACTTTCCTGCTGGGAGACACAGGATTACAGTGTGTATGAAACACACACACACACACACACAACACACAAGGTACAAATACAAGATCAGACTTGGATTCCCATACACGGAAGCAATAGAGAGAACCACATGGGATTTCTGCTGACGCACAGCCAGACAAGTTACGCAGATCCTTTAGAAAGTGGATCATTAAAACATACTCGTACTCCCTTAATGTTTTATAGCCTATGTTCCATACCTGCTAGCTGTAGGGCAAAGGGAACTTTATACATTGCTGTATCGTCTATACTGTACCTCCAGAAATGGTTTAGGCTAGAAATGTTGAGATCCATTTACATTACAAGCTGTTCAATTTCGTTTCTCTTTGAGATTGGATTTGCTGGTCATGATGGTTTACATTCCGAATCATATTTGTGGGACAATTCATTTATTCCAAACAATTTTAGCAAAGTTTAGTTTTGGTCTGGAGAGTTTCAAGCAGTTAGTCGACTGTTTTTGTTGAGGTCCAGAAGAAGGAAGAAATCCAGACTCCTCACTTTAGTTTTTTATCAGCAATCGCTAGCACTACGCTCTCTGTGCTGACTGACAACATCAAGTCCTACGTATGTGCAAAATGTTACATATATTCTGATCATTCTCATTTAAGCTGCATGAACGTATATGTATCAGGTAAGTAACCGATCTAGGACCACATACGAAAGTCGCTCAGATTCGCTCAAATTTGTGCGTTCATACTCAAGTGTTTTTAATTTCAACAACGGTAATAATGATGGAAAATTACCTATTTTTTATGATGTAATCGAGACTAAAACAAAACAAAAAAAACAATCTTCGAAAACTATGATGAAAAGTTTTATATTTTTTGTCAACAAATAAAAACTTATCAATAATATGAATGACGGGTAAATAAACAAATTATTTCAAAATCAATTTTCCTATCCAGTTATCTGCATGCATTTACAGTGGAACCTCGGATTACGAGCATAATTTGTTTCGTAAGTGGGCTCGTATTCCAAAACACTCGTAAACCAAATTAAATTTTCCCATAAGAAATAATGGAAACTTAAATTATTTGTTCTACAGTGTGTGTGTGAGGCTAGGTTTAAACACACACACATACATTAATGGAAAGACTGTTGTTCTCATCTAAATTTTTAAAGCTTCTCCGCTTTATTTTAATGTTGCTCGCGACAGCGTAACAGCCCGTTAATACATGCTGGTGTAATGATGAGATGGACAAACTGGTCGATACTGAAAAACAAAACTCAGGCTCTATATCCTAGTTTACATCTCGCATTCGCGTTCACACACACTGAACTGCATTACCCACAATCCATCTCCCGCACTGGACTACACTTCCGTAAACAGCGGTCATAAATTAACGTCTCTTTCCCGCTACACTGTTTTATCTGAAAATTAGCAATAAACATCGCTAATGACACTCGTGTGAGCGCAAACTAACAGAATCACTACTGTAAAGTAAAACAAACAAACAAATGAATCAGCACCTTACCTCTGAAAATATTTAGGACAGAGTTTCTTCAGAGAGCGTGTGTCTCTCGCCTTAATTTCTGTGCGCGTGAGAATTTCTTTTGCTTTACTCGCGCACACACACATGTTATAAGAAACAGTACCCGCGCTGTACACACGCGCTTCCGAACACAAAATAAAATATGTTTTTGACACACACACGGTCACAGTGTTATAGTAAACAGTACACGCGCGCACAGATGTTGATTATACCAGTAAGAGACGAGCACTAAAACCCTGCAGGGGAGACGAGTCCGCAGCGCAAGAGAGAGAAAAACTGTTGGCTCAGTTGTGATCGTGTGACGCTCGGGGTCAAAACAAGAAGCGCATGCGTGAAACATGATACTTGGTGCTCGTAAACCAAGACAATGCTCGTTTTTCAAGTCAAAATTCATTAAAAATCTTTGCTCGTCTTGCGGAACACACGTAAACCGCATTACTCGTAATCCAAGGTTCCACTGTACAGTACTTTACAAATTATGGTATCACAACTTATTGGTGGTTAAACGATATAACATCTACTTTGCCCCACCCACCAGCACCAAAAACAAGCCCCTTTTGTAACCTGGTATAACTCCCCCTGCTCCTGGAAAAAAAAGGGAAAAAACTGACATATGTGATGAAGCGTTTGAATACCAGCCACTCAGAAATGTGTGAAAAGGTAAGTTAACATATACATATACAATATAAATACATATAACAATTAGACAATGTTGCAATGATACAGTTGACTTTACATTTAGCATTATTTACCCTTTACCGTCCATAAAAATGTTATCAATTTGAATCAACTACTTCTTTGCGATTGCAATTACTAATTGAACAAAGCTAACGGCCAATGTGTGAGGCAACCTTAACTCAAGCAGGAACTGAAGTATTAGAATTGTGCATCCAGTGTTTATCTGTGATTCACAGCTGTTTACAAAAGGAGAGCGTGAGTCTGTTATCTGAAATCTCAAAATCTCTTGATTAACCATGCTCTGATGGCTCTGTAGCCTCTTGTTGTTCTTGTCACCCTTTCTGAAACTGCACTAGTTATAAACAAAATACCCATTAATAATAAGTGTGCGCATACTGCCATGTGATGGACTGACGTACTTTCCAGTACCTTACTTACAGTGTTCCTGCCGTGTACTCTAGTCTATCTGTCTATCTACCAATAAGTGCATATTTATTAATTTTAATTTTAAAAAATTGTCTGAAAGATACAGTTTTAAGACGGTATGAATGTGATCCACCTTTAATAGAAACCGTATGTCCATTTTACAATGTTAATCTACCAACCAACACTACTGTGTTACCAGGGTAATTTATGTGAGGTGAATTACATGAGATATTCAGCACTATTGTAAAATAGAATTTATTTTTGAATATTTTGCCACATGTAATGAAAATCTTTGATTTAATGAAACAGTTTCTAAATTTAATTTAAAAAGTAATAGAATATTTGCAAAATTAACCAGAATTTTAAAGTTTCTTAGAATAATGTACCTTTTTTTTGCTTTAACAACAATATGTATTCAAACGCGCATGGACTTAAATTTGTGCAAAACCTTACAATCTATTTTAGATCTATTTGCATGTTATTTGAGGATGCTTTAATAGAAGAGATTAGCAATGAGAAATGGACAGTGGACATTTTAAACCAAGGAATTAACATATTTAGTATTACAAATGAGGCAGCACGGTGGTGTAGTGGTCCAAAGATATGTAAGTAAGGGTAATTGACGTTCCCAAATTGCCCGTAGTGTGTGTATGTGTGTGTCCTGCGATGGACTGGCACCCTGTCCAGGGTGACCCCGCCTTGTGCCCCAAGTCTCCTGGGATAGGCTTCAGGTCCCTGCGACCCTGAATACAGGATAAAGCGGTATAAAAGATGAGTGAGAGACTGAAAGTGAGTGAGTAATACAAATTGACTTACACCAACAATAGCGACCTTAAATAGTGCAGTAGCTTAAAAATGAAATATTTAAGATACTGAACTATTCGAGGATGTATAAATCAAAAACCTGAAAAAAAAATCCCAGATTTTCAATGTGGTCACACACAGGATATCTATCTTTATATGTATTGTGGGGACATCTTGCTGGTCCAAGGAAATTTCTATTTATTACAAATAATATTAATAAATAAATAAAATAAAAGCACCAAAAGCATTAACATTGCATTAGTGTAAGTATGGTATTATATAACTGCTCAAAGTCATGGTGATAACAAAAGGTCCTCACAAAGATAGTGTAACGTACTGTATAAGACAAAAGACAATGTTACACACTCTGGCAAGTGAGATTGTGAAGTCAGGTCTACAATCTTTTTTTTTTATGTAACATTTAAAAAAAAAACTAGCCTCTCCTGTTTTACAAATATTGTAGCATGTCTAAAGAGATATTCCGCAATTTCTTAGTCTACACTTCTTAGTTTCAAATTCTATGTTTAGTGTATACAAAAAAGTTATCTGCCCAGTTATATGCCTCACCTTGGCATGTAAAATCAAGTCATGTACGGTAAATACAAAAGTCACGTGAATGTGAAAAAGCAAAAACAAACTACTCATGTCTGTTTAAAATACACAGCAACAAAATTGGATCTAGGAAGTTCATCTTCAGTAGACTTTGATGTTTGAAAGTTGAACACTGCCAATTCTCAAGTACTTTCCAATGTTGTTACTTAGGAAACATTGTCTACAAAACTGTTTCCCTGTATACTGTAATCATAACACCTGTGTACTGTAATATGTATGGAATGAAACATGACAGCGTGTCCTGTTATGGAAATATTCCTATGGTGGTGTAGTTCTGCAGCCTGGCAGAAAGTCAAGTGTGTTTCATTTATTTTATTTTACAGTAAATTGACAATGATTGCATGTTTAAATAAATGATTTAACATTTTATTTTAGAGTTTTTTGCCGTTTAAAATGACATTCAATGTTGTTGAACACCCACTAAATAATTTTACTCTGAATAGTTGATCCTCTCCCACCCTCATGTTTTTTCCTTATCTTATGCAGTTAATAACAAAAAAATGCAGCTTGTCATATTACTGTAGCAAAAAGCCAGAAATCACAAGCTCAAAAGAAATCTAGACTCTTAGTAGGAAACATGTCCTACTGTCTGTCTAGAACAAATATATATATATATATATATATATATATATATATATATATATATATATATATATATATATATATATATATCTTTTATATAGTATATATAAATACTACATATATATATATATATATATATATATATATATATAAATACTACATATATATATATATATATATATATATATATATATATATATATATATATATACGCTCCTTTCAGAAATGTTACAAAAAGCAGATTCAAGAATTCAACAGCACTATAGTAGAATCTCCTTTAAACTGTTTATAGCATTTTTATTGGAAAATACAGTCTAATGTAGAACAATGCTTAATACATAATATACACATTATATGAATACTGTACATATATATATATATATATATATATATATACACAATATACAGTGTGTGTATATATATATATATATATATATATATAGTATTTATATATAGTATTTATATATACTATATAAAAGATTGAGTACAGTATTATTATTTTCTATTATACTGACTATTACTACACAGTATGGCATCACAGTTAGCACTTTCGCCTCGCACCTCCAAGGTCGAGAGTGAATCCCGCCTTGGAGTCTGTCTGTGTGTGTGTTGTTTGCATGTTCTCCCCACACTTGGTTGGTTTCCTCCAGGTAATCCAAATTCCTCCAACAGTCCCAATACATTCAGGTTAGGATAACTGGCGTTTCCAAGTTGCCCTTAGTGTGTAACCCCTTAAGTAACTGGCACAGAAACGATGGATATATCTCCAGGTTGGGGAGTATAGGCCTCAATAAAACAGTGACCCATTGAGGCTGGCCTAGTTCTCAGAGTCTGTGGTAGCCCTCAGCAACCTTTTAAAGGCTTTTAAAGACTCAACTCACACTTTACACAAGTGACTGAGCAGCCAGGCTGCACACACTCTCACTCACTCACTCACATATATACACACACCCCCAGCATGTATATGCGCATGCTGTATACTGCTTGGTAAAAGATCCTGAATTACCGGTGTCTAATCTGACAAAGATTGTTTGAAGTGGGTGGGACGAATCATTAGATCCCCAAATTGTACAGTATGATTTCATATAAATATTTACAGTGAGCAAACATGACTTATAATCAGTTTCTTGAAATAATTGTATTTATGCACCATCAGATCTTAATCGACATATGCTTTGATCTGTGAACTACTGGTAACTGTTTGTACTAGAAGCTGCAGCCATTTCAGAAAGACATTTTATCTTTTTACAAAGTTATTTGTGATGTTTTTGCAGCTTTTGCAATTTAAACCAAATTTTAATTGACAACTGTTTTTAGTTTTGACAAGCGCCTCTTTCTATGCATTCCCACATGCGATAAGTCAAATTCCAAAGATTTTTTTTAGTAAAATCAGTGTTGCTGATGTTAGTTCTCCAAACACTTAACTTGACAAAAATCTCACTCCTATAACGTCGTAAACCATCTTGTTGGCAGTCGTGATTCTGAGCAAACCTATTATAACCTCCCTGTACTTTTAGCACTCGATTTTCCTTTCCTAAACTTTGGTGAAGAGCTTTTTAAAGATGACCTAATTAGGCATTTTTGTACCTCATTATGTAAAGATACACCCAGCGACCTTTAGCAAGACTGTCAAGTTGCGCTGCCTCATTCCCCAACTGTGTTTTTAAAAATATATATCGCACACTAGTTAAAATGACCTATTTTTTTTTAAACCTAAAAAGTCTTTAATCCCAGTTTATTTAAACAGAAGCACTGCATGTGTTTAGTAAGTCAGCTTTGCAATCAAAATGCAAATAAATCCTCACCTAACCTCAAATGACATAAAGCCTGTATTTCTGTTTATAAAGAATAATAAATTGTGCTACCCTTTTTAGTTTAGCATTAAATATTTAGATAATTAAAAATTTAGCGGCACGGTGGCTTAGTGGTTAGCACTTACACCTCTAGGGTCCGGGTTCGATCACAACCTTGGGGTCTGTGTGCATGGAGACAATGCAGATTACGCTAATTGGTCCGAAATTGCCCACAGTGTGTGAATGAGTGTATGTGTGTATGCACTGCGATGGATTGGTACCCTGTCCAGGAGTCTCCCCGGCGACCCTGTATACAGAATAAAGCCATATATAAAGCCATGACAAGTGCATGAGTAAGTGACTTTGACACCAAATGAGATAAACATAATTTGCAGATTTACATGGTCATTTATGACAATTTCTTGTTGTTGAACATCGCTATATATTATTATTTCTGAAACAACCCTACACTAATTGTCTGGTGTGCCTAATGATTGTTTTATCTTTGTAGCTCATGCAACTGTAATTACATTAGGATTTAAAGAAATCTAAAGGAGTTCCATCTACATGAGAAACTGAACAGTAAGTACAGTACCGAACCTCTCAGAGTTAACAAAGAACAACATTCTTACTGTAAACTAAGAGATCAACCTCCAGGGTCACACTCACACACACTGGTCTGGATGTGAGTCAGCGATCTGGACTTAGACTAAAATTGTGTTGTGTGAAATGGACACCATGTCAGAGAAACAGTGAAACCAGAAGCCCTCCATCAAGGAAATGCAAAGCGGACTGACAGACAGAGTAATAAACCAGACACAAAAAGACTGTACCAGCACATTAAACAAAATAATTCATGCAAGGCTCTATTCCCAGCTCAGCATGCATCCAAGATAGTGCATCAAAAATACAGCAGCTGTGTCAGGAATCATACTTACACACTGATGCCTCTCGGAGCAAACAAATAACACTGACGTTTATGAGGACAGGGAGAATCTTAGAGAATAATTGATGATTCTCGGAAAGGAAGAGGATAATGAAGTGCTTAATCTACAAAACTTAAATTTTTTTAAACAGTGTGTGTCCGGTCTGGTCTGTGACATGGATGTAACATGGAAGAGAACTCTTTCATTAGAAAAAAAAAATGAATACAAAAGTGAAACTTTAACCTTTATTTGGAGCATTTATGGTGATTAACATCCTTCCGCACAACATCCGTTCACAACCATGGTCTTTTAAATTTTTTACAGGGTTCAGAATTCCAGACCTCAAACACAAAAAACATATATTTAGAAACCACTGAGCTGTAAGGCAGCATCATATGATTTCAGGAACTGGGATCAGTGCGTTCCTAACATTTCTTTGATTTTATCCTTTTTTTCGGGATCAAAGTAGGTTAACTTGCAATTATGTGGCAATTGTCATCAGCTACGTAAACTACGCCCGCTTTAACCTCTTCTTAAGAGAGATAACATGAATAAGAGAATCAGAGAGCAAGAGACTAAGCAAAAGAGATATGAAATAGGTCTTGAGTGTGCAGTGTCACTCTGATTGAGGACACCGATCTCCAGGGAGTGTCTCATATTCATCATGTTCTCTTCATCAACCCAATTCACACATGTGGAACTTCTCAGGAGTGTGTAAATCATGCATGCTGGTGGAGTGCTATCCTCTCCTCGGCATGTTCTCACTCAGCTAATACAGTAGCAAACACACAACTTGGAGCTGTGATGCATGAAGCTTCTCACACCATGCCTTTTCCATCTCAGCCATTTTCCACGGCCTCAAAAGATACCTGAAACCACTGCAAGGTGACAGTTTATTTGCAGAATAATTAACTCTCCAGTAGAAAAAAAAACATGCATAAGCAAACCTATTAGCGCTTTAACCTTCAATCGCATCCCATTGCACTTCTGTATGACCTGTGGGGTCGGAAGGGTTGAGGCTGTACCGTAACTCAAACACTTCATAGCCTTAGTTTGCTCATTTTACCGCAAGCTCGAAAACATTATTGGTCCTCAGGTGCATAAAGAAAGACACACAGCCAGTAGGAACAGCTGTCACTCACCATAGTGGAGGGAGCGAGGAAGATTGGAATCAGCTGGGAGCCGGGCCATGCTAGGGAATGGGTTTGATTAGGTAGCAGTTACGACATTCACTCGGGGCTGCTAGGGGGAGTGAGAAAGTCAGCAGGAGAAAGAGATTTTACTCCCCAAAAGAGGTATCTGGCAGACGCAAGTGATGTGGCTAAAAATAGTCTAAAATGCAACAGCTGAGACCAGATGTGCCTTATTAGACAAAAAATGGGAATAGGGAAGAATAAGGAAAAAAGATGATAGACGCCCTACGCAGGCCTCATCACCCCCTCATTCTCTCTTTCTCTCTCTTTGTTTCTGGAGTATTTCTGGAAACATGCTGACTTCATGGCTGTATACAGCAGAATCAAATCCCCCAGGACATGAGCTCACCAAGAAACAAAATAGCAGGACTGATCTGAAATGCTGCCATGGGTATTAAAGGAATAGCTTGGCAAAATATCAATTTTACATAAGTTTCCACTTACAACGGCGTAGTCATTCAGCCTAGACATGCTAATTGTCCGACTCTTTAGAGTTGTGCTAGAGCTAAACGTCTAACAAATAAAGAAAGTCTCTTTATGCAGGCACAAATTTTGCCCGGTTCAAAAGGCGTAGCATCCCATCCCGTGTTACTGTAAGTCTCCGTAGGAACAGGATCCACCACGACCTTTACAGAATAAGTGACTGGTGAAGATGAAAAAAGTGCATTCCCAGTTAATCTACATCATAAAATTACAACTTTTGCCTTATCCTTTGCTAAGTAACATTTGCCCGCATATTTTACAGCATTTATCTAAATTACCGCACCAAACATTTCCTGGCCCTTTTACTGAAAGATACAGTATATCATCACATTTACGTGTCCATACACAGTCAACGACCACATTTACACTGTATTATGGTGCACATTTGTTGTTGTATTGTTTTGACACCCTCTTTTGAATATGACAAAGATTATTCCATCCAAAGCTGTGTTCATTTATTGGTGTCAGGAGAGTCACCCAGTCTTTAATTTCTGCACACATCCCAAATACATTTAATGCCATTAAGCGCTGGAATCTGTGAAGGCTAATTCATGCATGAGAATGATTCCTCATGCTCCCAGAACCACTCTTTCACAAATCGAGCCTGATGGATCTTGGCATTGTCATCATTGTGGAATCAGGAAAAGAACTACTCCACTGATGGGATAAAAAAGTGCATTCAGGTCATCAGCTGATTTACTTTTATTGTCACGTAATGATGATGGGTGCATCACTTCAAGTGCTTCCCTTCTTACCCTGACATCCACAATGCTCTGAAATAGGGTCAGTCTGAACTCATCAAAACACATGACCTTTTCCATTGGTCAAAAATCCAATCTTTTGGATTTATGCTCCCTAGAAAACTGATTTTTTTTATGATGCAACTTAATAAAACATTTAAGTGATCTTAATTCATGTTTTTTTTCTGACCACATTCCCTTCGGTAAATTGACAATTACCCACTTTTATTTTAGTTTTTAATAACGTAATGGACAGTTCTTAGCCCAATTCCAGTAATTTTAGCAAACTTTGTTTTCTTTTCTGACAATAATTTTACTCTTTTGAAACACTAACATATTTTCCACAACACTGGAAAACATCTGTACATATGGAGAGCTAAGACCTGACAGCGTAACTATGAAAATAATAATACAATTTCCTCCTGCTCCTCTTTATTTCCAGCTTTTTGTTTTATGCTGCAAAGTTCTGGCCATGTCCCTCTGTGTTAAGCTCACACTTTACTATTGCTACATGCGTCTCAGTTACATGGGTTACGCCACATGAACATGTAGAGCTTTGACCCTGTAAAAGATTCCGATAAACCTCCTGATACCTGAGATGCATGTGATTTCTAAGAGCCATGTACAATTCGTCTCCCTACTGAAAAGATTAATCTCACCTGTGTGCCCCAGAACAACTATATGCCACATTTAATTGGCTCTGCCTTGTTCATTAAAGGAAAAAAAAACACTGTCTGACTTGCAAATTAATCATGAGAATGAAACATGTGATTTATTTTATACTGAAATTCGGACTCGGCTTTTCATTGACACGTTGTCATATTTTCAGTTTGATTAATCGCTTCCTACAGCACAGTGCCCACAATGCCATTCAACCTCCAGCTGATAATGGTGGTAGTGAAATTCAGCCCTTGCTTCATCTCTAGCTAAATAAAGTGTCCAGTTCGTTCGTCTTATCATTGGAACACTCTGTTCAACCAGATTTTAACCTTTATGCTAATATCACTGTCAGTGTCATCATTGTGATCGGGATAGAGATAATCAAACCAGCATATATCACACACCAAGATTCGTGTCACATACTGTATAAACATTCATTTCAATTAAGTATTATGACTATAACAGTCTGTGAAATCCCTTATACATTTAACTAACAGCTAAAAAAGGTATATAAACCATCATCATCATAATAATAATAATAATCCTTACATCAGCCACAGTTAGGATATCAGCCATATAATAAATATGAGGCAGCATTTTCACTGTCGTGTCTGAAACACAGAGCTGTGAGGAATTCTATAGCTGGATGTGCTTCAGTCTTGCAACAAGTATGGACAAAGTACTACTAGTGTCTTGTTTATAGCGATAAATGTTACCTGGAACCAGACACTAGGATATCACTTTGAGAAAATCTAAGACTCATGTTTTTTAGCGGGTTTGTAATGATCATCATAGCAGAGCCTCTGTAACCCGTTAAATAAATTTATAGAAATAAAAAGCAAAGAAAACATATTCAAATGTCTAACCGCTCTTGTCTAAATAAATAAAAAAGGTTGGCACAGTGGCTTAGTGGTTAGAATCTGGGTTCTATTCCTGCCGCGGGTCTGTGTGCATGGAGTTTACATCTTGTCCCCGTACTTGGTGGGTTTCCTCGGTGTACTCCGGTTTCCTCCCACAGTCCAAAGACATGCAGATTAGGCTAACTGGTGTTTCCAAATTGCCCATAGTGTGCAAATTAACATGTGAATGTATGCATGAATGTGCGTCCTGCAAAGGATTGGCTCTTGTCCTGGGTGTACCCAGTCTCGTGCCCTAAGTCTCCTGGGATAGGCTCCAGGCACCCTGTGACCCTGTATACAGGATAAAGCAGTATAGACGCTGAGTCAGTGAATGAGATTAGAATAGAAATATTTAATATTTAATAGATTTTATATTTAATATTAATATTAAATAAAAATTTCAAAACAGAGGTTGATGGGATTATTAACTTATGAAGAATGTTTAAGCATTAAAAGGTATAGTAACTGTTGCAGCTATTTAGTTATTGAAGTTGTTTGGATCTTAAGTAATAAAGGAATTCTATGTAACTTAACATTCACAAATTGCACTCGATTAATCCTGCTCTGATCATAAAACTGTAAGATAAACAGTTAAAAAGTTCAGCTTGTTTGTTATTGTTACTGTTACCAGCGTGCTGATGCAGTCATAACATGTCTCTGAACTATGAAGATGATGTTCGGTCATCTTATCAAGCTGGGGGGAAAACAGTCATACCCATGACCTTTTTTTTTTTTTTTCCCCAATCTGTTCCTTCATACATGGATTATATACATTATTAAAACAACATGCATATAGAAAGGTTCATAGATCTATTGTATCTGTGGCTTCTGTGATAATTTTTCTCGCATTGTCCTGACGAGATCGGTTCATGGAAACACAAACAAACAGTCCATCATTTCGAGGAATTTCTGGTAATTCATTTGTCTATAAATTTTTCTGATGGCTTCATAATTTACACATTATCTGGTATACAGACTGAATTTTCACTACATCTTATCAGAGAGATCTGTTGCTTAAAAGGAAATAAATGTCATGAACGCAAATATACTGCATGACTGTAATTTCACTGCATGAGTGCAATTCCACTGCATGACTGTAGATACACCGTATGACTGCAAATCTACTGCATGAGTGCAATTCAAGTCATGATTGCGAATCTACTGTATAACTGCTAATACGCTTTATGACTGCAGAACTGCAAACCCACTCCATGACTACAAATCGTATGTAATTTGCAGTAGAATAATTTGCAATGGAATAATTTCCAATCTACAACATGACTCCAAATGTAATTGCATGACTGTATGACTGCAAATCTACTGCATAACTACAATTGTCGTTGTTGCTGTCGTTTGGATTATAAAACAGCTTTCTGTTTTGTATTTTTATTAAATCCCCATTTCACATTTAAGATAGTTCATCCCATAAACAGCAAGGCCCTTAGTCCCTGTGTTTTATAATAGCATGGCTAATTGTAGTAATCATTGCCATGTTTTAGACATTACACACCATTTAGATAAAGCATTTAGATGAGATGTTGTGAGTTCTAGATTCTCCCTGTGTCTGTGGATGGTATGTGCGTGTGTGCTGCTCCATGCAGATGGTGCAGTGGTTTCCTGTGCTGCATGCATAATTGTTTTGTGTGTAGGTGGCATCTGTGTTGAATGTACGCAGGCAGCTCCATGCCTGCATGTTCTTCACATGACACACACACACATGAAGCCTGTGGATGGTTGCCATGGCTACACACCATCTGCAGCAGTCTGGCAATGGGTTATGACAGCACAGACCCACCCAAAACACACACAGACACACACACACACACACACATATACACGACCCCAATTCATCTGTGAGGACATCAGGTCACAAAAATCTATCTCAGTCTGTGTGTCATATTGTACAGTAAAGAAAATTACTCAAACTAGCAACAGTGTTGTTACAGTTGGCAACCAGCCATCTTAACAGAAACAACACACACACACATACACACACAAAGTGAGACAGTGATAATGGCAATAATTAATGCTATGCTTACATTTCAAATTTTTTCCTCTTCCATCCATCCATTTAGGAGCCTCTGTAAGTCCAACTAGGGGCCGTAGAGGCCAGTGGTGATGACCATTATATGGTGATCACCATTGTATTTATTCCCATTGTACGAATGTGGTAGGTCATTTTTCCTGTTAAGTACTAGCTAACCTGACAAGGTCAAAACTGTGAGCTATTTCTATCCTTATGAGGACATCTGGTCCCCACTACGATATAAAACACTCCCTCCACAAACACATACACAGAGACACAAACCCCAAGAACCCATTTATCATAAAAGAAATAACATGAAATCTATAAACATCCAACATCAACAATCAGAAACATGAGCATAGCTTCTTTCTTCCTTACTTACAGCAAACATATTTTACCTTTCCATCGTATCGCACAACTCCGATGTCTTTATTTGGTCAAACACATGGAATCCATCACATTGCAGGTTATATCCATCCCAAAGTATCATACACTCAACTGTGACTAATAACAAAGAACTGCTGGATCATCAAGTTTATTAAGATGCTCAAAAGAAGGCTCTTGGTATTCTAAACATCTGAGACCTCACAGCGTTTTTTCCAGAATGCCTGCAATTTTATGGTCCTTTTGGGAACTCCACTGAGCTTACTGTAGCTCTCCGCAGGGCCCTTACTGACGGCATGCTGGGTCACCAAACACTATGCTAACATCAGGTCAACATTCAGAACAGTGCTATAGTGAGTAGATAGGAAGTTTGATGCCACAACCCACTGTTACCACAATCCTGGGGAAGCAAATAGTCCATGACATCAGGGTAGTAGGGATGGCACTGCTCCCTAACCCAGAGACACTAGCCAATCCTGGGCATCTATTAAGTCATGATATGAGAAAGATATGAAAAGATGTGGGAGCTGGCAAATGACTAAATTAGAGACAAAAAACTCTTCCCAACACAATGTGTTGGTCCTAGTTTAATGAAAAATACATCAGATGTGTAAATATTAGGATGAACATTACAACTCCATAAAGATGATTCTAAACATCTCCAGAGGCATTACATCTTATTTTCCAATACATTTTTAGAGATTTAGTGAGAATCTGGATCTTCTCCCAACTTTCTCAGCTTAACAAATCACCCCACATTGCCGTAAACTATTCAGGGGGATCCCTTAGAATGGCCTAACCAAAAACAGTTAGCCTGGCCCAGACCCAGCCTCCTTCAGTGTGCAGAGTGTGGGAAAAGCCTCTGGGACAGCAGAGCTTCATAATCGTTTCATCGGGCCTGAAAACCCTGAGGCCCCACTGACCTTTTCCACGTTCAGTTGTTTTAAGTGCAATGGGACGATGTCAGTTTACCAGATTAAGAAAAAAAAAAGGAAAAGATAAACAACAAGGCGGCATAGTGGTGTAGTGGTTAGCACTGTCGCCTTGCACCTCCAGGGTCCGGGTTCGATTCCCGGCCAGGCTTGAGTCCTGTCTCTGTGTGCATGGAGTATGCATGTTTTCCCCGTGCTTGGTGAGTTTCCTCCAGGTACCTCGGTTTCCTCCCACAGTCCAAAAGTATGCAGGTTAGGCTAACTGATGTTCACAAATTGCCTATAGTGTGTGAATGAGTATGTGCGTGTGCCTTGCGATGGATTGGCACCCTGTCAAGGGTGTACAGTACCCTGCCTCGTGCCCTAAGCCTCCTGGGATAGGCTCCAAGTCCCCACGACCCTGGATACAGGATAAAGTAGTATAGAAGATGACTGAGAATTAAATAAGTGAGAAACAACAACTTTTTAGTAAAAACCAAACAAATTATATGGTACCAAACACAGGTCCCTGATGCACTTCTCACACCTTTAGAATGGTAAAACAGATCTATCCTTCTTTGGCTATTATATTTATGACATGTGTAAAATCTACCTATGCTGGAAAGCCATATACACCCAGTCTACACTATATAAATATAAAAAGTCCTATTTTAAATTTACGAGATAGCAAAATCTAGCAAAAAAAAAACAAATATGCAAAAATTAAAAAGACTTCTTAGAATACTTCTTAGAAATAAAAGAAAAAAGAAAAGCCACTCTGTATGGATAAACACAAAACAGAGTCACCATGCCAACACACCCAAAGGACCAACAATACAGCAGCACCCAGACCAAGACCTTTTAAAGACGGTGTCCAAGAGTGGGGGAGAAGGAGGGAATAGTGAGGGAGGTCAAGAAGAGGGTGAGAGGGAACAGGAAAAAGGGGAAGAGAAAATGAGGTGGAGTGTCTGAGAGGGAAAAAGAGTACGGCTAAATGAAAACAGCGAGCTGTTTCCCAGAGAAGACGATAAAGGCACTATAAATAAAGTGGCTTAGCTCGGGGAAAGACAGGAAAGAGAAAACAGCAGGAATGTAGGATTAATGAGAAAAGAAAGGCAAGGACGTGTGATTAGAGCAAACAGCAACTTTCTTGCTGTCCCAATACTGAAAAAGATATGTACTTCCCCAAAACAATTTTTACCCACATCTTACCCTTTGGCATACCAAACAACAGCTGCGGCAATCATAAAGACTTTCCTATTGAGCATTCCAACTGAGCATCATTTCAGCACATTTTCAACACAGTTGAAGCAGAATAATAATTTATAATTGCACAATTGTCTGCCCTGACAACACAAATATGTCTGGCCGATGTCGACCCAATATATAAGATACAACTGCAAGATGTAGTAAGGAGAGTGTTTGCTAATTGGCAATATTACACAGAAACTTTGGAATTTAATCGAAAATGCCCACCAGACAACGTCTGGACAGTGATTCAAAGCTGAAGCGGCTCTTCTTTCAGATGGAAAATATTTTACCATCCCATGTGAAAATCAATACTGACATCCAAAACTAGCTTCCTAATTTCATGTGTTTAATAAAGTTAGGAAAGTTTACTAAATGTCTAACTGTATGCCATGAAAAGAACGCCAGCTAAATGCGCATCAGATTTTTTTTTTTTCTCTGGGGTTTTTGTTTTCCTAGGGGTCACCACGGCTTAGTGGTTATCATGGTCGCCTTGCACCTCCATGTTCCGGGTTCGATTCCCACATCAGGTCTGTGTGCATGGAGTTTGCTTGTTCTCCCTGTTTTTGGTGGGTTTCCTCAGGGTACTCCGGTTTCCTCCCACAGTCCAAACACATGAGATTAGGCTAATTGGTGTTCCCAAATTGCCTGTAGTGTGTGAATGAGTGTGTGTGTGGGTGCCCTGCGAGAGATTGGAAGCATGTCCAGGGTGTTCCCCCTAAGTCTCCTGGGATAGGATCTAGGCCCATTCAGGCCCATCAAAAGGCTGATCTTTGTGTAAGTTGTACCTTTATATTGTGGTCTTTGGTTTACTCATTAGGAAAACAATTATATGTCTGCTGAAAGTTTTATAACGAGGTATAGGGTATAAATGGAGTCAAATTAGGGCAATTAGGGACTGCGGAAGCAGCTAATAGGAGATAGTACTTAAGGAAAAATTAAGAAATAAAGGGAGTTTTTTTACATTAGGGCCACAAGATCGCTTCTGAGGACAACTGACCCAAAGTCTGGTTCATTTTAATCAGTGAAAACACATTCATTCTGCTCTTGGGAACCGAACTATACAGTAAATCAAATCAATTGGAAGAAATCGTATTTGGAACGGAAATAGATCACTGCTTAGACATTGCCACAAAAAATAACATTGAGAAGCGGGGGACAGGGGATTGGGATGGGGACAGAGGAGCAATAGTTCCTGGGCGTGGTACAAATCAACCGTGCCTAATGTATAAAAGCCCTAAGAGGTCCGTGCAGTTTTTTTTTAAACTGTTAAGGAAACCAGTGAAATGCTTTTCTATCAGTAAGATAGAAGTTAAAACAATGATGTCTTTGGTTCCAAACCAGCAGCATTTTGGTGCTAAAACAAACTAAGTTTGGTTGGCTAAAGAGTGGAAACAAAATATTTACAGAACGCTAGGAATTCCAGGCACTGGTTCCAGAATCAGTAGTGGCACCTTGCCAATCCCAAAAAAGGTACAAAAGAACAAAGGTTAGCGGTACTTTACTGTTGCAATGCGTATAGACCTTAAAGCTCAGATACAAAGCAAGATGTAGGACTCTTACAGAGTTGGACATTTATAGACAGAGGAGCGGAATATGTTCCGAGAGGAAGAACATATAGAGGAGAGAAAGTAATTAAAAATGAAAGAAAGTGACTGAAGAGAGCAGCTGTGTTCATGAAATGTGTGATGATAGCAGTCGCTGAGACAGCAGTAGCAGGAGCAGTATGGAGATCACGCCTGATTGACGATACTTAATAGTGAGGATTACGTCTATCCTCGCCTGAACTGGCCTGTCTGTTTATACTCGGACATTACTGACTTACACACACGTATACACCCACGCACACACTTACGCGCCTACGCTCCGCACCCAGGCTTGTGAAACTGTCACAAAGGCCATGAGAGCAGCAACTTGACAGCGCTGAGCAGTTACAGAGTTTTTCCCTGATAAAAGTCCAGTGGTATGGTCCATATGACCAGAGCGGACGTTTTGCTAAGAACATGTCAAAAATGATCACTGATTGTTTTATTCTGAGCTGGAGATCCGTAGGAATCTATCCCAGGAAAACCGGATGTGATGGAGGAATATACATTGGAAGGGATGCAATCCGAAGAATTGTCTTCAGTACAAACCGATCAGATGGTGTGAGACAATGCTTTGCCAGTAGTGAGACTTGCAACTCGAACTCACCCAGCCATACTACTAGTATTTAACTACTGGTTAAAACAACATGCCCGACGTCACGTTTAATCCAATATCGTTCCAATACGGTTTAAAATTCCCACAAGATATCTGCCTCTCTCTCTTTATGTAAAACATCCAGGATCTCTCTTCCTTCCTGGCAAGTCTCTTTGTTTTTAAAAATGTCCAACAAAAACAACATTATTGTCTTTAATTAAGCCTCACTCACAATGTCACAATGTTCATCTGTTCTCCTTCTCTCCCTCTTTCCAATGCTGTCGCGCTCTCTCTCTCCCTTTTTTCTGACACTCACTCTCTATCTATCTATCTCTCTGTCTCTCTGCTCTGTGAGGACACTTCCTCGTGTCACAAGCTTCCTTTGTGTCTGTGGCCAGCAGCAAGTACGTGGGAAGCAGCACAAACTGGCCCCCAAAGCCAAGGCCAAAACTCTTCTCCTCCTAATGAGAGCAGTGCGTGCATGTGTGTGTGTGTGTGTGTGTGTGTGTGTTTGCATGTTTTATAGGACTTAAACATGAATAAATATAATTTAACTACTTATTAAGTCTTTTATGCACATAAACAACATTGCTCCTCATTCGTCACTTATGTGACCTCATTAAAGTTTTAATGAACTTTAACATACTTCTCTTTGCCTCTCTTTGTGTAATGCAACTTCCAGCCGTTATTATGCTTAATAATAAAGGTTTGGGGTAAAAGAGTCAGAGCGACTGTTCCTTTCATCCATACACACAGCTATGAAAAACAGTAGAAGAGTTGTACACTTGTAAAAGTGTTCTCTATAATGTTCAGTATTTTTCTATTGTGTGTTTCTATAGTGTGCTATTGTGCATATCGTACACTACAGTGCTATGTATTGTGCATATAAAGTGAAGTAGAAAACAATGAATCTTGTACTTCTATGTGTTGGATTGTTAAGGATTGTTAAGTGTAAGGTTGGCAAAATATTTGCTTTTATATTTGCATGTACACATCCATATAAATTACCCCCAAGAAAGAAAATGTAAATCTAATTATCATATTTTATGTATAGGTGATTTATTCACTACTGATCATACCCTACTTATACGGTACTGTTCATTTATATTGTTTATATATAAAATAATAATTGCTAATTGATTGTCTTCAATGAATGACAACAGTTCGGGACATCTACATCCTCCATTTCTCCTCATCATCATCCACTGTGTCCGACTGCAACATTTTTCCCAGTTGCTTAGCAACACTACAAGCGACTGGGGCACCTCCATCTCTGTTGCTAAGCAACAGAGCTGAGATCCACCTCCCAAAGCGTAAAGCTGATTGGTAGTGACTCGGCCTGGCCGATGTTCCGCTGTGGAGTGTCTCACACTCCGAGAGAAGGTGTGATCTGCGTGGGGAAGAGCAATTTCGAAGGAAAAAGCACCTAAAGGGAAGATTCCAAAAAAGGGAAATACACACTTTCTAAAAATATAAAGGTTTGAGCGATGATGAAATATTCATACAGATTATTGTAAGATTTTTAACATGGTTTTATGACTGTATTAACCGTCCTCCTGCACCTGATATATCCAGATGATTCCGGCCCAAAGGAATTCCTGTCTACAAGCTTAGCCTGAGTCCCCCAAAACCCCCTCCTGACTGCCCGCCGTATGGATTAGTCTATCATGACGTGCGCTCAGGCCATATTGAGCTGTCAAAACCAATCACATGGATGGAGTGACATAGAAACACAGACAGACAGAGTGGGGGAGTTTGATGAAATTCGCCATCTGCTGTCAAGGCTTGCATTTGCCCCCACGTGCATCGAACTACAGTACCACTAAAGGCCAAGGTTGCAACATCAGCAACTTCCATCATTTCCTTCATGGAGGCTGACCAGGAATTATTCAGACAAATGTATGTATGTATATATACTGTCTATTCCTCTTATCAGCTCTTTTACAACATTCTACACACGTCAGCAACTACACAGCTTATCTACATGGTCCAAATAAGTCTTTTATTGAATTTCTGCCATCTTTCATGTATCCATAAAAGGGTCACTTGGGAGTTGTAGCTGGAGGGGTTACAAAGGCAGCTATCTTAATTAGCACACTGGTTACTGAAATCTACCCATCACTGACGATAAACAAACAAAAAAACAAAACATAAGAAAACATGAGATATTCTGCAACAAAACGAGATATTTTGCATATTCTTTATTTTGGCTTTAAAATCATGTAAAGTGGGATAAAAACACAGTGGAACACAGCCAAGCTTGAAAAAGACACAGTATACACAGCATACAAATTTTATTCGTTCTAGAGACGAGTTCTTACAGAGAAAATTTGAATTGCAATTTTTACAAATTTTCCCATAAGAAAAATGTAAATTCAGATAATCTGATCCAACCACCCAAAAATATTAGCAATTTCCAACACTATAATTATATTTATGTGTGTAAAAACATTTATAAAAGACAGGTAAATGAAATAAAATATTAAATAAATAGACATTAAACCGTACTTAACCTTAATTTATGATTTCTCTTGGCACCCGCTGCTATGATTTCTTTTCTTCTGGCTACTGTCCTTTCTAACTTTCTTGGATCCCATAGTGCTACAGTACTGTATGTATTCAATAAAGCTTGCACAAAATGCAAAAAATAAATAAATTAAAATAATCGCTTCGCTTGGCTTTCCACTGACACAAACAAGTTTTGAACGACTCCTGGACATACGTGCAACTTAGCCGGTTTTCCTTTCGCATGCCGAAAAATTCTTCGTATGCCAATAACGGAGGCCATTTTTTATGCTAAGGTTCCACTGTATGTGTTTAGAAGGTGAAATACAAGTAAATAAATAAGTACTGGGGTTAACCTTTGTGTGCAGAAAATAGTGTCGGTCAAAGTAATAAAAGACTCACGACCCCAAAAGACATCATGTGACATCCATAATGAAAATACCATTTTTCTAATTACTGGTCACCAAGAGATATATTGTTATGACCTCAAGTCTGTCAAGGGAGATCCAGTGACAGAAATATCCACTTGTTCTTCTAAAGTATAAGACTGTCTACATTAGACATTCATTCATTCATCTTGTCTCACCACTTTATCCTAATCAGGAACTCCTGTGCAAAGTGAAAATGAACCCTGAATGAGACACCAGTCCATTGCAAGGTACCATATACTGTATACTCACCCCTAAGAATAATTTAGTCCACTTAGGAAGAAACTCACTCAGGCATAATGAAGACGTGCTACAGTAAATCCAAGCTCATGATAGAACCAAGTACCCTGAAGCTCTGAGGCACCAAAGCTTCCAGCTGTGTCATCATGATGTGTAGATTTAATTTCCTTTTAGTAGAACATGGTGGGTCAGTAAGGTACAGTACTGGTGTTGGAGCACCACAGCTTTAGTGTCTGGGAGAACCTGTGATGTGGTGATGGTCATACCAGACATGCAGGCTGCAGATCCAATCTTTTATGGTTAAAGATTCTTCGGTAGCTCAACTTATTCCACAAGGGTTATTTGGAACATGAAAAGGAGGTCAAGTTGGAACTTTTTATAAGAGGAAAGTCTCCTTTGCAGGATTTCAAGTAGAACCTTTAAAGATTCCCAAAGATCACAGTGCTTTGGGTTTAACATTACAGTTTGGAAATTTATGTTTGGAAATATAAGGAGTTCATGTCATAGTTGCTGCGTAATAAAAAAAGAGGTGGAAATTTCAGAAACTTTATGACTCATCTTAAGGAAAATGGTGGATCAGTAGTTTAGAGCCAGTAGAAGAAGATTACTAATTCAGATTCTAGGCTGGACCTTTTAGTTCTAGTCTGTCATCAGTTGTCAATGTAAGGCCGGGTTTCTTTTCAGCCTTACAGTCTGTGTGCATGAAGTTTGCATGCTCTCCCCGTGCTTAGTGGGTTTCCTCTGGGTATAGTGGTTTCCTCCCACAGTCCAATAACATGCAGATTAGGCTGTTTGGCAATCTCTATGGATTGATAGGCTCCAGGCCCACTTCTACACTATATAAGGAATAAACCGGTATAGACAATAAGTGAAAAATAAGCCATTGCTAATTTCGCTGTTTGCTCTAAGTTAAACAAATAAATGTAACTGAAGGGATCACTCCTGTCGACACTCCAGCCCTTTGCCTGATCCTATTTTTATTGAGAAGTGGTAGCAGCGGTAGTGATACAGTGTGTGGAGGGTTTGCACACAGCTCTGATCTCCACATAAAAACTCTTCTCTTCGAAAAACAGGTGTTCACGGATGACCTGTGTTTGGGTGGTACGGAAAAAGCTGAGTCAGGTGCCCTGCACCAACGGGAGGTGCCAAATATCTACACCATGAAACAGAATTAAAGAGCTGCTTTAACTCCCCTCCTGCTGTCTAAAATGAAGCCACATAATCAAGGAGGTGCTTAGTGAGGCTTTTTTTTTTCTTTTTCTTTTCCGTCTAGAACTGCACAGACGTAGAAGCTTAACCTCTAGGGTCTCTGACCGACCTTGACGGAACGTTCTGTTCTCTCTCCTTATTATGTTCTTCCTGTCAGTTCCTCTCGCTCCACAGTCAATGAGACAACACTGCAGTGCCTCATGCATCGGGAACAAGAGCTGCTTTTCAAAACCTCTGTCAAAACCAGCCAATTGCTTGACTCAATTGATTTATTTTTCGAGAACAACAAGCTAGTCTTTTCAATCAGAAGGAGCTTGAAGAGGGAAATAACACCACGTCTGTACTAGGAAGAACTTATTCAAGGAGCTTCTGAAAGAGACATTCGGAAAGCATAAGTCACGAGATAGGGTTTCTAGCTTTCTCACTCGTGTACTATGGGATGGTGAAGCTCCACTTGTTTTTGAGCTCTTTATTCTTGGGAAATACAGTAGGGTGTGTTTGCATAGTCAGCAGAAAGGAAAATGTCCTAATACAGTGATGTTATTTTTAGGCGTCCATAATAAAATAATATATTTATGTTCTCCCTGTACATGGTGGGTTTCCTCTGGGTACTCCGGTTTCCTCCCACAGTCCAAAGACATGTAGATTAAGTTAACTGGCTTTCCCAGATTCTCCGTAGTTTGCGAATGAGTGTGTGATGTGTACATGTGTACCCTGCATTGGATTGGCACCCTGTCCAGGATGTAACCCACCTTGTGCCCTAAGCATCCTGGGATAGACTCCAGGCCCCCACAACCCTGTGCACAGGATAGGCAGTATAGAAAATGAAAATAAAATAATCCAGGAAATACATGCAGTGTTCATCAGAAATAAAAGTAATTATAAATTCAACAAAGTACATACAGTTTCTAGAGAAAAAGGATGTTTCCGCTGTCATCAGCTGTGTAAGCAAAAGTGCTTCTGAGGGGTGAAACCAGCTGACAAAGGAATTTTTTTCTGTTGCAACTTTGTGTCGGAATCGATGCTAGACTTCAATTCCCAGAACATCATGCAGTTGTGTGTTTGCGGTCAGGTAAATACGCATTTATTGTTAATAATAGTGTTGGTTAAGTATCAATTAAAAATAGATATACTGTATTGGAAAAAATCATGGTAGCAACAAAACAAAGGGAGTTTGTTCGCAAAATTTGAAAGATCACAAAAAACATTAAAAACAATTTAAAAAATAAGTTTTCAGCACTATCAACCTCGTTTAACTTTGGTCAACCAACTGCATATACGTCTGTGCTCACATAAGCTTTTAACAGAAACCCACCATGAGGAATCCCACCATGCACAGGGAGAACATGCAAACTCTACGCACACAGACCCGAGGTGGGAATTAAACCTGGACAGACGAAACGCATGATGTCACGTTGTCCATGTTTACTCATTCTGCACTTGCACATCTTACAAGTAGCACATCTCATTGTATTTGTGCATGATACTATATGTATGCAATACTCTACACATGTAGTATGTACTACTACTGCTACTGGTTTTATTTTGTCTGTTGCAGTGTAACGATTATTTTTGTTATTATTTAACTTTAAATACTTTAAAATCCAAGTGCGGATATTTCAATAATTTGATGATCTTTCAGGCTTTGTGAAAAGTACAAAAGACTGGCTTGGTTCTACTCTTGGCTTGTATTTGCTAACAAACTTGTGTGAACATTTGCACCAGCATGTCTATTTGAGCCTGGTGCTAACATCTGGAGAAGGTAACAAACACCCCACCCCATCCCCACCCCAGCCCCCCGGGCCACACAAACACAAAGTCTAAAATACAACCTGACCTAGACTGCCAGCTGATGAGTTGGCACACATGTTGCTTTAACAGCTCTGTATGTCTGTAAAGGGAAGCCATTTTGCCCCCCTGGTAAATGAATTAGATTTATGATGTTCATTATAGTCGACTGTGATTTGATTCACGCAGAGTAGCTATAAAGCACCGGGTGAAGAGCTGGGCCGATGCCATGCGGGGTGTCCTGCACAAACTTGGCTCTGTTGAAATTCATGCCTTCCACAGAAAGCTAGAGACCATGATATTTTGGATCATAAATAAGGATTCTTTATCTTTACTGTCTTCGCTTATAAACAAGACTCTATATAAACAAGTCACCCTATTCAGAACGTGACCATAACACAGAGTATGTGTTGTGTTGTTCTACATTTCCTGGTACTTATTATACACATAAAAAAAAAAAAAAAGAAACACTGGTTAAACTCTGAATTTTTTTTACAGCAGTACAAGTCATGATTATTATAAACAGCTCTCAGGATAGGGAAGGCTATGATCCGGTTCTGAAGAAGTCAAGCAAGATGAGTGGAAGAAGGGGTGCAGGGGAAAGGAAGAGCAGTAAAAAGCAAGAAAATGAGAAGCAGATTAAAGGCCGTTAAAGGCAGGAAGCATTTGTTTCCTTCCTCACCACCAAAGCACAAACCCCCACTGTGGGGATGAAGGCCTGGAGTGTGTGTCGAGTTATCTGGGAATTTGCACATCAGCTTCTGCTTCAAACTCGAAAAAAGCCATTAGCCAACTACAGGGGACATGAGGATCAACTCTGGAATCACTTTTTAATTCTTGTGTCTGACAGCTTTGCAGGTTACACAACAATTGTTCAAAGTAGATTCAACTACAGTCAGTCAATAACCATCAGTGTCCCTGAGATGACCAGCAGCCCATGCGCTGTCTCACATGTTACTGACTGCAGTCTCTTACCCGCAGGTTTTTATACACAGACCCTATACTGTTACATCATAGCTACATCATAGTAGAGACTGTGTTGCTTTGTGGTTAACAGATAATTTGCCTATAAACCATGTTCAGACTTGGCACAAACATCCGTCTATTCATTCTCTATTAAACTGGCATTTGTGTCTGTGATAATATAATAATTTAAGCATTTTCAAAATGCAACTTTTTTTTAAATAATAATGAATAATGTAATGAATAATATAGTAAATTCACATTTATAGTCATTTTTATATAACTGTATGTTTAACAGTAAAAGTAAAAGCACTTCCACATGCACGATGCAAGGAGAACTCAAGGGATTTGGATTAAACAGCTGTGTAGCCTTTAGAAACCACTTATCAGTGGAGCTAATCAGAAAAAAAGGCTTCAATTTGCTAGAGAGCATAAAGAATGGACTGAGGAGCGTTTGGAAATGGTCATGTGGTCTAATGAGTCCAGATTCACTCTGTTCCAGAATGATGAGTGCATTAAGATAAAAGGAAACCATCATGCCCATATAAGACCATAGGGCAGTGACATGATCTGGGGTTGGTTCAGTTGGTCAGGTCAAGGTTCAGCAACATTATCTGCCCAAAAGAATGAGGTCAGCTGATGACATGAATGTACTGAATGAGCAGGTTTCCTAATGGCACAGACATATGTCAAGATGATAATGCCAGGATCAAATTGTGAAAGAGTGGTGAAGAGAGAATGAGACATCATTTAATCACATGGATTGTCCACCAGAGAGTCCAGACCTTAACCACATGGAGACCTGTTGGGTTGTGTTAGAGAAGAGTTTACGCAATGGTCCAACTGTCCCATCATCAATACAAGAAGTTGGTGAGAAATTAATGTGGAATGATGCCACCACACAGCACTTCACTTTATTATTTCAATAATCAATTCATAATAATCTCAGTTTATCTCACCGTGCCATGAGTTTGCTTGTGTGCTTGTTGAAAGCATGTGAATATTAAAAAAGCTCTGCTGTGAGTGCGTGACCGAGTAATGAAATCCACTTGGGATCAAATCACATAGTATAGGTTTGAACCGGGCATATGTTTTCTGACACTATTTCTGATACTGGGTTAAAAAATATCTCATGGACAAGGTACGGCAAGTGTTGCACCTTTAATCCAATTGTAATTTGGATTTGCAAAGATATAAAACTTATGTATTATAAAATGGGGTATGAGGAGTTACATTTAGCATAGATAATAAATGTCTGCATGTTAGTTTCCCTTCATCCATTTAATGTAATCTTAGAGTCATTGGTGAAGACTGTAAGATTTGGACAGATCGGCTATTTGGATGAAATCTACTTTTGCTAAACTTAGACCTTGTCTGTAATTTTACTGTTTGCTGCCAAAGACCCTTCTTCGAAACTTTCACCAGCAGGTGATTATTGTAAATTCCCTTCCTTTTACACATTTGAACCAAAGCCGTCTGTGTTATATAACATTTTGACCTCACCTTCATTTGTCTTCTTGTCTCTGCTTTGTTTCTGTTTCTCCCTCTCAGTTTCTCTTTATCCTGTTCTTCTAGACTGTTTGATCCCAACGCCTAAATCTCTCTCTCTCTCTCTCTCTCTCCCTCTCTCCCTCTCTCTCCCTCTGATGTTGTTCCCAGCAACCAGTGTAATTATTTATCAGGTCAAACGATCAAATCAAAGTATGAGATCATGAGCAATAATAGCCGGTCCAATAAAATGACCAGACCAACTGAGATCTTCTACAGATACTGTAAGTGAGAGCAAATCTGAGTTCAGTGAAATGTCAAATCCAGGTTACATCATGTGCTGTTTCTTTTTTTGTGCATTTAGTTTCCTGGGAGCTTTCTGGACAACTACGAACAGAAGTGAAAATAAGACGGTGGCCTATGGTTGCTTTTTAAAATACCAGTAATATTATGTAAAAGTCGCAGCAGTTTGGTGCTACCTTTTTTGCCCTTTTAATCTTTATATCTGCTCCCAAGTGCCTGAAAATCAAAAGTCACGGTGTCTGAGTGTCTTTTTGCCATATTTCATCAGATGACTGTTTCAGTATGGACTAGTTCCCAGTTTGCAGTTCTCTCTCTGAACTGGTTCTATCACAAATCGATCGGTTATACAATTAGTGAACCTGTAATAGAGTAAATCTAAGACCAAATTCTAATGAATCTAAACCGCAATAAAAATATAATAAGATATAATATAAAAATATAATATTTGTTCATACATTTATTATTTTATTAGCATAATTATACATTTTAAATAGTAGGTTTATTATTAAAACATTATCTGTTTTTTTTAAATGGATCTATAGATGTTGTTTTAAACCAGTGAGGCTTGAATATAATTGTTGTCAGTCTTTTGGCTGCTCCCATTGAGAGGTCGCCACAGCGAACCAACTGATCCGCACAACAACTTGGCGCAGAGTTTACGCCGGATGCCCTTGCTGATGCAACCCTCCCAAAATTATCCAGCTTGGGACAAGCACTGCACCCAATGGCTGGGGTTTGGGCATTGGCTGGGAATCAAAACCTGGGCCTTCTACAGTATATGGTAGGCAAGAAACCTACCACTGAGCACCAATGCCTTTGGGGCTGAAATATAATGAATTATTATATATTTATATTATTATATAGTAATTATTATATATTATTATATAATAATATTATATAATTATAATTCAATCCAACCATCTCGGAAGTCCTCTGTAGACCAAGTACGGAGGCCAGTGGTGACCACTGTATAGTATTTTGCCCTTTTGTACAACCATGGTAGAACCTCCTGGTCAACATTCACGAAAACACATTAACGCACTAAGGACACTTTGAAAATGCCAGTTATCCTAATCTGCACACAGACCCGACATGGGAATCAAACCCAGGACCTAGAGGCGCAAGGCGACAGCAATACTGCAAATCATATATTGCCAAATTGACTCCAGAATCAACTGTTTAATAAAAAATGAATTACATATGTTTCCCCTTGGATGACACGTTGGTAAAGTGGTTAAGACTGTGGCCTCTTACCTCCCGCGTCAAGTGTTCAATTCCCGTCCTGGGTCGGCGTGTACGAAGTTTGCATTGAAGTTTGAGTTTCCTCTATATACTCCGGTCCAAAGATATGCAGATTAAGCTAATTGGCATTCCCAAATTGACTTTATTTTTGAATTAGTGTGTGTGTGCCCTGACATGAATTGGCACCCTGTCTAACTATACCCCACCTCTTCAAAGTTTCCTGGGATAGGCTCCAGGCCCACCATGACCCTGTACAGGATAAGTGGTACAGAACCGGGGTATCGGCTGGTCACTGCTTATTCCTAACCCTAATATTCAGCAATCCTAGAATCTCACAACCACTAAAAGCAAAAAGGTAACTTGGTGGCTCATTTGATTTCCTCCATTGGAAAACAGAAATATATGAAATATTAACAAATGTTTAATTGTCCCAACCAGTGGTCTAAATTGCAATAATTAAAAAAAAAAAATACTTCTCCAAATCACTACCGTCATTCTCCACAATCCATGAGTGCTATAATGCTCTGCCTTCCTTCACCCCTGACTGTTTAATGAGGCATTTCTTCCATATCCTTTCTTCTTACATCTTAGCATTCTACTGTACATCTTCAGCCTTGGTCTGCAGTGGAGGTCAGTGGTCAACCCCCTCGCTGTTTTAAGAGTTGGCACAGGATAAGCTTTAAAACCTGTCACCTCATTAAAAATGGTGGTCCTGTCTTCTTTTCCCTAACGCACTTCCTCTGCCTCATATACACGCATAACCTCAGACGGCATAAAATGAGATGACAGAAAAAAAACAAATGGGAGACCAAAGGAAAAAAGGCAGACTATTAAGGTCATAAGTGGTTTTTAGTGTTTCTCTTACCACCAGGCTTCTCATCAGTTAGTTTCCCTAAAGGATCACGGCTCCATTTCATAACAATGACTGGCGCGGCCAAAAATAACCCACAATCTTTCTCTTTCGCTCTCTCTCTCCACGTTTAATGTAGTTAAATTCTACACTATTTCAAATTCTGCTCCAAAACTCGAATCCAGGCTGGACAATGAATATACTTATCATGGCCAAGAAAATATCATCAAAGGAAAGCCAGAGTTATTAATGGTAACGGTCTATTTTCCAAAAATGAAGTGTAATATATGAGGATCACCAACCACATCATACTCCATTTATATTCGCCCCCACATAAACGCATCCTTACACACATAAAGGGCATCGGATTCCAGGTTTCTGCATGGGTGGAGGCAGATATGGGCCACAGTGAAGCAACTGAAATCCTTGAAATCGGTTCTGACTTATATCCACCTCGCACTGATTTAACCATTGCAGGTATTTTGATCAAAGCTTAAAAATAATCTCCCTTTCTTAATGGAAATCATACCTTAAATAGTTTTTTCGCACTCACACAATCTGTTCTCATTTTTCTTTGAATAACTACACCATTAGTGGTTGCAAGCTAAAAAGAAACCCAAGAATGATATGTTGTAGAGGCTGGTCCTTATTTCGTTCTAGCTCAGACTGTAAACTGTTATCATACGCCGATCGGTTATCATTTTATTTATATAGTTTTAGTGTTTCCTTTACCACCAGCTTTCTCATCAGCTAGTTTTCCTCAAGGATCACGGCTCTATGTCCAAATTTTTCCAAATAGCATGTGATGCACTGTGTTATGAAGCCTTTCTATCACAACCAGCATCAATCTGATCAACACCAGCACTTCTATTGGCTCGGACCACACGGGCCAGCTTTCACTCCCCATGTGCCCAATTTGGACCTTGTCAAAGTCACTTAAATCCTTACGTTGCCCATTTTTTCTCCTTCCAGCACATCAACCACAGGAAAAAAAAGGTTCACTTGCTACCTAATACAGTATATCTCACCCACTTCCAGACACCATTGTAACCAAGATATTGAAAAAGTAACTTCTATGACAAGGGCCAAACTGTACTGGCTAGACAAACTGTACTGGATGTTCCCCGGCTGCAGTCATTACTGTTTTTGGGGCAGATTGTGGTGGACCTACTCAATATTATAATGTTATGGCTGATCAGTGTATAGCCACAGAGACTGTCTTTTTATAAGACCTAACTCTTAGGAACGCACACCACTCCAGACATACATACAGGACAGACAATCCTACCTCGCGTGTTGGTTGCCATGTCTGCCACCTTTTGAAATGCATCCAGAAAAGCCACTGCTGCAAGCACGGTTGTTCTAAGAAAGAAGAGAAAGAAAGTGCATGAAATAATGACATTGTCTTTCCTCAGCGAGCAATAATAAGCCTTGTTCTGTAATGACGGGAATAGATGGCATGGCACTCACCGGAGCTGGGCATGCAGCTTGGTAGCCTTGGCACTGAAGTCCTCCCAGACCGGATATGAACACTACAACAGAACAAAGGTCCACGTTAGGCTAAGCAGATCTGTGTTTACAAGAACGCTGATACCATTGTAATTCCTGAATAGGGACTCTATCATTGATTTATTATATTTTATAACACTCTTAGACTAAAACAGGGGCAGAAGGTCGCGGCTGTGACACTGTGTTTACTTGAACGCGTAATATTTCAAACACAAAGCTCTGTTAGGTGCAGATCAGAAAGGCATGTGTAGTCATGCGTTGTGTGATTTACACGTCCTGTGTGTGGTGTGTTAAGCGTGTGTGTATTGGGGTGATTTGGCCTGCAGGAAGAAGAGTCCCATGATAAGGATCTGCCTTGTTACCACGGAAACAGAGAGGGCACAGTGTTCCCTGTGACGTGTTGTAAAGGACAGCGGTACCTCACCATGTCCCAATCGTTACAAAACATTATTAATTCCAGATCACAATCAGAGGATCAAACTATTGATTACAACGTATTACAGTATGGAATGTATACCATCCAGCCTAACCTCACGTTTCTGCGTTACTGTGAGGGAAGGAGATGAAGAGGTATGTGTGTGTGATCCGGTCGTTATTTGTTAGTGCTGTGTGCAGTGAGTGTGCTGAGGGATGAAATTAGCCTCACTCGAGATCACAGCTGGAGGTCAGATTCACTAACATCACCCCAAACCCCCTTAAAATGTGTCGTCCACCTCGCCTCCCCACCCCAACACTACTGTACCCCCTCCTGTGTTAGCCATCATACGCCGTGCCTTTAACACTTTAAGAGCGTAGACAGGGACATGGAGAACAAAGAGGCCATGAAATAACAAGGATTTTTATATAAAAAAAGGGATCGAATAAAGGTGAAAAACAAGAACAGGTGAACTAAGAATAAAACGTGACTTGTTTTGAGATAAAAATACAAGTACTGACAGATGGGCTTAGGATAAATACCACAATGAAGCAATATTGTGTGAATATAAATAAGATAACTAGGGGGAGCATAAGGTAGGGAATAATAAGAGAAGTAAAAGAGCAGTCAAGAGAGGTTGGGAGGGCAAAGAAAAAAAAGTTCGGAGGAAATAACGAAGGTAAAGCATCAAAAAAGAGATAATAGTACATCGAGGGTCAAGAGACAACACCCCAAAAAGTGATAAAATAAAAAGAAACCCAGTGTCTATTACAGAGAATAATAAAAAGAAAGCAAGTAGAAGTCACGTACAGTAAGACCTACTGTACATGGACAAGATTAGTTTTACATAGAGAGCCAAGGTACAGTATAGTCATTATTATCTTTAACGTACAACATTTGGCAGATGCCCATATCAAAAGCGACGTATATCTTTTATTGCATTCTACTTCTGAGCAGTTTAGGGTTAAGGGCCTTGCTCAAGGGCCCAACTTGATGGTCCTGGGGTATGCACCTGGGACCTTTTGGATCTGTTATTTAACTTCATAGCCACTGACTACCACTGACCATACACTGAGCCACCCTAGCTATCCAGTAGTTGCAGCCATTTTTATACATATGCATCCCATTTTGGGTGGCTCATAAATAATGGAACAAACGCCTGACTTTAATCGAACTCCTAATATAAGATCCAAATCAGTGTCTATGCCATGAATAGGCTGAAAAAAAGAGATAAACCCATGTGTGTGTGTGTGTGTGTGTGTGTGTGTGTGTGTGTGTGTGTGTGTAGATAATTATGAGAGTTTTAGGTAGTTTGTGTCTACCTAGCAATGTTTAAAATATACAGCCTACAAGATGAATAAGGTGTGTATATGAGGAGGGCCAATACACAGAAAGGCAGGAATCATAATCGCAAACAATATTATGCAAGGGTCAAAACTAGGAAACACCGGATCAAACCAGGGAGAATGCATTTATATTTAAATGCGGATACACTATGATGAAACAACATGATTTATGTCTGTGATTTTGACAGAGATTACTTATTCATGCCAATCTACCATAGCTATTTCAATTATACTCCAGCAGGCATCTCTGGAAACCTTACGCTGTTGAAATCTTTCAATACTTTGGATGCAAAACATAGAGAACAGGGATGAGAGGAACAGAGAAAATTAAGAAAGGTGATAAAAAATAGTGAGATAAAATAAGGGACAGAGCAAAAAAAAAATAGGAACAAAGCAGCAAATAAAAATGATTTTCATGCAAAAACTGATATTGAAATGTCGGACAACAGGCAAAACTGTATAAAGGAAAGGATAAAAAGAATGCATACAAACAAAATATAGATACACATGGCCAAGGAGATCAAGTAATATGAATACTTTGCATTAAAAATAAAACATCTAACTCTCTGCATAAGATTAGAAAAAAACACAAAAGGGGAAAAAATACAAATAAAAATCCAGTGCACAGTCAACAGCGATGGCACCAAACTGGTGTCATCTCGTTTGATCTGCCGTCTCATTGACGCGTTTGATGTCAGACATTTCACTCTGAATCCATAGAGCGATATTCCCAGTGGAACCCTAAACACGCACCCAGACTCTTTGAAGTGCTCTATTCTGGTGCTCGGGCCTGAGGTCCATCATGCTGAAAAGGGTTTGTGAGGAAGAGATAAGAGGAAACAGAGACACGGCTGACTCCCTCTATGACCAGATCCTCGTTCATACCTCATTAGCATATTAACCGAGCTAATCTCAGGGCTAAGCAATCCCTCAAGCCAAGCTCATTTTCACTCTTGCGATCTCCCATCATCCGCTTTCTGATCTCCCTATTTCTTACCTGATTTTCCAAACAGGCCACAAACCATTAGATATGTACAAGAATGTATCGCACACACTCTCTGCAGAATAATATGCTCGGATGTACACAGACATAAAGGAAGTAAACAGTGTTAATTATGTAAACCTTATTTAACCTCCATAAATGAATGAATGATGGATGAATAATGGTTGCTTACATTTTATCATTGAATTATGAGCATCTGTTTACTTTTTGTCTGTGTGCAAGGATGTAAAGAAAGTGGTCTATTTTAACTTAAGCCTAACCATGCAGAAAAATGTATAACAAATGCATTCTTATCAGGCTATAGGCAGCCAGATGGGTGACACATCATGAAACACACTCAAAGGATTAGACAATGGCATCTCCTTTTTGTTGAATGGCATAAAGATTTTGTATAAAAAAAGAAAAAAATTTAAAGGACAAAATGTATAGTCATAATCAACATGACAGCATCTTGGATGCAAGAGATGGCTTCATACAATTATGTTTCTTGGCCTTAATACAGTGGGTCGCAACTCTAAACATTAATGCATTACAAAAAGGACAATCTAAAAATAACTGAACGTTGTGATGCACTCATTTCTAGTTACATATCGAACCAGAACATTCTTGGAAGTGAGCGGCTAAGCTACCCAATCAGACAAACAGGAAAACAGACATGTCGTCATATTTTTATATCAACAAGGACATTTTTAACCTTTAAAGATATTTCACAAACCTTTAAACGAAAGCTACAGTAGAAGGCCAAATAACTATTTCTATATCAATGGATACTTCCTTAAGAAACAGTACCAAGTCAAATAAAAATGCATCTGGCAGAAAATTCAGTCTTCAGGAAATGGTCTTAAATGGTGCGTGGTTGGTAATTTTTGTAGACTGACCAGGCAGAAAAGAGTATAGTATACTACAGTGTACAAACAGGGCATAACAAAAAAACAATCAAACAGGGAAAGAGTTTCTAATCTGACATGCCTTTCTCATGACCTGATAATGCATTTTAATAAAAGTTCTTTATAACCGCTGAGACATTAAATCAGATTGGTTTGTTATGCTGTTTTGAATGGCCTGGGAATGACCACCAAAACACCCAGCAAACGTTTCGTGAAATTGAATTGTAAGAGTTTAAGGTTTAATGACTCAGACGTAAAAACCAAAAAAAAACTTTAATGTGCTGGAATCTTACATGGAATCATATTACTTTCCTCTATGTTGGTGTTTATGGACGTTCAAGTCAAACAGGGACTTTTGATTGTTCAGAAAACAGCTATACCGTAAGAGCACATTTATTTCTGCTACACAAATACACTTATTCCAGCATTTCACTAGTGCTCGAATACCAGAACCATAATCAGACTGTCTCCTTCATGTCTGCAACGACGGCCTCCCAAGAACTCCTTTAATGGCCCACACATGTGAAAATGGCTCATTTGCAGGGAAACATCTGCAATGGGCTTCGAGCCACCTCGGCAGGGATGACCTGAACACCCCTCGTACATAATATGGGTTTGATGTGTGCATACTGATAAAAACTCAACCTTCTAGGAATTGTATGGTTCATAATTAGGATAGTAGTTGCCAATTACTTAAGGTTCTGACCAAGTAGTCAGACCAGGAAGCCTTTTTTAGGATTTATGTTCTAAAGGGAACTATATCTGAAGCTTGTATGAAATTTTGGTTGTAGGGTTCAGTGAAGAGGATTAAAGCATTTTACAGATGGTAGTTTAAATGTATAAGAAATATGTACCTATTGTAATTATTATTGTTTTTTTCCTTACAGAATGAAATATTGACTATCTTTGGAAAGCTATGAACCAAAGAACACATACAGTATAATGTTGCTAAATACATACAGTAGCCGAATGAAGTTAAAGACCGGAGGGGAAGAACATTTTCTACAGCAAGGACTTTAGTACAGTGGTGATTAGCATCACCCATTTTCCAGAATATCACTCCTAAATAAAATAACTTTACTATGAATGAATGTTTTTTATCCGTCTCTATCTTCAGTCACCCCTATATGTCTATAACCTCTGAAAGAGCTCCACAATCGCTTATCTTCTCCAACAAAGAGTCTCTCTCCACTTATTTCTCCACTAATGAAAAGCTATTCAGCAACCATTGCCTAGGAGTTTAAAAGGCAAATTCTGTCAGTGCTCAAATGACTCATTTTCATTTCTGCTGCAAAAATGAATAGCTCAGTACGCAGCTTAATTTCTCTCTTCTTTCCTATTGATTTCAGGGCAATCCAGGGAAACATGAGTGAAACCACATTAGACTGATTCCATTGCTTTAGATACTGGAGCATTTCAGACACTCAAAAAGAAGCACGGGTGAAAGAAAAAAAAGGGGGGGGGGAGGTTGTGTTGCTAAATTCCTTGTTTCTCACAAGAGGAAGGTCATGCTTAAAAGATAAATCAGTGTTAGCAATTCCTGAAAGAGAAGCTACAGATTTTTACCCACATGACCTAGAACAGTGTATCAGTGATGATGATGACGATGATGATGATAACAGGGCTCCCTCTGTGCATGAGGTTTCTTAAACACTGCGCTTGGCAAATCATCGCTCACATTACATTAGCAGACAGCAGTAAGTTGTTGTCAGATGAAAAGAAGACTTTGCTGCATAATTTATGAATAAGGGAGAACACTGACTTTGCCACACTAATGAAAACCAATGATAATGTAGATGCCTTGTGGCGCTGGGTCTGACAAATCATTAGCCCCATTGAAGGGTTTGACATAATACATAAAATTATTCCTTTTTTTTCCCCTCCATTCATTATTCATTACTGCTTTCTCACCTTGTCTAAAAAAGTGTGGGCTTTTGTCTGAAGCCCTTACCACTTTTTGTTTTTGGATAGGGTTAAGGATGAAACATTGCTTGATGCATCTGCCACGCCTCGACACACGCACCGGGGGAAAAAAGGGACAAACACACACGCATGCATGATGTGTCTGAAGTTCTCTGTTTATTATCAGCAAAAGAATATACTGGTGCCCTGTCAAGTATGTTCTGTACTGTATATCAAAAGAACAAAAGTCACAGGCATGTAAGTCATATAGCGACCCGAAGAAAGACAGACTATAGGAAGCATTTTCCAGTTGGACAAAACGGTTTCAGCGAGCCATTTGTATGAATATTTATCTGGACATGGGCTATAAGGAGTATTACCATATAAGGAATGAGGAAGAGCAATGAGGGGGTTGTTTTACAGACATGGAGGCATAGAGGGAAAGTTCACACAGTATTGGAAAACCTTTCAGATGGTTGTTGGATCAAATAGCTCAAACTCATCTAATATGGACAGAATGAGATTTTAAATCTGAAATCTGTGATTTAACTCACATCTAAACATCTAAAGCATGCATTATTCGTGTTGCTATGTGATGATCCACTGACTCTCAATAAATCTGCCTGAGCATGATAGTAGGTTTCTGCCGACAAGCCCTGATTGCAAGCAAAAGCAAGGAGAAACAACATGATGGGACAGTCATGTATGCAAACAGTTTCCCTTTATGTTCGAAAAATCTTACACCCAACAGCATTTCTTGCAAGATGAAGGTAGACATATGTAATGCCGGTAAGAAATATTTCCATCTCATTTTTCAGAACTCGAATAGGGTTTTCATGAATCTTTAACATACAGTATGGCGCAAACTCTACTTGTCCAAAAATGCTCTCTTGTTCCATGAAGGTCATGTTCAACCACAGCGATGCCACTGGTAAACGCTTGCTATTTTCAGCCAAGTGGATTTTGGCATGGGAATGTCGTAAACTAGATATAGGTTGGGACGTATATGTAATAAGAGATGGCTAAAAAAAAATCCCGTCTATGTCCAAATATCATAATTTCGCATCACGGCCCACATCTGCTGAACCTGACACCGCAGACATCAAAGAGCAGAGGATAAACCCGAGGAACGTTTTTGCGCTCCCTTTCCAGTGCTCCCCTCCTCCACCTCTTCCATAAATGAATGTGGAAAATAGAAGAACATGTGACTCGTGTCAGGGAGAGACATTGATACTTTAGGTTGGTGGATTCCTGAAGACATGTTATGAGCTGAGCTATAGACTTTAAAGCCAAGCTGACTGGCTTTGTGCTTTTCAGGGCTGAGGACAAAAACAGACAGCGTGTTTTAGGGTCTAATCATTTCCTTAAACAAATGAGTGAATGATGGAGAGAGGTACATGATCTCTAGCTCCTACATTTAGCACTGCAGCTTGGGATCATATTGTAATAAATCATGAAACCACTTACCGTGGAAAACTGGTCCTCTTTTTTTCTCTCTCTCCCTCTCTGTCTGTCTTTCTGTCTTATATCTTTAAGACTTAACTGTCAGTTTCATTTGTTTCTGTTTAAACGAATCCATTCTTAGGGTTAGCCTCTGATCACATAGAGAGACTGATAGACTTATCATGAATTAATGACCCAAAGTATACACATATCCTAATGCCTCAAAAGAAAACTTAGCAATTTTTATTTACAAATGTCAAGGTCAAAAGCATTGTTAAAGTCAATAGGGGTCATAGTTGGGTTAAAGCAGCTTTGGGGGCAGAAACGTATGGTCTACAGAGATGAAAAGGAAAACAGCTAATCTTTCATATGTAGCTAACATACACACAGTCATATTACTCTCAGCTTGAATGCTATGCCAATTAAAATGTACCCAAACCGCCATTTATACCAAAGTATTCTATTTGCCAAAATAACTAAATCTTGATCACAATTTTTACATTTCAACAAATGTCATTACAAATTGTTCCTTTACATTTATATAGAGAACTCGTCAGAGGCTGCCTTTCTCAAGAAGATCACATGCAACACTGCCTCACCCCGTCCATGACCTTTCCTCCACAGGGGTACACCCAAATGCTCCTTACCTAAGCAACTTCCTATGAAATAGACCACATGAGTAGTTAAACTGACTATGTACAGTATAACAAAATACTAACAATTATGTACATTAAATGTACACTCTGTTCCAGCATCATGGTGACAGGTTAAAACTGTCGCCTTGCACCTCCAGGGTCTCGGGTTTGATTCCCGTCTCGGGTCTATGTGCATATGTTCCCTGTGCTTGATGGGTTTTCTCCAACAATTCAAAGACAAGTAGATTAGACTAATTGACATTCCTAAATTGCCCCACAGTGCGTGAGTGGATTGGCACCTCATTCAGGGTGTGCCCTGCCTTGTGCACTAAGTCTCCTGGGCGTGGGTTCCAGGCCCCCTGCGATGTACAGGATGGTGGTATAGACGATGATTCGGTAATGAAGATTCTCTGTTGCAGCTACCATGCGAATTGGTTTAAAATACTAACATTTAAAAGTTAATGATTTAGAAGGTGACATGTCCTCAAGGATCTTCTTGCTTTTATTTTCTCAAATGTTTACCTGTGCAAAAGCCACAAATTATCATCATCTGATGAAACTGATATGAAAAGATTTGAATTGAATACTACAACCAAATATGTTGATTAGACATATTTCATCTAGTGCTACACAGAATGATCACTCTTCACAAGGTTTCCCAAGAGGCAGCAGACAGAAGAGACAAAATGAGTCTGACAGGTTCAACAACACCTTAACGGAGCTGGCTCGCTTCTAAAACAACTCCACCGTCCAAGCCAGGGCTATTTATCTTTAATAAGCCTTCACAAGGGCTGAGGAAACACATGCTGGAATGATACAGGAACCCTACGCACTAAATAAATAAGTGGCAGTCCATGGGTAGTCACACTACAATTGTCAGGTTGAGAAAAACTGGGTGGAACTGAGAAGGCGAACACATGCTCTTGTTCGCACGTCGTCCGGCCCTGCAAATAGCCCTGCTCGTGTGGATACTGTGCCCTCACTAAGCTCAGGTTACATCAGAGCCAATTAGAGGCATGCTTTCATCTTCTATTGGTGTTGATTCACAGCTGATCTACTGTATATATATATATACAGTATATTATATAACTCTTAATAAACATGACAAGTTTAAAACATGGCGAAGATGCATCTCAGATGAGTCCTGTGCAGACATAAGGACTAACCTTCCAGTCAACATATACATAGCTGGGCTTCCTTCTCAGCAGGAGGCATGTGAACGTAAACAGGAGTGATATATAGCAGGTCCAGCTGGCAAACACATGAGCGCTTGCATCATTTACCTCTAACCCGGGCGGTCAGAAAACGCCCACTTGCTTCTGAAATATTGGAATAATGACAGAGACGTGAGTTTGTTCCCTCCTTTCTGCATTAAAGTCATTTTTTTTCAAGCAACTATTTCAGCTCATAATCAATATGCCGTTGTTCCAATTCAAAAAGAGCATCTCAAGGCAAGTTCTTTTAAATACGTACACAAGGTCACCCGTATAAATCAACACAACTAGTTTAACAGAGGTCATGTTCTCAATGGGAATACATAACAGAGTCTTATAATATGCCCTTTTCATTTTTGGTCAGTACTTGTTTATTTCCAGTCTATTCAATTTCATTCTTTCAAAGGAAATTTGACATAAAATGGACTTAGGCCACAGCACAATATTTTCATGGGGTTCCTACTGTATTCGTCCACCAGAACAAAGGCCATCCAGACAGCATGCTAGCTGTCAGATGCATATAAGGAGTGCGCAGTCATGCCCTCAGGGTGCCATCCCCCAGCAACAAAGGAACGCGGGCACAAAGCTGCACACTCCGAGAGCAAACCAGAAAAAAAAGCTATGCATGCATATACAGAGCATGGATTTCATTCATACAACAAAGAAAAAACTGGTGCTGAAGTCTGCACATCCACAGAAACCAGATGGCTGATTACTCAATGTTCTGAGAAATCCCAGCAAAACTGCAGCATCCGGAAAGGCATTTAATAACTTTCCTGTGGTCGTGAAGCAATCCCAGCATTTATACAGTATAAAGAGCAAGGCAACAAGAAACATTTTAAGGGTACATCTGATGATCAAAAAAAAAAAAAAACATACAGTATTTTTTCAAAGAGCTTTGAAATGTCACCAAGCTTACCCAAAGGAATTCATCTACTAATAAACAACCAAATCTAAAATTTAAGAGCATACTGAATGAAGAATATCAGAATAGACATATCACACCAGGGACCATGTGCGAAATATCTTAAACATGCATTAATTGTTTATACTATCCAATATTCCTCTATGAACTAAGATCTCAAATTCAGTTTCCGTTCATCTCCAACATGCAGAAGGCCAAAGCAATCTCAAACCATAGATCAGTAATCTGGCACAAAGGTCGTTATAACGAAAGAACGACTGTGACATTTCAAGAAGTGCCCAGTGGGACACTGACCTCATTTTGGCCTAATTTGTTGCTTCAATGCAAACACTGACCCCGGTGAACTAGTACAACAAACCTATTCCGACATTTGTCCGAATGTGATGAGTCATGTTTAGACCCATATTTTTGCAATCCAATGGTGCAAATGTGGCATTCGACCTAGGCAAAGTGGTAAAGGTCAGTGTGTGCATGTGTGCATCATCATAAGAAAACATACAGCCAGTTGGGAATAGGAAAGTGTGTGTGGGGTGCAATCTCAGGATACTGGAAGCCTCTAAACCCTTTGAATCGATATCTCTTTTCAGCTCATTGTCCTGATTACCCAATAATTTTTTTTTTAACATATTCAGGTGAAACTCACACTCTCTGTCTTTCCATCTGTCATGTACTGTATGGGTCTTATTGCGTGTCTTTAAAATGTACCATAAATCAATCAAGAAAGACGTCAGGCACCTTTTCTGTAGTGCGCAAGAGCGCAAAAGAGCAAGAGAACCAACCATGATTGGATGGCACAGAATGGTGAGGATGTACATGCTTATTCAGCAGCAGATGCGTCTGTTTCATTGGTTATGGGGAATTTATTGTTTCCTCTTTTTGTTTTTGTTGCAATTCTAGTACAATCACGATATGGTGCAGTGGTCACCATCGTTCCTGCAGAGAGCTCACCTCCAACCCCCCCAACCAACCAAAATCACCAATGTGCCTCAGATTTGATCAAAAACTCAAAAACAACATGCACCGGAGCACCTGCGCGTCTTTATAGTCAGTCTCCTGGACGCAATGCATGTATGTGCATGATATATGTAGTGCTGGAATCTGATGCAGATCTGAACAACAACAAAAAAAAAAAAAACCACAGACGAATGCACTGGATGAAGCATATTAATCGTGGAGGTAGATATAGGCAGTAACCCACCTTCATGTCATTGACGATCGCCTGGAAGAGTCCACCGAGCGCGCCGCACTCCTTCTCCACCGACTCAACATTTATGTTTTCCATGATTTGAGAGGAAATTATTATTAAAATAATAATAATAAAAAACAAGAAAACGATGCGCCGGGTATTTCCTTTCTGTTCGAGATAACAGTGCGTTTTTCCCCCGCAAACGTAGGACGTGCTTGGGAGGAAAATGCGCAGAGATAGAGAGAGAAAGGCAGAAGGAGTAGGATTGAATGAGTGATCCCCGATTTAAAGAGAAAAGAGAGATCTACTCCCTCTTTTCCCTGCGCGAGGAGGTGCAGCTCGCAGATGGCAGCGCAGGAAACACGGGCATCTTCTCCAACCGAGCCGGACTGATAGAGTAACGGAGCGGAGAGAGAGAGAGAGAGAGTGAGAGAGAGAGAGTGAGAGCGCACGCGGAGAGGGAGAGAGCGCGCGGACGGAGCGCGTGAGTCGGACGCTGCGACGGGAGCGCGCGCTACTGCTGCCGCTGCACTGAGCCGCGCTGAAACCTGAGCCATGGGAATTGGAGAATCAGGTCACGTGGCTTCGAGGGAGGGATAAGAAACGTGCACGCGCATTCAAGTGCACGGACGCGTTTACATTGAATGACGTACCTGATCCCAGACACTTAATTATGTTTGTAAATACATGAATAAATAAAAACCTGCACGCGCATTCGTGCACTGTCGTGCGCATGCAGAATGCTTCGCCCCTCCGCGCGCTCACGCACTCGCACAGAGGTACACTCACTCACTCACTCACTCACTCATCGTCTGTACTGCTTTATCCTGTATACAGGGTCTTTCCCAGAAGACTTAGGGCACGAAGTGGGGTTCCAATTCATCGTAGGGCACAGGCCAGTTAGCCTAATCAGCATGTCTTTGGACTGTTGGAGGAAACCGGAGTACAAGGAGGAAACGCACCAGGCAGGCGGAGAACATGCAAACTCCATGCGCACAGGCTCGTGGCCGGAGTTGAACCTAGACCCTAGAGGTCCAAGGCGACAGTGCTAAACACTACCGTGCCACCTACTGTATACCTAATCTGAGACACAAAATAATTTTTAATAAATAAAATATATATAAAAGTTGAAGAAAAATGAAGAAATTTATGCACTGACGCAGACACACTGTACCTTTGTATACATGCAGGGGGGAACAATCCATCGCAGGGCAGACACGTATACAATCAGCATGTCTTTAGACTGTCGGAGGAACCCGGAGTACCCAGAGGGAACCTATCAAGTACAGGAAGAACATGCAAACTCCAAACACACAGCATTTCTGAGGGGGAAATCGAACTCGGACCCTAGAGATGCGAGGCAACATTGCTAACCCCTAAGCCACCATGCCACCAAACAGTGGCACACGTAATTTCATTGGACACTGAATTTTGTAACATTATGCACACCTATGCAGTACATGTACACCTAATCTCAACCACTAAAATATTATTTAGAACACATACACACACATACACACACACACACACAGCCTGAAGGCCAGATTTGAACCCCAGGCCTGGAGTCGTGAGGTGATAGTGCTGAACACTAAGCTGTCGTGTCACCCAAGGTTGTAACAGACTTAACATCTGATTAGGATCTGTAACTCAAGAAGCAGGCGGGGTTCAGGGAGTGAGAATAGTTGCACCTATGCTGAGTGAGAGATCTCAGCATAATCAGGACAGTTTTAATAAAAATAGCATATGGGCTACAGGAATTTTAATCTCACAAAGGTACTGTAGACTGTGTGCTGACTACTGAGCAGGAGGAAAAGAATGAAAATATATTTCAATCTAAATTGTCAATGATGGGTCTAGTTTACAGTAATTGTTTGTACTGTATACAGTTTACATCAACAGGTTTAAACATATTATTTAGCTCTTAACTGACCTAAAGAAAACTAACAATATGATGGAATGTAAGGTCATGACTTGAAGGCAAATGATAAACATGGAGAGACAGTAGAGCTCTGAAAAGGGATCATAGTGACAGCGTTCACAAAAATACAGGACAGGTAAGCTATGAGGCATCTTTTAGTCACGTTTGAGGTCTCTCACTTATTCTCTCTGGGGGGTCTACCTGCCAGGGCATGAATTACTCAGCCTGACGGAAAGTGCTGGCATCAGCATCACAGCATCAGTCCTCCTAGTCTCTACAGATCCCATCCAGCATGTCTAGACCTGCCACTCAAACCTCATACATCGAGTCATCGAATTGCACATTTTTATCTTACCTTTCATGTCATCACTTTCGAGAGAAGGTTGATCTAGAGAGTTATAAATGTATATTCTGCTCCTGATTTAAAAATTTTTAATTTGCTATCACCCTAAATGCCCTTTGTCATTCAGCAATCCATATTTTTGTTTGCTTAATTAAAAAAGAAAAAAAAGAAAATTTCAGCCTTTATTTTTTCATGTATTCATTTCTACACAGTGAAATTCTTTGCGATATTGTTTGCATATCCCAGCTTCTTGTTAGTAGGCTGGGGTCAGAGCGCAGGGTCAGCTGTTATATGGCACAACATCCCTGTAGCAGACAGGATTAAGGGCCTTTCTTAGGGCCTAACAGCAGCAACCTGGCAGAGCTGAGCCACCACCACCAAAAAAAAAAAATAGGCAGTCGACAGGCCAGGCAGGAAGAAGCAGCGAAACTGTGGCACAGAACCACAAGAATAACTTCTTCTGCAAAAGAGAGTGCAAAGAATAATGTTCTTGCATATAGAACATTATATATATATATATATATATATATATATATATATATATATATATATATATATATTATTTTATTTTTTTTTATTATTTTTTTTTTTTAAACAGCAAAATAAGTCCATGTACGAAAATTTCACTTCTGGTGAGATGGTGGCCATTCTATTAGGGCATGGCTCATGACTGATAACATCGAGACCACAATTTTGCTTGCAATTATGAATTCAAATATTAACAACATGAGTTTATTGAGATCTATGTTGTGATTATAAATTATTTAACCCTTGGCAACTGTTGCATTTCAAACAAAGGAGACACAGTAATAATTTGAACTAGATAATTATGTCCATAAGAACCTAAGCATGGATATACACAAGTGTTGTGACATGGATCATTTGCTCATGCCACTTCCCAACATGAACAGACTCTTGTACCCATTTCCTGGCAAACAATTAGCTGAAGTCAAAAAAGTAGTAGCCACAACCTATATGATTTTTTTTTATTTTTTACTTTTCTTTGTTATTTATCTTGTTATATTGCTAGTAGACGAAGTAAAAAAGGGTTGCAAAGGTACATTTATTCTGCATCTCTTACCCATACATTTTTCTCCTTTTTTCTGACACCTCCTTCCACATCCTTGTGTATACTCTTTTCCTTTCGTCCATGCAGCAGCTGGACATGAAGGACAGAGGGTTCTGGACAGGACAAAGCAGTTTGAACTGATAACATATGGTTCACATTCTAATGCAGTTTCCTTGGATAAGGGACAACAGAAAAATCACACCATGAGCACAGTGGGTCCAGAGAGAGAGAGAGAGAGAGAGAGAGAGAGAGAGCAGATAAATCTAAGGACAGGGAAAGAACATGAACAGTGGGGACAGAATAGAGGATTTTGCAATGAAAGTACAGGATTTCACAGTATTAGGACATTACACTGGTGAACGTGAGTATGTTTATGAGACTGGAATTATAAAGGAATGAAACCATGATAAGCTGCGTTGTTTAATTTTTTTTTAGTCTTTTCTAAATGAAATTTGTTAAAACTGGCCAAATGTTGTGAATGTTAAAAGTGATTAATTAGGTGGAATATAACTTCAGGCAATTTCACTGCCATGTTAGTGGTTATCGTCCTATTCCCTATTCCCTCATCTTCTCAAAAATCAGATGACCAACAAAAATGTCTTTTTTTTTTTAGTTTTGCACTCTTTACAGATAACCTGTCTAATGTACAGTAGCCATCATTACCAGTTTAGTTGTTAAAACTGAATGTTTAAATCTTCCAACATTATCCATCCATACATCCATCCATACATCCATTCAAGCCGACATACTGTAGCTGACCAGCAGTTCCCTGAAATGACCTTGGACTATGTCCTATTAGCCACAATTCCCAACTTGCTGTAGGGCCCCAACCTCTGGTTTACAACCACACACCAAATTATACACTCCAGGCAATTTGGAAACACCAAATCAGACAACAATATGTTTGTGGACTGTGGAGGAAACCCACGAAGCACAAGGAGAACATGCTTCCCATGCACAGAGACTGGATGCGAGATTTAAAGGGTAATAGTGCTCACCATTAATGCACCATGCTTCCCATCAGATTATCTCACACTTTCAACTTAAAGTTATAACAAATGATTTAAAAAGTTACCCCCTTTTCTAAAGCTCTCAGTTTTATTGAGCCATGTGACTCTAAAGAGATGCAACACTACTTTAAGTGTTCCACTGCTACTGTACATCCTCTATGCACATACAGTATATATGTGTGTAGGGGGGTTTGGGTGGGTGGTGGTCTGGAGGGGGGTTTTACTGGAACTGGGTCCTAGATACTGACCTTGGGAAATGGCATCCCATCAGTCAGAGAGTTTATAGAGAAATCTTTATGGCAGGACCATTAAATCAGTCAATGCTTGGAAACATTTTCCACAAATCACAGCTCTAATCATAATCATAGCTTTCACAGGAAAATATCAGTAGGTTGGGTTTTATTTAAGAACATTAAGCTGGAAGTAAGCAGAAGAAAGCAAATCTTAATAAGTCGCATCCTTATATAGTATCAATATGCTTGTGTTTTGTTTAAGATAGAAACATATAAGCTTCAGTCCAAATATACTGTGTAATTTTAGAATATTAACTCCAAAGTTTAGAACAAAACTATTGCCAAACTGCAGCACTGGGCCCGTGCCATTACTGCTGGAGAACGAAATAACAAAATGGTTAAATGTGTCAAATATTGATGGAAGGTATTTAAAACTACGTAAGCCAAAGCAAATCTCTTTGTCTTTTTGGGATCTTTTCCACAGTTAAGTTGCCTCAGACATGTCACCGAGAGCACATTCTCAGTTGCCCAGCTATAAGAAATAGCAATCACATCCGCACCAAGCTCACCATCGCCGCAGGGGTTGTGTAGTGCTAATATTAGCTTTCACCCCAGGGAAGGGGGTCTTTATGTGTAACCACAAGCCACTAACTGGCTCTTGAGTGCGACTGCAGGGCACTTCAGTGTTTCTTTTGATTCCTATTCCTACTACTTTTTTGGGATTCTATTTTTTTTCTTACAAAATTAGGGCTATTAAAAATAAAAAAAGGTACTATTACAGAGCCGGAGAGACGTTTGTTTTTAAAGCAGACATGAGCTGCATATGGTAAGGCTATAGTAACACATAAAACATTCTGTGAATGACAGATTTACGGAGGAGGAGGAGGCGATTAATATCATTACAGTAATAGGAAATTTTGGCTTCAAGAAATGCACGTGTCCAATATAAGCAGGATGAACATGACTGGACAGGACAAGCGGTTTAAAGTTCTTTGTACGTGTAGTTAAAATATATCAGGTCATGAAAATAATAAAGAAAGAGGCAGATGAGGATTTATCTAGAATGGAATAGATATGTTTATGCACTTGTTAAAAAAAAAGAGCTCAATTGTTTTAGCCAAATCTTTATCTTTAGCACAATTATTTTCAATTACTACACTAAATCATTTGGACGTTATCTTTTGAATTGAGGAAATAAAATAAATAAATAAAAAAAATTAAATCCTGGCTAACACAAACTTAATTATAATTAGCTTAAGAGCTTAAGATTGCTGTGTTTTACCAGGTTTAGAGACTAATATTTGTAATTAATCTGATTGATCTTCAGTAGCATGCAAGAGTTGACACAAAAATGCTTTTATTAGATGACTGTTACAAGCAGTAAAACAAACCAGAACTATTTAATTACATTTAATTAGTACTAAATAAACCCTACCCATAATACCAACTCGATTTAACTCAGTGGACCTGCAGAAGCTTTATATGAGTCTGAGCTTTGGAATGCTTTTTTGTGATTTTTTTTTTAACTAAGACCTACTGAAATGCATTTATATGTACCTCAAAGACAAATGTAAAAAAATATAAAAAAATAATTTAAAATATTTTATAAATAATAATAATAATAATAATAATAATAATATAGGTAATTAATTTATACATAAAGTAAGTAAGAAAGAAAGAAAGGAAGAAACAAAGTAAAACTGGACAAATAATTGTATGTTTTGCATATAATAGTCTAGGAATTGCTAGAAATATACTGTACTGTAGACATATACTGAGTTTGGTTAATTACATTATTTTCCTACACTATGTTTGAAGCTGTTTGATCACTTCATACACTGCCTGACCAAAAAAGAGTCAGCATTTCAGAAAGGTCAGATTCTTGGGCTGCATGAAGCAAGCAAAACAACTAAGAAGATTAAATTACTGGAAACTGGTTCATGAACCTTACAGCATGTTATCAAACCTAAAAGGAGGTTGCTGGACTATCAACTTTGTGGAACAAATGTGGTCAGACAAAAAAAAGAATCAGGATAAGAAGGTAAGCGCATGAAGCGATGCAACCATCATGAACAGTGGCCACTGTAAAGTACAAGTACAAGCCTCTGGAGGCAGTGTTAGGATCTGGGGTTGCTTCAGCTGGTCAGGTTCAGACTTAAAATTATGTAGCAATAAAATAAAGTCAGGTAAAGTAAAATAAAATCAGCTGATAACCTGAATGTTATTAGGGACCAGAATAGAACACCTGTAGAATTCTTCTTCCCTGATGACACAGGTATATTTCAGGATTCGAACTGTGAAAGAGTGTTTCCTGGAGCATGAAAAATCATTTTTATACATGAACTGTGCATTATATTGTGTGCCGTAATCACAGCTAAAGGTAATTTAATGAAATCTTAGATTTTTTTTGTCCAGAAAGTTTATGTACCTAAAGATTTTTTTTGTTAAATGATGCAGCAGACATTTGTCTCATGCCAATGAGATACATAACTGCAAACTTCTCACAGGAAAAATAAAAATAGAGCACCAACTATCAAATTAGCCCCAGACTCACTAAGCATGCCACAAATACATATGTCAGTATCAATATATTATTTAACGTGTTTCAAGGAGTTTTCCTTTAGGATGAACATGTTCGTGGTGGGAAATCAAGCATTTATTTTAATAGTGTACACTACATATGTAAGTATTTTTTTGCCTCTTCTAAACTGAATGCCACATTTCAGCTTTACACCAGCTTACCCATCTAGCTCTTCAAACTGGGTCAGGGTGAGTCATTCAACACTTTCGCTCTCTGTTTCTCTTCTCCCCTGCAGCACCCTGTGCTAGACACCACAAGACTGCCTACGCTTCTCACACTCATGACTGGATTCTCCTACAGGATTCTGAATAGTGAGAAAAGCTGTTGGCAGAAGAAGAGCATGGCTGAATACCAGCCAAGAACAGAGCCAATGATGCTTCTGCTACCATCCTGCTGTAGATTAGTGAAAGTGCTCCATGCATACCACACGTTTCAACTTATCATAAACGGTTATTTTTAAAAGTAGAAGGTAACTAAGTAGATTTGTACTTGTTTTGTTCATGCTGATGCATTATATAACCATAAAGGTGTGTCAAATTTGAAGTGGCAACCATTAATAAAACAATCCAGGGTAATATCATAATGCATGATTTCTCTTCCCTCTATGAAATTCTCAATCGTGTAGCAGGTGTTTGAAATAAGAAGCAGAGACGGTTTCAAAACAGTTAAGAAGAAGAAGAACAACAACATATTTATGTCTAGGTTTTGCATTCTAATGAGGCTTTTTTCACAGACATGTACACACTGGAGCCAATAACCGGGGTAATGTGGGAACATTATCATTTAACTGTCATAATATTCCAACTCAAGTAAGGAAAAATATTTGGACCATTGCATTTAAAACAATTTAAGCTAAATTATAGGGATGGTGTAAAACCAATTTGCCGGAGACTTTAAGCACAGTACAGTCAAAAGACTCTCAGCTGCATTAAAATATTTGAGTGGTACAAAAGTTTTAAAGAAGGTGGTATGACGATCCCAGCTGAGTTCAGTGAATTACAAATAACTTTTTTGCCAACTTGTTGAAGACAAATCTTTCTTTAGGAACTGCACACACAATCATTTATGAACACCACTTGCGCAATACAAGACCTATTTAATAATTAATTATTGCTACATTACAGTCCTGACCTTGCTCCAGGCCTCTTCCACTGCATATGTTTGGGCCACTGAAAGAGTTCCTGGGAAGTCTGCGTTTCAGATGTAAATCAGGCAGTACGATCATGGCTCCAGCATACTGAGAAAACTTTCTACATTGATGGTGTCCAAGCACTAGTGAAATACTGGGATAAGTGCATTAGTGTAGCAAGGGTCTGATTATATAGAGAAATAATAATAAAAAAAAAAAAACCTGTGTTCTGTTATTCTGCACAATAAAAAGTCCTGGGTCCTGTATTGTACTGTTTGCTCATGTGGAAGTAGTAAAGTATATTTGACTTCATTAAAGTCAAGTGTTCTTCACTACTTCCACATGAGCAAACAGTACAATACAGCCTTCATGTAATAGAAACCGCATAAGTATAACATCCAGTTCCATGACATATGAAGTGTCGGGTATAAATGGGGTCATACCTACCTCTGCGAAACAAAGCTAAATTTAGACACTCTGTCTTTAGACCTATACACTGCAATTCTACTCTCATAAGTGCATGAACTCAACTTTTTTTTTTTCTTTTTACTTGGTGTTAGTCTTATCATTGTGCCTCAGAGACTTCTTTAAATTATTCAGAAAGCTGTTTTAGTGTGGGTAAGCATTTTAAACTTCCCACATGAGAAGAGTATTTCAGGTGACTTAGCAAGAAAGAAAAGTTTCATAACATAGAATTTATGAATGGATAAGCCTAACATCTTTCCATAAAATGACTGTAAACGTAAAGGAAACACCTTACTTTGAGTCCTACACAGTTCATCTGTCTCATTTGACCTTTGACTCTTTGGGAAATTCCAAAACCCTCATCAGGGTCATTTAGTAAGGGGGGAAACAGAACACAGGAAACCACTGTATGTGAACTTAAGCACTGGGATGTTGGGGTATGGAGGTCATTAGCCTTGGAGCCATCAGTGATTTAACACATCCTTCTCACAGTGGGATTGCTGAGGACACGTAGCACGCACTTCATATGGTTTATGTTTTCGACTATATGTGCTGTACATTCAAAGGGAAAGGCAGGGAATTTGCTAGCAACATTAGTTAATTATGAACATTTTTAGAACAATTAAATCAGCAATTATTTGTTAAACCTTTCACCTTTTCTGTAAAACTACACCCGACCACTTTACTAGATACACCTTTAAGGGAATCTCCTGTACACCACATCACAAAGGTGCTCGATTGGATTGAGATGAATGTATGGCTTTGTGACGTGGCACATTATCCTGTTGAAAAAGAAAGAGTCAGCAACAAGACTCATTGCATTAATCAATGCTCTTTTGGTATTCAGGGGCCCAAACTGTAATAAGAAAATATCCTCCACATTATTACACCAGTAGCAGCACCCCGAACCATTAATAAGAGGCAGGATGCGTCCATGCTTTCATGTTGTTTACGCCCACCATACAGATGTTGCATTTCCAATCTGCTGTTGTCCAATTTTGGTGACAGGAGTGGCCCCCAGTGTGGTCTTTGCTGCTGTAGACCACCTGCTTCAAGATTCAATGTGTAGTGTGTTCAGAGATGTTCTTCAGCATGCCTCGGTTGTAACAAGATGTCATTTGAGTAACTGTTGCCTTTCTATCTGTTCAAACCACTCTGGCCAATCCCTCCTCTGACCTCTGTCATGAATAAGGCATTTTCACCCAGAGAACGTCTGTTCACTGGATATTTTCTCTTTTTCAGATCATTCTCTGTAAACCCTCAAGAAGGTTCTGTGTGAAAATCCCAGTAGATCAGTAGTTTCTGAAAAACTTAGATCAGCCAGTAGGGCAACCAACAACTATGCCACATTCAAAGTTAAAAAAGGTAAAATCACATTTCTTCCCAATTCTGATGCTCGGGTTTAAACTTCAGCAGATTGCCTGCCCATGTCTACATGGCTACAGTACATGCATTAAGTTGCTGCCATGTTATTGTCTGATTTATTCGTGTTGACCAATTGTACCTAATACAGAGGGTCTGTGTATGTGTAGCTTTTCCACACAGAGCCTGTTCAAGGCAGAACTGTTGTGCCTTCCTGACAGCTCCATTTATCCATCTAGGAACCTCTGTAGTCTATCTAGGGACCATGGAGGCACTTTCACAACTGTTGTAGGACCTGTAGGTCCGGTCAACATTCATACACAACGGGCAATTCGGGAACACCAATTACCTTAATCTGCGTTTCTTCAGACTGTGGGAGGACACCCAAGTACTCGGAGGAAACCCACCAAGCATGGAGAAACATGCAAACTCCATCAAAACACTAAAGGTACAAGGCAACAAGTGCTAACCACTAAACTACTGTGCCACATAAATAGCAGTAACGTTGTTGTTTAGTCTTAAAGCCAGCATCTTAGGTAGACCCAGAGGTGAAATGAGATTTGTGGCAGCACCGTGAAACAGGTGTGTAACATTTTAAAGAAATGTGATAGGGCAATCCACCTTTAAAAAGTAAACAGTTATCAGTTAACAATACAGGACTGAAACAAAACAAGTGTAACAGTTGGAAATCCAGAAAACTGGAGAGACAGTGAGGTCTGGGAGGTCCTGAATCTCAGAGCAGAGGACTAATTTAACCACCATATTATGGCATGTGCACAGCTAGCAATGGCACCTCAACACTCACACCACCTGCTATTATTGTTTGAGGTTTTCTGGTTTGTTTTAAGAACTATACATCACATCACCTGGTCAACAACACATCAAACGCTGACATCGTTGTGTTGCACATCACGCCGCTGCTGAACCCAGAACACTATTATGCGCCTTAAAAGGACACACCGAGGAGGCCATGTGCCAGGTAGGTGGCTTCAGAGTGAATTAGCAAAGATGAGTGAAGTCTGATTAATGGCTTTTTAGAAAGATTTATTATGTCTCATGTGTTGCTGTTAAGGGACAGATGAACAGCAAATATTTTGGCTAAGAGCAAATCTAATTTCCTGAGCAAAAAAAAAGAAAGAAAAATTGTGTTGCATTTAGAAGCCTGTAACAAAGACATCAAGAGACTCACTGCATGGGAATATTGTGGAATTACAATTTTCCAAATGTTCCTGCGAACTTATGTGTTTCTAATAGGCTTAGAAATATGTTAATTGTCTATTATACATAGTAGTTTGTTAGTTACTGTAAGTTAGTTAGGACATTTTAGGATATCCCTTAACATTAGAGCATTATCTCTTTTTTGAAAGTACTTGCCAAAATTAATGCTTTAATCAATATTTAAAAACTTTAAATGTGCCGTTCTATATATCGTACCAAATAAGTCACTTAGATTTAATGTCTATCATATACAGCAACAATAGGCTCAGTAATATTGGGTTAGACAGGAATGACTGGATACATTTTAAGAAATGACTAATGCACATATTAAGAAGGAAGCACAGGTTTGCTCATCACAGGGGGTCTCCTGTTACACCATACACACAAACACCCCTGTCACTAAGATAAAATGTCACCTTCACCCTGCATACACTTCCTGCATGAATCATCACTTAAATATTCTCATCCCACTTATTAACCTCTTGGACTCCATTCTTCATCTCATTTGTGTATCTTTGAGTCTACATTTCTAAATTGAGACTGTTCATTGGGGTAGAAAAAGATGACGGGGATGCTCCGCATACCAAACTGCATAGATAATTCTGTCCCAAAGAAGGCCAGCAGATGGATCTGCGCCTGTCCTCCGCCTGGTGATTAACCCATCACAGCATCATGGTGTTTTCTCCCTGTCTTTTTCCACACTGGGTCTCTTTTAATTCGTCCTTTTTCTGTTGTGTCAATGCTTTTGCAACAGGTGACAATTGCCTCAGCACCTATTCTGTCAGTTCTTTAGCTAGTTGGGAAAAAAGTGAGAGTTTAACTGGAAAATACCCATTATTTTGGCCCGGACACTAAGAAAACCACCCCTCCTCCTTGTCTTTCTGTCCTTTACTGTCACTGAATGTAGGTCTCTACACGCCTACAGGCATCAGCACCAATCAGTTCTGCCCCAGTTATTGAGGCATCATAAAACACACACACACACACACACACGCACATACTTAAAACTTGAATATACACAACATACAAACAGAAATTATGCATAATTATGCCAAAAGGCATTATTCTAAGACAGTATACAAAATACCATATATACTGTTTTCTTGGCACGTAAATATAATATAGCTATATGAATAAGAGAAAGGTTTTGTCTGCATATTTGTCAGAACTCGCACTTTCAATAATATCTTTATGTTTCATACTCTGGAGGACCAGAAACCAGTCTGAATATTTTTGTTTGCATGTCTGCCTGTCTGTTTGTCTCTCCAGCCAGATTTTGTCACAGTATCACACAAAACTGGCTAGACAGAATTTAAAGAAACTTTGTCAGTACTTTGGTATTTGCCTGCGGAATTCCAAATGTCTAATAGAAGTAGGTTATGAGCAGGTACGTGCCAGATTATAAACCAGATGTTTTGACAGCGTACTGTGCGGGCATCAATACATGGGCGTGTCTTAAATCGACCGCCAGACAGAATTTATTGGAACTTTTGCAGTACTTAGATATCTGCCTGAAGTTTTACCTGCACCAGAAGTGAAATCAAAATGAGGAGTAAAAGTGATGTTATGAACAGTTATGTGCCGGATTTAATATAGTACTTTAAGATACTAACAAGCTACTTGCTCAATGTAAACAAACACCTGCAACAATAGATATTAATTTGAGAAGCTAATCTGAACAGTTTTACTGGGATTACTTAATATTTTTATGGTCAGCTTATTTTTAGCTTTAACCTTTTTACTCTTTCTACAAACTTTTTCCGGTCAATAACGGGTACTAACAGTAGTATTTAATATATACAGTACAATTCCCTGTAAAAAGTGCATGTTTCCTCACTACATACATGAACATATTAATCCTGAGTTTTGCTGACGTGTTAATTTTGTGAGTGTTAGCAGAGAAAACATGGCTGAAATCCTTCACCCACGATCAGATGACATTCAAGTCATTAAGAGACGGATAAAAGAATGGACAGATGTACAGATGGATGGATACATGGATACAACTGGCTGGCTGGCTGGTGGGATAGAGGGATAGATATTAAAAAGAAATTATGAAGGAAATATAGGACGGATGGATAAAAAAATGGCTGATGCATGGATGGATAGATCATGGATTATTTTTATGTATTTTTAAGTTGAAAATTGTATTAATTAAAAACAGTTTTAAATGTATTATGTATTTTTTCATACAGTATATATATACACATACAGTATATATATATATACACACAGTGGTGTGAAAAACTATTTGCCCCCTTCCTGATTTCTTATTCTTTTGCATGTTTGTCACACTTAAATGTTTCTGATCATCAAACACATTTAACTATTAGTCAAAGATAAAACAAGTAAACACAAAATGCAGTTTTTAAATGATGGTTTTTATTATTTAGGGAGAAAAAAAATCCAAACTTACATGGCCCTGTGTGAAAAAGTAATTGCCCCCTGAACCTAATAACTGATTGGGCCACCCTTAGCAGCAATAACTGCAATCAAGTGTTTGCGATAACTTGCAACGAGTCTTTTACAGAGCTCTGGAGGAATTTTGGCCCACTCATCTTTGCAGAATTGTTGTAATTCAGCTTTATTTGAGAGTTTTCTAGCATGAACCGCCTTTTTAAGGTCATGCCACAACATCTCAATAGGATTCAGGTCAGGACTTTGACTAGGCCACTCCAAAGTCTTCATTTTGTTTTTCTTCAGCCATTCAGAGGTGGATTTGCTGGTGTGTTTTGGGTCATTGTCCTGCTGCAGCACCCAAGATCGCTTCAGCTTGAGTTGACGAACAGATGGCCGGACATTCTCCTTCAGGATTTTTTGGTAGACAGTAGAATTCATGGTTCCATCTATCACAGCAAGCCATCCAGGTCCTGAAGCAGCAAAACAACCCCAGACCATCACACTACCACCCCCATATTTTACTGTTGGTATGGTGTTCTTTTTCTGAAATGCTGTGTTACTTTTACGCCAGATGTAACGGGACACGCACCTTCCAAAAAGTTCAACTTTTGTCTCGTCGGTCCACAAGGTATTTTCCCAAAAGTCTTGGCAATCATTGAGATGTTTTTTAGCAAAATTAAGACGAGCCTTGATGTTCTTTTTGCTTAAGTGGTTTGCGCCTTGGAAATCTGCCATGCAGGCCGTTTTTGCCCAGTCTCTTTCTTTTGGTGGAGTCGTGAACACTGACCTTAATTGAGGCAAGTGAGGCCTGCAGTTCTTTAGTTGTTGTCCTGGGGTCTTTTGTGGCCTCTCGGATGAGTTGTCTCTGCGCTCTTGGGGTAATTTTGGTCGGCTGGCCACTCCTGGGAAGGTTCACCACTGTTCCATGTTTTTGCCATTTGTGGATAATGGCTCTCACTGTGGTTCGCTGGAGTCCCAAGGCTTTGGAAATGGCTTTATAACCTTTACCAGCCTGATAGATCTCAATTACTTTTGTTCTCATTTTTTTCTGAATTTCTTTGGATCTTGGCATAATGTCTAGCTTTTGAGGTGCTTTTGGTCTACTTCTCTGTGTCAGGTAGCTCCTATTTAAGTGATTTTTTGATTGAAACAGGTGTGGCAGTAATCAGGCCTGGGGGTGACTACAAAAATTGAACTTTTAACTGTGATAAACCACAGTTAAGTTATTTTTTAACAAGGGGGGGCAATTACTTTTTCACACAGGGCCATGTAGATTTGGAGTTTTTTTTCTCCCTTAATAACATAATCTTCATTTAAAAACTGCATTTTGTGTTCAATTATGTTATCTTTGACTAATAGTTAACGGTTTTTGATGAGCAGAAACATTTAAGTGTGACAAACATGCAAAAGAATAAGAAATCAGGAAGGGGGCAAATAGTTTTTCACACCACTGTATATATATATATATGCTTAACTACAGAAATGCTTTTGCCAGTCCATCACACATTTAATACTGTACGTCATCGCATACATTAAATATGTGTTACTAAACTTAAACCCTATACAGTAGGTGAGAATTTTTAATACAATAAGGTCAAGAGACTTACTTTGTTAGAGGAACTTGGGGACAAAGCAGGGTACAGCACACAGAATACAATACATAAGGGTCTATATAATCTCTGTCTACTTGATCTTTGTGGCTTTGCAGTCCAGATCCAATATATTTTAATCATATAGAATGTGTTTGAAAGTTGAGACATGATGCAACCTAGTATCAGTCTGCTGAAAAGCCTCAGACTGAAGTTGGATCACACTTTTGTGGTACATTCTGAGCTTCATTCAAATGACAAAGCCATTCCAAAGGAGAGTTGTTGTCTCAGCGTCAACAGACCTATAAGTAAAACAAATATCATTTTGCAATGTGTTTAAACAGCACAGACAGGCCGTGACCTTTGACCTGTCCATTTTTTTTAATGTAATTCTGCCCTCTTCGGAATGAAAACACTAAGGAATACTTTGATAGAACAAACATAAAAAAAAAAAAATATTTAGTAAGAGTGGGAGGACTGCATTAAAGAATGTGGCATTCACTATTTAAAAAAAAAATCCACAAAGAGGTGACTTTGGAGTCAAAATAATAAATATATATATAATATAATATAATATAAATATAAATATGACAAAATGTATTATTCCATCAAGTATTTCTCTATGGTCAGCACAGAGGCTTAATGGTTAGTGGTGTCACCTTGCACCTCCAGGGTACGGGTTCGATTCTCAGCCAGGTTCGACCCACATGCAGATTAGGCTGATTGCCATTCACAAATCCTTAGCCTCATTTCTCCTCTTGTCTGTTCCAGCCACTCAGCATCAGCAGTATACTAATCACCGGCCTGATCATCTGCTTCTGTTTCTCACTGGTTTCAAATTAGATGTTTTTTTTAAAGCATGAATGATTCATACATCACTGTGTGACTTAAACAAAAAACAACTGTTTCCAAAAACAAGAGGCGCAAAAATAAAAAAGAACCTTAAGGAATCCGAGAGAACTATTCCTGACTACATTTAAAAATTACAGTACAAGAAGGTCTGGCTCTTTAAAAGCACAGTACTGTAGGTGATCATTTTAAAATTGCCCAAAATAGATGATTGTGTGTGAGTCATCCAGGTTGTAAAGTGACATTTGACCTGAGCTCCTTGGGATAGGTTCCAGACACCCCATAACATGAACCTGGTGTGGGGTTGTTTTTCCAAGAGTTGGGCTCAGCCTGTTACTTCCAGTGACATGGACTCTTAATGTTTCAGCATACCAAGACATTTTGGACAATTTCATGCTCCCAGCTTTGTGGAAACAGTTTGAGGATGGCCCTTCCTGTTCCAACATGACTGTGCACCAGTGCACAAAGCAAGGTCCGTAAAAACATGGATGAGCAAGTTTCATGTGGAAGAGTTCTGTCCTGATAGAACACCTTTGGGATGAATTAGAGTGGAGTCGTGAACCAGACCTTCTCATCCAACATCAGTGTCAGACTTCACAAATGCGCTTCTGGAAGAATGGTCAAAAATTCCAATAAACACACTCCTAAACCTTATGAAGAGCCTTCACAGAAGAGTTGAAGCTGTTATAGCTGCAAAGTGTGAGCCAACATCATATTAAACCCTACGGATTAAGAATTGGATTTTACTCAAGTTCATATGTATGTAAAGGCAGGCGAGCAAATGTTTTTGGCAATATAGTGTAGCATGAAAATTCATTCTTTCTAGATGTTAAATAGTATATATTTCAAATAATGAAAACATAGCATACACAGACCACTGTCATTAGGTTTCATTCCTTTGATGCCAAGAAGGATTTCAGATTTCAAAGATCCCAAATGTGTGTGTGTTTTTAGAGCGGCATATTAGCATGGCTAGAGATGCTACCATTTCCCTCTGGGCTAAATTAGGAGGTGAAGACAGACATCACTCGCCCTATCTCACTTTTTTCTCCCTCTGCATTTTCTTACCCATACATGACACACATGCCAGATCTCATATATTCATGTATGTATTTAGACCAAAAAAAATTCTTTCTAATAAATAAATCATGAACATGAGCTTGGAAGTTATTATTGCCCAAAGATAGGATTATATCTAACTACTGTACACACACACACACTTTGTCATTCAAAGAATTGTGGGTGATGGGTTAACTATCTACAGTACCTGAGCCTTGAAAGACAAAGCCAGACAAGCTAATAACAAAAACATGATACGTGATGTTAAAGCCAACTATAATGATGGGTGATCAACTTAAAACAAGTTTAACTTGATATCTCAGCAATTCCACTTAAAAAGGAGGAGGAAACATTTAAGTATAGACAGTCACATTTTTCTTTTACTAGATGGATGGATGAATGAACAAAAGAAAGAATGGATGAAAGAACGAGTAAAGACATAAAAGTATTGATAAATGGGTGGATTGCTGCCTGACTGCATGATTGATTGAGGATTGGATGAAAAAAACGTATGTATGAATAAAAGAATTGATATAAAAAAGGATTAATCAACAAATTATTAACTAAATGAAAGGCTTGAACGAAAGGATAAATCAATGAACATTAAGGTGCATGGATGAAAGAAAGCTATGTGTAATAAATGGAATAAGCAAAGGATGGATAGAAGGATGTTTGGACAAGCAAGCAGGCAAAAGAAGAAATGAAAAAGAATGAAAGAAGGAAGAAAGAAAGAAAGATTGAAAATAAAATACAGACAGAGCAAACTAAGACACTAACTGAAAGAAAAGACATTAATGATGCAAATATAAGAGACACCACAAGGTCCACTTGGTCTTTTTTTCTGACAAGTTACATGGTGAAAAGATGAAAAATGAGTGCAGTGAATTTCCCACTGGTCCATACAACTCAGGAGTGCCTCTCAAGACTGGAACAAAAAAATTGAGAGAAAGTAGGGGAAATGGTCCACTTGTTCTTCACCTCTTTACTCTCTCACCCTGTCCTGTCACCCTCTTTCTCCTCTACTATCCACTTTATGAGTGCAGCATCTCTGTGCTAATGAGCCCAGAACCAATAGTCTTCTCTAAATCCATCTCAATGTAAACACCATTCTTTCTTTCTCTTTAATTTTGTCTTCTCTCACCTCCACTCACCCCTTTTCCTCTCCAATCACATTGGTAGCCACCACCATATCCAGTGTCCTTGAGGTGACCCCAGTCTATCCCTTCCACATCCCCTATCCCAATCCATAAAATCCCTTCTCATTTATTCTCACGTCCTCCATAACATCCGCTCTCCCCTCACGTGTCTAATCCCACTTCCCAACTTTAGGCACATAAACTTCATGACCGGTTCTTAAACAGAACCTACCAGTAAATGATACCTGTAAATGAATGCCCTGAAAGGAGACAGGGGGCAAAGCGGGGTACACCCTGGACTTGGTGCCAATCCATTGCAGGAATGGTTCTGCTCTGCTGTGACCCACAAATTAAAAAACAGGTGATGTGCGTATAAATGTTTTCTTGCTTTGGTTGAGAATGCCAACATGAGTTCTTGTATTATTTCTTTGTTCCTGAAGAATGAGAGTTACTTTACAACTGATTTTCTAATGTTAAAGAGAGAGGGAGATATTGTTGGTTATTGTCAGAATAAGGCATGAACGTTCACATACCAAAAAAAGCACAAGTGCACTTTTTATAAAACCACAAATTTCTCACATGAAATCTTGATTTACCACCATACCGTTATAAAAATTACAATGTAGAACTGAAACACGCTTATCTTTTACGCATTTTTTAAGCACAAATACAGTCACAGGATTTGGTTACACCCTGAAGTAAAAAAAAAAACGTAATAGAAACGAAAGTCTGTTTTCAACGTTTGTGTGCGTGTGTCCGGGAATGAGGGAAGCATGTGTTTTCGAAAATGCTGACATTACTGTGTAAATCTGCAGATGCCAATTGCGGTTTTGGATGTTACGAACATGTCAGAAATCCATTGTCATGGCTGCTGACCAGGTTTTTCCTTTGTGGTCTGTCATTTCTCATTTTCTTATTTGCACCTTTGCCGTTTTAATATTACACCCTAATGTGGAGGCTTTAGTCTCAGGGGAACTATCAGCTGGTGGGAGATATCAGCATCAGTATAGTTGAAGTATTAAAATACACTTTTCATCCTCTCTCCTGCTCAATATACAATTTTCTTTAACATTATTCTTAAAGCATTTTTAACCCAATAGTTTACGACATGCTATTAACACCTATTTTGCTTTATCATTCTCAAAAAAAGCATGGATCTAAGAGGTACTGTGAGAAGAGATCAGATTCACACTGGAAAAGGAGAAACACATCAATTCAAGGAAATGCTAATCAACTGTTGTCCAATCTCTTTGAAGTAATTTTAGCATTAGTAAGGCATGAGTAACAATTTCAGTAACTCAGACCTAGTCATTGATGCAGAAGCTTCTGATGTCTAGCATAACACCATGTCATAACTTCTCAATGCCTTCCAGCTTTAAAAAGTATTTAACACTTGAGTCAGTTTTTTTTTTTTTTAATAAAAGGACTGACTAAACAGTAAAGCATTGAAACACATGCAAGACATCTGATGTTGAAATATGACAATTTATTGAAAGCTCAGATTTTTTTTATTTGCTCATTAACTCCCAGGTGCAAACTGGTTATTTGTTTCGACCACTCTCATTTTGGTACTTTAACTCATGTTTGTTTCACTCCTAAAGGGTCATCTTTGTGATTACTGTGATCTTGGCATGTCAATTCAGTGATCAAAGTGGCTGCAGTGTTACCACGTTTGGTTGGGCTCCTCAGTTGTGGTTTCTGCAAGCTTCTGCATTCTCTGTGGTCATATTTCCTCACGGTGGGGGTTGCATCCAGCTGGCATGAATGCATCTTGCACACTCCTATTTTTGCTTGTTGTCATTTTAGAGAACGTAACAAACCACAGACCAAAAAGCAACTGTTGTGAAGGACTGGGCAGTCCCGAGCTAAAGCAGAGATGTCTTTTAAACACAAATCTACCATCATCTGATCTTATAAATCCCTGTTTATCGATTTACTTTCACCAATTTGTACAACATTAATTCAAAACAAAGGCTACAGTTACAACTGACCAAAACTACAACATGAAGTCACGAACTTGACCAACATCTTGAGGGGGGAAGAAAAAAAAAAAAAAAAAAAAAAAAAAAAAAAAACACACACTTCTACACACGTATCCCCAAGGACTATCCAGGCCAAGGAGGCTGTGCTGTCACCATGACAACTTGCTGGATTGTTGGAGTGCTCAGCATGCTTGACTACATCTTTCACTCATGTGTTTCTTCTCTCAATTCCTCAATCAGGACCTTCTAGAGCCTTCATTTTAAAATGACTACACATTGCATCACACAACAGGTGTTTTTTTTTTTTTTTCCATTGCCTCCACTTGGCTAATCATACAAACTTTGAAAAGAAACAAGGAATGAAAAGAGGGTGAATCATTGGATGTAAGAAAAGAAACAAGCCGTGTTAGTATTTAAAAATCCCTCTAAAAAAAACAAAAAAAAAAAAAAAACATTTCCTATCCGTGCTCTTGGGAAACAGGCATGTTAGACCAGACTTTAGATAATGAGTTGGCATGACAGGACCTCAGAGATTATGGTAAACTGTCTTTTGGATCAGAGGCTGTCTGATTACCAGTAGGAGTTGAGCGTATGGACCAGAACTAGCCAGGATAATCCTGAGAGATATCAAATCAGATTCTGCAGACAGGACACCAAGAAAAAGAACAAGTTCTCACTATCGCTTTATCCTGACAGTTCCAACAAGTTTATCATGCCTTGTTACATCTATTTCTTGGGGTGGCACATCCTATCTGAGCCCTCTCCCTTTCCCACGCTCATTTAGCTGGCCCTTTTCCAAGCAAAGAGCCACGGTTAAAGAAAGAGCCAACCTTTAACCCCATAACCCATAGTTTCCTAGAAGTGCTAAAGTTTACAAACACAGGGAAAGGGGAGGAGGCATTGCAAAGAGACATTTCCACAATTGAGCTTTGCTTCCGTTTTAATTTCTCACACCCCCTGACTTAACAGCATGGAGTTTTTCATCTGCATTGTTATTCCTTGAGGCACAGTGGAAGTCTAACCCATTAAATCGAGCACTACAGCAAACTAGAAAGAGTGCACTGATGCTTTAGACACTGCAGCACAAGGTTATGTAATTGACAGTGAGGGATGACCAAATGAAAGGTGCTCATATAAGAGAGAAAGAACAAAGCCCACTGCTTTCTTTCTTTCAGCTAATCTTCTCACTTTTTTCCAAAAGAGACTCCACTTGACCCATCACACCACTTCTTACTGGCCAGAAATAGACCAGTAAGGAACACATCATGCCCCAGGCTGCTCAGAGACCTCACTCCATTCTTCAAAAGGTAGCATACAAGGTCTTACAGTATTGCACATCAAATTTGGACACAAAACCAGAAGGCAAGTCGTGGTGCCCGCCCCAAAGAGGACTACTGAAGTTTGACCAAAAAAAAAAAAAAAAAAAAAAAAAAAAAACTTCAGCTAAGAAGTGGATTTTTTTTCTATGCATCCATCTATGATACAGCAGTGTGGGAAGTATGTTCATATGGAAGTATCCATTTCAGATCTAAAGGTGGGCTGGGTAAGAGGGATTTAATTTAATTTTTTTAAAGTAGAGCTTACATAAACCTTGAAACAAGCATCCTCCAAAATAAGTCACAACAATTCAACTTTTCCACAACATCTGAGCCCAGAGAATCAGCCCCTCTTAGAATTCTCCTTCTGTAAAGAAAGGACACCTCTAGGGTGCCAGTTTATAAGGCAGGTCCACCCTTCACATTCAGGTTTGGCAACTCTTGAAGTGACCAAAATATTCTGTCCAGAAATCCTACATCTTGGCAATCCAATTAAGACCATCTGGACACATTAACATTTGTTTCCTCTTTCCTTCATCTTTAGCATAGACAATTTCCCAGGATACAACCAAAGTCACAACTTTTCTTGTATTTAAAAAAAAAAAAAAAAAAAAAAGAAAGGTTAAAAATAGAATTAGATCATCAAGAATACATCTATGAGCACAAGGTTCTTGTTTAATATAGAGAAAGTCCTGTCTTGATTAGCAACCAAAGCCCATTCTTTCGCTGGAAGCAATTCAAATTACTTCAGCTATGCCTTCTCTGAACTTTGGCAATAGTGCAAGTAATGCACCAGCATTTGAAATGGTTAATTTCTTTAAAAAAAAAAAAAAAAAGGCAAGAAGCCACATCAGAAATTTTAAGTTTTCCTGGCCCATCTGATTTAGTCAGTCCAGCATTCAGTACTGGATTATTAATGGATGGGATAACAGCACAACCTAGAGGACATAAGGAAAGTTCAACCAAACTGGACCCCTCAAGGAACCCATTTCCTTAAAAAAAAAAATAAAATTAAAAAATTAAAAATTAAACTGAGAAACAAATTAGCCAATACATTAAATTATACAAATTACTGAATCACCATTAGCACTGCATTTTTAACAGGCATGGGATAAAATGTATAAAAAGCAAACAAAGCAATGTGAATGCTTAAACACCTTTATTGTGCCCAATCAAAAAAAAAAAACTGAACTTCACAGCTGTAAGTACTCAAACTCAGCAGACCACAATGAGGTAGAATTAAAGAAAGCAGCTGGGCTCAAGAGGCTCAGTAAGGAATAAATGTGGAGAAATGACAGTCCGTATTCTGAACACAATCTTTGATTTTTGATATTCCAGAGTGGAAATAAAGTGACCTCTGCATTTGGTCTACTAAGGCTCCAATGGTACATTCAAGTGAAGTTTAGAGTATTACATTCAATAAGCAGCTGTTTGTAATCTGAGGTCATGCCAATAAGCAATACCTGCTGATGTTCAAAAATAAGTGATTAAAAACCTACCCTTTTCCAAAGTGCAAATTAAAAAGTGCAACAATAAAACTGTGCAATCTATGGCCATTCACATTTCTGATTGAGTTGATCCAAAAACTTGATACAACCCAGTAAAAGCAATGCCTCTGGACGGCATGCACTAAAAATTCTGGGTTGGTGATAACATTACACCCAAATCCCTTGTTCCACTGAACGAAAAGCCGGACAAGGGAGAAAACTCTCCAGAAAAATTGTGGAGAAAGGGAAAAAAATGAGCAAAATTAAAAAAGCCAATAGGTAGATTTTTGTTCAAATTTTCTGCGTCCTGACTTAAAACCGTTTTTATGTAAAAATTAGTAAAAATAACTGCGTAAAATGTCTGGAAGATGAAAGTTGGGCTTCATGCATGTGTCTCTAAAGTAAAAAACCCTAGCTAACTGCAATGGGAAAAGCAGCTAGAAAGGAGAAACCAATTTAAAGGCACTGTATGGCTTCGATTAGTTAAAGAAACTTGCATGACTGTTCATGAAGGGGAAAAAAAAGCCAACTCAAGGGAAAAAAAAAAAAAAAAAAAAAAAAAGACTGTACCATGGCCTCATTTTTCCTCACCTCAAAAATACAGGAGACTTTCAAAACGTGGGGCCCTGCAAACCCATCATATCACTGTGCAAAGTGCCAAAGTGAACAAGCCAAAAAAAAAAAAAAAAAAAAGTGCCAAAGTGAACTTTCTACAGCGCTTGCGCAAACCCACACTGTTTGGGATGCCTGCCGCAGACCTGGCGCTGGAGCTATCCCAGAGGCTTGATGGTGTTCCAGGCAGGAGCATGATGTTGCCATGTTAAGCACGGCCTCTAGCTGGAGTCTCTATTCTTCTGGTTGCGCATTAGAGGGCGATGGTTGCTCAGGATATCCATGGAATGCTGCCAGTGCCAGCATGAGCGACAGTAGTACTTGAAGCAGGCCTATACATGAGAAAGAATAAGATCAAATTCTGCCCCAAATTTTTTAAGTTGAATTTTTATACTTAATTTGACTGTTCTACCAAAAAAAAAAAAAAAAAAAAAAAGTTCTCAAACTGATTAGTTATTTCTGTTGCAACCTAAAAACAATATTTAATGCATTTTTTTTTTAATACTTAATATAAACATTTGCATACAGCAGTGGGAACTACTAAAGCGCAGTTTTAAAAGCAGTACAAAATGCTTTGCTTATGTAAAATAATGCTCAATCAAGACAAACTTGAGAAATTAACTTAAGGTCTGCATTAGTCTAGCTTATATTCTAGGGTGGCCCCTTATAATATGTCATGACCTTAGTGTTAAGTCTAAAGTTAAGAATGGATGATTAATCTTTGTAAAATGTAACTATAGTCAAGACTTGACCAGAAAATACAGCAACAATTTGGATTTTATTTATTAAAAAAAAAAAAAGGTATAACCCACTAAGGGGTAAGAATTGAAAATTATTAACTCCCCAGATTTGGGGTCTGAAAAGTAGACTTACAAAAACAACCATCTAATGACCTGACCCGGATATAAAGCTTTATAAGACTAATGAATCCCAGTGTTTCCCCACACAAATTAATCCTAGCAGTAAGTGGGGGAGCAAATTAGTGCGCTTACAAGTAAAAGATTTTACCCTTTACCTATGAAAAACTTATGGACACACCTTCATGGAATCAATTTACCAGACTATAAAAACATTCCAAACATTCAGAAGTGGTTGTGTGTTCAGTTCCTGGTCATTCCAATTATAAATTGAAGTTTATTTTGCATGCAGCATTCACATGTAACAGCACATCTATCTTGAAATGCTTGGATTTCTTTTTTTTTTTTTTTACCTGGTCTCTGCAGAAGAAGGGTCCAGGTTGACGGCTGCACACCTGACACATGGAGTCTTCCAGATATGGGTCGATCTGAACCTAAAATATGCAAATGTTACATAAAATACTGAATACAATAAGTAAGTCATTTCAAAATAAACATGTCATAATTAGTGCCATTATATTTTGTACCTTTTTTGTGAATTTTGGGGTCTTTATTTCAACAAACGCAGCACTAACAGCTTTCAGGTAGCTGCGTTGGTTGTTGAAGGTTACTCGACCAGATCCTGAGAAGGAAAAGAAGCACCAGGTCTTTTAAGCCATATTTTATGGTCATTGCTATCAAAAAGACAAAAACATTAGGAAAGCAACAAGCACCAACATTACCCACTGAATTTAAATTGTGGTATTTTTCATCCATACTACTGCTTGAACAATGTACCAAACATACTGGAAATGTCAGTTAAAGTGGCTCAAAAGTAGGACTGAAACGATTTCATTTTCATCTTTTCAAAGCATTGTTATCCAAGCATCATGATACCATGTATTGTACAAATGTGACCTTGTGTCCATTGAAAGGTTTTCAAAAGGGGGGGGGATTATGCAAAACTTACTCAAGTCAAAGAACCAAATTACAAGGTCTACAGTGCATGTTTAAACAAAACATTAGGAAAAACTGTCCTTTCCATTTCTATAAGAGGGTAGAAACAAACCAATTAGTTGTCTTCTCCCTCTGTGACCTCATACTGTAAGTAGATACCCTCCATCTATAGCTGCACACAGCTCTGCTATTCTGTTAAGCAGGCCCCAGTAGCATCTTTTACAGAGTAAAAGTATACTAGTATAAAAAATGTCTGCGGAGATGGTTTATTGTGTTGGGAGTGGGAGAATGGTCTTTTTTTGCAAATAGAAAGATAACATGGAAAACTAATTTATTGCAAAAATGACACCTTTCCTACATGGAACAAAAATGGTAACCTCAGTCATGCCACACTGAAATGCAATGTCCTACTGAAAGTAAGAAATTGAAATGGACCAACATGCTGTCAATGTTTACTTTGCATGTCTAAAGTGTTGTGCACTGCTTTAAAAGAAGCCTCAATATTTTCCAGTAAAACTTTAGTCTGTCTTAACATTTAAGAATCTCACCAATAGGGTACTTGTGCTTGTCCGTGTCAATCCCAGCATACATGACTCCTCCAAACAGGTCATTCATAATGCTGGCCAGGGCCTCTGCATTGAGCATGCCATGCAGAGCTCCTACAAACACCGTGTTACTTGGGTCTAGCCTTTGAGAGGGGCAGCGAACATAGTTACTGTCCGAGATCACCCAAGGGATCACCTGCACCTAGAAGACATACAGAAGTGGTGGTATACATTAGGGGCAGTGACTACCTCTAAAAAGCAACGCTAAAAGGCATGTTCAGGGGTCTGTTCTTCGTATGTCGCTAACTCAGTTAGCTGGATTTGATTGTTGTGAATTTGTTCTGAGTTTGGATTGTTTCGTTCTTCGATGTGCTACTTGCATTTGCTGTCATAGCAACATATCTGTAAGCTTGAACCTGCTCCCGGTTCATTTCATGTAAACAGGATTTGGCCTACGCTCCTGCCGGGTTATGATTGGTTGAAATGGCGAGGTGACATCTGATTGGTTAAAGAGCACAACTGATGCAGACTGACTCACGTGGGAAAAGAAAAGTATCTTGCCCCCCTGCCATAGATCCCCCCCCCCCAATAATCACTATCAAATATTATAACATTCATAGGTTTATCATCAAATATGATGACTATTATAATAAACCCTAGGCATGAGACAGCCTTCAAGATCATTAATACCAATTCTTGTATAATGTTTATTTTGTAACATTTATTTTCCAGGGGTTTGTCATGAATATGCAAATAAATATTTATATATACATAATTAAAAAATATATTTTTATAATGAAAAATTGGACGAAACTAATTTTAATATAAAAATATATGTGTTACGTGTTACAAAAAACAAATTTTGCCGCTCTTTTGCCATTTCGTCAACCAATCGAAGGGCTTGTGATCATTTCTACTGTCGATGCATATCGCCTTTTATACCAACACGAAGGCACAATAATCCCAGACAACTTAACCCAGCTATACTTGAACAGGTGTGCTCGAAAAACCAACTTAACCGGATCGTAATTAGAACGATGATCTCATCTTTGATGCATCAGTTCATCTCGGATGCGTCGCGCGACGTACGAAGAACGTACCCCAGGGGTCCAACCTACTGGGCATATAGCTCAATATTTACAATAAATTCTTTATCCCTGCTAATTTATCAAACTCTGACAGCAATTGTGATTGCCATATACATATATACATATACTTCATATATTCAAGGGTCAGAGTGGCAAATTACTGTCTGAAAAAAGGATAGCACGTGAAAAAGAGTTAATAAGCTTACTTAGCTTTGTTACAAGTCACTGGTCTTACCCAACGTAGTAATACTTACATCCTTGCAGCGCATCCTTCTGCTGGACATTTTGAAGTAATACTCGCTGTAGCCCTCAGGATGAAGCAGATCCTGAGTGCAAGCCTGCAGAAGACCACGCACAGACTTCTCTGACTCAAAAACCAGGTACACGTAACCTACAACAAACAAGTAGTCATGGCACAGACATTACACTCTGCAAAGTATTGGAGGCAGGTGTAACTCAATCACTGATCAGGAGAACAAACTCAAAATACCAAGCAATAAAAGTAAAGCATTCATGCACTCAAGAAAAGCAAACAAGCCCAAACCCCACATGCAGGTTTGACAAGTGCATCCATGAGCAACTGTGTGAACATATGAACTTCAGCCATTTATCATCTATAATCAATTATTTAAAACCCCAGTGCCTCTCACCCAACTGCTGGTGCAAACCACCTCTAAAGTGCTGGAATGAATTAAATAACCTACCCACTGCATTACCTTTGGGCATATTACCTTTAGGAGGGCATCGAGGATGCTTGCCATCCTTACCAGGCCACTCCACACTCAGAGGGCCGTAACAGTTAAATGTGTTAATCAAGCCAGCTGTAGGGAAAACGACCAAAAAATTATCACAACAACGCTGATTGAAAACTAAAATTACCTTAGCACATGCTTTACAGGTAAAAACCTTACCCTCAGTAATGTCCCATGGAACTCCTCCAAGGAAGACCTTGCAGGAGTAAATAGGGTTTTTGTAATTTCTGGATGGAAGCTGGCCACTCCATGTGAAGGTGGCTTCATTAATTGCTGGAATATAAAGGCAGTTGCATTAACCCTCCTACAAGACATGATTGTAGTGCATGCTAAGAGATTGAATGTGAGACAGTAACAAGCTTTAGTTCAGTCTAGAGTGCCAATGAATACAATAAATTAGGCAACATCAAGACTACACTAGTCATTGCGAGCCTTTATAAAAATGTAAACCACGTGAAATACCTGCAGCTTGTCTGTGAAGCCGAGCCTCCCTCTCAATGCTGAATGGGCCATCTGGAGTCTCAAGCAGGTCCCAGTTGGGCCAGACGGAGGCTCCAGGCCAGCGGCGGGACACACTGCTGCCTGGGGGAGCGCTGGGTGGAGGGGTCAAAGGAGAACTGTCATGGTCCATACGGGAACCAAGACTAAGCTTTAATGGATCTTGTGGCATGCTGGGCATGAAGGGCACTGAGGGGGAGATCCTCAAAGAAGACTGCACACACAAAAATAAAATTGGCAGGATTACACAAATTAAAAGGTAAACTGTATTTTAAGCATGAAAGCCATGCTCAACTCACCAGCAGATCTGATAAATGATCAGAGCCAGAGCTAAACCCACTGGTCTCAGAGTCCACAGGGCTGCTGGAATGGGAACCCAGCAGTGAACGCGAATTCAAGCGTGCCAAGGCTGGAAACTTCTCCAGGAAGTCGGAAGCTCCGGTATTGGGCTCGTTTGTAACCAAACCTTGAGGCTTGTTCAGGAGTTGACCCAAAGGGCTTCCCAACATCCCTAGCACTGCAAAACAGCATTCATGGTAATGTAAATATGATCATTAAAGTCAATGGAGTAAATAAAATACAATTTATGAATATAAATGAAAACATTTAAAAAAAAATAGACGGTAAAATATAAGGCCAGGCAGAGAAAAAGCTTTTCATTTAGTGCTTTACCACAACTAGAAACAGGCAAAATATTAAGCAGGCAGGGAATCTGATAGCACTTGCTTTAAAATTCTTGTTTTGAACCAATGTACAAGTTCAGTTGATCACTATTCTAAAGAGCTTAACAGCAAAACTAATACATATATATATAAAAACACATTAACTTTAAAAAAAATAAAAATAAATGACAAGCACACATTGTAGGCTAGCCCTTGTTTACAGGAGTGTCATTGTCTGGTGCTAAATTTACCATATCGAAAAAAAATATTAAATCAAAGCGACAGTCAAGATTTTAATATTAAAAAAAGGCACAAGAAAAGCAGAAAACAGGAAAGAGGTTAAACATTACTTACTTGAGGGGTTGCTGTTTGGGGCTGATGACTCTGACTCATGGCTGCTCCATGGCCTCTCCCAACCAGATAAGCTGAGGGATTGCAGGCCCAGGCCCAGCTCAGTGACATCAGGCAGAGCACGAGATGACTCCTGCCCATTGCTGGGGAAAAGCATCCTGCTCCGAACAGCACACAGATCAGAGTCCGCACGCTCTGTTAACACGACCGTGAAAGAAAAAACAAAGTCTGGGTATGCTCTGCATCAGCTGCTAGGTATTAAAAAAAAACACACACAGCTCAAAAGCAGCCTCTACACCCTACTGATAAACACTGATTCCCTCTAAGCTCTGTCACAGAATAAATCTGCAAGCTGGCAAGCCGGACTGCACGAGGTCGCTGCAGATGCCATGCAGCGACATGTGATCGAGGTGCCGATGCCCTCACACTCTGTTGCTAATGATCTGCCCACGGCCCCCAAGACACCACCAAATTCCTCTCAAATTCTCCTGCAGGCTAACAATCTGTGCAGCCTTCCCTGGGGCTGCTGTCCTTGGACTGAAGCAGTGGAAATGAGGTGGGAGCTGCAAGCTGGGGAGAAACGGAGATGGAAGAAATGCCTGGCGAATCACAGAAAGGTGGCAGCCAGAGGCTGAAGGATAGAAGCGCTGCATCGCTCCCTCTGAGCTGGATGCCATCCAGCAGCTCCAGGCCTGATTCAGCAGCATCAGCGCATGTCTCGGCTGCTTGACGTTGCATGACCAACACAGCACTAGATGATGCAATTTGCATATTGGAAAACAAATTGAACGAGGCAAAAATAGGCAACTAGTTATGCCGTGTATGAGGGTATAGCCTGGTTTAATATTTGTAGTCTCTTTTTCAAGAGTACTCTTTTTTACTAACCCATCAATCCAAGTTAAAAATATATATATTCTCTCTCCCATATATATATATATATATATATATATATATATATAGATAGATAGATATGGGAGAGTGCTTACCGGCCATATTTCTCATACCATATTACATATGCAACTTGTGCATATTAAACCCAAAAGGACCTTTAAACAACTTTTTTTTAAACTCATTTATAAAGACTATCCACATCCAGAAAGCTAATCTTTTACAACATTTGGATATCTAATGCCCCAGGTACAGATTCATATACAAATCAATTTCACACAAGATCAAGGGCTCACAGTAGTGCATCAATTACTTAAATTGCACTGAGCCTTCTGCATGTAAAGTTTCATTCCAAACTATAGCTAACCCATTTCACACAACTTTTATAAAGTGGAGAAAACTGCTCTAACTGCAATCATACTACCCATCAAGGAGTCCCGCTTGGTCTTGGTACTGGGAGTGGTGCACACACCGGTGAGGTCCAGAGAGTTGCCCAGCATGGTGTTCATCCTGCGAAAAATGTCTGCATTACTGCATGTGGACAGGGCTGGTGTCTCTGAATCCCAGTGATTAAGGGCTCGGGGATTATCTCTCTAAGAAAAAGGACAGAAACAAGGACATATTTCATTCATAGAAATAAGGATCTGGATGGATGGTTCCACCAAGTGGGCATCTTTATCATTACACCTGAAATATGCACCGTTTAATGAAAATATAAAACTTAAACAGCTTAAGATATATAACAGGACCTTAAGAACAAGAACCAAAAATTCAATTATAGGGCTATTGATGAGACTACCTAGAAATAAGGAAAATTTACTTTAATTGGATACCTTTCCCCGTACACCGGGGGGGATTGAGTTAATTGCCGAAAGACAGCCATACGGCAAACAACGCCATTGGACTTAGTACATTAATTAACTGCGCACATGCAAGAGAACTAACAGAAATAATGGCTACTAGTCAACACGGGGGGCAAAACGAGTTAACAACATGACCGACAGCACAAACACAGGAACTGGGAGCTAACACCCAACACAAATAAAAAATAAAAACCGTCGCCTTAAAGCTGTTTTTAATTAAAACAAGAAAATTCCGCGTCTGAACAGGAAAAATTTAAAAACTCACCAGAGAAAACGCCATGGTAGAATTATGAAAGAGACTTGTCTAAAACACCAACAAACTTTCCGTCACCGTAAGGTGTACTTAAGCCCTCTGAAGCAAAATCAGGCTTCATTAGGAACATCTGCACTCAGCCTGACCTGGCGCTGCTCTCATTGGCCTACCAGATTAACCAATCAGAAGTCGATGCGTAATTGGCACCATATAGGACGCACGTGTTCGTCTTACAATAAATGGTTGAAATTAAGGGCGTTTCCCCTGGAGTGTTAGAATTCACACCGATCAGTCATAACATTATGACCGCCCACCTAACATTGAGTTTGACACTTAAACAAGTGATGCACTGTCTCTCTGTCAAACTTCTCTATCACAAACATCTTTCATCGACTTGAGCTACAGTAGTAGACCACTGCAGACCACGCAGTTCTATAGCTACCATACATTATTAAAATAGCACCTGAAAATAGGTGGGACAGCAAGTAAACATTTTGTCCCTGAAGTTGATGTGTTGGAAGCAGAAAAAATAAGCAAACATAAAAAGGGCAAAATTGTGATGGCTAGACCACTGGATCAGTGCAACTCCAAAACTAAAGGTCTTGCGGGATGTTCCTGACCTACAGTAGACAAGACATACCAAAGTGATCAAAAGGAGACACACTTGTGACCAAGTGACAGGATCATGGGTGGCCACTGGGTGGTGACTGATGCACATGGGGAGTGAAGACTGACCATGGTAGTCCGACACAATAAAAGATCTGCTGCTGTAGCTCAAATTGCTGAAATGGCTGATGCTGGTTCCTATAATAAGGAACACACAGCGCATCGCTGTTTGTGGACAAAAAGGGGTAACTATTCAGTATTAGGCAGGTGGTCATAAGGTTATGGCTGATCGGTATGTTTTTAATTGTGTTCGCGAATTTGGGAGAGCTTTAAAGATAAGAAATGTGCTAAAACATATAGTCAATAAAATTAATAATTTAAAAAATGTTTCTCCACAGCTAGTGCAACAAAAGACATTGGGATTTACCTGTGCAGTTTATTTTGTGTTGTTTCAATTTTTCACTTTGCATTCTCAGCTGTGTAAGGAGATGAAACAAGGTAAATATGAGAACAAGTGTGGTAACATTAATTTTATGGGATTCAATTCAATTCAATTTTATTTATATAGCGCCTTACCAATGGTCATTGTCACAAAAATGAAAGAAATTAATTAAAAAATAATAATAATAATAAATTGTGTATGTGTGAGAAAAATGTGTCTAGATAATAATGAGATGAATGAATGAACTGCCTCTGATGAGCAAGCCAAGGGTGATGGCGACAGTGGCAAGGAAAAACTGCCTGAGATGGCGATAGGAAGAAACCTTAAGAGGAACCAGACTCAACAGGGAACCCATATCATTTGGGTGATAACAGACAGACATATAACATCATGTGTGTTATGCAGCTACAATATAACAGAATTTTTTTTAATTAACATGAAGTCCAGTTCAGCATAGGGATGAGTCAGTGGGTGCAGAGGGCAGATGGGGTCTGGATCACTGGGAGCACAGGAGCAGGATGTGTAGCTCCAATCATAATAAGGCAGAATTCAGCTGGAGCTGGTCCTTCTCTGGATGCCTCAGGATCCTCGCAGGGTTGGCCCCCTGTCTACTGAAGCTGGTACAATCTCCAGATGCCTCGGGATGGGTAGAAAAGTACAGAACAGATGGAGAGAATTAGCGTAGTTGCCATTCAGGATAGATGTACTGAAGTATGGAGTTATGGGATGAGGTACGCGTATGCCAGATTAAAGAGATGCATCTTGAGTCTACTTTTAAACTGGGAAACTGTGTCTGAGCTCCGAACTCTGTCTGGAAGGCTATTCCAAAGCTTTGGAGCTTGATATGAAAAAGCTCTACCCCTTTTTGTAGATTTTGAAATTCTGGGAATTACAAGAAGTCCAGAGTTTTGTGATCTTAAGGAGCGTGGTGGATTATAGCGTTTTAGAAGACTGGTATGGTATGTGGGAGCTAAACCATTTAAAACCTTGTATGTAAGTAGTACTATTTTGTAATAATTCTAAACTGAACAGGTAGCCAGTGCAGGGATGATAATATTGGGGTTTTGTGATCACATTTTCTGGATCTAGTGAGAACCCTGGCGGCTGCATTTTGGACTAACTGAAGCTTGTTTATTGAGGATGCAGGACAACCACTTAGTAATGCATTACAATAGTCCAGTCTGGAGGTCATGAATGCATGAACTAGCTTTTCTGCATCAGATACGAATAAGATGCTCCTAAGTTTGGCAATATTTCTAAGATGGAAAAAGGCTGTTTTTGTGATATCGGAAATATGATTTTCAAAGGACAAATTACTGTCTAATATTACGCCCAGTTCTTTTACTGTTGAGCTAGTAGTAACAGTACATCCTTCTAAACGCAGGCTCAATTGTGAAAGCTGTTGTGTGCTGGTTTTTGGGCCGATGAGTAATATCTCTGTCTTGTCTGAGTTTGGTAAAAGAAAGTTATTGGTCATCCAATCTTTTTATGTCCTGGACACACTCGGTTAATCTAGACAACTTAGGTATTTCGTCTGGTTTTGTTGAGATATATAACTGGGTATCATCAGCATAACAATGAAAACTAATCCTATGTCTTCTAATGATGTTACCCAAGGGAAGCATGTATATTGAGAACAGCAGTGGTCCTAAAACTGACCCTGGTGGGACCCCATATTTCACTGGCATTATACCAGACGGTTCTCCATTTAGATCTACAAAATAAGAAAACAATACAAACAAGAGGCCCCTGTACATTTGATTTAAATAGCATTTTTTTTTTGCATACATTTAATACAATGTTTAAACACTTTATGTAGAAATTTTCAATACAAATCTTATAATGCCCACATGACATCAAACATTCCCCATCTAATATTTTGACTATTAGTTATTTAATTTCCTTCAAAAACAAAAACAATAAAACATTTAAAACATTAATAATTAAATGTGGGGTGAAAACTGTTGTCCTCAAATATTTAACAGTTGAGAACTCATGTCCATCAATCTGATCTACAGTATACTGGAGAAACTCCCAGCTGGGAAGACACTGCTTTGTGTAGTTAACGTCAAAGATAAAAAAATAAAAAAAAAAAACTTTAAAACAAACATCAACAGCATCCACCAAAGAGTCTGTATCAATTGCATTGCCTCCAACAATGGGAAAGGTCTATCAGGTTCCTCTTGTCTCATTCCCAAGGCACAAAACATGGAATAGTGCTCCAGTCATCCCCATATTTTGCAGATATAATTCCCATCATGTTGGTCCCCGCCTGTGGATTACACACTATCACTTAGTGTTGCAATATAACTAACATTTACGTTAAGCATTTTTGTTAAGGACGTACAGGTATGTATTTAATGCAAAAAAAAAATTCTCTTGTAAGTACACTGAAATACATATTGTGAACGTGAATTTAGTGTATATTTCTGACTAATTTACCTCACTATTTAACGTGAGGGATACCAGGATATGGCGCTCCATTTGGATTTAACACGAAACATTTACCCCTTTTCAAATTCTCAACTAAACCTAGATGAATACAATATATAAGTGATGAATTTACAATAAATATTTCATATGGATGAAGAAAGCGCTCGTTTTAAACGATGACGCATTCTCATTTATTGAATAATAAAAGAATAAAAAAATATTTTTTTAGCAGCTTATTGAAATTTGATGTACTGTATATGCTCAGTGGTACTTGTACATACTTCCGAAAATCGGTGGTGTATACAGGAGTTTCCTAGTACAGCTGCACCCCTTTTCATGCAGTCATTTACAAATGAAGATCTGGTTGGGTTATTTTGACCCAACAACTGGTTTATTCTTTATTCTCTGGTTTCTCCAAACGGCAGCCTGCAAAATGTTCAAAATATTACTTTTGTCTCTCTGCATCTGTTTGAACGACCCTACATCTGGACTCCAGCAACTGCAAAACACCATATGTTCTCCTGAAAACACTCAGATGTACCAAACTTAAAACAGTATTTAGATGAATTTGTACACTAATTTATCGTTGTCTATTTTTAGCCCCTGCCTTAAAGGAGTCTTTTAGCTGAGACTTTCCTGGTCGAGACAGAGTATTTCCTCTGAAATGTCTCAGTAAGTCCTGTAACATGCTGGATAATTTTTTTTTTTATCTGATAAGTGACAATTCAAATTATTAGAGGGACCAAAATAAAAGGTACAGGAAATTAATTACAATAACAAGTTTTGATACCCTTTATACACTCAGATGCATTTATTAAAAAAAAATAAAAAACACAATAGTTGGATTTTGAGGCAATTAAGCTTTTTAAAATCTGCTACTGTAAATTTGATTTAAAATGACCATTTCACAAAACAGTAATTCTGGGCTATGACTTCCCCCACTATAAAAAGATGGCCCCCTCCAAAACATGTTTCTCTGCTGGCTTATGTTTCACCTCCAGAGGGCACACACACAAAAGCAGCCATCAACTGGGCATTTGGAGAGATTGAGCTACCACACCACTTTTGTCATATTGCACATAAAATGAAAGTTTTATGGTACACCACTCCTTTAATCAAAAATAGGCAAGAACATCAGTGTAATGCATTAACATTTTATTACTATAATACAATTTTACATTTTTTTTTACAAATAAATTTGTCAATATTGACCATATGTACTATAATCCATTAAAACCCCTTCATGCATTTTTTTTTATCTTCATTCACCATCATCCAGCAGACATCTTTCTACAGCAATCTAAGGTTAACAGTTTAATCTGCCACCCACAAAGTGTTAGATTTGTCATGCTGACAAGTCTAACAAAGGAAAACACAGTTCTACAACTGTTCTATAGGATATTAAATCAGTAAATAAACAAAAAGACAATAACTTAGATTACTTATTTAATTGCACTCTTTCGCCCCACATGTTCTACTATATACTTGTATTGTCTGTATTTGGCAAGATCAAGCGGTCATATGGAAACATTTACAAGCCTAGACAAGATGGCACAGTAAAATAATAGTTTATGCATAATCAGCTTACGTAAGCCGTCAGAGCAGATACCCAAACCTTCTAAACTGAGCTGGCCACTACTTAATATCCAACACAAAATACTAAGGTAAACACAAATGATTAGATTACACCAAGCCAAAGAGTAATGCACATGACAAGGGGGCACAAAACCTATATCAGTTTACCACCACCCACATTACGCCCCCACACCCCAAAAAACAAGTCAGACCATGAACTGAGGGAGAGAAGGGAGGATATTTATATTTAAAAAAAAAAAAAAGAAAAAAAAAAAAAAAAAGGAGCAGCCTTGTCTCATTACTTATTCAAAACATTTCATAACTCTGGCAAGTGCTAGTATGGTTGTACCATCTCAGCCACCTGTTCAAAAAGATGGAGAACACTCTTCACAATCCAAAGGGTCATGATGAATCAAGTATGGGCTGTAATACATTCACTCCATTTGAAGTCAATGCCATTCTTCATACCTGTGCAAAAAAATAAATAAATAAAATGATATCCATCAGCTTAAAACAATCTCTTCTTATATACAATACTAATTATATAGGAGGACACACCATCTTTAACAGAACTGCCTTGATTTCCATCCTGGTTGGGAAGACTCTGATGTTGCTGGATACCAACGCATCTAAAAGCAAAAGAAAAATTACTCATCCAAGAAACTACTTATACTAACATTTTTTCTAAACGCAAGAAGGGGTTTGGGGGGGGGGGGGGGGGTTTGGGGCGTCAGTCAATAGCAGCCTCAAGTCTGGAGCCCACAGACACCCAGAAATGCTAAGTTTCTTCACTTGACTACATACTTTACCAAGCCTTAAAAAAAAAAAAAAAAAAAACACTTCTCAGCACAACTGAGCATGCTTTGTACTTGCCAGATCATGTGACCAGATCAGGCCATTCCTTTTCTTTGCAGGACTTACGCCCTTATCCATTTGTTTTATAAAGTGCGGTCCTATTAGTTTTGTATCACAACACTAAAGCCAAGCAATAACCATGCTTCAAATTCATCCTGCTACACCCATCAACAGTGAGGTGACCCGGTTCAACTGGCCGCCACACTGTAGCTACCCATGCCATAATACTGCCACCACCATGTTTGACAGATGCAAGCTTTGGAACACTGGTTCTTCCTTTCAACATATTCTTCTCATCCACTCATTCTGCTAGAAGGTAAACTTGTTCTAGAACTAGGCTGGCTTTCTATAGGGTTTAACTTCACTACCTGAAGTTAAACGCGAAAGCGACTTGATCTTAGACCTTGATGTTGAACCTCTTCCAGAGTGTTTTTGACCTTACCTTAGAAGGGTTTTCTACTTCAAGGAAAGAATTTTGCAATCGCCCACTTTAAGGGTAGTTGTAGATCACCTTTATCACATTTTAGATTTGATGGACAAAACAATCTGGTAGATTAAAGTGTCTGCTCTCCAATTTATTTATTTTAGCTTAATGATTGCTTCCTTAACTTTAACACCTCTTTAGACTTCTTATTGAGCGCTCTCATGAACAGCTGTCAAATGTAAATTCAACAACTACAATCAGCTACAGACCTTTTAGCTCTTACTTAACCATGGAGGAATAGAACTGGTCATATAACTTTTCAGCTAAGCTGTCCAATTACAGTTGAGCATGAGAAAAAGAAAAAAAAAGGCGGGATGGAAAATATTACAGTTAGTACAATATTTCTGTAACACCTCTTGAACTAAAGTTTACACTTCATGAGAAAAAAAGTTGATGAGACAAATATATAGATTGTCAGTACCTGTACCCATCTACATAGAACTATAGAAAAGAAATTATTAAAAACAATGTCGTTTAATTTGTCTCCATTCCAGGTAGTGAAATGTATAAAGGAAACCATAATGTATACAAAATTAAGAAATAAACCTTTTAGCTCCACTCACTTAGCACCAGGCTGCTTCAGATAACATGGCAGCAAAAAGTAGACAAAATAAACACGTTTAAATATAATTAATAAAAAGGTATAACTGCAACATTCCTTCTCCCCCCCCTCTGGCTTATTAGATGTTTGAAAGGTCACCTGGGCATGGAGGGCTGCGGCAGCTGCAGCAGCAGCAGGGTAGGTGAAAGCAGTGTGAGGTAGGCCAGGGCTCAGCTCTGCTGTGTACAGAGGGTATGGTGACCAGGCCTCTGGAGAAGCAGGAATCAGTGCTGCCCCAGTCAGGTCATCTGAGGAAACGCAGCAATGCACATCACGGACACTTCTGTATAAAACTGGAATCTATGCTCAATACTAGCTCGAGTCAGATGAACATCAGAAAAAGGTAAATGTGGTGTGAAGTGGAGATTTTGAAATGTGTAAAAGTCACTGAAAGGGCAGTCAGTGCTCTAATGATGCATGCATGCGATGGTGAATTAGTTTCTCTGCTGGGCAACGGTGTTTGCATGTGCTGAAAAAGCTTCCATGTGGCCGTACACTTACATGGGTCCCGTGCTATGAAGTGCGCCCCTAGAGCTGGATGGATATTTGTGGGGTTCGGCGTACCCATCAGCTTACTCTTTGCCATCTTCGTGTTGGCTTTAGCAAACTCTAAACGGAGGGTCTGCGGGTTCTCAGGGTCAAACCGAACTCCCTGGAGAAACAAGGTGGGGGGATACAATGATAGGAGTGGGCTGTGCCTGACAACGTGGCAGAATGTGCAAGAGAGTGCACCAAGCTGGTGTCTACATGCAGGTGAAAGATTCTTTAACTTGACAAAAAAGGTAGAATCCTACAATAGATACTGTACACTAGGGCAGGAAAATAGATTGTTAGTCCAGAGAGGAATGTTAAATACTTTACTTGGGTAAAACAAAGTTTTAGGGTTTTAAAAAAAAAAAAAAAAAAAAAAGCATGTAATCGTTGTGGTCCATTTAAAATGTTACATCCCCTGCCAAGTGCAAATCTGACATGTCTCCCTCCATAAAAAGGTAGTCGCGAAACCATGCAAAGAGGAGAAAACTCCTAGGCTGATAAACCAAAAAAAATTTAAATAGAACTGTCTGTTTTATGTGTCCGAGCCTAGCTGGTCATGCCTACAAGTGTAGATCTATAAAATTGTATAGAACAGATGTTGGATTTGGAACACATTTTTTACTTTTTCAAGCGCACCTTAAAATCAACATTCAACTGGCTTAACTAGTCTACTGAATACTTACTTTCTTGGATCAACATCAGCATACATTAGGGTGTTTTGTGTAAATATTTATGCATACGACATGTAAGCAAAGGACTAATGAGCAAAAGCTTAAGTCCATGCAGCTGAAGCCGATTTATCAACGGTACTCAAATCACCACTCACCATTGGCTCAGGAAATGAAGTGGACCACATGTTAAACTTTAGCCATGCAGTGTCCGTTTGCTTTGCACTTACAGCTTTTATTTATATGGCAGATTACAGCCTAAAATAGCTGGAGGCAGTTAAATTTTACAGCTTCTGCACATAATTTACTACAAAGTAATGTTCATATGGTCCATACTTCACCATGATTTACAATTACCACTGCTATTTTTTCCATCAATGTTAGAAACAATAAAATTAAGATATTGACTTCAAAATTGTAATTAGTGGGCTACTGTCTTTTTTTTTTTTTTTTTTTTTTTATACATCAACAAGCTTGACATATATGTTTGGAAGGACTCTACAAATGGACAACGTGAAATGCTCCCGCCATAGCTAGGGTTCAAAATGTTTGGACCACATCGATTACAGACTTCAGCTATTTTGTCATCCAAAGTAAAACTAGTTCCAATAAATACACAATCTTTTAACTCAAACATTAAAGTTACCTTTGAAAAACCACAATTAAAATGTTAAACAAACATTCTTTAACGCTCCCTAAACATATGGTGTGTAGTTAACCACAATGTATAACCACAATGTATGGGCACCTAATCAACATCTGACAGATCAATAATTCATCACATTGCTTACAGATGACCAAGTGCTTACATTTAAGGCGTTTTTTGCTGCTTCAGCGCCAGACCGACTGTCAAAGGTTACAAACCCAACAGGCTGGAAAAGGAGGAATAGCAAATTTAATTAAGTTTTATCAGAGGGTAGAGAAAACGCCAGCATTACACAAACAATGAACATCCAAATCCATTATTAAAATAAACTTTGGTATTTTACAGTAAGAAAAAAAATTAAATACATGTTTAAAAAGCCATACCAGATTTGACCCGACACTATACTGTACATAACATCATATCACACTCACCTGCTTTGATGTTAACTTGATCAGAGAACCTTCATAACCCTGAAAGGTGAAGGGTATAATTAGACCTCACGTCCTGGCCAAGACATTTTCAGCAACCTCCATAAGGAGCCAAGGTCTTCCTTGACCCAACTGAAGGTGATTACTTAATTGGAAGGGAATGTTTAATCAGGTTTATCAACCATGTAATCAGCATCAACACTGAAGTTAGTGCATGCTGTAGTAAATTAAGTTTCTATTTCCTGATAAATCTTAACATGGTGGGGGAAAAGAAAAATAAAATAAGCAATCAAGTGACTCATGCAATTCGATTTTAAAATCTGCCCAGTCATTTAAGTACAATTAAACATTCTAGTTGAGACAGCAGCTGCAAACAGTAATTCTGTCAATTGGCTATGGGAAGAAAATGCTTGAGAACAAAAGTCCTCAGAATCCATTCTTACCTTAAATGGTCTAAATAGGAGGTAGAGTTCACGAGGTTTGATATCTGTTGGCAGGCCACTTACAAAAAGTGTTCGCACCTAGAGGGAACAGTCAATGTAAAACATAAAGCACAAACTCAAGTTGGAGGATCATGCATTTTAGACCCAATGTTTAACACCGATTTAAAAAAGCTTCGATTTGCAAAATAAGAAGTCGAAAATATAAACTAACAGCATAGCATATAGCATTAGCAAAAACAAACCTACACAATGAAAGTGTCATGGATTTGTTTAAAAACAATGATTCATCATAACAGTAGAAGACGACACTGCAATTTATAAACACTTAATTTGACTTCTACCAAATCAATTTATACGTCACTTAATAACCACTGTGACAAAGCAGCTTTACAGGGTGGATTAAAAAAAATATATAATAATAAATCCCAGATAAATTTAAATTTTAGAACGGATAGACAAATTTATAACTAAGAATTTGTCCCTTAGGAGCAAGCCAGGGGCATTTCATTCTGTGGGTATTCATAGGTCTGATCTGTACTTAACAGAGCAAACTTTAAGCTCAGTGGGAGGCTGTTATCTACAATAGAGTGCTGGCGGACAATAAAAACACAGCATGATGGGGTTTCCTTCCTCTGTGCCGCAGCTACGAGGTCAGACAGAACACAGCCGCTCTCCACCTAAAAACAGATTGGAACTCATACTTTTCCCTCTATTCTGGAAAGCTGTAGCATCAGAATTAAGCTAAGGATGCTGAATAAGCCTCAAGTTTAATTAAGATAAAAAAAAAATCTAATTTATAATAATGGGTCAAGGTATGCATTTAACTGGTGTTTAATTTAAAGCTGTTTAGACTTTGTGACTCCTGAAACTGGGGAGCAAATTTAAGTGACTCCACATAACCAGTGATAGTTGAAACAGGGTTCATCACTGAAATAAGAGCTGACTGCAGCTGCTCCTCTGTACTGGAAACATGTAATTAGCCATTTCAATTAAATGCACACAAAAAAAAAAAAAAAATTCTGCAAGGATCTAAATATTAAAATGATTTAATTTCAAGACACAGACGTTATCATTTGGATATGACTTTAACGCGCATGGGAAGTCATTTCTGAATAGAAATAGTGTATAAACACACACCGTCCCAACTGGAGTTAGTTTAGAGAACTATATTCGAGAATCAAACAGCTCCAGAGATACTTTTTGCTTTGAAGAGTAACGCGCGCGCACAAGGGAGGAGAAACACGCACGGGTGTTTAAGACTCCTGCTTTCTTTCAGATCTTACCTCCTCTTCAACAACGTTGTTATTGGGCTCGGAGTCGGATTTGACACTCATCCTGGTGGTTGGAGGACTTTAATAATTATTTTAAAAAGAAACTCAAAAAGCGCAGACAAACTTTTCCCCCCTTTCCGATGTTGAGGTGCATCCAATGTGCCGAAGTGCGCGCTGGTGGTGCGGCGGTGCCCGAGCCGAAGAAACAGCAGGTGAAAGAAAACGAACTGAAGGTGAGCTGGTGGAGGTAGGAAAAGGTGGGAAAGTGCACGGTGGGGATGAAAAAAGTGGAAGAAGTGACGTCTCTCCTTCTGCTCACATTTACAGCGTTTTAGAGGAGCACAGAACGAGAGCACATGGAGAACCCTGTGCCATGTTGCCCTCTGCGCGCAAATTAGATCATCAGGGAAGATGTGAAGATCTTCAAAGGCAGCAATCACAGGCAGAGAAGCTACAGCTGGTGTACATGTACCTAAGCCCGTCCCAGGCAGGGTTGCCAGATTGGAAGAATTCCTTTTCAGACACAAACACTGTTTAACCATTTAATGATCGATGTCTTCAAACGGGGAAAAGTTTAAGCAGTTCTAAGTCACAACAAACAATGCGACTGGGAGAAAATGTGTTATCAGTAAACTTATCAAGGTTGGTTTTGGATGAAAAAAAAAAAGTATAAATATTATCGATGACACCAGTGGGTAGGTGTTTCCTCTATCACATCACATCCAACATTTCACACTGCAGCACATTTCTTTCTCCTCAGGCATTTCGGTGTCACAAAAGGTACACTCTCATTGTCTGTACCGCTTGATCCTGTATACAGAGTGATGGGGAGCCTGAAGCCTATTCCAGGAGACATAGGGCATCAGGCGGGGTACACACTGGACAGGGGGCAAATCCATGGCAGGGCACAAATCCATGGCAGGGCACACACATACCATACGCTTTTTACATTTTTTAAGCATTTGGCAGATGCCCTTGTTCAGAGCACTATACATTTATAAAAAAAATATTATGAATCTGAGCAGTCAAGGGCCTTGCTTAAGGGCCCAACTTGGCAGTCATGGGATTTGAACCTGAGACCTTCTGAACCACAGTCCAATGCATTAACCACTGAGCTACCGCTGACCCATATACCCGGGACCTCTCATTCATTTACATTTACATTTACATATTTGGCAGACGCTCTTATCCAGAGCGACTTACATTTTTATCTCATTACCCGGGACCTCTCATTCATTTACATTTACATTTAGGCATTTGGCAGACGCTCTTATCCAGAGCGACTTACATTTTTATCTCATTACACATCTGAGCAGTTGAGGGTTAAGGGCCTTGCTCCTGGTGGTTGTGGGGTTTGAACCTGGGATCTTCCGAACCGTAGTCCAATGCCTTAACCACTGAGCTACCCCTGACCCGTTCACACACTATGGGCAATTTGGGGATGCCAAACAGCCTAATCTGGCATCATTTTGGGAGAAAACCAGAGTACCCGGAGGAAACAAACCATGCACGGGGAGAACATGCAAACTCCAGAGGTGGAAATCGAAACCAGACCCTGGTGGTGAAAGGTGACGGTGTTAACCACTAAGCTACAGTGCGACCATAAAATGTATATTAAAGTCCTTTCATAATTACTACTATTCTAAAGCTTTATAATTCCTATGATTCTGGTAATCATGAATGTAAAAAAATGTTCAGTAAAATTTTAGACCTTCAATATTAATTACTTTTTTTTCACAGTTTTTCACTTTCACCAAAGTTTAGTGAAGGTTTTTCTCTGTTAATTTTTAGAATAAATTAAAGGCAAAGAATAAAAAGTCAAAACGTATGTTCAGTTGAATGCTATTTTGGGTAATGAACCCAAATTTTAGACTTTAACATGCTTTTGCGTGAAAGAAAAGCCTAGAGGTGAATCCCTGAATTAAAGTTTCTCTCTCTCTCTCTCTCTCTCTCTCTCTCTCCATTTCTCTCTCTCTCTCTCTCTTTCTTCCACTCTCTCTTACAGCATACAGTACTTTTATTTTATGAATTATTTCATTAGGCTTATTATTCAAAAGTGTTTTTCTGTTGTTAAAATAAAATCCATTTAATTCAACTGATCAGTCAAATCAACTAATTAGATCTTAATAATAACTATGACAATAGTTCAGTGTTCGCGTATACTGAATTGTGATATTAATTTCTTTAATATTATATAAAGAAACGACCAATCCCATTATGTGAGTGGAGAAATATTAGCACACTTATTGTCCACTGCTCTGACTACATGAGATAAATTACTTCCTGTTACTGGAAAAAAAAAAACCCTGAACCCACTAATCATAATGTCTAATAGTGAATGCAGTAAGCTATTAACAATCACAGTTTGGCAGTTCACACATATCCCAGTTGTGAAAATGGAACACTTTTGGTTTGAATGAGTCAGGGTTAATTGTGCTTTAAAGGCCACACTCTTTCCTGAAATTGTCTGGAAACACAATCAGAGCGAAGGACTTTCTGAAAAGCTGGGAACATTCGCCTTTTTAGGAATAGACTTAAATCAGTATTGTACTTCATGTCTAAATAAAGGCAAATTTTCTTTATCACAATTGACTTGCACATTAGGGATACTATTTATGAGCACATGCTCATTGAAGGGAACTAAGTCATTTGGAAATGTTTTGAGAATGAAATAATTTGTGTGTACGTAATAATAAAAAATAGACTTTTTAAATGTTAATACAACTTATGCTACACTTCTTCTGGCTATATATATATATACATATAAAATGCTTGTGCAGGTTCATGTGGTTTATAAATAAAGCACAGCAGAGAGATAATCATGCAGTTTGAGATAGTATTATCAGTGTAAAGCTCTTGAAAAATGACATACGGAATGATTAGGTGAGTGGAACTGACTGGCAGAGACAGCAGCGCTGATATTTCTGGCATTTATACTTGATATTATACAAGGAAATATGATCAGGCAGTATCCAGTTCTTTCTTTTTTTTTTTAAGTTTTAGAAATCAGTTTTGCTTATCTGTGCCATTCCAACATTACATTGTAGTTACTGCATGATAATTTCATTCTTCTGTCCTGGAAGACACAAAACACATGACAGGCCAAAGGAGATAAGTTCTCTTGAGGTGCACAAAACACCACCATGGCTAAAGGTATTGTTTTTGCATTTTTAAACTTTCATTTCCTGTCAATACTACTAGTATTTAATCTCTAACACGAATGAACCGTAAAATGAGACCCAAACCCCTTCAACGAGGCCTTCATACAGTATTCTGTTTAAGAAGAGCAGGCCCTTTGTTCCAAAAGCCACCCCGTCCTGCACTCCTCCACCCTACGCCTCACTGAACCCATCCCATCATATCAGCGTCACGAAGCTCCACAGCACTTACCTTGTGTTCCCAGTGTGTTTTGTGCCATGGTGCACATCCACCATTCTCTGAAACTTTAGCTCTTCAAAAAAAGATCTTCCGAAAAATCTATAAATAAATAAACCAGACCTATTTATACGTAGTGACTTTTTAAAGACATCCACTTGTTAAAGGGTACTGTTTTATAGCATTTAAGCATCCTCTTGTCATTTTTAATGGTTCGTTTAAATTGGGTGATAAAGTTAATTTATTTCATGATGTTATGGTTATAGCTAATCAGTATTTCATTAGCTCTAGTTGACGAAACAGCGCTTAAAGTAGTAGGTAGTAAAGTGCTGTTATTGTGTGCTTGATGGATTCAGCAACAAGCCAATGCGCGCACACACACACACACACACACACACACACACACATGCACTTATGTCTTCTCCGTAACATTAGCATGATGATGGCCAACTGTGTTTCTTTTAGCTTTGGCTACAGTCAATCTGTCACTCATGACTGAGGACACACAAACACATTGAATAAATCGCAGGAGTTCATTGCCTCACTTTCAGGGTCGCCTTCCAGTAAAAATAATTCCACTGCCAAAATTTGCCATGTTTATTGTTGATACAGTAGTCAATAAAAATAAGCACAAACTGAAATTTGATCAACTTGAAATTATAACTGATTTCTTGGGAATTTGTCTACACTATATGAGCTTTCGAGATGCAACACTGGCTCATTCTGTTTATATGTTAATATTTCCTTATAGATCACTTAGAAACTACATGCCACATATAAGAGCATTCACACATTCATCTTTACTAACTGCTTTATGCTAAAGAGGTGGCTTTAGAGCTTAATACTGGAAACACTGGGCATGCACCATGAACTGGCTGCTACTTACAGGTCATCATGCAGACACATATTCACGCGATTCCAGTTACTAATCCACCTCTTGGAATGTTTTTGGGAGGTGGAAGGGAATAAAATGAACCCTGCAGGAAACCCACACAGATATGTGAAGAGCATGCAAAACCCTATTTCCCTAGATCTGGATCGGTGACCCTAGAGCTGTAACATAGCAGCGCTACTCGTTAAGTTACCATAACCCCATATCAAAACATGTTCCTTAAAACATGCATTATTAAAGCCCCATCTCCTGGTTTAAGTTGAGGTTTTGGATGATTTTATATACATTTCTAAATGTACATTACACATATTTAGATGTGATAAACATAAATCAAAGGGGATAAAATATCATACAATAAATTAAAATAATAAATTTTCTTGTGAAAAATATTTACACAACTTTGTCATGAAATAATAGACGATCAGACAACTTCACCAACATCAAAAAAAAAAAGAAAAGAACTATTTTGGGCCAAGAACATCAATCTTTTCATGTCAGCTCTATATATATATCTGCAGTAAACCAAATTTAAAAATCAGTCAGGAAGAACTAATCTTATAAAATATTGAACACAAGTTGCAGATGGAGATGCAGTGATGCATGTATCTACTGAAGACTGAGTGAAGATGTCGTGTTAGAGCTTAACTGGGACAGGAGACTTCAGGCAGATGATGAAATTAGCAACAGATAAGGAGTACATTTATGTTTAATATTCTACGTTTTGTTAAAAAAAAATTATATAGTTAACCGCCCGCCAATGAATATTTCACTGAAAAGCACTACAAAGCAATTAAAAGTTGTATTTTATCCAAGTGTATTGGCATAAAAAAATTATATTAAATGTTAGAAATATGAACAATATTCATGTTCATATTTATGCTAATGGATTTACAAAACCCTTTACTGAATTTTAAAATGCACTGGCAATCATATAATAATGTGATAATATAAATCGAGCTTTTCATGCTTATATTTAGCCCAGCACACAATTTTAAAGTGATAATAACAATAATAATAATAATAATAATAATAATAATAATTTAATTAATAATAACTATTAATTTTGTAAAAAAAAATTAATAAGCATTAGCATGCAAGCTTCCATGGGCCTTAGGAGCTACTAAGAGTTGTAACTAGTCCAATAATGATGAATATTTGTTAGCAGTCACTCTAATTAAGCCTGTTTTCTTTTTGCAAAAACGAAACTATGACTTTCAGGAGGAGTGGATTGATAACGAGTGGCGATACATTCCAGAGTATAAATTCGCTAGAGGACTGGAAGTTCAGGGCATTGACCTGTAGTCCATCATCTCTACAAAGCCTTGCTTTAGTCACAAAAGAAGATGAATATTTGATAGAGATCCTCCCCCTCGCGTGGGCCTGTCGGACCACGTTTCTCTCCACAGCTGCACACCGTGCTCCCTGCGCTCTTAATGGGACACAGAGGTTTGCATAATTCACATCCCAAATGCTCTGTCTATCCATTTTTTTATTTTATTACCAAAAGTTTTATACAGATTTATAATCCAGAGGTCTGAGACCAGTAAGAAAAATAATTAGAGAAAATATTGTTAAAATATTTATTGTTCTAGAAATATTAATGGAAGTATTAGCAATGATAAGACATATTAATGATTAACTTAGTCAATTTAAGATCATTGAAAGGAGGCAAAAATGAACACATTGGGTATATCACTCTCCATTTATATGAAAATTTTACAAAATCCAACATGTGTTTTAAAAGAATATACAAAACAAAAAAGCTTAAACCAAAAGCTTTAAGCATTATAACATTGTATAATCGCGGGCCAGGGATTTTTTGTTTGTTTGTTTTTTAATAAATATTAAAATAAAATAAAAATATTTGGCACTATATTTTTGGGCTCTCGGTTTGTCTTTAAAGGTTCTGTGTAGATCCCTACAACAGAGGAATTTACAAAAGGTTCCAAAAAGAATCCCATAACACCAAAGTAAAAACATCTTTTTAAGGTTTCTTTAATTAACTTTAACTGTTGCACCTGCTTGACATGACCCAGCACAAATTGCAAATGTACAAAATTTTATAAAAATTGTATGATTATGTTTTTTTAAAAAATTATCCAAACAGTCAAAAGAAATGTTTCTTAAATTTGTAAAACTTTGTCTTTTAACTAACTTATGAACTAATTTAAGATGATAAATGACAAAAGTCATAAGTGAGGCTAAATGGTGGGTGCCAATATTTACAAGCTCAGACCTATGTTTATATAATTTAATTGCAGTCAGGCACATTTTGTAGATAAACATTAGCTGTATTTAATTTCCTTTTAATTACGTTTATTTCATTAAAGTTATTAAAACTAGTTGCAGTTATACTTTATTAAATTTTCTTATTTTAACATTTTTTTTAAGACACAGATTGTGTATTAGTTCCACTAATAATTTGACAGATTTTTCTGTCAATCATAAAAATATAAATGATTATATCTGCTATTACAGAATTTCATTAACATTTACCTGTTTATTAGACAATCTACAAAATGATATAGATGTAACTATAAATTGAAATTAAAGTGAAAATTTTCTCTGATAATAAGAGGAATAAAATCACTTTGGGCTGTTCTGTTATAGAAAAACATCCCGTTATTAAATATTTTCCTATAATAACACTGGCTGTCACTTTTTTTTTTTTTTTTATACATTATTCAATGCAGGGAGTACTGTTGGTCAAAGAAATTATATATATATATATATATATATATAATATATATATATATATATATATATATATATATATATATATATATATATATATATATATATATATTGTGCGCGCAGAAAAACAACAGGAGGTCTTGTACCCTTTCGTTCTAAATTTAGACCTTCTAAAATGTAGGCTCGACTGGATGGTTCAAGCAGAAAATAACTGGTAGCTTAATTACTTTAATTAACTTTAGAGGAGCTAGTACGTACATACATTACTGAATATGTTCATGAACAAAGCTGGATTATGAACCTATTAAGCTTTATAAGTGACTAACACTTACAGTATTGTAGTATCATCACAACCCCATTATAGACACCTTGTTCTCTTGGAATAAAAAAAAAAAAAAGATTTCTAGTTGCTTGTCTTTTTCTGTTTACTGTACATAGTTGCAGCCGCTATTATGCTCTACGCTTCTTGAGGTAGGACGATTAACTCTGAAGAACAAAAGCCGCATTGATGAATCGAGAGCTAGAGAGGACAGCAGCTGAGAGCAGCAGTGTGCACCAACACCAAGACATGGAGAGATGACCACTAGAGACCACAGAATCACAGGTGCTGTGACCATGTATTCAGCTTTCTGTTCCAGTACATCTAAAGACATCATTATACTCTAGGAATGAAAGAATACATTATACTATATCATCTTGATTTGAATATAACTATTACAAATGCTCTTATTACCCCTTACTTTTTAATTTTGATAATAATCATCAATGCGGTCACATTTTCAGATTTCTCCTTTATTTTCTGCTTGTGAAAACAGTTGCTGCTCGCATTAACCAGACTACCACTCCTCCAAAGGGCTGTGGAGACGCCGTCCCTCAGGGAGGACACAAAAACAAAACACTTCTGCTGAGAATGTAAAGTGAATTAATAGACTTTATGTTTTTCAGTACAACTCCCCTCTTAATTTAAGTCAACAGGCATGTTTCTGATAAAGGACACATGTTAACCTTAATAATATATAATAATATATATAACTATGTAACTTAATAATATAACTATGTCTTATGTAGTAATAGTAAATCATGAAAGATAATTAAATATTTTATATTTACTTGCCATATGCAGGAAAAAAAAATATTGCTTTATAAAGAGACATAGAGCAGTCGGTAAGATTTTGAAATGACTAAATACGTTTTATCTGTACAGTATACAGAATATGTATATACTGTATAATATACTGTATATAACAAAATTTTCTCCTTTTCCTCTGCTTCACTAACGTTCCTTTTTCTTCATTTGTAAACCAAGGCCTCAGTGCTCTGCCTGTGTTTGGATGGTGCAGGGGGTGCTCCTGTCATCCAAAGAGCTGATACACACCACCTGCCTTGGCCTCATGGTGACCTCTTTCCCGCCCCCACAGCAGAGGCATTCCACTACCTTCCACTGCCATGTTTACCCCAAAGACGTTTAGCCAAAGCTCCTATCAGGCACTGATAGGCAGAATAATCACTCTTCCACCTCTCCATCTGAGACCGAGTGTCCAATAAGAATGGTTCTGTTGTACACCATGCTAAACCACCATTTTCAGTCTGAACTACCAAGAGCTTGTCTTCCTTCACCTTCTTATCTTATGACCTCCAACAACATGGAATTAGAGCTGAATAACATGATTCACTCAGGGCTTGCTAAAGAATTATTTTGGAAAGCATATGCATTTTTTTGTTATTTGATTACTGTATAAGACTTCCAATACTTAAACCAAATCTAATGATCTTATAATGCCAGTGAGTCTATAGGTCTTAAAATCTTTGCATAAACAAAGTGTTTGGTTTTGTTTAATTTAGTGCAGTTGTAGTTACGCTGTTTTCGCACATTTAAATTTCCTATATTCTTAAATTCACTTTACACTGTGCAGCAGGCCGACTCTGCTGTAGTTCCACTCTATCGTGCAAATCACTCCTGTGTTTTTCTTATCAAGTTGCACTATGATTCTAGTTTTGCTTTGTATAAGTACATTATTACTTTAACAATTGTGACCATTAACTATTATGAGGTTAATCTTGAAAAAGCGGAATTCTGAGACATTAAGCATCAAAATTTGGCATCTCAGAAAAACTATACAATCATAGTTAACTTGTATACTGTATCTCAACATGCAGTTCTATAATCATTTAAATATATATAATTAAAATTCTGAAATATTTGGAAAGTCCATTTACTGAACTTATTTTGAAGTCTGAACAGTGTCATGACTTATTTGGCTTTTATTGTAACACTCGTTATGAATAAACCTTTATGATATACTGGAATTATATGTAACACTGTAGTAATGTATGTATTATACTGTATGTAATCACTTATGCACTTAAGTATTGTAAAGCAGGTGAAATTTATCATACTTATCTACCAAAATAACACGGAAATACAGTAGATGTCTGGTATAATTTTTAAGAAAATGTATTAATATTAAAACAACTTTAACCAGTTTAATAACATAATGTCACTAATTTATTGCTGGTTATTTCACATAGTTAAGAAAAGGTCTGACATGACTAGTCTTGGTTAAAATTTTTACATTTCCTTTTAGTTTACAAGTTTCCTTTGGAATTAATAAAGTACTCTATCATCATTATAACTTCCTTATATATATTGGAAGTGTAAAAAATTTAAATATGCTGAACAAAAAATATGGTTTGTACTTTTTTTAAAGGTCACATATTATACTCCTTTTTAAACAGGTTTGAGTAAGTTTTAGATGTATCCAAAGTATCTGTAAATTTGCCAGTGGAAACTCAGATTAGACCTGCATTCTGGAATAATTGATTGTTTTTCTGCTTCACTCCTTTTCTCATTTTGAGTGGTGCAGTGGTGAATGGGATTCCAGGGTGATGCTGTAACCTCTCGCAGGCGGAGGTCTAAAGAAAGCTGATAGGCCGAGCTCTCTCAGAGGGGAGGGATGAGAGGTACTTAGTGCTCCCACATTATTCACGGCTCTACAGCCAATCAGGGTCGTTTGTGAGCTCACGCAAGTGGAAAGAGCGGATAGCGCTGTCCTCCGAGTGTGTTACACCGCCCCCAGCGCGAGCGAGCAGTTTGAAAAGATGCGGTCGGCTGGCGTCACATGGTTCGGAGGAAACACGTGATGGTCTTCGGCCCTCCCGACTGAGTGGTAGTAGTAGCCCTAATGTGAAAGCCCCCTAGTTTTAATGCTACTTGTTAAATCACAAGTCAAATTAGCTTGCTAGGTGCAGTAATGATAGCTAATCGCTTAGGCTTCAGATGCCTAAGCTCAATAAAATAAACCAGTCCCAGAATAGTTTATGGAAAATTTTATTAATAAAATAATGGAAATTAGAAATTAGCAATTGGTTCAGTATAAAATTGATAAAATTGATCTGTGACACAGTATGGTCCTCGATCTGCTTTTGTAGACTGGTTATGACCCTGGCCATAACAAGTCTAGTGATTCATAATAAACCAGCCACATCCATATTCTTCTTTCATCAAGCTGTTATTTAATCGATTTAGGAATTTGATTCTAATTAGTGATTACATTCTGTAAATACAGACAAATCACTTGAGATCACCTAAATGCTGAATTTAAACAACTTTAAAATATGAGGATAAATATTTAAGGATAGCCACACATGCTTGGGGATTCCTGTGTAGACTTAAAAACAGCAAGGTTCAAAGACACAGAGATTATATAATGTGTGAAGTACAGTAATGGATCAGAAAACACAAATTCCATCACTGTGGATTTTTGGCATGAACATAGTTTGGGAGAACATGAACCCCTGAATAATAGAGGGAGTTAAACAGTCCAAAAAAAGAGTGTAATTTGTGGTTTTGCAGTTGGTGACAGCTGACTTTAATAAGAGTGTCTGCTAAGACCTTAATTACTTGTGCCAAATGATTTATGTACTGTAAATGCATGGATTGTACTGTAACCTCATAGTGAACTTGATGTAAGAAATTAAAAGGCTCTAGTGTTAAAGTTTGTGCCATGGAGAGTTTATTAAAAATGCTAAGAGACATACAGTATAAGAAACATGCAGTACGCCACATGACACATGACATAATTTTTTTTTCTGCAATCCTGTTTTGCAATCTAACAGCTTATTGCTTGTTTTGGATGCACTAAATTAATACACACACTGCCTGGCCCCAAAAAAAGAACTCATTTTCGTAATCACTCATTTCTTTCAACCACTTTTAGCATTGTTTATAGCGTGCGTGATGGTGACAAAATAGTTCCTCAGACTCCTATAACTTTTCCAGGTTGAGTCCTGAAATATGCTCATGCAAATGATGATTCAGTACATTCAGTTAATCAGATACCTTCATTTTATTGACCCATAAAGTTGCCCAGCTTTGAGAATTTGTCAACAATTCAACAATCAGACCCCTCTGAAATGGCATTAATAATTTTATTTTGACTAATGTTGGACAGGCAGCATAGTGACCTATTTAGCACCATTCCCTCGCAAGGTTTGATTTCTGCCTTAGTCTATTTACTTGGAGTTTGCATGTTACCCCTGCGCTTAATGGGTTTCCTTCCAGTACTCTGGAGGAACATGCAGATTAGGCTAACTGGCAAAGGACGTACCCCACCTAGTGCAAAAGGCCCTGGGATATGCTCCAGGTGCAATGTCTTTTTGCCGCATTTAGCTTTGTTTGTAGCGTGCAAGGTGGTGACAAGTTAGTTGATGAGTGAAAAAACGATTCCTCAGACTCTTTTAGTCTTTAAGCCACTCCTGTCAAGGGATTGCCACATGAGTATCAAATCTACACAACAACTTGGCGCAGGTTTTACACCAAGCTTTTATCCAGGCTTAGGACTGGCATTGCACCCAGTGGCTGGGAATCAAACCCTGACCTTCTGCATGGTAGGTGAGAAACCTACCACTGAACCACAGTCTGTTGGACAGGAGTGAAACATTTGCAGCACCATCTGCTGTTTGAGCTGCAGCATGACATCTGATGTACACTTGCCCAAATCTCTTAGGAATTAGGATCAATTATAATAATAATAATAATTATTATTATTATTATTATTATTATTGCTAATAAATTTCTAAAGTCCAGTTAATTCACTGACATATTAACCAATATTACATTAACCCTTTCCACATCATATTTAAGCATTTATGCATAAAATTCATCTTCAACATGGTCTTTATTCTGTTCAGAGTAGCAAAACAATCTATTAGTTTTAGCCTGCATCCCACAATTGTTCTTTTTTCGTTTTTTCTTTTTTTGTGTGTGTGTGTAAATATCCTGCCTTCTAATATTAGATGATAGATATCAGATGTTCAGCAAGTTCCAATCTCAGAGTTTATCCCACCAAAACAATCCTGCAATTATTATAACAGCCTAGATGTATATTTAGGGCAGAACACAAAGCCTGGAAACCTCAACAGAATTTGGTTAAAAAAAAACTCATAAAAAAATAAATGGGTTTATCTGAACATGTGCCAGTTTCATTGTCTGATATTATTAGCGTGGTATTCAGGATGACTTCCAAACGACTCCCTTTTGTGCACTATATAGTGCACTGACTTGGTTGGTCATGCCATTTAGGACACAACCATGTGAACTTTTTTTTCCCCTCTCTCTCCCAGGCTGTAATCGTCTGCTGCTCGCTACACACACACACACACACACTGCAATGGATCGGTTAGCTCTAAACTCCTCAATGTCATCTAGTTAACACATTTTGCTGCAAGGTAAAACATTTCTTTTTGTGAAGTGACAATGATATCGTGTTGAAGGATGAAGCAAAGAAGTCAGGGTGACAGTTTTTACCTCTCATGCTGGTTAGCTAGTTTCCTCTCATGACACACACATACAGAGTGTAGCTAGCCATGTTTTAGCTACCAGCTAGGAACACACCTACCTGCTAATATAATGTTTAATTGAGTTATATCCACATTTGTAGGAAATAAAGTCTGTATATGTGTTGTTTTATGTTAGCTGTATGCTAGGTGCTCGGTGTTACTGACCAAGTTAGCATGTTATCTGTGAGCTCTTGGTCCTTTTATTTCAGGGCTTGCTAGTAAGGCGCTATGCTAAGTCTCTTTTATTGCTAGGTTGTAAGCCAGCTAAGGTTAATCGCAAAGACAAGAATTTTCTAAAGCTTTAAAGACGTGTTATTAGGGATGTAAGCATATAAGTGATGTTAGCAATTTAAGCCGACTAAGTATAATAAGTTGTATAATAACTATATTACTATACATATTAAGTTATAGCAGAAAGTGCATATTATTCTTCCATACTATATAGAAAGCAAAGGGTTTTAGATTTATATGCTGCAATATTAAAATATCACACCAAACCGAAAATAGGTTAGCTGTAATAGAATAAGACATTTCTGTTTTACATTTTAATACAATCTAAGTAGAAATAGGCTTAATAACCCTATATTAGGTTTGTGTAATCTTATTTCAAGAAAGTATTGATAAATTTACCTAGATTCAAGATATTAGTTTTAGAAATATATTACTTATAAGGACCAAAACATTTCTGTGAATAGAACATTTGACTAGAAATAAGCTTACAGATCTAATATATTTAATATTTGGTTTATTTTAAGAAATAAAAGACAGATAGTTCAGTAAATTCAAGAATATCTAACCTGCTAAGATGCCATTTTTGATGTGTGTGTGTGTCTGTCTGTCTGTCTGTATGAGTGAGAGAGAGAGAGATATACAGTCCATCCACACTAGTGTGCAGTAAACATTTATAATAGTTAAAATATTTATAATAGTAATAATGCATAAGTCAGTACAGTTTTAGTGTAGGCAGGTGGAGTTCAACTAACCTTTGCACTTCAGCACTAGATGTATTTTAGATTGTGTAATTTACCTCAAACAATCACAGTACATTCGTCATCATTTTTATGTCTTAATGTTTATAATATAATTCATTTAAATGAAGCATGTTGACCATGACACCTTCTTACAATATATTGTGTAAAAAAAATTATATCCAATCAAAAGTAATGGATATATGTTGTTATATCCAAAACATCATAGCCAGGGACTATGAACTATAAAGGATTTTTACAATATCTTGTAGTATCTTACCATATACATTTGTGAATATAAAAAAAAAAAACGACTTAACAAATAAAATGTAACATTTTCTTATTTAAAAAAAACCCCCAAAAACTCAGAAAAAAAACTTTGGGGGAAAAAACAAGAATATCTGACCATTTATTTTAATTTAATTCACTTCAATTTTTATTTGAATAGCGCTTTTAACAATTGTCATTGTCGCAAAGCAGCTTTACACAATCAAAAAAAATATTTAAGTTTGTATAGAATGTGAATGTGTATAAATCAAAATGGTCAGATATTTTCTCATATTTAAACAAAATTATTAACAAATTATAACACATTTGTTTAAAACCTCTGTGCAATCACAGGTCCAAAATAAACAAAGTTTATAGCCTAAGATTCACTGACATTTTCTAAAGGCGTGCTGTCATGTGACTAGGGCTTATCTAATATTTGAGAAAGAAACATGGCGGATGCAGAGTTAAACAGAGAGTGAAGTAAAGTTGAGTTCACACACCACAGCCATTTAAAAGATCATAGGATTATTGTTTACATATACTGTATTTACATAAATTAGGCTTCAGCAAGTCATGCACTTTTAAAAAAATGCTTTTATATGTTTATCATTTTTGTATTGTATCTTTTATACTTTAAAAAAAAGGTTCTTTTACATATATGTCTTAGGTGAATCGAATAATTTTCGAAAAACAAGTTTGCTTCACCTAACTTGATTAATCTTAAATATCTTCTTTTGATATCAATATTGAAATATATTTTAGAAATAAAGCATAATGGGATATGCAGTAAAACCTCGGATTACGAGTAACGCGGTTTGCGAGTGTTTCGCAAGACGAGCAAACATTTTTAATAAATTTTAACTTGAAAAACGAGCATTGTCTTGGTTTACAAGCACCAAGTATCATATATCACGCATGCGTTTCTTAATTTGACGCCAAGCGTCACATGAATACAACTGAGCCAAAATTTTTTCCCTCTCTTGCGCTGCGGGTAATCATCTCCCCTGCTGGGTCTTAGTGCTCGTCCCTTACTGGTATAATCAACTTCTGTGTGTTTTTCTTTCTCTTGCGCTGCAGAGTGTGTGTGTTATGTGTGCGCGCATAGTAATTTGACACCGTGCCGGTTCTCACACACACACACACACTCTCTCTCTCTCTCTCTCCTTTGCTGTGTCAGTGTTTGAGTGTGTGTGTTGTTTGTGCCCGCGCATAATGCAGGTTCACTCTCTATCTCGCCTTTAATGTGTGTGTGTTTTTCTTTTTCTTGCGCTGCAGAGTATGTGTGTTGTGTGTGCGTAATTTGACACCGAGCCGGTTCACACACACACACACACACACACACACTCTCTCGTGTCTTTGATGTGTGTCAGTGTTTGAGGTTGTGTGTTATGTGTGTGTGCACTTAATTCGACACTGTGACGGTCCTCACTTTCTCTCTCTCGCCTTTAATGTGTTTGTGTGTGTGTGTAAAGCAGAGAGGGGGTGCTTCACTCACACACAACCGGTACGGTGTTAAATTACGCGCGCATACACATTACACACACACTCCGCAGCGCAAGAGAGAGAAACACACACACACACAGAGCGCCTGTGCGCATAAATGGAAACACTTATCTGTCAGGATTTATTTTTATTTTTTAATGGTAAACTGCAGGTTAATTTGGTTTATTTTTACTTTACATTTTGTGTATTTATTTTTATGTATTTATTTTTGGGGGCTGTGGATTGAATAATTTGAATTTCCATTATTTCTTATGGGAAAATTTGCTTTGATTTACCAGTGATTTGGAATATGAGCCCACTTCTGGAACAAATTTTGCTCGTAATCCGAGGTTCCACTGTAATTTTATAGAGAAAAAATAATCAGTCCTCAAGTGATGTGATGCTTTTGCCGCTTCAGAGCTGATAATTTAACAGTCACAGACCTGTACTGTTGCACTTGAACTGTTTTATTTCTCTATACCAGAGCAATTTGCTCAGTTACATTTATTCATTCCTTCTTCTTCTATACCACTTCTCCATTCCTGGATAATTAAAAATCACCTTAATGAAGATCTTAATCAAAGAGGTTAAAATGTCATAACTAAATGCACTAACCTTGCAAATTTCTTTTTTTTTTTTCTCAGGTGGACAGGCCGGAGGCTGTTGCTAGCCGCTCCAGGCAGAAGCCATGCAGCAAAAGAGAAACATCCAAATCATAGAATGGGAGGACTTGGACAAGCGCAAGTTCTACTCTTTTGGCGTCTTCATGACTATGACCATCCGTGCTACAGTCTACCCTGCCATGCTCATTCGCACCAGGCTGCAGGTTCAGAAGGGAAAATCACTTTACAGCGGCACCTACGATGCCTTCCGGAAAATCCTGCGAGCTGAGGGGGTTCGGGGTCTTTACCGCGGTTTCATGGTGAACACCTTTACACTCATATCAGGACAGGCGTATATCACGACGTATGAGCTGGTGAGGAAGTATGTCTCCAATTACTCCAAGGACAACACTGTAAAGTCGCTGGTGGCAGGAGGGTCAGCATCGCTGGTTGCTCAGAGCATCACGGTTCCCATCGACGTGATCTCTCAGCAGCTCATGATGCAGGGTGAAGGGCAGCATCTGACTCGCTTTAAAGTCAAACCACAAGCAACATCTGGAGCGAAGCACAGAGTGACTTTCGGCCAGACGAGAGACATTATAGCTCAGATATTTGCAGCAGACGGGTTTCGTGGGTTTTACAGAGGATATGTGGCGTCTCTTCTCACCTACATCCCCAACAGCGCGGTCTGGTGGCCTTTTTACCACTTTTACGCTGGTGAGTTGTTGAACATCTCTAAGTGGTTGGTTAGTATTGATGATGGACAAGTTTAAATTCAAATTCAAACATCATAGACAGTACGATATGCAGTAAAGTGCTTAGACAACTACTTGTGACATTAAAATAAAAGACTATGTATAGGAAATAAATATGAAAAATAAAATAGAAGGTAAATTTACCTAAGAAAGAATAAAATAAAATATAAAAATAAAATAACTGTACAACAAAAATACACAATATATAAATATATAAAGAAATATAGAACAATAAGAAACAGCTGTACAAAGTAGGTATAGATTTATGGCATTTTTGTGTGGAATGAAGTTAGATATAAATAGTAATAATAAATGGTAATGTCCAAGGTTGTGCAATCCACATATTTAAAGTGTATTGTGCGTGCAAATATGCTTAAAAGTGATTTATTTAAAGTGGCTTGTGAAAAAGTGATTTAACTAATGACCACGAAGTGCAGCTGTGCAGTGACCACTAGTGTAAACGAATGTCTCCTCAGTCTCTCTGTGTTGGCCTTCAGGGAGCGGAATCGCTTTCCTGACCTCAACAGAGAGAACAGTCCTTTGCTGGGATGGCTGAGGTCCTTCACTATCTTTCTGGCCTTGGTCCAGCACCGCCTGCTGTAGATCGAGTGCAGGTCAGCGAGCTCGGTGCGGATGGTGCACTCTGCTGATCGCATCACCCTCTGTAGAGCTCGTCTGTCTTGCATGGTGCTGTTCCCGAACCAGGTTGTGATGTTTCCCGTCAGGATGCTCTCTATGGTGCAGGAGTAAATGTTCCTAAGCACCTTGGAGGGCAGTCTAAAGTCTAAACCACGGTGTTGATGTGACAGGACCATGACAGGTCCTGCGTGATGTAAACACCGAGGTATTTGAAGAGTTTAGAGAAAGCTCATGTGACACGATTGTTTCAAACAGTAGAGTATATTTACGTTTTGTTATTAATTAATTATGTTAATTTTATTGCTATTAATTATGTTAATTTCAGACACAAATAAACTAAATGATGAAACAGTCAATAAAAACTATCGTAAAAAAAATACTTAACAAGTGACGTCTGTTTTTACTCCATTTATAAGAACTGTAACCTGTTATTAAAGTGTAATACAAGGGACAAGTCTACACCTGGGTTCTTAAGCTATAATCTTTTAAACTTGTGATTTGTTGATTCATAATATAAAGGGCACTGCATCTCAGATGACTTTGTACTCATGAAGACAGATTAATGAAATGTGGCCAACAGTCTTGTCATGGCCTACAGGGATAAATAGCATGTTCTATTTCATCCATCAGTTTCGTTTTTTATAAATGTCAGTATTTATTTAGTAAGTAAAGGGAATCTGTAATGTTGTATTTGTGTGTTCGGAAAAAAAAAATCTTAAAAAGATTGTCCTCAGTTTGTCCTTAAACACTTGAGCACGCACCTGTCTTACCCTGAGGATTTGCTACAGACTGATCTTGACCTGAAGAAAGTTATTTGGGTTGTATTAGGCTTTCTTTTCAGATCCCACCTGTGCTTGTCCTAAACATGTGCAGTGAATATCAACACACTGTTTAGAGCAAACCGTGTAGCCTGGTACAGGGCATCCTACGTTGCAGAGTTTATATCGTATGCAGAAATATATCAGTTTATAACTAAATATGATGTAACCTTTGCTTTTTCACAGAACAGCTCTCTAAAATGGCGCCGAATGACTGCCCGCATTTACTACTGCAAGCAGTGGCTGGACCACTGGCAGGTGCCACTGCCTCCACCGTCACCAATCCAATGGATGTAGTCCGAGCCAGGGTTCAGGTCATTAACGTTTTATAAGTCTTTAGACATTAAAACTTTTTTTTTTTCCTCTAGCATGGGCTTTTTTTTATCTTTGTCTTTGAGATTTTAAGTGAAATGGTCACTGTTGAATTGAGAACTAATTTGCACATCACAGTATAGGCTCAGATAGTATAATGCATTGGATGAATTGATGAATCTGGTCTCGTTCTGGGACACATTCAGGATGTGGTTTAAATTGCAGACAAACCCCAATGCAAGCGTAATTATAAATCTAGATTTGTTACAGAATTAAGGATTGTTTAAGAGAAGTGGTTCTCTAGTGACTGCTGAATGTGTGAATATTTAATAAAAATTTTATGCTGTCTCTACATTGACAGGTTGAAGGCAGAACATCAGTCATTGAGACTTTCAAGGATCTGCTCAGAGAAGAAGGATCCTGGGGGATGACCAAGGGTCTCTCTGCCCGCATCATATCCTCCACTCCTACAGCAATAGTCATGGTCGTCGGCTACGAAACCCTAAAAAAACTGAGCCTCCGGCCAGAGCTGGTCGATTCCAGACACTGGTAAAAGGAGCTGTTGTGTCTTAGCCGTCTCATCAGCGACTTCCTCTGTCCACATCATTCATTTCAGCTTGGGTCTTTTAACCATGTTGCCTCATGGCTTTTCACTGTGTCTTTGATATAATTTTATAATTGATGGTAACGGGAATGCTTAATTTGTCATTACTGTCAGAGAGATGTTTTAAATGGGAAATGCTGCTCAGGTCTATGAGCAACTCTTCTCACTAGAAAATTTTAAAATATTTTATTGGATAGAGGGAAAGTTTTATTGTGTAATAATTTATTTTTTGTTACAAGCTAGATATCTAAAGTTTTTGATTTCAGTGGGGAAATTTTTATTTCAGGATTATTGTAAGTGGTACATGTCCTTTGCCAGTTTGTGTTAAGTACTGCACTGGATATTGCTCCATCTGACATTTCTTTAACATTCTTGTTTCTAATCAAGTGTCATTAAATTAATTCTAAAAGAAAAAGCATATTGTTTGAGTGTAAGATACGTGTACTGCTCTCAGAATGCACAATATGTGTATACACATACACAAACCTATAATTTGTCAGAACTTTCCTGTCAGTGTCACTCAGTTTTGATTATTTTACATTTAGCAAAAGTAGCTTCTTCAAAAGAAACTTCTGTCCAGAGGGATTTTAGTGCAAGACAGAGTTCGGTCCAGATATGCCGCTGAGGAGCTAAGGGTCTAGGGTTCTGCAGGGATATTTACATTTGTACATTTGTATGCATTTGGCAGGCTCATAGGATAACTCTTTTCAGCTCATGGGACAAACCAAGTAATTCGAGTAGAACTTTAACTGTGGCACTACTATAGGGAGTACTAGAGCACTTAACCACAACATAACTTCTGGAAAATTAATGGTCAGAACTTCTCTAAAAGCACATATCAAAGATTAAGTTTTTGGTTTGTCGTAGCAATTCACTAAATATCCAGCAGATGGCAGACAAACCGCATTTACTGTAGGAATTGTACTTAATACCAATTGCAATCCAGTCTCTTCTTATTGCATGCTTAATACAGCAGTAATAGAATATAATTATCCTTGTGCAACACATTAAACCTTTATTAAAAATTTTAAATTCACAGGCTTTTGTGTATACCTTCAGTAAAATGTATCTACCTTGTCTATATTTAATAATTTACTAAATGCATGAGTATATAAATACAAATAAAATGTCGTCTTTTGACACCTAATAGAAAAACATCTTCCATTGCCCACTCACACACACGCGAATGCACCTTCAGTCTCTGAGCCGGTGCGCAGACTCCCATGGTGCTGTTTTATAAAAACTGACTCAGCCAACTGAATGAACTTTCACTCCGCTCTAATTTCGTGCTCTGTGGGAGAGCGAGGAAGTGGCTTCCTCAAATCTGTGTACTTCATCATGTGGATATTGTCCAGTCTGTTGGCAAAAAAATTGCTTCATCCTCAGGTCTTGGACAAAGAAATGGTCATGTGTTTCTTTTTCAGATAATGTGCTATGATATAGAGAGTGGGGAAAAAGTCAGAGGAATTTTATTTTGTATTTTAATATTCTTCCAGTGTTGTGAATCTTTTCAGGTTTTTTGGCTTTCTTCCACGTCCCAATTTCAAAGTAATGTGTGGATTGGCTGTGCTACTATTATCCATAGGTTTGAATTCAATTCAATTCAATTTTGTTTGTATAGCGCTTTTAACAATTGTCATTGTCGTAAAGCAGCTTTACACAATAAAAAGAAAATTTTGGAAATATGTATGGAGCTCTGTTGGATGGATTGGCAGGATGTATTACTCCTCGCACCCGGTGTTCCAGAAATTTCCAACATGTTTGAATGTTGGTACTTAGTTAGTAACCTAGTAATCCAGTGTAAGGATATATCCACTGATAGAAACGTCTATGCTTTTTTATAAGCCGCTCTGAATAAGAGCGTTTGCCGAATGCCTAAATGTTGGATAAAGCAGTTACTGAAGACCAATAAAATTAATGAAAGCAATCCATTAAAACAAGTAGTTAAAGCTTATCTTTAGATCAAAGTCTCTAAATTAGTGCTAGAATGTAAACGTCTTCAGAAAGCATTTTGCTCTGGTCATGTTGGTGGTGAATCTGAAGTATATTCCAGGACTGGAGTGTGAGGAAACAGGAGAACGCAGAAAAACAAATGAGACAACATGTACATTGAAAGATTATAACTTCTTTGATTCATCAGATTACTGAGAACTGCTTTAGAACTGAGATTTTAGTTGTAAAGCATGTAAACTTTGATGCTACATAAATTATGCAACTGTGATGTGATCTACAAAATACTATGGTACTCCTCTTTTGGTAAATATTATAAAACAGAGTTTTATAGTTACCACTGATGGACTAGAGGCTAGAGTGCAGCACTCACATTACCACGCCCTGGGTTTTAATTCCAAGTCGGTCCCAAGCCCCCATCAATTAGGGAGGGTTACATCATGTGTACGTCCAACAAAAATCTCTGCCATATTAATTTTGCATGTTTGGTGATTCTCGGTGGCCATTCCCAAAATAGGGAGATTATGATGTGAGATTACATTAAACAAATAATTCCTGAGAATTTTTTTTTCAGATTCCGCCAAAGCGTCCATTGCTCCTGGGTCCGTTATCTGCTCCACTTCAGGTTCTGGATCTTGTAAGGATTCTGATAGGTTCTTTTGACACAAGGATCTTATACTGATCCTCAGGTCTCCCTTTATGAATTCCAATTGTAAAAATTTTTTCAAACGAATAATCTGAAAAAACTTGCTCACTCATCATCTACACTGCTTTATCCTGTATTCAGGGTCAAGGGGGCCTGGAGCCAATTTCAGGAAACTTCAGATGGAGACTCCAGATCCCAGGAGGCACAAAAACAGGGTGCCAATCCATCGCAGGGCACACACACTTACACACACACATTCACACACTACGGGCAATTTGGAAACACCAAATGCATCTTCGAATCTGCATGTCTTTGGACTGTGGGAGTAACCGGTGGAAACCCACTACGCACAGGTAGCACATGCAAACTCAATGCATAGTAGGAAGACGGGAATTGAGTCTGGCCAGGAATCGAACCCGGACCATGGAGGTGCAAGGCAACAATACTAATCACTACACCACCATGCCCCCCACCCAAAACCTTCTAATAGTAAATATGCTTAGGACAGAACCTGGAGAGGCAACAACCCTACATACTGCATCACACTTCTAGCTTTTTTCTCCCATATTTTCTTATTCCATGTCTTTTAGATTAGTCTGTGTCACTAGCAGTGTTTAAACTGTAATCAAATCTTAAATGGATGCAATGGCAGGAAGATAAAACCTATTGACCTGACAATCACACACTGTTAATGTTAACTGTCTCCTTTATCTCTCGGCCGAGGCTTGCTGCTGACTCAAGTTCTCGGGTCCTCATCACTGCTTGCTTCATTACTAGTGATTTAATAAAAAATAAAAAAATTAATAAAAATTTAAATATACAGTTTAAAATAAAACCAAACACACTATACTCAACAATCTCAATCATTTCTATAATTCCCCTCATGGGATTAATAAAGTATATACATCTATCTCACTGTAAATAATTGCACAAATATTATGAACTATACACAATTAACACACCTTAATGGTTCTTTTTGGTTGTAAGCAAATATTGCTTCATAATATTGTACTGAATGCATGAATGGAAAGCCTAATGCTTCTGTCAGTGATTAGTGATTAGCCTGAGGTCAGCATAGACAAATGATAGTCGAGAAACATTAACACGCTGCTTGCATCAAATCAATGTGTAGTCAGGACTCCTGCACTCTGGAAAGCCCGGGGCTTAATCTATACACCCATGAGCATCATAAATCACTAAATACAGGACAACAGTTGTACCAGCTGCCCTAAAGAGCACTCACGCTCACACACACACGCACGCTTTATAAGTGTGATATTATTGGCGATAAGGGTTTGACACAGAAGGTCAGGCCCTTTTTTTTTGGAGATTCATGAGTGATGGATGTCCTCCATTAGTCAGTGACAGGTTTCTGGTTTAATCTGAAGATTGTGTGTACCACATCCACCTGAGGTCTGTCAGGTGAAGAAGAATGTGAAGCATACAAAAATGGCATTCGAATACATTAGATATTGTTAGATTGACTAAATCAAATATGGGCATGTTGATAGATACTCATCTGAACACAAACATTCGATAAATCTAATATGCAGAAAGAAAATAATCAATGACAGACAAAGTAAGTTACTGATAACATCACAAAGTATTATTTTCCAGTTATAGTACGTTCTGAAGTGTTATTTCTTTAATTGTTTAATTTGTTTTGAATTTCTGGAGAAAGATGATGCATGATTGTGTTTATAAACATTTACTCGCTTCAAAGCCTCTTTTGGAATTAAGCAATTAAGAAAAAAAACTCTAAAAGAAATCTAAAGGATAAAGTGTAGACAAGTGTAGAGACTCCTTCCAAAACTGCTAAGTAAACAGCACACTTCATCCATTCTGTATAAATACACAAGTCTACATATGCATATGATGTTCTTATCATAGACAGAATATTGTATCTAAACCAGTGTGTTAATACAAACCCGTGATTTAGCACTGTGAGAATTACTGTTATTGAAAACTAAAAACTATTACAAATTAAGAATTCAACATTTGATATTAAATACTAAATAACGGGCTTACTAAGAGGTCCGAGAGAACATTTAGAGGTTTAGCATATGCTGTTATACATATGCAAATCAACAGCTCTTGGACTCTTAGTCTCCGCTTGTAGCACGTTTGCACGTACACACAAAGAACAGCTGACGATCCAAATCGAACCTATTGATTAATGGGACAAACTGCAGCTGATGAGGTGAATGCATGTGTAGATGGGAGCTTTCTTTTTTCCTGAACACTTCCTGGGGGAAAGACAAAGTGCTTTCTGGCCTCACTCCACATTTATTATCAAGTGCTGTCCAGGAGGCAGTTTGTCAAGGAGATAAATGAATTGCTGTCAGAAAAGGAACAAATCAGACAGGACAGGAGGGTGGGCCTTAGTTTCTCTCTCTCTCTCTCTTTCTCGATTCTTGCTGTATTTCCTGGGGCACCCTTTCCCATCATTCCCATTCCTCCCTGCTAGGAGAGGAGGGTGCTAGAATAAATTGTTTGCCCTGGGAAATGTATTAAAGAGTATATTAAGTTTGGTATAAAGATATTTTCCAAAAACCCATCCAAAGAATAAAGCAGCATCTTAGGCCAAGGATTTGATTTCATAATTTACCGCAAAAAAAAACCTCTTTTAATCCATGTCTGGAAAATAGATGCTACAGTACATGATTCAATATACTTACATTCATAATCTAGTTAAAGGAAAACACACACACAAAAAGAATTACTCAATATAAAATTTCAATGCTTAATGAAATTTCCTTTTCCATTCCCTGGATGTTTTTTTGTTCCATCTTGAGAGAACTTAACTGACCATTGACCATCTTGTATACATTTAAAGACTGCATTTTAATAGCTGGACAGGAAAAACAATAAGAGGACTCATAAGGCAGTGCATCAGTGTAGGGAGGAGGAAGGGAGGGGCACTGTGACGCTCGTCCCACACACCCTGTCTTCACCAGTGGTCCAGAGGAGCATAGCACAGTGAGACAGAGACACAGACAGAGATTGGATTAGAGGGAAAGTATAGGAAAAGAAGAACAGCGTGTTGAGAGATTTACAAAGATTTTTAAAAATATATATATATATATAAAGCCTACTAGAAAGTTTCGTCATTTGTGCTTTTTGCCAAGTAGCTCAACTCAGATAAAGACAAAGATGCCTAACTTTGCAGGGAACTGGAAGATGAAAAGCAGCGAAAATTTCGAAGAGCTCCTCAAAGCCCTCGGTAAGTATTAAATCAGATCCCTTTTCTGTTTTATTTTACCCCTTGGACGCTTGCATTCAGGAGCCTGGGATTGCTCTGTGATCACATGGAGTCATTTGTTTCCTCTCTGTCTGGCCAGTGACATCTCCTGTCCTCTTGGTTTTTCAGTAGCATATTCATGGATTAAGAAGTGTGAAGAGTAAATCACTATTATTCTCAGCCTGTTGCACTGCCTTTGTTTCTTTGCAAGTGCATTTCATTCTTATTTAAATTCTAGGTTTCAAGAGGTATGCACTTTTAGGAATCTGAGTTGGGAAAAAAATACAAAAATAAGAAAGATTTTAATTCAGTTTTGAAATAAACACAAAGTATTTTTTAAAAGTCTTTATCATGCAAAGGTTTAATTAAATGCTGATGTTTATTGTGTGTTACTTCATTTAGATAATGAGCACCATTTTCTGGTTAGTCATAAAGTTTACGCTACAAACGGCAATCTGTATTTAACAATCACACCCCAACATTTTGGGTTGATGATTCAGCAGTTGAAGTTCTCGAGCTGAAACTGATTAATTTGGAAAATTGAAGGTTACACTTTCAAATCGCACAGACTGTGGTTCTCAATGATTTCTATTGTTTGGAGTAAAGAAGGTCTTAAGGGGAAGAAATTCACTTTGAAGGAGCATAACAGCCCCATAAAGAGGTCAGTCTGTTTAGAACAGAACTGTATACCGAGAGCCAGTAAGTACATAATCAGCCTGTGTAGAAATCTATTAAAGTGCACTGAGAACCAAAAAAAAAAAAAAGCCAAAAAGAGCCGTGACATTCCTTCTAGTCAACGCCTTGTCATTGCATCGCCATATTGGCAACATCTGCTGATAACGATCTGCTCTGTGGTGGGTTGATGGCTTTTTATACAGAAACTTACATACCACTGGCATGTACTGAAAAAACATGAATGCTGCTTACGGATGAGAAAAATGTGCCAATCATGTCACATAGTTCTCATTTTTCCCTCTTGATCAACACAAAGCAGCACAAAAGTTATTCTTTTACTCCCTCTGCATCAAAAAGACAAATCACATAATCGTACCAAGCATGAAGTATGAAGAAAAAAACAAGAAGAGAAACTTGAACACTACTGTGAAGTACAGTTCTTTAACTGACAAGAGAAATATTCGCCATGACACTTTATTACATTCATTAGGATTGGTTCAATTCTAGATGAATCTTTTTACTTAACATTATGAATTAGATCTTATAACCCAACATTGAAAATAATCACAAACGGGATGACTATTTTTTTTCTAATGCTAACATGTCCTGACATGTTTGACTTCTCTTATACCATAATTTGCCAAAACTAACGAAACAAGTTAGATCCTGTTTTCACTTACATTATAATATTAGTTCCTTTACTAGCATCTTTTTTTTAAAGATAAATAATAATAAAAAAAAAAAAAAAAAAAAATCAATACTGAGAAATATTTTCATGTCTGGGAAATTTACATCTCTTACAAACCACTGACTGTGGAGACTTTTTGCAATAATACACTTCATCACCATATTAACAATTAAGTCCCTGTGACAGGGGTTCCTATACAAAAAACGTACAGTATTAAGAGCGTACATTAATTTAAACCTGTGAATCACCCTGCAACCAAACTACATTGTCCAGCTTCTGCCCATCTCAATTATAATTAAGAATTCAACAGCTCTGTGGTACCTGTATGTTATACATTACAGTATGTTTAATATTATACATAGGGGTGAATGCCATGCTAAGGAAAGTGGCCTGCGCTGCGGCCTCCAAGCCTTCAGTGGAAATCCGTCAGAATGGAGAGCAGTTTTACATCAAGACCTCGACCACTGTCAGGACCACGGAAATCAACTTTCACATAGGAGAAGAGTTCAACGAGGAAACAGTGGATGGGCGAAAATGCAAGGTAATTGCAGAGCACTGAGATAATCTGAACCTGGCACACATTTTAAGCAAATTATAATTCTCACACATTTATAATTATCTTACACGTCAGTTTGGTTTCTGAAAAGCATTGCACCTTTTTAGATTGTATTTCATTATTAGCTATTGGATCAACATTCCTATATATATATATAGACATCTATCTATCTATCTATCTATCTATCTATCTATCTATCTATCTATCTATCTATATATCTATGTTTGTGTATTTGTTTAATTGTGTGACTTATTTTCTGATTAAGAATTTTTTTAAATATTGTTTTTTTTTTTTTTTTTTGGAAATTATGCCACCATGCCATTATTTATTTTTCTCTTATTTTTAGCAGTTCTAAAAATCCTGTCACAGTTTGCCTAGCAGCATAACAAACTTAAGAATTTTATTCTTACCAGCCTTTTGATAGCATGCTTAAATACTAGCTAAAGGCATTACTGAAACTAAATACAAAACCCAAACAGAGAAATGTTCATTATGCATGCATTACCTGGTTGAATGTGTTTTTATAAGCTAAACTGATATTTTTTTAATATTGTACTAGCAGGGCAAAGTAATGGCATAAAGCAAGTGTTTTGTCATGTATTGCACTACAAAAAAGGGAGCAGTGATTAATTATCACTAATACAGTATTAGGACATAGTGTATTATTTGGCAGATCAAACTGGAAAGACTTAAGTCACAAAAACATGCTTCTGACAAAATCATCATGTGACTATTGCATGACCCTTTTACTGAACTTAAGGAAAAATGCTCACATGATTGTAGGCAAATCTGTCTTCTAGTTATAAGCTTCAATGGGTTGTCAAGACCAAACACAGGCAGGTCTATGCCTGATTTATTGAGATTAATCTAAAAAAACCTCATCTTTACCTATTAGTTTGTTAGACAGGAATAAATGTGAAGAGCAACTCACTTAATATCACATTATGCACAGATGCAACTAATACGTTTGATTTCTATGCCCTACATCATTCCTTATAATCATATTTTTTTTTATCTTAATGTGAGATGTTATTATTAAACACCTTCAAGGAATTTAAATAAATTAAGGAAATCTAAAAGTTGTGTATGCGCTATAATTTGCCTAAATCACCCACATCACTAGGGTTTTAATCACCCAAGCTAATATTTGAAAGATTAATTCAACTTGAATTCAAATCAAGCGTTAATTGTTACATAACAAGAGCTCTAAAAAGTAATATGTAAAATGATTACTAGTAGACTTTTTAAACTTGTTACTTGTAGATGTAGAAAGAGGACACTAGTAGCCCACTGACCAAAATACTGCAACAAAAGCATATACTGTAGAACAATACACACACAAAACATTTCTACACTTACTCCATACTGTATATAACTACATATAAACACAAGTGTGATGTGCGTTCGATTTTTCAGGTTTTAGGTTGTTGTGCAGTGTGTAATGTGTAGTGCAGAAAGCAGAGAAGGGAGGACGGTGCCATCTCTCCTAAAGATGCAGTGTGTCCAGTAAACAGACAGTCTCAGGTAGCAAACTGACTTTGGCCCAGTAGTCATTTTGTTGTCAATTTGTATATTGGACCAAGATTTCTATAACTTTTTTTTTTTTTATCCACCTTGCCAATGCTGCCCCAAATCAGTTGGGTTAAGGTTTGGAACCAATATCATTTTGTCTGCTTGTCCAAAAAATGGGCAACCAGGACTAAGAGATTTTCAACCACCTTACATTCTACAATGCCAATGTTGGCTCAACATCAGTCAGTCTTGTGGGTCAGCATTAGATCTACATTAACTTCCCCTTTTGCCAGCATCTCTGGACCAAAGTTACCCCAATAATGTTTTAGGAGAGCCTCTCAAAATAGACATTGGGAAAAGGTTAGATTGCGACCTGGGGACATGTTTGACTAATATTGCAGATTATCTGTGAGCAGAAAGCTTCTCCAAAGCCTCTCTGTGCTTACAAACATACAGTATTCCAAAAGTCTTTCCCTGACTGCAGAAGAGAAAACAGTTTATGGTTTTAATAGAATCTCTAAGAATTATCATGGTTTTATCTCTAGACTGGTTGATATAGACATTAATTACACAAAGTGAAAACCAAAGTGACAAAATAAAGGTCTTTCTTTAGCCCGTCTTGGTTCCTGGCTGTAAAACCACATATTGGTCTTTGAGTAAATCTTCATGGTGGTCAGCCTGGTAGCAGATTTACTGGACAGTTTTTATGACAACTGTTTTTTATTGGTTACATAAAACCAAGAAGCAGCCAGGTTACATCCCAAGTCGTATGTTCCTTTAATTACTTGTGCTGCAAAGCCCTTCATTATGACTAACATAAACCTGCATAAACATTCACAGAGCTGAAACCCTCCTCCCCAACTTAGATTTTTAGTGAACATAACACTTACCAAGTGACAGATTTGTTGGCATATGGTTTCGTTACGACACCTTCTGAACTGATTTACATCCAAAAGTCATGGCAACTAACCTAGCTTAGTGAACTTCTGGTAAATCATAGTCCCACGATGGTTGTAATGCAGCAGTGTGCCAAATGAGGTTAAAGTGAATCTAATAAGTTTTCTTACAGAAACATCATAAAAGTGTTTTAGCTTGTGTCAGATGTCATAAAAAAATCTTCTATAAAGTGTGGTCCAAAAGTATTTTTCTCAGTTGAAAATAAACAAGGTTTTAGAATTTTAAAACATTTTAAACCAAGTAACAGTTGAATATGTTAACCGTTAAATATGAATGTTAATTATTAAATTTTGAAGATTCTGTGCTATTTCTAGAGCTCTATTTAGCTTTAAACATGTTCTTGATATTGAATGTGTTAAATGCTTTGAACAAAAGCTCACATTTTTCTTCCTGGCTAATTTCTTATGTTGAAGAATGTGTTAGATTGTGTTGGCTTTGATAGATTTGATCTAAAATGGATCACAAGGTCTTGCACAATCCTATGCATGGAATCCATGCAAGCTTAAGTGCACACTGCCATGAATGCAGAAAGGAGACATCCAGTATATTGAGAAACTCATGTAAAATGTACTCAAATTGTAAAAAGGCTACAAAATAGAATCATTTTCGCTAGTGCTTACAGGCTTTTGAACCCCACTGAAGGCCCTATGTAGCCTTCTAAACACAGTGTGTGTGAATGTTACCAATTTAATAAATTGGTTTTTCCTAAAGACTCTAATTAAACCTGAAAAGAAGTTTCTATCACAATAGTAAACCGTCACCATGGGTTACAGGAAGACACGCAGCAATGACTCCACTGTCTGGGGAAAAGTTCAGAAGCCCCATGAGGGAATCATGGGGCCATTCGGGAGCTTTTATGAAGGGAGAAATATTGCACTGACTCATAGGCAAGCTGTGATGATGTAGCAGGGTCAACTGTGACCGTGCCCTCGCCTCGACGCTCTTGTGAATTACACTTTCAGATCAATGGTTTTTCAGTCTTTGAACATTCCTCATGGAATGTCTGCGCAAACGTTATTTTTATGCTGATATCACGATCCTCCAACCTAAATGTATTTCAAAGAACCATCTTAAAGCACAGTAATTTATTTCACTATCAATTTGCCGACCAGGGCTTTATCTCTCTCTAGTCGCATTAACCTTTGAGCTGTTCACAGAGCCTGGCCACGTGGGAGACGGAAAATAAGATGGCCTGTAAGCAGACGCTGTTGGATGGGAACGGACCGAAGACGTACTGGACCCGAGAGCTGAGAGGGGAGGAGTTAATCCTGGTGAGGAACTTCTTGAGAACTTTTCATTTCTGACAAAATAGATGGTCTGTTATAAATATGTGAAATACTGTATCCTAATTACAGTGCACAGTGTATGACTCATATTTGCCAGACATTTTAGGTGGGGATATGGTGTTATCTGATTTCAAGGTGTACTTCAAAACATAAGGTAGTGGTTAAGGAGCATTCCGTGCATGTCAACGTGCTCCCATCAGAAACACTTCTCTGATTTCTCCTGAAAACTCAAGAATGCAGAATGGCCCTACATCTGGCCAGTTAGGTTTTATAGACCAGATGGACATCCGTAAATGGGACTAATAGCTAAGGGGAAGGCCTTACTCGAGAGGAGTGTTTCCTCCTAATTTCCTTGGTAGTCCCAGTGGGACATCGAATGTGTTCCTTACTTGATAAAACGAGTGTGACCAGCTTAACAGGGATGTTTTTTACAAGACTCACTAGTATGATGTCTGTGCAAATGGTTGCCCTTTGAAACTTAAGGATGCAACCAAAATGATATATTATTGGGATTGAGCAAATACAACTACAGATGTGAACAGGATGTACCCTGTATACAGTATATTCTATTAGGACCAAAACCCTGCAGTGTGAAACATAAAAGTCACACCAGTGGGAGGTTTCACTTTCATACAATATAGAAGATGTGAATATGACCCTTGACATTCATTAAAGTCAATGGTGGTGGCATTTACTATGTGTCTGGGTTAAACTGATTAGTTTTAGATGGTCATAGTTTTTCATAAGTCAGTGTGAACAGCAGAAAAAAATACCAGCACATCTGTATTTGAACCTTTAAAATAAATAAATGCAGATCCATATATAAATATTTCAAGAACTTAACAAATACAGATTGTAGTATTGCATTACATCCCAACTCTGTGTTGGATAAGTCAAGGTAAGAGAGATTTGGAATTCCAAATATAGACATCAACAAGATCCAAATTAGGTATTTGTTTGCTTTTCCAAATTACACCACCCTAAATCTCTCACTCTAACGATAAGCTCATATAAAACAGACTCCATTCTTTTTTGTCTACCATTATAACTTGTCGATAAGACATGTTTGACTTGCCCCAGGAAATACCATAATATGTAGTCAATGAGTGAGATATATTAGAGCTTGGCCTTGGGTCAGCATCATCTATTTGCCAGCAAAAACATGGCTCACATCAAGGTCATTCCTAGCTGGTAGGGAAACGTGTCTTTGGTGTATGTGGATGGATAAATTAGAACCAGGACATTTCTTTGCTTTCCATACTTTCTTCAGCCTTATCGTGCCATCAAAAGGGAATTTGATTAGTTCTGAATGACCGATTCCTCCATATTTGGAGCTCCAGTCTTTCATACATAGCATATAGACCAGATGCAGTGAACTTACTGGCATCAGTAATAAGTTTAATTAAATCTAAATATATTTCAAACACAAATTGCACTGTCACCCCAAGGACTCTGAGAAGCTGGCACGCAGCAGCCAAGTGCCTGGAGGTGACCCAGCTCCGGCTGTACTAATGAGCCTCATTGATCATGTTACATGGGGGAATGTTAGAGGAGCACAAGGCTCTGACACGCCTTTTGCTAATGTCTCCCAGGACGCCAGTGCAATGGGCAGATGGTCTGTCTTTTCTTCCATTTTTAAAAGGGTGACTGAGGCTGTCCAGCCCTCTTTTTCTGTTCTGGGACACAGATGGTGCTTGGTGCTGACAGCTACCCCGTTTGTGTCCTGCTGTGCCTTTTGAAATCTAATAGACACAGCAATGAGGTGTTGAACTATCCTGGTTTAATTCTTCTCCAGCAACACCATCACCTATATTGAACATGGACAACTTCAGTATATCGTGGTAGTCCTCATTTGGTGGGACAGTATTCGATGGGAACGTATAGTGGGAATGTAACTATGTTCTTCATCATCGTAATTGCACTCTACTCATGTATGAACACCATTACTCACTTTAGACAGTCCACATACTGGAGTGAATATTAAATTAACTGTTGCCTTCTATATTCCAATCATTTGTCTGAATAGAAACTGTCTATATAATTGCGTTAAAATGTCTCGCTCTATTTCATGCCTTAGATATTCGGAGCCGATGATGTGGTGTGCACAAGGGTTTATGTGCGTGAATAAGCCACCCCGAGAACCGGATGAAGAAATCAGTCAGTGCTCACAGGAGTGACACTTCATTTCCACTTTACATTACAGGGCCTTTTGTACCAATTTTTAAAAACCTGTGGAAGAGCTGTCTTACACATACTGTACTAGACATAGTATAGCTCTTTATACTGTACTCAGATAGTGCTTGGTGTAGGGCGTATAGACAAGTTTAATACTATGTAAGTGCTATTCATACTATAGCTTACTTTTTTTTAAATATGTTTTTATGTTTAAACATTTTGTACTAGTTTCATTAAAATGACTTGAAAGAAAATTGGTCTTTGTAGTCATTATTAAATTGTAGAAGTTTATTTCACAGCAGCAATAAAAACATGGCAGATTAAAAATCTTCAGGAAGAGAAAAAACTGTGAATTGTAGCAGTTAAAAATCGAAGGATTTACATTTTCATTAATTACATCATAGGAAATTATACGACTTAACACAGTTCCATACTGCTTTTATATATATATATATATACAGTATGACATTACAATACATCAAAATAACCCAAGATCATGCAGTATTTTCAGTGCTTTAATATTTTAAATTAAACAAAATGCAAATAATTACTGTTATTTAGTCAAAGCATTTAGTCAATGCTTTGACTAAGTAACATTAAGAAATTAGTATTTGGTGAAATAACCCCGATTTGCAATGATAGCTTTTATGCGTTTGGGCATGCTCTCCACCAGTTTTTCAAATTGCTGTTGGATAACTTTATACCACTCTATTTGCAAAAACAAAAACAGCTCAGCTTTGCTTGATGGTTGGTGACATCCATCGCCCTCTTGATAACATTCCAGATGTTTTCTGGAGTAAATTGCAGTGGTCTTATATAATATGCTATACATTGAAAATGATGGCCCACCCTGTAGATAGATACATTGAATGGATGGATGGATGGATAGATAATTAGATACTTTTTACTGATCCCCATTGAAATCCCACAACATAATATGAACATAACAGAACATCATATAATATAATCAAAGCTTAGTGTTGCATTTTAATATGAAATCAAAAGAAATCTTGAAAAGCTTGAAAGCGACCTGATTCTTGTGTAAACTTTCCTCATTCCTTCCTAGAGTAGCTAATAAGGTAATAAAGCATGCATAATAAAAATAAATACATGTCTGCAGAAGAGATTAAAAAGCCCAGGGATCAGAACCAGAACAAAAAAGTTTTGGAGAAATGCTAAACAGCTGGTGATTACAATTACATCACTTGAAGTGTTAGTATCCAGTTCCATCTGAAACTGATTAGGACGCCAGAGGTCTTCGATCATGTCAGAACATAGGTGTTCAATCACTAACATCTCTAAACATCTGGTTATAGTAAGAATATGAAAACATCTTATTATGCATTTCCTATTCCTTCCTGCTTTTACCACAGAGAACACAAACTTGATCGTTATAAACCCTTCTTTTGTTTAAAAGTCAAAGAAGGGCTAAACAACAATCCTCAGTAGATCGTCAAAATGTCCAAGAACATGAAAACAAATCCAGAGCATCACATTTCCAGTTGAGTATAGGGAAATAACCAAAGGTTAAGAACACAGAAACAAATCATCTATGGTATGAATACAGTGGTAAGGCCTGATGTTCCCACACCCAGTTTATGAGAAACAACTCTTTGACATGCTCCATGTGTAAAACTGGCCTGAGTTGAGCTTCTTACAACAACCAGTAATTTTTTTTTCTTAGGCTTTTAGCAGATAAAACAGCAACTTACAACTGCTCTTAATAAATATCTCTTGATGTTCAGATTTTAGTGTTTTCTTTCAAACTTCTTGTGTTTTAACTGTGATTATTTATTAAACCCTAAGGCCGATCTGATTATCTGGTAAATCATTAGCTTCCAATTTTTTTAATAAGTTCTTCAAATAAGAAATAGCACATTGGATCCGATTGTGCATGCTTTCCTAAAAAATAATTAAGAACAGAACAGTGGAATTACTGTTACCTCTGTGAAACGATTTGGATTTTTTTTTTTTTTTACAATAACTGAATGTTCCAAAGTGTTTATCTCTAACAGCACAGCAATTTACAGACAGTTGCAATTTTACCACATTAATAAATGACACACAACACTTTTAAACCATTTATTATTACATTTATGTCATGAAATTTCCTCAGCAGCCTTGAAGTTAATGAATAAAAATAGGTTGTGACATTATTCCCTCTGAATTCTAAACGTTTTTAAAATACAGAGCTTCAAACTTTTTGCATTCCATATAGAAAAACTGTATTGTGCCTTTTTACTTTCAAAAGTGGAAAAAATGCATAGTCCAAATAATCCAAAAACTGCATATCACTTAAAAAAGGAGGAAAAAAAATTAAAATTTATAATTTATATTTTTAAGGTAATGATAAGGTAATGAAATCTCCCCTACGACACTGGAAATGTGCACATATGTTTTAAAACATCAATTAGTATTTAGAATCTTTCTTTCTGTTTATTTCTCATTAGCCATAGTTTATTGTACTATAGTTAGATCAAGCATGGTAATATAAATCTGTAATAATGGCTGGCCAATACCAAAGTTGCACAATCTCAGATTTCATTCATTCACCTTTCCTCATACTCCTTATAGCACTCTTTTACCTAAGAGAAAACATAAAAATAAAAAAAAAGATGTTGAAATATGCCTGTCATCGGGGAAGAAAAACTCATTCGACATTCAGGTGCATTCATCAGCTGATTTCAGAGTCTAGACCTGACCAACTGAAGCAACCCCAAATCATAACACTGCCTCCAGAGGTTTGTACAGCAGCCACTATGCATGATGGAGGCATCACTTTACGCAAGTCCCTTCTTACCCTGATGAACCCATCACTCTGAATCAGGGCCAGTCAGGACTCATCAGATCGAATGACTTTTTCCATTGCTCCAAAGTCCAATCTTTATGCTGCATTTTTACAGTATGATTATCATCCTGTGAGTTCTCATCACATTGAGCACTGTGCATGGAAATGCTCTTATTTTCCACTATTAAATGTTCATAATTTCCAATGCAGGTCCAAGTGTTTAAGTGATCTCTGACAATTTCTTCCATAAAGTTGACTATCTATCCAGGTTTTTGATTATGTTTTAAAGGTTTGTTAACCCAGTTCCAGTCATTTTAAATCTCCTTAGTTGTTTTCCCGTCTAAAATGGCGACTTTGGTATGACAATATAGCTACAATTTTTACTTAAACAATAGTGTTATTTAAGGACTACAACTTACTGTATAATGCATCATTTACAGTCAGGTGATAACAAAAAACTGTACTACATGGTTCAGTTAAGCACTATGCTCTATTGAGTGCATAAAAATGTTCAGCAGACCCAGTTGACCTCAACATGGATTAGGATAGAAGAAAATATTAAGTAATAAAAAATACAAAAGTTACAATTCACACACACGAAAGCATGTGTTTTCTTGACCACATCACGCTTCGCAGACATTCCCGAATCAGTTCAAGTATTTCTGTACATGATCTTCAGAAAGCAACCAAGCAAGTCACACTGTGTACCGCAGGGTGAAAAAAGACTGATGTCTTTTTGACTCTATGCCCATCCAGCATGTTTTGAAGAATAAAGGGCATCATACTAAACCCCGATTTATTCATTTACAAACTGGGAAAAGTCAGTAAAACATTGAATTTTACTTTTGTCCCAATATTTTAGGCCACCACTGTAGACTAGAAAGATCTCAATACTGATTAGATTGGGCAAATACTCCCTCTGCTGTTGTTGGTATACAACTACAGGTAGTAAATTTGGAGATTTGACAAAAGTTTAAAAAGTATTAGGAAACACTGTTGGGAATGTTTTCTGTTCTATTTTCTTCTAAGCGGCATTTAAATCCAAGATTCGCTGATTATCAATTTTATTTTCCACAGTTATTTTTGAACATGCAGCTTTCCATCCCAAAGGCACCAACAGTGATCACAGATTAGTCATCTTCATTGTGCACTTCTTTTAACAAATGTACTGTAAAATATAAGTCATGACAGGAGACGTTTGATTTTTTCCTGTGAATTTTCCTGTGAACTACAACTTTGTTTTATTTCAATCTTTAAAACAATAATGAATAATACAAAAGTCTGTACATGAGAACATAGAAACATGCCATCACAGATTTTTTTTTCCTTTTCTAATATGCTTTACATACGTCTCAGCAGTCTTTACCGCACGGTGGACGAGAAAAGTGCGGCAAAAAGGAAAATTTCACAACTTTTTATACTGGGACTAAAAAGGGACAAGAACAGTGACATTCTAATTTCTAATTAGGATTATATTAGCACGGGCAGTGTCACAAATTTCCATATAAGGTTGAGTAAAAAAAATCCTTCAGATGAACCAGGAAAAAAAAAAAGTTTTCTACATACAGAACGTTCTTTAAAAGCCCAGACAAGTCACGACCACAAGGGGATGATGAGACGGGCTTAAAAAGTAAAAGAAATGAAAGGAAAGGAAAACCAGTATAACAATAACTTCCTTTGGTAAAAAAGGTAATTGTTTATAATATACAGACCAGCATCAGTCACATCTGCTAAGATAATAAAGTCTAAAAGGTGAACTACATTATAATGTTCATTTGAATATAAACAGTCTGGAGTATATACAAGTTATTTACAATATCAGAGATTCTGTGGTTGCAGTTATATTATGAAGCTGGTATCTTAGACATCTGGTAATGCATGATTATCTTCAGGGGCGTATAAATATTTAGGAACACAGATCTGTTAACATGTACAAATTCCCAACCTCAGTTTAAACCTCACTGCATCATCACTGTGCATTTCGTCTCCTATTTATTTCACAGATCGAGTCTGGCTGCAATGCACAATAGTGTTTGTGAGGACATGATTTACACTGAACCATGGGGGGGCAAAAGTGGGCATATTGCTAAACATTTACAACTTGAATTTTCAGGACAATATTAGGAATATAAAAATGGATCACACTGACCTGTGACATTTTTGGTACATCCTAATGTGTAGCTTCAGACTTTGATTACCGCCTGGAATTATTTATATATAAAAAAAATAAATTAAAAAAAAAAGGTTTTCTCCACGGTGATTGAAAGGTCATAAAGATGTGCCGAGACGTTCCTATCTAAAAGTTTAAAACAAGATTAAAATGGACAAGATTCAGGAGTCTGAAATGAGCTCCATCATGGCAACCAGCATTAAATCTCAGTGCTGCCCCAGACATCATCTTTTTAAAATGAAGAGCACCAGCTCTCTAAAATAACACATGGACAGAGTGTGTTATGGAGTGCTGCTGTAGGTGACCCGGTATCTGTTGATGTTCTGGAAGTGAAGGATGCAAGGGTCGCATCTCGTTTTACACGCCCGCAACCCGTCCTGGCCTTCTCCCATCAGCCATCGTTGATGCTCTCCGGCCAGATCATTGCTCACGTGATTTTTCTTCCATGCGTCTAGCCAGGTTTGGAAACGTTGGTGCAGCCGTGTGCTGACTTGCTGGTGAATCTGAACACAGGAGTAAAAATTTATTGATTACCCCACCCTCTCTGATACGAGTGTCCATAAAACACCATTACTGCTCCTGTTCTTAATAGGTGCACACACTGAGAAGACATAACATTAAATAACACTGATATACTCTCCGCGCGCAAAAAAAAAAAAAAGTTGGATAATTACTGCAGTGATTAATATGGTTCAGCCTGCAGCAAGTTATTTAACCCTAACTGATGCAGTAAAACGCTTCTTATGTCTTACACAACCATGTCAAATGACATATTCTGTAGTCGTGGCAGGAAGATGATTCTCTGTTTTGGCAAGAGTCAAATTATTGTCCTGCATTAAACAAAGAAAACAACTAAAATGCCTGCTAAAACTATTAACATTGGATTAAGAACTGAGTAATGCATTAGTAAAACCTGGGAGGATAGTGGTGAACCATCATGGTCAAAGAAAAAATCTGAGATCACTTGAACGTTCGATGAAATGAAACCGTTAAAAAACAAACAAACAGAAAAAAGATGTTTTATAGGAAAAGGAAGAGCATTTCATGTTTGTGAAAGCGACAGTTAAACTGTAGACACCGGCACCTCTGTCTAAGCATAATTTAGATGATAACACTGATGTAAAGGCAATTCCTCACTCAGGGGATTTAGATAGTGGAAATTAATGTGTCTGGGAACAATAGAAACGTTCATCCTATTGCTCGGAAACTGCGAGTTTAAATCCAGACAATGCCACAGCCATCAAATTTGGCCATGTTCTCTCTCTCTCTCCCCTATCAATCACAGTGATACTAGCCACGACTGAAAGATGAGCTCATGCATGCGGAATGAGCTTCACATGTCTCAAAGGAAACCTCCCTAGTTGGTAGCTGTCATAGGATAGCGCAGAGCTGGATGCTGGGCATCTGAAATCATTTAGATTAATGCTTAGACTTAATGCACCCAAGACCAAAACAGTATCTGAAGTTTTTTTTTTTTTTGGGTTAGAAGATACTGAAATTGTACATTTTGGAAATAAGCACACACTGCATACTGTTATTTAATTAATCCTGACAAATAAATAGCTTTTGCTACAATTAATTAACACCGAAGCCCTCGTTTCCAAATGGCCTGCATCAAAGAAAACAACTAAGGAGATTGCTGTATTTACTACAGTTGGCTTAAAAGCTGTGCAACCATAAGAACACAACTTGTCGGTGAGACTAATCAGAAGAAAAGAATGCTAGGTAGCATAAAGGTTGGATGGAAAAAGGGTCATGTGGTCTGATGAGTTCAGATTGAACCTATTCCAGAGTGATGGGTGCATCAGGGTAAGACGGGAAGTGCAGAAAGTGATGCACCCAGTTAAATTTAGGCATTTGGCAGACGCCATTATCCAGGGCGACTTTAAAATGAGACATTTTTATCTCATTATACATCTAAGCAGTTTTAGAGTTAAGGGCCTTGCTCAAGGGCCCAACAGGGACAACTTGGGGGTCGTGGGATTTGAACCTGGGATCTTCCAAACCATAGTTCTATGTCTTAACCACTGACCTCTATGCACCCATAATGCATAGTGTCTGTACAAGCCTCTGGAGGCAGGGGTAGGACCTGAGGTTGCTTCAGTTGCTCAAGTTTAAGCTCAGCAACTTTATATGGAGATAAAATTAAGACAGCTAACGTTGATTTTTTTTCCCTTCCCTGGCAGAGGCATATTCCAGGACTTAAATAGTAAAGTAATTAAAATTAAGGGGCGTTCAAATGAAATATCCGTCTGTGCAACCAGTTAAATCGGTTTATCCTAGATGATTCATTTTACATCTACAGTAATCCTTTTTCAATTAAGAAGCTCCTGAGCAGATGGTCAAAAAATATATGAGTGATATCATCTTCCTCTCTCATCTTGATAATTAACCTGCCAGGAAATGCAGAAATTACGCTGCGGGTCAATGTGTAATAGTCGTTAAACATTTAGCTGAAAGAAAGGGTGGAGAGAAACACACAGTGCCTAAAGATACTAGTATTGCATACACTGCACAAGTCTGGGTTTAAACTCCCTTTATTAAAACGAGATTCATACTCCAAATCTCCGAATAAAACTTGGCATCTGGAGATTAAAAGTCGCAGTCATGCGCATACCTGATGAGCTCTCGAGAGCGCCGTGCGTCTGTACATATAATCCTCCGACTTAATAACGTACACCATCTTGTAGGAGTTGAGCTTAAACATGCATTCCATTTTCGGGTCGTCCGCGCCATCCGGGGTTTTCTTAGCTGCCTCGCTCGCCGCCTCCCTCATCTGTATGTGCAGGCCTCTCTGGCACTTCCTGATCCGTCTAAGGTTCCTGACAAACAGGAAAGGAAACATTGCGTTAAGGTGTAACGTTACCCGCAAAGCCGTCTTGTCACAGCACGTATTGCAGAACACATCACGCAACCCACGCACCAAGGCTCAGCCTCTCAGTGTGATGAGAAAGAAACACCCAATCATAAATCATAAACGAGATTATGTACAAAGTCTACAGTGCACCTCCGTTTGAGTCAGATATTCCCTTAACAGGCACATATCCGTGGCAAGGCGTAGTTTGATCAAATAGGAATTCAGATTATGGAAAAAAAAAGAGAAAATAAATAGAAACACATATAGAAATAATCATAATAATAATGAATAAAATCCCCGCTTCAATAAATACTAAAATTAGAAATGTACTTACCACACGGGTTACAGGTGAGAGCGGGGACTGAAACCATGAATATTTTGTATTCAGGACTCCACTTTACAGAAATTGAGATGCACTAGCCAATTCTCAATAAAAATAAGAAATGACAGTTAAAAAGCCACGATAGGAGTTACTTGAATGTAATTATCAGCAGTTCAAACTTGATTATGACCATGCATAAAGACCTGCTTGCCCTTTTTTTTTCTGGAGTTGGTGTTGCATTATTTTATCCAGGGCAAACTGTGAAGCAACATAAATGTGAAATGTGGGTTAAACACAGCCTAAACTGCCCAGTCACACACCCATAAGAAGATGCACAAAACAGAACAAAACCCAAAAAAATTATAATAAAATAAAATAAATAAAAAGTATCACCACATCAAAAAAAAAAAAAAAGACAAAAAAAAAAACTTGGCGAAAACAAGTTGTCAGTATGGATGATTAAATATACATATGAAAAAAAAATCTTGAATAAAATCTTTGGCATTACACATACTGAGACATGCAAAGCCAAACCACAACAATAACGGATGAATACACAATCCATGAAAACATCCTCCCATGCAAGTGCTTAAACTTTAGAAAAGAAATACACGCACATTTGAGGATACAATTCAGACCAGCATTTTATTGACAAGCTCCCCCATCTGAAATACAGCTGTATGGGAGTCACACACCATGGCAAGTTAGACTTCTATCCACAGCAGCGCTCTGTAAATGCACAACCCCAACCAAAAGCACACACTTCAACGGGAGCGCACTGCATCTCTGAAACATGTAACACAGGGGGTTTTTGTTTGTCGTTTTTTTTTTTTTTTTTTTTTTTGCTGAGAAAAGACTGAAATCATAGAGACCTTAAAACCACAGGAACACATAAAGCAAACACATTGAGTATTTATACTCATATCATTTCTGAGAAAATCATTACATAAACATAAAGCATAGATTTGTCATTCGTCATATATTAGATTTTTAATAATGTGTCTCATATCTGTATGCCCATTGCCACTTTATAAGGTTATGCAAAATCGAATGAAACTGCTTAAGGCTGAGCCCGTTTTTTGTAATTTTACTAACATCATTTTTTTTTTATTTGCTAATGAATGAAAGAAACAGGACTGTTTACAAGTCTATTAAGAATCGTGGTATAAAAATAGTTCTCCATACTTACATTGAAAATACAAAGATTAAAATTATATGCACTTCTCCAGTTACTTCCAGCATTACAGTTGTAACAAAGGCAGTCAGCACTGAATAATTAAATGCAGCATATTTTGCATTAAAAAAAAGAAAGAAAGAAAAAATTTCATGTTGAGCAAAATGTCTGAAATAAATAGCAATGCTCTAAAGACAACATTTCAAACTTACAATATGATTCATAAATAAACTATATACTAGTTTTTTTTAAGCTCCAAGTCCAAGGACAGTTTGATGATTTCCCTGCTTACATAATTATAATAATAATAAAAAAAAAAATCACTGAAGGAAACTCACAGAAATCACCAAACTGTGCTGAACTGCAGCAGAAATGAGCATCCTAACACCTCCGGATTAAATATGCAGAATAGAAAAGCAACTATACACCCACTGAACATTTCTGCATTGCGCTCGAGTTATAATGCCATCGGAACACGCTAACATGAGTGGCGTGGTGCTCACACGTCGGGGAAGATGATTCGCTTGATGCTCTGCAGGACCAGAACCTCTGGGCTGTAAATGACCACTGATGACATTAAATCACCTATATATGAGGTTGAGTGGACCTTTAGGAAACGAGCCATTGTTAGGCTCACGGCTCAGGAGATGGAGCAGGGCTGAGCCTCACCTGGGCAGAAACACAGGCTTCTGGGAGAGCTGCTCCCTCAGTTCCGGCGACATCGAGTCCGTGTTCAGGTAGCGGTCGACGTAATCCGGCCAACGCTACAAGACATCAGGAAAAAATTTTAATAAAAATTACTAAATAATAATTACTAAAATCAGAGCGTTGCGAAGGTGCGGCAGCGGTAGGTACCTCAAACTCCATAGGTTCATCAGAGTTCTCCTCATCGGTGTCGAGCAGCTCCACAGCCAGCTGTATGCTCCCCTTGTTCTTCTGGAACAGTAGCTGTTGGGACCACACAAGTGCCATAAAATGAAACATGGGTGGCCAGAAAGTATCGGGTTCAAGCTAGCACCCCATGGTGGACTTTACTCGGGTTAAAGGAGCGGTGTGTAATTTCTAAAATTCTCACAGCAAGCTGACTAAGGGAAGCTAAGGTAGATATGAGCTAAGGGAAATGAATACACAGAACAAAAACTTAACAAGCCACTAGTCAGCATTTTGGCTAAACAATAAAGTTGGACACAATGCATGGACAAGATTTCATTCGAATATGGCTATATTCTCTTTTTTTTTTATTCTCTCTGTTTTTAGTTGTGAGGTCATAATGCTGTGCTGGCAAAAACGTTATAAGACCACTTTAGTTTGTAACTTGGATTTTATTTGGGTTTTGTCAGTGTTTACACAGAACTGCTTGTTCTTTAATCTAAAAAAAAAAAAAAAAAAAAAGTAATCAGTGCTCTGTAAACTACGGTGCAATTACAAAACGAAAGTGTTTGTTTAGCAAAAGTCAATAAGGATAAGGGAATTTTATTTCCTCTGGTTATTGAAACTGTCTGCCGAGCAAATATGAATAAATAAATAAAAAAATCCCTACCTGGTCACAATTTTTTTTTGTCTGGAGGGCTTTAACTAACGATGACAAAAATCTCCTAACAAGGTTAAACGAATTTCCTTTTACAGGTTCCACATAAAAAAAAACTATAATAATAATCCTCTACATTCACCTTTGTGCAAATCCTCATTAAATCCAAGGTCTCCCTCCCTTCAAAATTAACAACAGTGTTTTTGACGGTCGAGTGGAATGAGCTGTCTGTTTTCTTGAGCGAGGCAGTGACAAAATGTCATCGCTTTCAAGCGAGCATACCTTAAAGCAATTCTCTTCTGCCATTAGCTGTTCGGCTTTGCGCTGGTAGCTCGCCTCCGAGCTGGACCTGGATGACTGAGTGGACGTGGTTCCACCTGTTGCTTTATTGGAACATTCGCTGAGGTACAGATCTGTCACCTGAACACAGATCTCATCACTCACTATGTGCTGCAGCTGAAAAAGGAGAGACAGATAGAACAAAAATTACAGACATTTCGAAGATCTAATTATAGCTTATCAGCAAATATTACTTTTTTTGGGGGCTGACTGACATAAATTAGGTACACTCAGATATGGGGTGTACTGGCTGGCAATATGGCACAAGAAAAAACCCTACTGTGATCAATAAGAGCCTGATAAAGTAGAAAAAAAAAACAGGAATGCCATGTACCTTTTACGCAAAATAATCTGTCTTAAATAAAAGAAAATCAACTGCTGAAATTTAAGCAGCATTATTGAATTAACCCATGCCTGCTTCTCGTCTGAAACCCTGGCCTCCCGAGAACTCCTTTAATGACCCAAACATGTGGGACATGGCACATGAGTTCCTGTAGCGTGCATATGGTGCGGTGGGTAGTACGAGCTTGTGAGTTGTCCTGCAAAAATTCAGCGCCTTTGGTGATCAAATCAGGGTGTTCGTTTTTCATTAAAGTATAGGGCAATTAAAGGAGTTCCTAGGAGGCCAGTGTATTTTAGACATGAAGCAGGCAGGTAGATCCAATTTGCTCCGGTTTACTGGAAAAAAAATTCTACCTAGATGGTATTCAAGCACTAGCAAAATGCTGAGATAAGTGCAATAGAAAAAGCAGGGAATTATAAACAGAAATCTTCAGAGAAATGTTATTCAAAAGTCCAAGTTTTACCCAACACCCTTCGCAGTTATTTAACAAATATTCATCTAACACACAATTTGCACCAATCACAAAAAAAATAAGAGAATAAATCTATTCTGTCCCCTACCTGCCTGACGATGCTCTGAATTAGCTTGTCCATGGTGAAGGCGATGTAGGCGTGGATGGTGAACATCTCCCTCAGCTGGTCCTCATACTGAGAAGTCTCCATATTCCCATCAAGAAGGTTGCGCACCATCTCCAGAAAGGCGGAGTAATAATCCTCAACGTCAATATCCACTACAACAGACCGAATATAAACATGAACACCTATTTACCTCACAAACAAATCAATCAGCTTTCATTTAAGGCTTCTGGCTTTTTGTATTTCTACAGAAAAGTCTAATTAGGTATGTACAGTACATTTAAACATGATGTGCTTCACACTTGGTGTAGTGCACCATTGCTTTTTTGGAGCTTGTAAACATGATGTGCTACATTAACCAAAGCAAAGCCTGGACAGCAGGACTTTCTCACATTCCCAATGGACTAGCTAATAAATTTATGATCTGTCCTTCCATGCTCGAGGCCACATGTTACAATAGTTCTAATGAGGCTGGACTTACAAGGCTCCCTCAGGCGCAGCTGGACAGCTGGACTGTCATTCTTCTCCCTCTTAAGCCCTAGCACATTGCGCTCCCATTCCCTCTCTCTGGTCTCCTCCTCGATCTGTTTCTCAGCTTGGTTGTAGATGCGCAGCAGCCTGGAGCACAGCATGTGGTGCAGCCGCAGAAAGACATACCAGTTGTTGTTGACATAGAAGAGGTTGTAGGCCTCGTCGCAGTTGCTCAGCTTCTGCTGTGCTGGCGCCGTGTGGCTGAACAGCAGCTTGGATTTGGGCTGAGATGTACCGTTAGGCTTCTTTGTCCCATCTTCATCAGGATCTGGCTCTTCCTCTTCTTCCTCCTCCTCCACATCAGACAGCTCGCCACGCCGAGCAAACAGCATGTCGGGGATGAAGTGGTAGATGACCTGCTTGATCTTATACTTGTCGTCCTTATGGATGCTGGACTGCCTCTTGACGTGGTGGATGATGAGGGCGGCTGCGTCCTCCAGGATCTGGCTGTCTTCATACGGCAGGGTCATGTGAGGGCCTGACGCAGAGGAACCATTGTCTTCCGATGCCTCCTGACGCTGCACAGTGCGGTGTGTAAAAACAGCAAACATATGAGAGAATCAATTATTGCAAATAACAAGGATCATACACTTTTTCCATCAACAAAATTTCAAAGACTTTTTCATGACTTTTTAAATAAAAAGTTTCTGTTCCACCCATTCAGGAAAAATTAACTGCGGTGTTATGTGATCATCACTGAAAAAAATCATTACAAGGGTTTACCTTGTGTAGAGGAACCAGCTCCTATGATCTTGCAGTCACCCTTTTGATATTGATGTGCCATTCACTGTGCATCATTTTATAGACATTTATGTTCATTATTTTTTCTCTTGCTCAGACACTAATCGCTTATAAAAGTTGCATGGATTTCTTTTCATCCGATCTAATAATGGAGAGCTGGACATCCTATTAACCAGACTAGATTATCTGCTCTAGCAAGAACCAGATAGTTACTCGTTAATTCATTCCTAAGTGCTTTAAAAATCTGAAGATAATTGATCTTCATTGTGAACACAGAATCGGTCACCGTGAACTGACATATCTGCCTCTGACTGTCTACCCATTTGCAATGTCCTTTTTAAAATATCCTTTTTGGTTCAATTACATTGACAGATTCAGCGAATCTGAACATCTATTGATTTAACATTATATTGTAAAATTATTCCATCTTTATTGTGAGGTTACTGAACTAATAAATGTGTGTTTGAGATTTGAAATGTTTTCTTTTTAATAAATCAAAATATTAACAGAGACCTCCTCTACGAAATGAACCATCTATACTTGTTTAAAAGGTTTTTTTTTAATGTCTTTTTAATGTTCTACGTATCGATTTCACCAATTGAAGGTAAATAATTATAAAACCTTTTTTTGTGTTATAGACACTGAATTGTTGTGTGTTAATTATTTATTAAAGGTAATATTTGCACTGGAGATCGAGGACACTTGTTTTCCGCTGTCGGTGTCAGTACTGTTACCAGCAAGTGTGTAAACGCTGTGCGGCTAAAACCACTGTGTGGATCTCGATTTTTTTTTTCCTTTTAGCATTCAAGCTAATGTTTATACATATCCGCCATATCCAGAACTCTAACTCAAGAGGCTACACCGAACCAATCAGTTTAAGAGTCTGTTAGTTATTGAATTTAATGAATTTGGATGGAGATGCATCACCAACCCACATTTACACACAAACACTAAAGCGGTCGTCATTAGTAAAACCCAAATGTTGATTAAAACACTCATCCATTTAAAAAAAATCCTATAAGTTTAAAAACTCAAAATCAAAACTTTGATCTTTTTTCCATGGTTTTCGTCTGGAAAGCGAGAGTTTTAAATTCCAGGATTTTCATGGCTGTACAAACCCTGTATAACTAAATGACAAAGAAAAAAAAAAAAAAAACAATGCTAATAGGTTTTTCAGCTTTTCTAGAGCTTAAAAAAAAACAACGGGGATATTTAGAGCTATACTACTACTACTTTTTTAGGGGAAAAAATCGATTAAGTTATGTATCGTGATTGTTTTGTGTGGCAATTCATGTATCACTATATCGACTCATAAACTGAATTGTTTAAATTAATTTTTAATTACAACTTTTGCATTTGTGGTGCTGAAACATTGCTATTCCTCTATAATCCTACAGGTGGTGCTCTAAACTATTTACAGATTGGCAGGCAGCACAGCATCCTGTGTAGTAAAAGTAAATATATATATCAACACTGGATCGAGATATTTATAAAATTGCGATACTTATAAAAACGCAATACAAATCAAATCAGCACTTGGGTATCAGGGTAAGATAGTATCGTCTGGCTGCTAGAGAACCTCATCTCTCCAACCTCTTGCACATACATACATGAGCTTAGAAATAGAAAGAGCAATGCTGCACAGCCTAAACTGCACTAAGAAAAAGCCAGTTTGCTCACTTAGACTCTCGGACACACACGGCTGCAGCATCGTATACAAAAACGCGCTATACAAAATGTTTTAATTGAAGTCACTATATACACTATTAAAAAAAAAAAAGAAAAGGAAGAAAGTTATAAAAGGTAACAGGATTTGCCTTACCTCATCATACTGAGTCTCGATCTCGTTGAGCAATGTCTTGGAGCGGAACACTTTCGTGTCATTCTGTTTGAAGTTAATACCCTGGTGGTCTAATGACTTGAGGTAATACTTTTCATTCTGCTCCCTCCAGATCTTGTTAAAACCTCTTTGAGCTTCGCGCCACTCTTCGTCTTTCATTTTCAGTCTAGAAACAGAGGTAGCACCAGTGAACATGACTCCAAAAAACCAAAAAAACAACAACAAACGAACGGAAAAAAAATGCATCTACTTGAAACAGTTGCACCCGTCAAAATATTCCTATAAAACATCTGGGATTTTTGAAGGTCAGATTAAAACAGCATATATTAGACACTTTCTTCTTTACTTCAGCTTTTTTTTTTTGCGAACTCTCGCTTATATCTGACTGGTTATTTTTAGCCGCATACCTTTTTAGAACAATGGGTACAGAGACAGCGGGGTTTCTCTTGAGACCGTCAATGATGTCTGCAGCTTTGTCCCCGTATATCCTCTGAATGGCTTTGCGGTGTATGACCTCAGAAGAGCCTCCCAAGGTGTTGTCCAACCTGAATTTGGCCTGTTCTTCTGCTGACATTCGTGAAAGTTTCTTCTGAACGGTCTCCAAGACGCGGATAGTAGCCAGGTTTGTCTCCAACACCACATCCAGCTGACATAAACGCATCGTAAATAGGGTTTATTCGTATTTAATCACAAACAAATAAAACAGAATGGAAAAAAACCAAACACACATTTTTGAGTGTTCTCTCTCTTACCTCAAAGCGCTCGTCCTCACATCTGTATGTGTGCTCCTCGTATTGAGTCTTTTTGGAGCTAACAAAAGTGGAGTCTTCAGACCAAGATGGGAAAGACACCCACGTGTCATTCAGAACCTGAACACATTCCAGCGTTAAGAACGAACTTGATTAAAACTAAATTTCGTCATTAGTCTTATAGATTTACTAACCGCGTTGCTAAAATCAATCTAAATGTCACTACTTGTTTATGCAAATTCCCCACAACAAGCCAACATGACTAATGCAGAACGCATGCCACTACAGTGGAACAACCCATAAATCACGCTCACTTACCTCCTTACAGAGTGGAGTTCTCCCTGTGCACTTAGGCTGCTGGAAGCTCTTAGGCAGAGCTCTGTAACTGAAACCCAGTCTCTTGCAGGATGAATAATCAATCTCCATAGCAATGCCCTCTGTGGCACGCTCTTTGGGAAAGCTCTCTATTTGGGCACACTCTTTATAGCCCAGGAAGTTCTTGAACCAAGTAAACAGCTCTGGGAATTTTCTGGGGAGGAATAATTCGTAAATTCAAAAATCTGATCAAATTATTATTAAATAATTTGAAACAAATTTAAAATGATTAAAAGGGATATTAGAAGATCTCCAAACAATCAACCTTACTGCTCATTAAAAATTATATATTATAGGTCATTTTATTTATAGGCACCTTTCCAGCCCCTTAATGTCCCTGCACAAAAAAGGAACCAAACAATAGACTAAAACAACAGGAAATGAACAGTAAATAAATAAAAAACAAGGTAGATAATTCATAGGAAGTGTTTTCAGTGTTGCTAGGGATGTTTTCTGGGGAAGAATTTCAGTGCTGGGAGCAATGCAAATAAAGGCCCATTGGTGGTCAAATGGAAAAGGGGTGTAAAGATGAAGAACAGCAAAGAGTATGAGAAAAGGGGTAAAACTGTATGAGCCATGAGATGCAAGAAGGAGCAAGATTATGGAGGGCTTTAAAAAAGAAGATGAGAATTTTAAAATCTATGAAATATTTGATAGGCAGCCAGTGAAGTTGATGAAGGTGTGTGTGTGTGTGTGTGTGTGTGTGTGTGTGTGTGTGTGTGTGTGTACATTAGGCTTGCAGGAAATCCTGGCTATGATTTGGGCAGGCAGAATTTTGAATAAATTTAAGATTATGGAGGAATTTATGTGGTAGGTCAGGATCAAAGTAAATTACAATAATCAATGCTGGATGTGACTGATGCAGGGATGGAGAATAGCATTGGTTTTCAGAGGTAAGGGACGGGCAGAGATGAGCAATCCACCAAAAATGGAGGAAATGACCTGGAGACACTGTTAATATGGGATTCGAAATGTGTTGTCAAAAAAAAATATCTGGGGAAATTGAGAAACTCTCGAATCATCGATTAAAAGTGAGAAAATATTGGACTTGGAAAAAATATTTAAGCTATAAGGAAAACCTCTGTCTTATTGCTATTTAGTTTGAAAAAGAACAAGTTTTTATCTTGCGTAGTGAGGTGGAGGTGTGGAATGACGAAGTCAGGCTTTGTGGCCAGAGAAAGCTGTGCATCATAAAATGCATACGTAACTTCCCACAAATGTGAAAGGGGGAGTAGATAGAAACTGAAGTGGGCCCATGACAGAGCAATGGGGAATACCATAAATTTTTTTTCTTGTTGTACAAATATTGTCAGAATGCATTAGAAATGTGTGATTAGTACTGAGCTTGAGTAGTTGTCATATACCGTGTCTTATATTTGTAATTAAATATATATTAAAAAAAATATATATATATATATATTTTTTTTTTTTTTTAATTTATTTTTTTTTTTTATTATTATTTTTTTTTAAACACACCACTGATACCAAAAACACTCAACATCATTTGATATGACAAACTTAACTTTTAATCAGATGACACCAACGACAGCAATCTGGGCGTATTTCACAACTAATTACAAAAGCAGACTGCAAACTCTAATGACTCTACAAATCCACTTTACTTTTAGCAAACATGAGAGGAAACATGAGTGTGCACAGCATTATCAACGAGTTCTGGAGTCCAAGATGTTGAGAATTACAAACACCAAGGTATTCCCCAGCAGGCAGCAGTGAAGTACAGAGAAACTGTTATGCCTGAGAGTACTTCAGTTGTGTAAGCACCATGACATGCATGCTTTCTTTGACCAGGGTCGACATCTTAAGTGCAAAATCCATATGTGACTAATACTAAGTAGGATAAATATTGCAAAAAAATATGCACTTGGAGTGAATGACTCATTGAGAAAAAAATTACCATCTGCTTTAACAACAGTATATAAAATAATTTATATGCAAATTCCCATCCAGAAAAACCTCAACACGCAGCAGACATCTTGCCAATTGTCAGTTTTTCACTGGTGCGTTATCATAAGACTTACCCTAAGAAAGGTAGCACCAGCTGCACTAGTTCTGCTCGTGAGATCACCTCTTGATTGAAGATCACTAAACAGCGCAGGAAGTTGTCATAGGCCTCTGCGCTTCTTAGAGCTTTTCTTACCTGAGGTGAACAAGCATGGTAAAAAAGCCATCATTTTATATATTTGTGTATTGTGTTGTCTGTGTTCAAATCACACATTACAGACAGCAGTAGAAAACAATGACAAAATAGAAGCCCGGGATAAACCGCCTGTAGCACTACACACATCGGTCCAGATGCATTTGTAGTACTGCTCAAAAAAAGGCTTCAGCCACCCCTTTTTCCTTTTATAATAAATTAAATAATGTAGATTAAAGTGCTTAACGATAAAATTTAACAAATTGGTTGTTTACGTAACTACTTCAGCAGCAACCTCATTTCCCCTCTTGTCTGTTTGGATCACTCAGCAATGAGTATTACCAGTGTATACCAATAACCCGGCCTGATCATCTGTCCTCATCTGCAACTGTTTCTCACTGGTTCAACCCTGAAGTTAAAGGGTTTTTTTATGCTTGAAACAAAACATTTCTTTGCAACTGGTCAAGTACAGGAACTGGACTGAAAATAAGATCCAAAAAAATCCTTCCGGAAGATTAAAAAATGCAAGGAAGCTGTTTGCAAGGGAGCAAAATATGAAGGAATGGGAGGTGGCTCGAGGCTTTTGTACAATACTGTCCGGTGAGGATAAAATGATATTTGCTTTAAAGATTACTTAGTATACAAAGACATTAAGAAACTACATTAAAAGGACAATGGTCATATACTGATTTGTTTCTTTTAGTCTGTATTAAAGCACTTAACTTAGCACATTTTTAGCTTAGTTAGGTTTCTGGTTTACCTAAGCATGAGAGAGAACGCTCTCCGGAATTTACACTCTTCTTGTGGGTTAGATCAAGATTTGTCCACCCCTGAAAAAACAGCAATGATGCACAGACTTACCTTTTCAAAAAACAAAGATTCAGTACCAATTCCAAATTTACTGCCTTCAGCCACTGGGTGTTCCTTCCCAAAAATCTTTGACTTCTTCTATTGAAAACAAAAATTAGGCACATTTTAATTTAATAGCAATATTAATAAGAATAAGAAGTTGGCTAGGGGAAAGTACCATTAACTGCAAATATGACTGACACCTCCATAAAAAAAAAAACTGTAATAACATTACATGATAAATATGAACAGCACCAAAGAAGAAAGTCCACCTTTAAGGGAGGAGTAGCACCAGGCCCAGAGTGTCTACGAATCTGGCAGCCATTCTGGTTAAATCTCTGCTTGTTGTTGTTGAGCTGAGGCCTCTTCAGCACACCACTGGCATCCATGCGCACAGATTCTGGCTTATCTGTGCTCGTTTTGCCCAATAACTATCCAGAAAAGATCACTTTTAATTACGAACCACACTCATACATTCATTAATGGACAAAGTTACTATTGGGTAAAATCCTTACCACAGAACTGTTGGCATCTGGCAGGAACTGACCGAACTCGGACAGCAGGTCCTCCTGGTTCTTGAAAAGCCTGGCTACTTGAGCGTACACTTCCTGTTCAGTGAGAGCCGGCGTGTAGTTCCCAGCTGCTTCCTTTGCGTTCCGCTGCTCTTTCTGTTCAAATATTGTTTCTCTAAATTAGACTATATTGTACGTTTAATGTAGTAAAATAGCTGCTTTGTTACAGTGGGTGGAAAGTAACAATATTAAATAATTGCACATTAAATCAGGTATTAAGTCACATTGTGTTGTGCATATTTTCAGATTCCTAGTTCAATAAGTTCCACTTTGGTACCAAGTTTATTGCTGTTCCATGTTCACTATTTGCTGAGAGAAGGCCAGAGCGAGTTTCTTTATAAGGATGGCCTCAGGGAAAAAAAGAAGCATCTTATTTTTAGAATATATAAGTGAAGACATAGTAAGAAAGAGGGAACGCTCGGGCTCATTTTGACACATGGATGTTACTGTTACTCATGAAAATTACTTTGGCAGCAACATTGTTTTATAGCAACAAATGCATGCTTTTCTATCAAAAACTGGAGTAAAGAGAATTGGATAGATTCGAGCAGATAAAAAAAACAACAACAACAACAACAACTGCTTATATGGAAGTCCTGCTAGTGTGTCGATAGGGGTAAATTCAGATATCAAACTGCATGCTTGGCTGTTTAAATACATCATGCAGATCCAAAGTTATCATTACTTTTCTAACATATAAATTTAACCGCTAGGAGAACATGGGAATGATGTTGCAAAGTATAGCAATTCCATAAGTATCATGAGTATGATTTAATAAATATCCTAATTTTCTTTTTTTTTTTTCAGATTTCATCATCCTTCCAACCACACATGATGCTGTAATGCCTACTAATGTGTGAACAGTATAGAGTGCACCATCTGTAGGATTATACTCAAGTGCAAGCCTATACAAATAAAACAAGTAATAAAAAATAATAAATTGGAATCAACGTGGCTATAAAATACAATAAAATATGTATATATAAATTTTTTTGTTTGTTATAAACAAACTATGCAAAAACTTATCCCATGCTACCACACAGGATGCCTTACTGCCTGCCAATGCGTTAATGGTTTAGAGTGCACCACCTGTATGATTGTAGAGGACTTGCAATGTTTCACCATCTCAAATAAAGCACATAAATTAAACAAAAAAATCAATTTTGGAGTGGGTGTGGAAAAACAAATTGCTAAGCAAAATAATTGAAACTAAATCGATTTCTTCCCCCCATCTCTCTACACTTTTTTAAAGTCTTTATGGACAAAAAAAGAAGAATAAAACCACAAAGTTTATTGCTGCTACTGAGAAACCACATATGGCATTCTCTTGCGATAATGCATCTCTAGTTAATCATTGTTATACTCGACTGGCAGTTAGGGTCGCATTGTTAATAACTAGTTCCCCCCAGATGTGCAGTAGTAATGCTATTAGCTATGAACTAGCCAGATAGTTTACATAAGCAGGTGCACATTCCACTTTTAAAAACAAAATACCTCTCACAATACTTTGCAAGTTAATTGTCTAGCCTAGAAAAAAAAAAAGCAATCGACTTAAGTAGCCTGCCCACAAATTTGATGGGTGACTGATGGATGAATTAATTACTGTATTTCAGACCAGCAGCAAATAAACATATAAATCATTAAATGAACTGATAAATTACTTATAAACATTTTATAGAAATGAATTAAACTACAAGCAAATATTTAAGATCATTCGAAATTTGATCCATATATTTAAACATTTTATTTATTTAATATTGTCGCTTTCCACCTACCCTTACTTTGCAGATTTCAGCTAAATCATCTTTCAACTACAATATGTGTGATATTATTTTCGGTCATCACTTCGTGTTCCCTTCTATGGCGCACTGCAAAGCTGCACCTTATCTGCTCCATCTATTTTCTCACCTGGTATGTGTGCAGAATCTCCAGAAAGGCTTTGTAGATATCTGGCTGGCCCTGAAAGCGGTTTTTGATCTTGTTGACATAGTTGATGGCGTGGTTGAACTCCACAGGCTGGTTGTTCTGCAGCGGAGGAGCACTGGCAGGTGTGCTGCTCACTGGCGTGTGAGACTGGACCGAGGGGGAGCGGGGCGAGGCGTAGGACGGGATGGACGGATTGTGCTGGCTGGTTGGGGTCAGAGCGGGAGACTGCATCGGCTGAACGGAGCAACAAGAGTGTATTTCAGGTTGATGTTTTGCAATATCAGAATGGCTGTCATTCATTTATATACGTTTCACACTATAGAGAACAAAAAACCTTCAGCTTAAAGCTCAATTTTAAATTCGATGTAAAAAGAAATGACTCGTGATGCCTCCCAAATAAACACAAAAATTCACATAACGATCCACTATTTTTTCAACACTCGTCATGGTACCTTGCTGATCTTGGCAGGTGTGGGCTGGCTGGGCATGGGGAGAGCAGCGGTGCTAGCGGGGGCCGAGGTCTGGCTCTGGTGCTGAGTCTGCGGCGTAATGTTCTGCACGGAAATGCCATGTGGGGTGATGTGATGGATCTGGCCCGGGGTTGTTACGTTTACCAAGTCATTAGTCTGCACTTCTATCTTGTAGCCGGGGGGCAGGAAGGTATTAAAGCCCATGATGAGGTCTGGATGGCCCTTAAATAGCTGCGACACTCTGTTAATCACGCCTGGTGTATCGATGCTGGAAACACACACACAGAGACAATTGATGAACGTCAATACACCAGTAAGTGCTTTGGCATGTAATTGGACAGTAATTGCTTAATGAATGCTTGCTGTAAACGCATGGAACAAACACATTAGTAATAATAAATGTTTCAATTATTAATAAATGTACACAAACGTATTTTCTGATTTCTCTTTTTAGGTCAGATAAAACTTATCGCAAGGTTGTATATTTTTTTCATACTGGATAATATACTATTTTTTCCATATAATATTATTATTTTTATGATCTAATATACAATATCTGATACTTGATAATTAATGATTTTCACCCATGTTAAATGATTTATACTACTGCACGTCCTCAATGGTAAATAACCATCAATAAATAAATAAAAATTATAACAAAGCCTAAAACCGAGATCAAAATGCCCACAAATGCACCAGAAAACTCAATCTTTGACTATGTAAATGTGAAATGGCATGCTCTGCTGCGGCATGCCATGTAAGGACTAATAAAACACACCACCATGTGCAGTTACAAGAAAGCAATCAATGACTGGGCAGTGTAATGCAATTTCCTGTGAAGATACAGCTTATGTTACCATTGCATGTGAAGTTGAATATTTTCCATGACCTAGATTGTGTTTATCATTTTATACCACAGCAACCTCACCAAAACTAACAAGAGAGCAAGAGTATTTGCTATAAACATAACGAATGGAAAAAAAATTGACTTCATGAATGTTGGAAAAGTCACTGCTAGACCTCTGACTACTAAGGTGTTCACATTGCAAGCCACGTTGCACAATACTGTACCATAAAAACTTTTTTGGTCAGATCAGATTTACACATCATGACAGTTCACATGCATAATTACAAGTCACTTTTATTTGACTCTAATTTGGACACGTCATGCATGCAAACAGATATGTCTTTGCTTTTGCAAACCGAGTCAAAACACATCATCGGTTGATTCGACTGCTAATTTTTAAACTTTTTCTATTCATACGCCATCCAATTCCTGGTGTAAGTGACTAACACAAAGCGACACAGTCAATTTATCCCAACCTTTGCGATTTGAATTCTTTCATGATATCCAGGAAGTCGTTGTACACTTGAGGCTGATTTCCAAATTGGAGCTTTACTTGATCAAGGTAGGAAAGAGCGTCTTCCACCTGCAGGTGTCCAAACACAACACAGCAATCATACTCAACTCTAAATCAGCGGTTAAGGTACACTCTCCAAAGTCCACAAATGTGCTCAAGTCAAGTACCTTGAGCCTCTGGAACTGCTGCTGGCCTGGGGTTGGAGCAGAAGGGGGCGGGGCATGGGAGTGACCCTGACCCACGGCGGCTCCTGTAGGCTGGACCAGGGGGCCGTGGTGATGTGTGCCAGTGTGCGCTGCAGGACTGTCACTGTGTCCATGTCCTCCAGAGCTTTGAGCCAAGGGCACCTGAAGGGTAAAGGAAAAAAAAAAGTGTAACAACCTGTTTCGTATAACTGAGTACACATTTAAATAAAGATTTTCAAATCCGTCACACACCTGAATGGTCTGAGAGACCTGAGAGTACTGCACACCAGCAGCAGGCTGCATGCTTTCTGATGCTGCCCCGTAAACGGAAGACGCAGCGGCAACAACACGGTGATGAAAGCTTTCCGCGCCTCCGGGGAGCCGCCGCTGAGACGCAAGCGCTGTTTCCTGATCGTCCGAGCGCCGCTTCATTGTGTACTCATGCTCCACAGCTCCGTGGGATCTAAAACAGGAAAAATGGATCGGAGTGGATGGATGAGAAGCAGAACAAAGAGTCGAGAGAGACTAGAGACTGGCGATGCGGCAAAAACATCACGATGCCTGATGTCTGGTACGTACAGCGATTTTGACATCACAGTTTGATCGAGTGAAAGATTTTTAATTATGAATGAAATTTGTAAAATTATAAACTCGTACAAACTTGTTAAAAGTGGAAAACTGGCCACAATTTTTACAAAAGTAAAAAGGGGGGGAAAAACACAACATATACATACACATATTGTATACACACACACACACACACACACACACACACACACACACACACAGAGTAAAGCCAAAAAAAAGTATACACACTACAGGAAAAGAAAAACTTTTAAACAAAATGTATTTCTTCACATTATATATTGACACATGACACATATTTTTACTACATACTAGCTTTCTTTTCCTGATGTGTATACATTTTTTCAACTGACTCTGTATCTGTAAACAGAAATTCTGTTGTGGCCAGTGTTTGGGGTCATCAAAAGTAACAGAGCCTTTTGTGTCATACTTTGAGGTAAAACAATATCTTCTGGACGTGAGGAGCGGCAGCGTGTTGACCACACACTCCACTTGCAGGTAACTGTACACGCGTATTGTCAGGAGTGTGAACATAGACGGAGCCATGTCCTCTAGTAAAAAAGAATTAAATCATACCCATGTCTAGGAATCTAGGTCCTAAGTTGTATAAGAATACATAAAATTAGTGCTGCACATTTCATCGTATGAAATTGAAAAGCGCATTATGGACCTGGGTAATTATTTAATCACAATTTATTACAACTAATATATGCATCATCTGGAATTCATGCAGAGTTTGATATTAATTTAAGCATTTCTTTAGTTTCTTTCCAAATATATTTAAGTTCTCATAATGAGATCATTGGTCCAATGTCCAGTGCTGTTCTGGTGTTTAATCATGCAGCCCTACATAACATATTTCCACGACAGTCAACACTAGGTAATATTCAAAGTCGGAAATTCTGGATTACAGTTTAAGATTGAATTTTATTAAAGAAAGAACAAATTTCATATTTAAAGTTCCCCAGTGTAATGGAATAGTCCTGTCTGTTATTCAATTAATAGAATCATTAAAGAAAATCCTGCAGCACTAGTTAAAAATGTATACTGTATTTACTCTGATCATAATGTTCATCAGACTTAAATGTCCTGTACTTCAACAGTATCAATTTAAATATGTGCACCTTTACACCCCAGCAGTGGCACACTAAAACTGAAACAAGGTGACAAAATCAGCTACTTGTTAGTTATAAAAGAACTTGGTTGGGACTCTGAAGTTACTCTGCACTGTTGGTTTTGACCAAAGTATGCAACTAATAATAATAATAATAATAATAATAATAATAATAATTACTGGATTTTTCAAATGATGTGCTTTAATTTGTTTTAAAATATTTAACACAAACACTGTTATTATCAGATTTGTCTTACATATCTAAAATCATTCACAGCAGAAATGTTAAAAATGGGAAATTTTTGCACTCTTCTGCATGAGAGACTTGAGTTGCTTTTGGTGTTTATCCCACTTCAATCGAAACCTGGTGTGTTGTTCTGATAAGTGTAATACTTTAACTAAGAATAAACCAAGAATGCACACAGGTGTGGATCAAAACTCAGTCCAGGATTGTGTGCATGAAGTCATTTCTGTCCAATTCTAGACAAACACTCTTTTGAAACTCTCTCCCTTCAGGGGCAAAGTGATTCGACCTGAGATGTCTTAATTGCAACAGGAACCAAACACACTGCTTATTCTGGGCTCTATGCAGCATTTTTCAATTTATATGAGCTGCTAAGCTGAGGCATGAGGCACAATCTGAGCAAAAGAAAAAGCAGAGCTGTAGTGCTGTGAACATAAAACATGTTCTGGATGTTTGGTGAGATGAACAAAAAGAGAATAAATACGACAGAGGTGAAACACAAATTGCCTCAACCTAGAAACACATACATAACATTAAAAGCACTGACAGGTGAAACGAATGGCAGTGATTATCTCCTTATACTGACACCTGTCAATGGGATGGACACACTGTCTAACACAATGGTTTTAAACTTCAAAGGTGAAGGCGTCCATCATATGGAATACGTTGAGATGTGTCTGCTACTCAAGATCTGTAAAGCTTTCATAACGGCTCTAATCTGAGGAGCTGGTTGTTAATTGGCGCTTTTTGAAGCTGGTAACTCTAAACGAACTTCTCCTCTGCAGCAGAGGTAAGCTTTGGTCTTGCGTTCCTGAGATGCTCTCATCATGGTGCTTGGTGGGTTTTGCAAATGCACTCTGCAATAATGTTCTTGCACAAACTATTCCAGAACAGCTGACCTTCATGTCTTAAAATAACAACTGACTGTGGTTGTTGTTACTTACTGTAAATACCAAATGCCATATGTTTTATTTCAGTTTTAAAATCACCAGGTGGTGTTCTACAATGTAGAAAAATAAATCAAAACTTTTGACTGTTACTGGGGAGCAAATGAACAGTCAGTTGTCAAAGTTACTGTGATAAAAGCATGAAAAATGGACCAGAATAAGGATCTGAGAGACTTTCACAAGAGTCACATGGAGATATCTAAAATGCCGATTTGGAGCATCTCCAAAATGCTGGCAGGTCCTCTGGGGTGTTTCTGGTATGCATTGGTCAGTACCCATCAAAAACAGTCCAAGCAAGGACAACCGGTAAACTGGTGACAGAGTCATGGGTGTCCAAGCCTCAATCTCATTAGTCCACGTGAGAAGCAAAGGCTATTCTGTTCAGGCCGATCCCACAGAAAAGCTATTGCAGCACAATTTGCTGAAAAAGCTATTCCTGGCTGTGACAGGAAAGTGTTAGTACCCACAGTGCATTGTGGCTTGCTGTGTATGGGGCCGCATAGCCACAGACTGGTCAGAGTGCCCATGCTGTCCCCCTGTCCGCTCCTGAAAGCTGCTACAATGGGCATGTGAATGTCAGAACTGGGCCATGAAAGTAGTTGGCCCGGTCTGATGGATCACATTCTCTTTGACGTTGTGTGAATGGCCAGGTGTGTATTGCCTGGGAAATAGATGGTTCCAGAATGCACTACAGATATTAGGCAAGGCGGCAAAAAGACAGTGTGATGCTCTGGACAATGTTCTGCTAAAAAAAACATTCGGTCCTTGCATTTACGTGGATGTTACTTTGACACGTGTCAGCTACCAAAACTTGTTGCAGACCAAGTATTCCCTGATAGCAGTGTTCAGGAAGAGTTTGAGGAAGATGACAAAAGTGTTCAAGGTGTTGACGTGGCATGCAAATTCCCTACTTTCAATCTGACTGAGGGCGTTTTCAAATTAGGGCTCCGGGATGGTTTCCGAGCACACTTGACCCCAAAGTATGGTTCATTTCGATCAGTGAGAAGACAATTAAACTTTAATACAAATCAATCGTGCCTAATGTGAATAGGCTCCGAGTGTCTGTCTGATTTGCTGGATCCATGAAAGTCTCACATTGCACCTTATATGACTGCTGCTAGGCGGCAAATACCACAACACACCTTCGGAGGTCTTGTGGAGTCCACAGCCTGATGGGTTCGCGTTTATACAAGAGGGACAGAACATACAAAAAGCAGTATAACAGAGGAAAGACAGCTGATCTTGACACAGGTGAGGGAGATTTCAGTGTCTGTGCCTAACGGTCTGCGGCTGCCATTAACACCCAGGCCAATGTCAACAAGCCGCACTGCACCTCTCCAGCTCTCTCTCTCACACACACACACACAAACACACAGCTCTGTGTCATGAAGAAACGTTTAAACAGAAGGAGTGCTCACTTTTTCTCAACTTTTCTTTAATAAGGAAACTAACCTCCGGATGTGAAGAGCGGCCAAAGTTTTAGAAAAAAGTTTGCATAGTTGTACACAGAGTTTGATTTCTTTTCCCTCCCCCTTCCTGTGTGTATGTGTGTGTGTGTGTGTGTGTGTGTTACGGGCCTGTCTGTGACTGAGACAGCTGGCACCCGTAACACAGCACACGGCTAACCCCAAAGTTTTTATATCATAATATGTAATAGCAAAAGGTACAGAATTCAAACAAACCCGGCGCGTACGAAAATATAAATGAGTATTTTGACCTTCCTGTGAATTTAGCCTTGTGTTACAATCCGTTGTCGTTAGCATGCTATGCTAGTGCAACTCAAAAATCGCTAACAAATTTACAAATAAACAAAACGATCCCTTACGAATCTAAATTTAATTCCTTATCTCTGTGGTCAAATTACTGACATGGATGGATTATAGATCACAGGATTAAACATAAAATCCGGGTAACTAGCCATGCAGGCATGGCATGCTAATCCCACATAGCAAGTGTTTGTTAGCTAGCAAGCTTGTGAACGTGAATAGCTCACTGTACAGCATTACAGCGACAGTGTACACTACCCTGCTCAATATCAACATTATTACGTCCACTTAAACTATAATGAACCAAGAGCAGTGAATTACATGAATTAATTCCTATCAGTTTGTTTCTTCTCTTAGCTCATGCTTAGGTCGCTAGCTATAAATATCAGGAAGTCCTATCAATGACTTCTAGCTGCTCCAACAATAAGCAAACTATGCTAACTATCAAATCGCACTACTGCGACGTCAACAAAACGGTTAATAACATGATCATAACAGGCAGATCGTTGTTATTCTGTGAAAACGATCAGGATCACCATGGTAATAAACGCGTTAGCTGACTAGCATGCTAATCTCGCTAACTAGCCGGACATGCACCAGATTAGCCAGCTCTCCTAATCAAAACTCACGAAAAGTGCACTTCCTTTTAGCTTCCAAGCAAAACCAGGATTTAATTTTAGACTATAAATGTCGGATGTTAAACAAGCCCGAGATTTACGTAGCCAGACGCTAATGTGGCTACTCTTATGCTTTGGGTTGTTAGCAAGCTAGTTAGTAAATACATCAGAAAACTAACCTCGACCGCAGACAACAAAGTCTCCTCGTTAAGTTCGGATGCAATCACTCCAGGTTTATTTTGGGAGGAACAAGATTAAAGCTTCGATACTGTAAAAATCAAACACACGCGTTAATGAAATAAAATAATATAATAAGCCTCCAGAGCTCCAGAAACATGCTAGCGTGCTAATTGGCTCAAATCGGGGAAAAACAACCTCAGGACGATTTTTCAACACAAGGGCGTGGTCTCGAACACGATAACGCCCCCCATGGAATATAATTGGTCTAAACACTGACGCTTCCCGCCTTATCTTTTGAATACACGCCCACTGGGTAATGTGATTGGTTCAGCGACAGGCACTGTGTTATTGGTCTTATCAAAATTGCAATGTTTCTTTGCTTGAGGAAATAAACACAGCTGCAGCTGCTCGAAACATACTGTACTACAAAAAATTAGTGTCCTCTTCATCATTAAACTGATTCTAATAAGCATAGAACAAATATAAGTACTTGTTGATGGTTCCAATTATTGGTTGTGGAATATCATTAAAAACAAACACACAGATGTTCATTCATTTAAATTTTTTATACTACTTTATACTGTGAATCGGGTCACTGAGGGCCTGGAGCCTTTCCCAGAAGATTTAGGGGATGATGCAGGGTATGCAGAGCACACAGACCATAAGCAATTTGGGAACACTAATTATTAACCTGATCTGCACTGATCTTCAGACTGTAGGAGGAAACCCACCAAGCACAGTGAGAACATTCATAAGCACAAACCCAAGGTGGGAATCAAAACCTCAACCGTGCAGGTGCAAGACCCACATGCTAACCACTACGCCACCATACTCACCACACACAGAGATGTTATTTCCTTTTATTAAGTCTGAATTAAGCGGTTGTGAATACAATCACATTCAGGGACAAGGCTTTAATTTTAAGACATTGTGTGTGAGCTGTGACCTAACACCAAAATGAGAAAAAAAAAAAAAAAGTTTTCAGAAAATTGCCAACAATTGTTGCATTCCTAGTATCAAGCTACTCCTGAACCAGAGATAATGTCAAAAGCACATCACCCAAGTAAGACGAAACAGAAATGGACAGTTGCTCTGTGGTCCAAAGTTGTCTTTTCAGATGAAAAAAAAAAATCATGTTCACAGAGCCTGAAGGAAGAATGGAGAGGCACAAAATCCAAGTTGCTTGAAGTCTAGTTTGAAGTTTTCATGGTTGGTGATGATTTGGGACCCCACATCATCTGCTGGTGTTGGTCCACTGTGTAATGGTTTGAAGCTACAAATGCTGCTCCGTAGCTCCCAGTGATCCAGACTCCCTCTACCCTCTGCACCTGTCTAAATTATCCTGGTGGCATCCTCGTCCCGAACTGGACTCCATGTTAACTTAGGCACTTTCTGTTATATTGAACTTCCAGCTGCCTAACACACAGTATGGCTGCAAAGCAATTCCTGCTATCTGATATCACCCCGATGAGGAGGGGTTCCCTGTTAAGTCTGGTTTCTTCCTCTTGCCATTTCAGGGAGTTTTTCCTTGCCACCATCGCTGTCACCCTCGGCTTGTCCATCAGGGGCAATCTGAGCATTATGATTTATACACATTTTCTTACTGTACACATTTCCAGATTTTTTATTTATATTTTGTGAAGCTGCTTTGAGACAGTGACCATTGTTAAAAGCAGTATATAAATAAAATTGCATTGACTTGAATAAGACTTTATCAAGAGAGCTTCATGGAAATGAAGATTTCCCTTCCAGGAGTTGCACCTGCCTCATGGGTGTTGCATAAAAAGCACAATGTGTTGTTTATTAATAAATAAAAGAATTGGAATAATCGGCAATTAGCTGATGGATAAAAAGAAGATTATGTTAAGAAGTATGAACACACAGGGCCACAGCAAAACCCTCAGAAACCTCAGGTCATCATTTATTTATTCATTCACCTTTGTTAAGTGCTTTATACTGGTCAGAGTTGTGGTGGATCTGGGCTCTATCACGGAATCACTGGCGTGAGGCAGGAATACGGCCTGGATAGAAAGCAAGTCCATCGAAAGGCCATATACTGTATGTAACACATTTACACATTCATTTATATCTAGGGGCAATTTACAGTCACCAAATCACCACCTGCATATTTTTTTTTATTTGGAAAGTTGAAGAAAATCTTCCAAAGAAATGGCTGAGGGTATTACTGACGATCAAGCACTCAGGAAGAGATGAGACTTTAATCTTTTCTTGAAGGTCATAAAAGAATCTGTAAAGCAAACAAGACTTAGCAAGTTATTTCACAGAGCACATGAACTGAGTTATACATCTGGAACCATCTGTATTACAGACATGCCCTGATTCCATATACATGATAAACAAATACTTAACTACAGAAATAGGTATGAAATCCAAGGGATCTCAGCATTTTGTGTTTCAAATTCAAGTCACATTTCATGACTGTGCTATAACAGCCGTGTCGTATGCTGCTGCACCAGCTGCGTAATGGGGATGTTCTGGACGGAAACACCATGTGCCGTGATGTGATGGATCTGGCCTGAGGTTGTTCCGTTTACCATGTCATTAGTCTGCACTTCTATCTTGTAGCCAGGGGCAGGAATGTATTAAAGCCCCTGATGAGTTGTCTGGATAGCCCTTAAATAGCTGCTACACTCTGTTAATCACGCCTGGTGTATCGATGCTGGAAACACACACAGAGCCACATAAGATACATCAGTAACCAGTAAAAGCATTGGCATGTAATGGGACAGGAATTACTTAATAAGTGCTTGGTGTAAAGCATGACACAAACACCTTATTAATATTAAACTGCTGTTATAATGATTAAATATGTACACACACACATGCGCAAAATTAAAACACAACATGATGTGCCATACCAAGAAACTAATCAAGAAGCGGGTGGTGTGATGCAACCTGATGTGAAGCAGAGTTACTGTCACCACTACAAAGCAGAACCTTTCCCAACCTAATACCAATGCCAGCCTCGTTTTCAAGTATTGAAAAAGTTATTTCTAAATAATAATAAGAAATAAACGTCTCGTCACCGTATAAATGTTTACACGTCTTATTATTCTGTAAGGGGTTTGCCCTATACTTCCCTGGGTAAGGTGTTAATATAGAATAATGATGCATAATGTATTAGAATGAGCGCATTAATATGCAATATGCCCTGCAGCCAGAACTACTGTCAAAGCAGTGCAGTTATAGAGGATTCATCATCACCTTACAACCAATAAGAATTGCAAAGAGTTACAATATATGATACTCTGAGCATTCACAATAATCTTCCTAAAATTATTTATTAATTAAATACACGGCCCACCCACTATACATTTAGGAAAATAAGCAAAACAGAAAATAAACTTAAAACTACATTTAACAGAACAGTCAATTCATCCTGATTTGAATTGTTTTATTATATCCAAAACAGAGGTTGATTTCTAAATTGGAGCTTCAACTTGTTCGAGGCATCCAAAAACAGCACAGCAATCACAATCACACAAACTCTCAATCAGCAGTTAACGTACACTCTCTAAAGTTTACATATGTCTTGTAGTCGTACCATAATCCTCAAACTGCTGCTGCCTGGGCTTGGAGCGAAATCAGGCGAGGCCTGAGAGTGACCACACCTTCATTACCTTCTGTAGGCTGGAGTACAGCCTGTGATGATACAGTATATACACCAGCGTGCACTGCAGGACTGTCAATGTCTCCGTGTTCTCTTTTGAGCCAAAAGCACTTGAATGGGGAAAAACTTAACTAATAGCTACACTAATATTCCGAACCAATACTGCAATAATTTGTTATAGATAATGGAAATGAGTATATGTCACAGTACAGATTTTCAAATAGGCACATTAACTGTGCAGGTTGCATTCAAACCAGGCAATATGTGTTTAAAGCTGACGAGTGGACAGCATCCATCACACACCTTAAAGGTCTGAGGGAGCTGAGAGTACTGCACACCAGCAGCGGGCTGCAGGCTTTCTGAGGCAGCCCCACATATAGAAGATGCAGCGCCAACAACACGGCCTCTGGGGAGTCGTCGCTGAAACCCAAAAGCTGTTTCCTGATCGTCTGAGCGCAGCTTCATTGTGTACTCATACTTCACAGCTCAGTGGAATCTAAAACAGTAAAGAGTGGATCAGACTGGATTTATGAGAAGCAGAACACAGTCAGGAAAGACTAAAAGATGTATCAGAGACAGATGATACAGAAAATTATTATATTGTGATACCTAAAGACAGATTTATCAAATGGTTCATGATATTTTCTGCCATTAATAGTGGAGAATGGAATTGGCTGTTTTGACTATAACAAGTTTATTGTAATAACAGTAATAGGCAGCATGGTGTCTTAGGGGTAAGCATTGTTGCCTTGCACCTCTAGGTTCTCAGTTTAATTCCCCCCTTAGTTCTGTGTGCATGTAGTTTGCATGTTCTTCTCTTTGCCTGGTGGGTTTCCTCTGGGTGCTCCAGTTTTCCCCTACAGTCCAAAGACATGCAGATTCGACTTACTGCCTTTCCCAAATTGCCCATAGTGTGTGAATGAACCTGTGAGTGTGTGTACAGTATGTGTGTGTGCTCTGCGATAGATCGGCAACCGATCCAGTGTGAACTGGCAAGCGCCTTATGCCCTAAGTCTCCTGGGATAGGCTCCAGGCCGCCCTTGATCCTGTACAGGATAAAGCAATATAGATAATAAGTGAGTGAGTGTAATAACAATAGCATCTCAGCATACTGTTCATCACTAACAGACAGCTATTAAACATACTGAATGGCTGATACAGAGCGCTGGAATAACAAGGATGTTACTGTGACTGTTCTCATCACCAACAATGAGGAGTCAAAGTGCCACAAGGAGGTTTAGCAAATGGCCTTTTGGACTATCCAGTGGATCTATGAATATTTTTCAATTTACGTATATCATTAACAACTTATTAACCAGTCTCATTCAGGAGCAATGGGTACATGGCAAGAACGCATCCTTGATGGAAAGATCATCTATCATCAGACACACTCATTCACACCTATGGACAATATAGAGTGGCTAATCCACTTGCACACCGACTTCAGGAAAAAATACAGTACATCTTGCCCCTCCCCACTCAAAAAACCACTTAATAATCTCTCAGTAAGTACTGTCACTTTGCTAATGTTTCTGGGAACTATGCTCAAGTAGAAGATGCATCATCCATCAACAAGAATGCTCAGCAAAAGATGTATTTCTTATGGCAGTTGGCAAAATTCCATCTACCCTAGGCTATCACTGGTGCAACTCCAAAGCATCCTTACGTTTGTCGTCATTGTTTGCTTAGGTGCATCCTTTTTCAGAAAAAAGAGAGAAAAGAGGAAGCTGCAACAAACTACTAAGAATGCTGAGAAAATCATCTGCCGCAGTCTGTCATCATTTGAAGACCTTCGTCAGGACAAGAAGACGAGCAGGAAAAGTCATTTATTACCTATTAAAGGTATTAATTACCTTTTCCGAAAACTATCATCAGAAAAGCGTTTGTTCTCCCTGGTAACAAAAACTCCATGTCTTTGAATCAGCTTCTCTCCACTAGCAATTTCTGGTATTAACCACAATGACACTACAATTCTGAATGGCCAGTAACAAGCAAATTTGTAGTAGTAAAAATCATAATAAATGTAAACAACATTGCAATTAAAATTATTCTAATTTTGATTAGATGTCAGTCTATCAGAGGCCACCATGGACACATATGCTTACACACTCATCAATACCTAAGGGCAATTTAGAGTCACAAATTTACCTTCTGGCATGTTTTTGGGATGTGAGCCCAAATTGGGTAGCACATAAAAAAAAGGAGCTGGGGTTATTATTACACTGACCTTCAAGTACTTCAACTGGGAATTTACTTGTTTTTTTTTTTTAAAGCTGTAGGAGGATTTGTAAAGTGAACAAGATCTTTAACAGATCCTGAAGTGGAAAGAGTTTTAGACTGGTGTATTAGTACAGTAGGTGCTGTTTGTCTTTAGATTGCTGTAAGCGAGATGAAGCACAAGCCTGAAAAGTGACTTCAAAGAAGTAATAAAACAGAAAAGTAAAAGCAAACACAGAATTATCCAAAGGATTATATTTGTCATTATTGGCTTATTACCTAGAATCTAGTCTGTGTGGGTACAATGCGTGCTAGATGGGAAGCAGTCAATCATTGATACACTCATTACACATTCAGTCTAAGCACACTGCTCAATGAACCCCAGTGTAACATGTAGTTATTATTATACAGTATATTATACAGCAGTTTATGATATATATATATATATATATATATATATATATATATATATATATATATATATAATATATATATATAATCCAATCGAGGTGGCAGTGTGACTTACTGTAGTGGTTAGCACTATTGCCTTGCACCTCCAGGGTGTGGGGTTCAATTCCCATCTTGGGTTATAGAGTTTGCATATTCTCCTTGTGCTTGGTGGATTTCCTCCGGGTACTCCGGTTTCCTCCCACAGTCCAAAGACATTTAGGCTAATTGGTGTTCCCAAATTTCCCTGTGTGTGTGTGTGTGTGTGTGTGTGTGTGTGCCCTGTGTGATGCCAATCCTGCGATGGATTGGCATCCCATCCACGGTGTACCTGGGCTTAACCACTCCACTCCACATCACAGGTGTTCTAGTTGTTATGTCATCTTATACAACACCAAAATGACTTTTGTCGCCATTAATAATTGCTTTTAAGTTGTTCCAAATTGTTTCAGAACCATCTGTATTGTTTTTGTAGGGCTAATGTGAGCTATAAAGCGAACTAGCTTCAAACACAAGCTTAAATCCCAAACCCATCTCTGGTCAAGGGCGCTTATTGGTGTGTGGAACAGGGGATTGTATACCCTAGATCTCTAGCTTTCCATTTAACAACATTTGTGATTTAGCTGATATTCTAAAGTGGAATAAGTAGAAATGTAAAGAGAAACATAGTGCTGGTAAGAATCTAAAACTACTTTGGTCCATGTTAATTAAACAAAATGTCAGTCTCCCATTGCCAGCTTAATGCTATTTCTGCTGCCCACAAAAGAATATGTGTTGAATCAGAATGCAGCAGCTAGACTTCTCACTAGCACTACAATATGAGCACATCACCCCTATCGTATCCACACCGCATGGGGTCCCAGGGAAAATTTGCATCGATTTTAAAATTATTCTATAGACCTATAAAGCACTAAATGGTCTCATGACACAGTACCTGAGTGAACGGATAGTGTTCTGTTTGTCAGTACCGCATATTATAAATATGGAGTAGAGCAGGGGCAGAGCTTCTTCTTATAAACCCTTTCTTATAACCCAACAGTAATGAAATACCTTTCAATTAATGTTCAGGATTTAGACAAAGTCTCAGGCACATACTGTACCTTTACCTTTGTCTTAGGTAAAGGTGTAGATCTGGGGGACTCATGGACATAGAGTATTATGGTGAGCTGGTATGTTTGGATGTCTTCTGTCTTACCCTACACTCATGATCAGAAAAAAATTATCAAGGAAAAAATGTCTGTGTTTTCTTCTGGTTCTCTCACCTTATACATGTGACTGTGACCATATCTAACTTTTATTTCTCTCTCTCCATCTCTCTCACATGGCACTCCTGAGTTTCCAGTGATCCAGACCCTCATTTCCCTCTGGATCTGTCTGACTCATCCTGGTGTCCCGCTTCGCTTGGAGGCTCAGTGTGGTCTGCTTGGGATGCTGCTGTGGTTACTGGGGAGCATGAAGATGGTCTTTGCCTTGGCTGATGCAGACAGCTGTTCTCTAAGGCTTGTGACTGCAGTCACTCAAAAGTTCATGACTGAAATTCCTACAAACAATTTTGTACTTAAACACCTCTCCTGTTATATTAAACCCTAAGCTGCCTAACACACAGTATGACTGCTGATCAAGTCCTGTCATCCATTATCACCCAAATGAGGATGCGTTCCCTGTTGAGTCTGGTTCCTCTCAAGGTTTCTTCCTGTTGCCATCTCAGGGAGTTTTTCCTTGCCACCATCGCCCATGGCTAGATCATCAGGGACAATCTGATCATTTTGATACTTTTTTTTTTTATACATTTGATGCTCATTTTTCTAATTTTATTTTTAATCTGTAATGCTGCTTTGCGACAAGGACCATTGGTAAAACCATGATATAAATAAAATTGAATTTAATTAAATTGTTGGCGGATAATAAATGACATTTGTAGAACCATTGCATAAAAGCAATATCACACATGAGGTTTGTTGTTGTAATAAATATTATCATGACTGTAATATTCAGTACAGCAGCACTCCCTCTCCTGTGATATTACTTAATTATTTGGCACCTATACAGGCTGTATTCCTTTCCTCACACTTACACTCACAATGTTTCTGAGATACACATTGGATACTCTGTGATCCAAATGAGAATCAATCGTTTATTAAAAATGAGCAAGACAGTGATATTATTATTTTACATTTCTACACTAAGTACAAAACTGAATTGCAGGGAATCAAAGCAAACCAAGCTATAATTTTCCCTTTCAAGGCAACACTTTCAGCATTGAATGAATCATGCACTGAATCGACTGCTGCTAAACACAGAATCCTACCCTAGTTTTAATATAATCGTTACCATCCACCCCAGGGAACAGAAAATGATTTACATTTGCTGAGGTCTAATGGAGCTTCACCAGCAGATGGAGATAAAGTGCAAAAGCAATGATCAGCGCGCCCCTCATCATCATTGTGAAACAGGCACAGCTGGGCACAGCTGGTTAAGCAGACATTTTTTGGCAAGTGACACTATAATTTGTTATTCCAGTATTGTAAACATAATTCCATGAGCCATGACCACTTTTTCTGCTTAATTGTTTAAGTGTGACTATAATTACACTTTCCCAGCTGGAATTTTCTCATTCTGACGTCAAAAATATTATGCTATCATAATTTTTCCATACATATAGTATGTGTAAGACGGCATTGCTAAAGTGCTTCTATATTGTATCTAATAAATCATGTAATAAGTCTAATTTAGACTTGGTTTGTATGGATCAAAGTTTTGAATTTGATATTAAATAATTTATATTTATAAAAGTTATATTTATATAATTTATTTATAACGTTCTTTTTTGTAAAAATTAAAGAGAAAAAAACTTCAATATGAAGCAAAGCAGTCTTGCTTTGCTGAAAGGCACAAAAGAAGATCAATATACTATGTGTTTAAAGACATATCTCTTTAGCCTGGTATATGCATAATTTATCCCATAACCTTGTACTCCAGTACAGTAAAACCTAATGCACATTCTCAGCTAGTGCTGCTAATAAACGCCAGCTACGCCAATTCTTTTCCGCCTGTTCTTTCTTTTTCTACCCATCCCGAGGCATCTGGAGATTGTGCCAGCTCCAGTAGACAGAGTCCAACCCTGCAAGGATCCTGAGGCATACATAGAAGGACCAGCTCCATCTGAATTCTGCTTCATGATGGTTAGGAGCTACAGTACAAATGCTGCTCCTGAGCTCCCAGTGATCCAGACACCCTTTGCCCTCCGCACCTGTCTGACTTAGACAACTTAGACAACTTCTGTTATATTGAACTTCCAGCTGCCTAACACACAGTATATCTGCAAAACAATATCACCCAAATGAAGATGGGTTCCCTGTTTCCTTTTATGGTTTCTTTCCATTGCAACCCCCGGGAGTTTTTCCTTCAATCAGGCTATCACTCATTTCAAAAACCTTTTCTTTAAATTCTTATGAACAAAGGTAAATTCCCTTTGGGCATAATATATTGCTTGGTAATATAGCATGTTGCAGGATAGAAACTTGCACTCACATTTCTTATTTTGTATCTTATTTATAGGTGAACAATATAAATTCACCTAAAGGGACACAGGGAGCGAAGTTAAAGAATACACCCTGGATGCAATGCCTGTCCACCACATTAACACACATTTACACACTCTTTTAGATTCAGGAGTATTTTAAGGTTGTCAATCCACCGAGCAAGTCTTTGAGAGGTGTTTCAGTCAAACTGACACACAGCACAATACACACCACAAAAGGAGCCACTGTGGCTTTTCACAAGTGTAATAACAATCCATGTAACATTTAAAATAGCTTAACAAAGTTAACTGTATGTAGATGAATATGATTAGAATTTGAAATGTACCCATCTTAAATACTGATGATGTCTTAGATGCTACCATTATCAAAATAAGTATTAGCTATGTCAGACATATACTTTATTTACAGACACTTGGCGTGACATCCCTAGATTTTAGTGGGGCAGTAAAATGATCATTTTTGTGTTGAATGACAAATTTCATTATTGAATTGAACTGTGACCAAAGCTATAACTGCCAATTTGAAAACCTAAAATGCCCACCATAAACTGTCGGAGATGAAGCAGCTGTTTTGATCTAACTGCTATTATTATTATTATTATTCATATTATTCTTGTGTGTGTATACAGTATATATATATAATAAATAATAATAATACTTTGTCCACACCGGGTCTGGGTTCGATTCCCACCTCTGTGGGCATGTTCTTCCCCATGCTTGGTGGGTTTCCTCCAGGTACTCCGGTTTTCTCCCACAGCCCCAAAACATGCAGATTAGGTTAATTCCTAAATTGCCCGCAGTGTGTGCGTGTGTGCTCTGTGATGGATTGGCACCCTGTCAAGGGTGTACCCAGCCTCATGCCCTAAGTTTTCTGAAATAGGATCCAGGCCCCTTGCGACCCGCGACTGTATACAGGATTAAGCGGTATAAATGATAAGTGAGTGAGAGTGTCCACAGTGGTGGCAGGACTATATCATTGTTCAGCAAGCAAATTGAAGTCAAGGCTAAGTAATTGCCTATCTTGCTCTCATATTGAGCAGCAGTCTATTCTTAAGCCAACTGGCAGAAATGTTGGTTATTTAGCTTCCTAGTTAACTCACAGTCGGTAGCAACAAAGTCCAATGAACTGTGTTTCTTGTAACACTGCAACAGCACTGACTGAAAAAAAGATGTATTTTTCCTGTTAAATGGATTTTTTTGTTTCAGTTTATTTATGCTGCTTGTGTGGTTTTAGTTTATTCACTTAATGCCAGTTCAAATTCCAAATGTTTACTCGGAAATCAAAAAAACACGAGAAATCCAATATGTTTTTTTTTTTTTTTTTACATTTTATCAAATTAAGCATCGTTGTTGTTGTCATTTGTAGATCAAATAAACATGTATTTTATCATTCTATATTTAGATTGGTTTAAATCCTTATGACGTACAGACAAGTGAAACATCTGAGTAAACACATGCTCATCAAAATACGGGTGGCGTTCAAGAAATCTCTTGTAAATGAAAACATAAAACTAATTGACATTTTCATGAGACCTCAAGCACAGTATGTTGATGAGACCTTTATTTGCAAGAAAACATTTCAATTGCTGTACTCAGTGATTTGGTTAGCATGTTGCCCTCACACCCCTAGGTCCCGGGTTCGATTCGCGTGTTGAGGCTACACGTTCTCTTCATACTTGATGGGTTTTCTCCAGGTTCTCCGGTTTCCTCCAACAGTCCAAAGACATTCAAATTAGGCTAATTGGCTTTTCCAAGTTGCCCATCATGTGTGAATGTGCATGTAAATATTGATCAGAGGTCCTGCCATGGTGGTACAAAAATGGGAGTAAATACAATGTCTACCATTGGCCTTCACTATCCCTAGTTGGACTACGGAGGTTCCTAGATGGATGGATCGATGGATGGATGAAGGAATGGATGGAACATTCAGTGATAATCAGCAGATAACTTGCCACCTAAGATGCTTATTTGTCTGTGGAACCTATACACACAATCATTCACCCATCAAACAACACTTGCACATTACACGAACTCAACTGGAAGTTATTGGCACATCCCCTGTACAGTCCTGGGGCCGGTTTCTCGATAACGCACACTATTCACGAGCTAAGAAGACTCTTAAGATATATCTTACGTAAAGTGATAACTGCTCTGTCTACAATAAAGGTCCTGAATTAGCTGACATCGATTGCTCAGGAATCGATTTTTGACTCCTTTTGCATGACAGTGTTAAGAAAGACGGTACATTTTATGCAAATTAAACATGGCACTAAATTCTTTTAATAAAATTAATAGCTACTTATCAATAGCATGCCATAATAGACAAATATATAAGTGAAATCACCAAACTGTCGCTAATATTTTCATGTAACCTGTAGTGACAGTGAAACGAACTGAATATACAATCATAGTTGACTGACAAACAGCTGACAACACTCTTCACCAGCTTCAGAAACAATGTGAAGCATGTCAGTGGTTGGGGTTGTATAACGCACTTATGGAACAAATACGATGAGATGACAGAGTAGAAATTTAATACCCCTACAGTATCTCATCTAAATGAGTTTGTGCGGTGGCAGTAAGTACGGTTCATCATGATTCAGCGCGAGTTTTGGTGGCGCGGTTAAGTTTCCATTTTACCACGCAAAAAAATTAAACATGCGGAAGCTCGCGGACCTTGCAGATCTTCGCAGAACGTCGAGCGGGCACTCGAGGCGGCTCACCGTGCCTAATACCCCTATTTCGCCTATGCGGCTTGACTCACAGTGAGGTGCGATGTTAGGCCCGTGAGATGCCGCGATTGCCCGTCGACTTTCCGCGAAGTTCCTTTTTTTTCTTATAGCAACCTCATGGAAAATATGAAAAGGACTGAAGTTTTGTCTAAAGGCAAAATGTACATGAACCACGTGGCTCCGCGGACGGCGCCCTCTTCAGTTCAGCACAACAACACGCTGTATCGCTCCCAAATTGTTTGCCACCTGTTTAATATTAAAAGTGATCGCCAATTTTAATGCATTAGTCACATTATGAAATAGGCTAATTAAAAGTCACTTTATTAGTTCTGATATCAAATAAAATAGTTTTATTTATGTATTATTATATAATATATTTATTCCATCATTAATACGACTTTGATAACGTGCCATAATGTGCATACACCGCTGATTTATAAAGACTGGTGCTTAGTGGCGGCGACTAGCGTCTTTAACTGAAACTACGCCAAGAATGAGTTAAGGTTGGTCCAGAGTAACCTTACGAATGTGTGACTTACCTAAGAGCTACTTAGCGTATGAACGTTTCGGGAAATGTGCCGTAACGTTAAGAGAGAGGTTAAGGTACAACTTATGAACTACTTAGCGATAAGAAGCTTTCGAGGGACCGGGCCCTGGTCTCTTGCCAAGCCATTTCCACATGTGGCCATTAAAGGAGTTCCTAGCAGGCCAGTTTCAGACATGATCATGACTCCTGTGTACAGAGAAAGCTTTCTACCCAGATGGTATCTATGCACTTGTGAACCACTGGGACAGTGTAGCAGGGGATTATATAGAAAAGGAAAAGTAGTTTTTCAAAAATCTCAAAAATGTGTTCTGATATTCTGTACTTTGTAAAGTGATGGTTTGAGTTGAACACCCTCAATAATATAGCCTGAGTTGGCAGGTATCTGGTATCTTGTGATTGTAAGGGGCCAGAGCTTATGATTCACACAATTTCCATCTTGATCAACACCATCAGTAAGGTCTTCTGAGGAGTCCACTCTCATCAGAATAAAAATGTTTCACAGGAAGATAAAGGTGAGCTTTTTGCTGATTTGAAATGATGCTGATCAATCAGTAGCCACCCTGACTACCCAATCTGGTCCTGATTATGCAGTTTCTGCAGGTTCTATATCCTCATTGTTTTTGGCAGTCACTGGCTTGCAACTTGAGCAAGACAACACAATGAATAAGACATTAAAAAAATCGCCACCTTTGCCAATTGATTCTCCTGATTCACTTTAAATAAAAACAATTCCTTGGTCACTCAGGCAAAACTGCTGTCATAAGGATGTGCGCCATAAAGTCGCTCCAGGCCATTAACTTGCACTAGACCATAAACCTACACAAGGAAATGTCTTATGCTATGTTATTTTTGAACAACACAGCTTCTTACACCACTTCCCCTGCCTGCTGTTAATGCAGTTAAAAAAAAAAAGAAGAAAAAATTCTCAAGGTGATAGGAATTTTATTGTCTATGAAATCACCATGGGACTCGTGTTCGATTCTGAGCTTGGCTTACTGTCTGTCTCACATGTTCTCTGAATGTCTATGTTGGTTTTCTCCAGCTTTTCTGTTTTTCCCTTGGGTAGGTGGATAAGCATCTCTAGAAACTGCCCCTGAGAGGTAATGAAATGTGTGTTGTTTGCATGGTAGCCTGAGGTGGATCGGTGTGTTCCCAACTCGTGTCCAGTGAGTCTAAAACCCCCAGTGGGTTTTGTATCCATCATGACCCTTATCAGATTAGAATGACATTTATTTCAGAATAACAAAACCATTATGCAAAATTTATCCACTCCTTAAGTGTTTTTTTTTTTACTTTCCACTTTAGGGTCATTCCATGAATGGGATAGTACTTTTGTCCTGCACTTAAAAATATCTATTTAGAGAAAAAAGTCAAAAGACCTTTTAGAATAAAAGCATATTTCAGATGAATTACTTAAAACACCAATTACCATTTTCATGTCAGATTGCTTTCATTACCTGTTCGAGGCTTGATTTGACAACCAGCGGCAGCACATTTCAATTGCCAGTTACTGAATATAAATGATTTACTTTCGTCTTTTCAGATTACACATGCTGCCATAAACTGCTCTCCAGTGGGTTGAGCAGTGTTGAATTCCCCAAAGTTAAGGTCGAGTTTTATTCTGTTGCATCTCTGATGTTCTTTAACTGTTTCTTGTTTTTTTTTACCCATTTCTCCTTAACAGAATGAATGCCTACTGCTGCTTCTTATTAACTTTCTTTATTGTGCACCTGATCCAATCCCATTTTCAGTGTGTCAATTTCTTCTAGCGTTGCACTTTGTACTTCTGCATTCATTGCTTTTTTTATGTCAAGGTTTTTTAGTTGCAATTGTATATGGATTTTGATTTGTTACTTTGTATTTCAGGGCTACAAAGTAAGATGGATTTAGTTTATTAATACTTTTATGTTTTGGTTCTTTTCTAGAGTTCCATATTTGCTTTGACCTGAAAAACATGATTGTTGGGCTACACATAAAAAAGTACTTATATCAATTTTTTGCCTAGCAATGCGCAATTGTGGATTAAAATACAATATGTATGTAGTCTAATAGTGTTAAATGAGGTTAACAGAATTTATATTCCAGACACTGGAGTATTGCCTGAAATCAGAATGTGATGAAAACATTAAAATAACAGCAGATGTAAAGCAGGTTCAAGGTTTGCAGTGAGAATAACATGCTGTGATATATATATATATATAGTACACATTGCCTTATATTTTTAGGTAAAGAAAAAAAAATACTTTCACCTGCAAAACATAGTGAATTATATTATTGTTATATATCCTTTATGTCGGTAATGTCCCCATTCCATTTAGTGAGTTTACTAATTCTATGCAACGAGCTCAACCCTGGTACCCTGTTCATTTAAGAAGACAATACAGCCATTGCCAACAAAGAAAGCCTGTAAAAAAAAAAACAAGATTGTTCAGTGAGATGGGTCAGCACACTTTTTGATTGTTTAAATGAATGTTTTCTTAGACTCAATGGCGAAATTCCACTGTGACTCAAAACAAACCACTACCAATTTGACCCTATTAAACGGTAAAGCATAAAGGTGAAATGAGTGTATTGTGCAAGTGACCTTTACATGCTGACTGTCACATCGATCCTCAGTTCACATTCAGCCAGATATAGCTACTTTGAAATGCTGCTTTGAGAGCTTTGAAACCTGATGTGGAATTTAAAACAGGCTAAGCAAAGAATCAAAATTATTGATGTAATACTCGAAGAAAAAAGCGTGAAGCGGACTCTGTCAAAGAACGGCAAGTACGCAACATCATGAAGCTTTAATAAACAACAACAGCAAAAAAACAACCAAAAAAAAAAACGACAAAAAAACTGAGGTCATATAGGAAGCAAGCCATTTAAAGCAATATGTGGGCGGGTAAGGGAGCAGTCAAGAATGTACTTCTAACCCCTGGTTACTCATCTGGCTTGGAGTTCACAGGTGGAGGAGGAAACATGTGATTTTTGCTCCTGTTAAGAGACTCTTGTTTCTCTCCAGTTGTTCTCTGCACTTTGGCCGCATCGTGAGTGGAAGTCCCCAGACGCCAGGCTGCAAACTTGCACAAGGGCCATGTGAGGTGAGTCTGTAGTGCTGGGTGAGAGGAGAGGTGGACAATGTGATGAGTGGTGAAAGGGGATGATAAATGCTGATTCTTGACCAGTAAGTCAGGCAAAAACGAGTCAGGCATGATAAGCACCCTGCTTATACTGCTAGGTCCCTGGGTCGCTGCATTCCTTGTCAACTGGAGCTGATAATACCACATTTTCCATGACAAACCCTTTTTCATGGTGATGGAGAATGTTAGGTTATTGACTGTGCTTACAGTATATAATATGTGTCATTTGAATTTCATTGACAGTTTAGCTTGGCACGTAACGCACGAGAAAGAGAGAGAGAGAGAGAAAGAAAGAAAAAGACAAAGAAGCATACTAATGACAAACATGACAAACAAAGGAGCATACTAAGTCATGCTTCTCCAGTGTTGCCTTTGAAGCCAAGCCACAGTGTGATGCCTCCATTATCATCCCGGGTAATCGGATCGCTGCCATCATCACCGGACTCTGAAAAATGGCCCATTGTATCAGGCCTGACTCTCCTATTTCCTCCAGTGTGGCTCTTTTCTGTAAATGAGCCCATTCAAAGTGTGATGTATAACAATGCCCTTCCCAGCTGGACAGCTCTGAAGGAAATTACTGTTGCTTTTATTCTTCCAAAGACTTAATTGCTCAGAAATATTAAAAGATACCTATCCCCATTAAGAGTCGTAATTGAGTTTAAATAATGTCCTTTTAGTTCCTTGTCCAAGTTAAAGCACGGTGACCATCCTCTTCGTACAACAGCCAGCAAACATCAGGATGATGACCACTAATTCCTAGACAAGGGTCTCAAGTGTGAATATACTGTACATCTGGAGACATTAGTGAGAATGTCTGGTCTAGGGATAAGTGCTAGAAAGCTTTTATTTCTTAGCGAGTCCAGTGCTTCATGAAGCCAGAGGTCGAGTATTGAAAAGCCATATGACACTACTGGTTTAAGCCAATATGGCTTAAAATCCCAGACCCTAAAATATATCAATTACATAAAGATGGTGGGTGCTTAGGTATATCTGTAATAATTATGATAGATTGTTATTTTTATACACAAATTAATGTTTTTCCCACTGGAATGTTTGAAATGTGCTTACACTGCTATTGACTTTTCTGACCTTTTTTATGATGTTTAAAAGACTCACACCTGCCCAAATCCTGCTTGATCATTACTAGGTCACATGACCCTAACATGTGTTTAGGCTATACTTGTGCTAGGAACTCAATAACTTTCCTAAAACCCCCAAAAGCATCACTTCTCTGTGAAGTTCTTATGAAGCTCATCTATATTTTATTGGTTGATGTTTAAAACTCAGCCAGTTGTGTTTTAGATTTGGCACAATGTGAGAAAAACATAATAAAACAGTGAGCACTTCTTGGAGCGGCTTCCCTTATAACAAAAAAAAACAAAACACCTCCCCCTGCATGTCTTTGGACTGTGGGAGGAAACCGGATTACCCAGGGAAACCCACCAAGCACGGGGAGAATATGCAAACTCTATACACTTCAGGAATTGAACCCAGGTGGGAATCGAACCCAGACCCTAGGGGTGCAAAATGACAGTGCTAACCACTAAACTAAGTGCAGGATATATGACCTGTATGTTTATAGAAGGAAAAATACCATGAAATGGCATTACTCTGACTTTCTATAGAAAATATACAGAAGTAGTACAGGATATTATTTATGTGAGGAACTAATAAAATGCAGCAAAAACAGTCTGAAAAGGTTCAGTTAAAAAAAAAAAATTAAGTACTTATTCAAAGTTGTTATTAGGAAATTGGGGCACGATTTAGATGAAAGCCTGTGGGAATAGTTTTGTCTGTACTTATTTTTCAAAAAGACTATTTCTAAATGTGTAGTTTTGTTAAAGATCACATCTGGGTGGGGCACAAGGCTAAGAAAAAACAGTCTCTCGATATACTCTCTGTATCTCCTGAGAAACACATTCTAATTCCTTTTCAATCTCATATGTAAGAAAAAAAAAAATTTGGGTGCAGAGACAGGAAATGAATTTTAAATAGTAGTTATGAGTTCAAGGTTTTTCTCAGTTTTTCACACTCAGCTGCAAGATTCCTCAAGGCATTTCACACACTTCTTCATATTAATGATAATTCGGTAGTTGATGGGAGACGGATGGAGTGCGGATAAGAACACCACGGCAGAGATAGCATTGTTAGAACTCGTCAGCTCAGCAAAGCAGGAAAAACACATTAGATCAGGACAATGATTCATTCTATTGAATAAAATCCATGTGACTAGACAGAGCGTTAGTCAGAAAGACAGGAGCAAAAGACAAAGCAATTAGACGGTGTAAAATAGGTTAAAAGCTTCCCGTTTCCAGGTTTATTAGACATTATATACATTTCCTATAATGCCGAACTAAAATTAATCAATGACCTATGTGGGAAGACCTATGACAAATTCGACTCTACTGTAGAGAAACACCTGCTATTTTCAGATTCATCGTTTACTTTTTTCAAGGTTTCTGCAAGAAAAGTGAATCGTTAAGGCTTTTCCATGCCGCCTTTCAACCTATTGCTCCTCTCCAGTGACAGTGTCCTCTCTGGAGGACGTAATGGGCGAGTGGCCATGTCAGCTTGACACATATTAGGGCTTTGCTCTTGAGGTTTGTTGTAAAGTCCTCTTTTTTTTCTTCTTCTTTTTTTTTCACAGCTTGGTTCGAGGACTCAGTACAGGATTTTGCCTCCAATGTTCAGCAAATAGAACAGTTTTGGCCATCAAAAATATTTCGATGGCATATTTTATGTATTTCTTATTTAGATATGACTTAATACGCATGAGCTATATATTGCGGTCTTGTCCCTGATGGGAAGATAAACTTGCATCAGGTTGTATAAAATATGCATCAGGGTCATAGGGTAGTTTTGATGGTAGATAGTGTGGTGCATTTTAAATGATACTTATGTCAGTCAAATTTCACTTTTGAATCAATAATGTGTTTTTGTTTTATTTATCTAGCACAAATCTCAGTTTGTCAGTATTACTGTCACATAATCTTCTTCTATGTAATATTACATATATAACTAATGCTGATTTACCAAACACTTAACAGCATCGATAACAGCTTCAGCAAGGTATACCACTAGGATTAACCACTCACTTGTCATTGTACTGTATCTGCAGGAATCCGCCCACCCACAGCTTTAATATAAACCTATAATGCATAGCATCTGCTGCGACAGGTCACTGCTTTTTCATGTGCCCTCTAGCTCTCAAAGTAGTTTTCAGACTATCTATTCCTTGAGAATACAAATTAGGAAAGCTTCAAATTGCAAGAAATATGATCGGCCCCAGGCAAGGTAACTTCACACATAGCGCATGTTAAGACATTTATATGGATGTGCCTTCGTATAACTATAATATATCGCAGACCTTGACCACAACTGTAGATCTAATCAAGAAAAACGTATAGGTTTTAATTCTTAAAGTTATTTTCGTTGTCTGCAATCGCAAAAACAGTTTTTACAGTCACCGTTATCTTAACAAGGATGCCCGAGTTGGACACCGGATATTTAGTGGGACATTTTTACAGTGATAAAATACGAATCACTAAAATGGCATGTGGGTCAACATTTAAGAAAAATGCCCCATACTACATTAACAGCAGCCAGTGGGATTTTCAGGAACATAGTCACAGGTCCCACTTGCCTATTCCAACCATAAATTACCTGCGCTGTAAGAGAGTTGGATGTGTGAAGCAGCTTTTGTTTGGTGATACAGATATTGCAGCCTACATGTAATGAGGTCATTCATCGTCCTTTGAAGCAGTGGAGCTGGGTGGCTTGGGAACAAAAGGTGGCTGCCGGCGGACCTGACTCATAATGACTGAACAGACAGAGTCGTCTGGTCTAATGGCAGCCTGTCATGGCGATGATGATTTCTGCACCACCATTTCACAGGTGTTTTGTCCCTGAGCAGTTTGTGCACATGATGCAGAATGGAATGAATTCCTGATGGATTGAATGTACTTCCTGACAGGTGTGAAGTGGAAGAATGATTTGTGCTTGTTTGATATATAGTATGGCGTGACTGTTTTTCGCGTGCATTTCTGATATCACTTTGTCATCACTGCACAGACATTACTGTTAGTCTCTTCTGACGAGGAAAAATATATATGAGATATATCAAATCGAATATTTGTGCAGGGCAGACAAGTTTTTCCTCAGGGTGTGTAATGTAACAGACAAACTTGATACAATTTCCCCAATACTTAAATGCACTTCATTTTACCAGAGCGGTCCCCTTAGGCTGGATTGGCCAGGAGGACATTCAGGAATTTTGCCAGTGTCAGCTCCATTTATTACTGAGATGCTACATGTGTGATTATTTTAGTCTGCTAAGTTCAGATAATCAGTTTCTTGCATTTGTGGATGCATGTAGACCAGACAAGGCTGGAGTGGAGAAAGTGGAGAAAATACATTATTAATTGTAAATCGGTAAAGCTTTGAAAAGTAAAAACCTTTTTTTTAATCATCTGCTAATGATTTAAATTATTTGTAAGACAGCAGGTAGTCATTAGTTGCATACGAATAAGCAGCTAAATATTATAGTATCACCACTGAATAAAACGCATTGTCTAACATTGATATTAATCAATAACAATATTGATAAATACATTAGATTTTAGGACACAAAAATCCTTATTCAAAAAATATCCAATATACAGTATAACCGTGCAACATGAGTTAGAGTGCTCAGATTGTTGCATATCACTGTTGTTATCATCATCTCATGTTGTCAGCACGGCAAAACAACAAGGATGACAGCGACGGCAGTGAATTCATACAAGGACAGGAAACTGGAGATGTACTTTATATTTGGAAGATTGATTTAAGTAATACTAGAAGGAATCTAAGGAAACTGGGTGTTTGAAGCAAAGAATTGGTGTTCGCATGCAGGGCATTTTTAGGGACAAGTGTGCTCTCATTAAAGACAACACATCAAGAAATGTGATTATTATACTGTATGTTGGATCTAATATAGCATTATTAATATTACTAGTCGATGCCCTTTTATTTGTTATTTTTAGACAAATGTAGGGGGCCACTTTAAAGCAAAACCCCAGGCTGATTTTTGTTCCCCTGGCGTCCGCTAACACATCAGAGCAGTACTTTGATATTTACCATTTCAGATGATGAAAAGCTTGCTTGTCGACAGGGAATAAATTAATAATATGAAGGATCTGAATTTAATCCTCTGCTTAGTTGACTAAAAAACCTGCTCGCGATCGTAGACCAGGAGTTAGGCAGTTAATATAAAATGCAATCGCAAGCGAGGCTACTGCATTGTAAAACCACCATCTGGCCAAAAGATCATCTTTACTGCATTGTTCGAACTGCTAAACAAAGAGCTATAAAGGCTTGAAGACTCAATTGAGTATAACAACTGCTGTTGTGTTTGTCCAGCGGGACGCAGCGTCTGCCGAGGATGAACCCGCTCTGCACGCAACTTCATTACAAGATGGTGTTAAGTAAAACCCAAGGAAACTCAGTGCCAGCCTTTTCTAGGTAGTGGACAAAAGATCAGGATTTGCTGCAGGTGTTGTTTAATAATTCATGGATTTGTCGAAACTCATGTCAAGTATAGACTCCACAAGCCTGCCAAATCCATCTGCTTCACTAACCACTCAGGCAACCTGGATTAAATTACACTAATCTGAAAAGATTAGCAGGCAACTTCCATCAGCTAATGTAGATGCTCCTAAATAAACAAAGTGCCCCAGGGCTCTCATAAAGAAACATGGAAGGCATAAAAAAAAATAGTCAATTGTTTATTTTACAGCATCCTTCTGATCCTTTTTTTTTTTTGCCTCGGGTTCTGTTGCATTATTCTATGTGACATCACAGAATTCACCTATACTCATATAAGACTTTTTAAAGTAGAAAAAAAGTTGACTACAGTTAGCAATAAATATTAATGAACATAGATCTAGAGCTTGGAGATTTTTTTCCCCCAAAAAAAACAAGAAGAGCACGAACACTATTATTTTTCATTACTCAACTGAAAAGAGAAAATACTTTTAAACATAGTTCGTCCGTCTGACTTACAGTAAAAGCTTAAAGTATTAATACTTTACGTATTAAAGGGATACCTATTTAAACTTAATTTCATTGGAAAATTATTTTGTAGACTGGCCCATTGCAACCAATATTTAAAGATGCATTCTAGAAAATGAAAGAGTAAAACTTAAATATTATTTATAAATTATTATATTAGTAATCTTAATCTTAACTTAATGACTAAATGAGCATGGATTGTGCAAAGGTCTTGAGCACTAATTTCTTTTTAGATTTTCCTCACTTTTTACTCTTTTACTTTACTTATTTCATTTTACAGATTTTGCTTTCAAAGAGACAGACTTTCTCGATTTTTTTTTTCACGTAGTTTTGAAGCAAAGTTCACCAGGCCTCTTGAAGAACTTTTTAAGCTCTCTTTTCTTGCCTTTTATTTTCAGTCCAGTCACTGTTCCTGACCAGTTTCATAAAGTTTTTGTTTGTTAAAGCACACAGTGACCCTTGAATCATTCAGCATAAAAAACATTTAAATTAAGTCATGTACCAGTTAGAAACAGGAGCAGATGCTGAAAGATGCTGCATCCAAATGGTTGGAACAGACGAGAGGGGAAATGAGACTGCTGCTGTGCTAAAATTTTTTGGCAATTTGCAGCCTGTCATAGTATAAAATTTGTCTTTACAGTATAACTGACATTATCTTTACAGTATAACTGACATTATCTTTACAATACCTTATTAATACAGCATTGGCTCTGCTGTACCATGTTTCTTCAATTGCAGTTTGTTATACTTAATATTATTTAATTCTTAAATCTGATTGGTCAGAGGTTTTTGATTTAATTTTCAATTGCAACATTGTTTACATTTATGCACTCATTCTGGTACATTTCTACAGAACATTACAACAAATTCATTTCAATAGTACCAACTAACATGGGAACCTGTAATGGATGTACACCAATAAGCCATAACATTAAACCACCGACAGGTGGTCGCTGAAATTGCTAAAGCTAGGTTTTATGTAAAAGCGTTAAGACACACAGTGCATCACAGGTTTTTTGCATAGGGAGCTGCAGCTGCAGACTATCAGCGTGACCATGCTGACCCCTTTCTACCATTGAAAACAATCACAATGTCCATGTCAGCATCAGAATTAGACCAGGAAGCAATGGAACAAGGTGCCCTAGTCAGATGAATCATATTTTTTTACATTATGTGGATGGATGGGTATGTGTGCGGCTGTGCGCCACTTACTGTACCTGGGAGAGATGGCACCAGGATGCACTATGCAAATTAGGCTAGCCGGAGGAGGCCCTGGGCAATGTTCTGCTGGGAAACCTTAAGTCCTGGCATTCATGTGGATGCTACTAATGTACCACCTACCTAAACATTGTCATAGACCAAGTACAGTACACACCTTTATAGCAAAAGAAGTCCCTAATGGTAGAGGTCTTTTTTTAGCAGATAATGCACCCTGACACGTTGCAATTTGACATGGCCTCTAAGTTCCCAGATTTCAACCATGTCAGATCTATGGAGACTCCAACTCACACCTTTCAGGACTTAAAGGATCTGCAGCAAATGTCTTGGTGCCAGATACCACAGCACATCTTCAAAGGTCTAATGGAGTCCATACTTTGACAGGTGAGAGCTGCTTCGGTGGCAAGGGGAACTTACACAATATTAGGCAGGTCTCTTTGATGTTATGGCTGACTGGTATTAATGGATGAAAAGGAAATATATTTTAGAAAAATAAAACACTTTTAAAAAATATATAAAATAAAAAAAAAAAACTGTGTAAAGTTTCTGTACATCACTCAGGCCTCATCATGCCACCTCGTCATTAATTATTTTATATATAATACCATGTCCTGTTGTTTTTAGCCACCTCCTGCTGTTCTGTGGTGCATGATGGAAAAGGTTGGTACAAAAGAATCTAAAGCTACAAACATAAATTGCTTGACACATTTATTAGCATTCAGGGCTGACTATATTTAACACACCAAAGCACAATGATTATCATTACACACTGAACACTCCCTCTCTATTTATGCTATATTACATTTACTTCTTGTTTCACTGTGTGAAGATGCTGTACAGTTATGCAATCATCTACTAGATGTGACTTGAGACACAGCTTGGGTACTAATGACTTAATAACATCCTAGTAAACCATGCTCTGCAGTTCTGTGAGGCAGTGCTGAAGGATGTATTTAGGATTTACGGTCCTGCATTAGCCGATATTTCTTCGGGGCAGTTTTCTAATTTCCTAATCGCTTCGCTCTTAGCTCAAAATTCTCAGTAAGACCATTCATAAGCAACGGAACTTCTAGAAAGCATCTGGTCTGCCATCGGTTGTTTTCGTGACTCAACAGCATCTGCAAAAGCACCCCAAAACAGAACCGAACAGACATATTCAAATTTGGTTCAGATGTAGGCTGGATATATTTATTTTATGATTGCAGTGAGTATTGTGCAGACTCCCAGGGCCACGAGTCTGAAATTAGACAGCCTCGAACCAAAGTCATGGCAGCGGCTCGTTTATGACAAAAAAAAAGAGAATTCTGTAGGGGACAGACAAAATGAAATCCCTACGATTCTGCACAGAAAACTCATAAACACCCTGAATCCGCCACTCAAAACGCATCGAGAGAGAAGAAATTGATTTCCTCTTCTCCTAGCCAGACTCATTAAAATAAATGGCAGGATTAAAAGCTAAGTTTGATTAAAGCCACGCTTTGATGTAGTTATTTGCCACCTGCGACTGGGTGTCAGTACCTGAGAGGTTCAGTAGCTGCTTGAGAGAGCAGCGAGGAAAGTGTTGTTCCCTTTGAAGCACATCTGTACCAGCCACATCCAGTGTGCAAACGCAATTACTCCCAGCGTGGCTAGGTGTGATTTAGACTCCGGGATATTGATATGATGTAGCATAAGCAACAGAAAAAGCGCTAGCACAAAGAATTTATGTCTTCAAGAAGCCAATCAAAGCATTTGTGATACACAATTTCAGTAATTGTTATAAAATAGCATAAAGCAAGCTTTCCTCACTGCAATTTTTATTGTCATTTTTCTGGTTGCTTATTACCACATTAAACACCAGGAGAAAATGGTAAAATAGCGCACTGCAAAATACAGTGTAAGAACTTGCCCAGCAAGGTAAAAAGGAATTCACGAACAAGACTGCGATCGGCTTAGACACTGCTTAAGGAGCCTCCTGATGCATCAACAGTCCATAAAAATGTCAGGGAAAATATAATGCTTCCCCTCAATCCTTCAGCAGCAACCTCTGCATTAAAAGAGACCCAAGTGCACCACTGAATACCAAAAGCCAGGTCGGAATTCTTTATATTCAGTTGGACATCAAGCAACCTAGCACAAAGAAATAAATAAACATATGTGAAATCTTTCTTCTGTAAATAGATACAAGAAAACATGGCTGCCTTATAAGCTAGCATGGTGTTAGCAGAGAATCTCAGTATATAAGGTTAAAAGTGTGTTCTAGAGTTGTTAATAATTATAAGAGTTTTTAAAATATACCAGACAAAATCTAATGGATTTGTTGCATTTATTTATACATTTTAAAATGTTTTACTAGTTTAATTTCATTTAATTGCTTTTGCCATTTTTTTCAGCCTATTAGCTCAGCATGACAAAGCATGACAAAAAATAGCATAGATTAGTCCAAGTATAGTCCAAACTAGCCAGAATAAAACAAAAGGGAAAATTCCAACAATGTTAATTCTGTAAATCTAATATTGTAAATTCAGTGATATAATAAATTCACCAGATAAAGCATGATAGTAAGCGGCTAATTCAAATTTGCCTCGGAGGCAGCAGACAGCTCTAAAAATTGCGAACTACTTCTGTAAAAAAAAAGTAAAGCCAAAATTATATAGCTGTAAGGAAATCCTGAAGACAAGCTAATGAATGGTTTATTAAGAAACAGTGGTTGAAAATTCCCCCTGAATGACATTATAATTAGCATCTGATTTTCAGGGGTGTCCAAGATTTTTGTACCTCATGAGATCCCACTGTTCTCATATGAGGACATCACATTATTTGCCAACTACACCAATCAGCAGCAACACTAATCAGCAGTACCACTGCCAGAGGAATTGAATAAAATTGATTATCAATTATATACCAGTTAACTGGTGATAGGATCATGGGTACCCAAGGATCATCTATGCCTGTAAGGACCAAAGGCTAGTCCAGCCATGTTTTCTTGGTCTAATCCCACGCGATACAAACTGTTTTAAAAAGGTCATTGCCGGCCATGATTGAAAGGTATCAGAACACCCAGTACATCACAGCCTCCTGTATATGGGGCTTAGTAGGCATATAACTCAAGGTTGTTGATTCAAGATGGTCTCGACGACACAATATTGGGCTTAATGTTTTGCGTTATAATATGTGCATATCCATAAAAGAAATTTATATGAGGACTGTCGTCACATGACCTGTTGAAAGACATTAATTAAGTTCAATAGTCATCCGACGTTAATAAACAGAAACAGTCAAGAAAAATTACAAGGAACACAACATTAGAGTTTGGGTCTGAAACGGTTAGAATGGAATTCTGAGTTGACATTTTAGGTGTAAACTTCTTTAATTAACATGTTACGTTTCACATTGGTTTCTTACATTTTACACGTGTTTTGGGCTACATGGTGATTGTGGCAGTAACAGAGCTTTAGTTTGTCTAGCTTGCTCTCCTCAAACAAATTAAGTTCCAAATGTTACATTTTATGCTCATATAACAATCAACACCACTTTCCCTTTTGTTTCAAGCATTAAACAGTAAAACCTGACCACAGCCCCTTCTGTTTAAGGCTGCTGAAAAAGTGCACCTATTGAAAGCCATTGGACTACCATCATTGTCACACAAATTGACAAATAAAGCATTAACCAACAAATTAGCACCAGAATGTAAATGCATTTAATGTGTTTGAGTGCAGAGACTTCCTTTAAAGAATTCAACAAATCTCTTTACCCTCTATTTTTTCCAGTGCTGATGATAATTTAATTATTTCCTTTTTTCTTTTATACATCTAATTCAAATCACCAACTAAAAAGGATGTATAGTACTGTAGATATGATAAAGAATTATACTTACCTAACTGAAAAAAGAAGCAAGTCTGTTTTGGAGTATCTTGCTTAAAGCTGTATCATCATTTTCAGAATGACTTGAGGACACGACCTATTTGAGTGCAATGACCAATTGAACCAGCAGTGACATTAATGGCTCTGACATTTAATCTTATTTCTAGCAGAATGGAGCTGCAAACATATGCGTATGTGTTCAAGGCTATTTGCTGCTGCTAGCACTAAAAGTATGGCTTAAAGAAATCTACAAAAATTAATCTTGTCATCACAGGCGTGTTGCTATTTTCGGGAGGCAGATAGATTTCTTCAAGTCCTTAGAGACACCATAAAAAGTTTGTATATTCCATATAATAAGAACATTTGGACATATGTATGGTGTCATTAATTGCTTTTTTTTTTCAATGTTAATTACGATTGACAATTTATATAACGTTCAGTATTGTGCAAAAGTCTTAAGTACAGTACTGTATATTTCTCACCCACACATGAATTACTTTAGCTTGATATCCTCTACAGTATGTGTGCCACTGAGAGGGTGAGGGCATTTGTAAAGTATTTATTTATTCATTTATTCCTCTTTACTATGTGCTTTATCCTGCTTAGTGTCATGATGAATCCCGAGCCTATCATAGGAACATCGGGTGTGAGGTGGGAAGGCACTCTGAATGGGATGTCAGTCAAACATCACACCCTTGTTTACATATAGGGGCAATGTAGAGTTGCCAATCCACCTACTTAAAAGGTGGGAAGAATCTGGAGAATATGGAAAAACCCATGTGGACAAGTTGAGAGCGTGTAAAAATTCACAAAGAGAAGGAAATGAGCCAAGAAACGATCCATTATTATTATTATTATTATTATTATTATTATTATTATTATCATCATCATTTTGTATGTAAGGAAATTAATTCTGAGAGATTTTCATGATGCCTATCTCTTTTTAATGGCAGATTCAATAAAGCCCACTGTTAATCTGATAGCATCTGCTGAAAAAGAATATTATTTTAAAACACAACAGTAGGAACAGGAACACTAGAAAATAAAGCACTAGAGACAGCCTTGACTGTCACCGTGAACCACACATCAGTTTAAACTGCAAGTCATTTATATGCCAGCTCTGTGCTTGTGTTCGAATAAGGAGATTACAAAATGTTAACAAAACGACTACGACACATCAAAGATGGATCTCATACACACATACGCTCATTTACAAAGAGGCTTCATCTGCTTTTACTAGGCCTATATGAAGATAAATCCCTCACATGGTGTGCTGTGTTGTGTGTGTGCACCCCTCCTTCCCTTCCCCCTTTCCTTGCAGCGAGGAATCTTGGCTGTCTTCTCTGCTACTGAAGAGCTCCCACACTTCCTGTTCGACACCAGGCTTTTCCCTCCTGCCCGCGCCGATTCAGTTATCCACAGTAATCTTCGCTCATCCTTCTTCCTGCCGTGCATGCCTCTCTCTTTTATTGTTGTGAATAACGGTGAAAAGACTTCACAGGGATTTACACCTGATTATTTTCCCACATGGCGAGTCCTTATAAACCAGGCTGACCTTTCGGTTCACGGTGCAATAGACAGGGTGGCTGCTTCTGCCCTGTCTGTCACAGAGGAGCCTGAACTTACCCTGTTCCTCCATTTCTTCCCCAGTTGGTTGTTGTTTGTCCCTGCCTGTTTACCTGCCTGAGTCATCTGTTTGTCACACTGCAGCTTAGGCGTGCTTTTGACGAGTGCTGTGCCTTGCATGAAAGCTCGGCATTATTGAGCCATACTGACACAGTGATGGAGGAGGGAGGACAGACTTTACGGAGGTACATTCATCTCTCAATTAGCCCACATGGTTATGACATGCATGTGCTCCTTTCTACCACATCTCCCTCCTGATCTTCCTCTCTTTCCATCATCTACTGCAGTCACTCAGACGAACGGCAGAACGGAATTTCATTAGTCACATTGGACCTGATTTGAGCATTGTGCAGACTCCCTCCTCTCTTTCTCTCTCTCTGTTTCTCTCGCTTCCTTGCTGTCTCTTCTATCTCTCGGCTTGGCAATCTTCAGCACGCTCCCCATTTCTCCCTTCGCCACGAACACCCCCCACCCTCTTCTCTCTCTCCATCTCTGCCTCGATCTCGATGCACCACAGCTCCTCCCTCCACCTTGCACAGCAGCTACCCCTCCCTCTCCATCTTCCTTTTCCTCACTCGTGCTCTTGCTCTGGTAGATACAGCATGTATTTGAGGCAGAGGGAGCCGGTCTACTCCTGTTTACATGGCTGCCTGTACCTGGGGCAGGATCACGTGTATTTGGAGGACAGCAGCTGCTTCCGTCCTGCCTTCTGAACATTTAACTGAAGCTCAGCTGCCCTTCTGGAATTGTTTTTTCCTCTTCAAAGGCCTCCTCGGTGCCTCGCTCGCTCTCTGGCCCAGTTTGGATCTAAACAGCGCCCCAGCAGAATGGACCTTCCAAAATTAGACTTCTCTGCATGACATTTCTGGTAAGGGTGCTTTTTTCCCCCCCATGTGCACTACTATGTATGCAGGTTAAGTTAAAGGATTTAGGATAGATTTGCAAGGAAGAGGAGAACCAGTGTGTCTGGAATGTTCAACGTAAATATATCTTTGTGTGTGTGTGTGTGTGTGTGTGTGTGTATGTGTGTGTGTGTGTGTGTGTGTTTGTGTGTGTTGGGTACATATTCCAGACAGGAAGATGCTGAATAATGCTGCTGAATTTGGTACAGTATCTTGGATTTGAGATTAATATGGATTATGTTGCCAGGCAGAAGATCATGATATTTGAATAGAACTAGAAGCCTCAATGCAACATTTTGTTCCACTTGGTTTTGGTTGTTTCCTAAATTATACAATATTTACTTCCACACGATCAGCTTTTTGCATTCATTTTTGCACAGATTTATTTCTCATAAAAAAAGAAAAAAGAAAAGAAAAGAAACGTGCATGCTTGATGCCTAAAATATAATGGACAGTCAGTATGTTTAAGAGAACTGAAAATACTCCCCAAGTCAATAAACACATAATTGCTATATATATATTTTTTTTTTCCCTCTATCTTGTCTTTCCTCTGTCCAAAACATGCAAATGCAGATCTCAGTTGATGAGACAGTGTTTTAGGATATACCAGTAATGCACTTTAGTGCTTAATCTTGGCAGCCCACCAAAAAGGTATTAACAGATGAATATTTGGCGCATTAAAGATTCATGGCTTTTGCTTGTCATCAGTTGTATGTCTATTTCAAATGGCACTACCTGCACTTTCTTGTTTACGCAGGATGAAGGTTTGTTACCATGCTACTCCTGAGAAAAAGAAAAAAAAAAAAATCCACAAATAGAAATGAGGTGGCAAGCAAAAGGTTTGCGTAATAAAAGGTTTAACTCCTCAGCCCGGATGTGGTGACACTTGATAAAGCAATATACTGCGTGAAGCAGCGTTTGGATGGCATGCTTTCTGGAGCGTGGAGCCGACTGTCTTTCTGCCCTTCTCTCAGCAGCTTTCCGTGCACCACCACGTAATATATGCAAATATGCATGTAAGCATGTATTGAGGAAAAACACTGGGGATGAAGCAACTGCACGGCAAGAGTGTGCCTACCATGTTTAGAAGGGAAATTAGAGCAGACAAACTGAGGTGATTTTTCACTGGACAGAGAATTTGTCCAACAAATCGAGATACAATTAAGATCAAATCGATAAATAGGCTGCAAACGGTTTCAGCAGTTTGGCGATTATGCTAATAGCGATCTGTCAACTGGGCGAATTCTCGTCTCACATGGTGGTAATGGCATTATGATAATGCTGCAGTCTGATAAGCAACCCAGGATGATGTGAGATAAGGCAGAAGACTTGCTCATAGTCTTGCTCCTTGCAGATATTCACTGATTAGACTTGTTGTTTTTGTGAACGAGCAAGATTCAAGAGCGATTATATTATATTATTCATATCCTCACCAATCACCAATCACCCCCCCCCCACTCCTCCCTCTTGTCCTCACTCTTTTCTATCGTTTCTCTATTTGTCTTCTCATCACTCCACCGCCATCTCTCACTGCTATGTTTAGAAGTGCTTGGTGCTTAACCGACGCTGATGTGGGACAGAAACAGACAGGCTGCATTTATTTTCATTGTAGATTAATGCAGGAATAAGGGCCTATCATAATGCATAATGGCTCTTTTCTGTCACGCACAATGAGCAACTGTTAAAAAGGACTGTAAAAACGAGAGACGGACAAGTGGCATTTCAGACACAACATACTCGGTCCAGCCTCCCACACTTGTTTTCAGAAGGTCACGGAGTCACTACACTTCACCAGACTCTCTCCTATTAATATTTAATCAAAACAGTTTTATGGGGGGGGAAAAAGCAGAAACAGCATGGAAGATGGGAAGGGCCCTTGTGTCCTCGTTTCCGTTTTATAATTCCGTCTGGCTCGTTTAGAGAAGTTCGCACATAAATCTGTACGTGGCCTCAGAAACTACATCTGCATTTTCAGGACCCGGCAATATGTTATATCAGAGTGGCCCATATTGGATGGGGGGGGATCCTGATCATATTGCCGGTGCTGCTGTTAATGTGTGTGTGTTTGGTCCTTTGTGTAAAATGAGAGGAAGAGATCATTGATCGTATCGTCCCGTGTAATAAAATTATTAGCCAGAGATGGAAAGCTGGCCAGAGGAACAAAGCTGGCATAATTCAGGAAGCCTGAAAGTGATTATCTTGTGGCTAATTTTGGGCGATAAGCTCCCTTCTAATGGAACGCTTGATAAAGAACTCCGAATAGCGTGAAAAGAGTTAGATTGCTTTCGGGATTATGTTCGTCCTATATTCTCTACCCATTTCTCCTCTCCTTTTTTTCAATTAAACCCAAAACAAAGAGGCCTGTGTGTAAGGGAGGGAAGGAGGCTGGAGTAATTACCAGCTTAGGTCTGGTGCTAGCGGTGAATTTCAAGTGAATTTGGAGAGCTTTAATGAGGAAAGAGGAACATTTTATGGAATTTTTATTAACCATTTTCCAGTTGCAGAGCGAAAGACTTGTGTCGAACTGCTCCCAATTAGATTTCGCATGACAGGATATTTGACAAGCCGCAGCAGCAGGTGCAAATTCAGCTGCTCTGTGGCCTGAGAAGCGCAATAACGTCTTCAACGCAGCGCTCTGTGTGCTTGATGATTCCAACTTGTAATGGATGTATCTCATTATCAGATCTAAGGCCTTGCATGAGGTCGGAACACATCTTTTTTTGTCAAGCATTCCGCTGACAAATTCCTGCATGTTTGAATGGTAAGCCCTGCAAAACAAATAAGCATTCACTAGCAAATGTAGTGAAACAAATTTCTAAATCACATTTAGTGCTGGAGGCAGCATCTTATCCTCTTAATTGATGATAGCATTAAACATATTACTTCTGCTTGATAGCCGAGTCCCAGCTCCTAGGAGTTCTAGCCATTGCAGCTTATATATTAAACACCGTCTGTTCATCTTCTGGCTCGTATTATGAAACATTGCTCAGTCTATAACTCTTAGGATGCCGCGGTCTGTATTTCTAGATCACCTTATTGAACTTTGGCATTTCTTGCACACCAAACTTCAGGCTTTTATCTAAATATTACAGTCGCCAAAGAACAAGATCAAAAGGGTGATGAAATTGCAAGTCAGATGGAAACACACAACCGGAAGAAAACATCTCGTTTGAATGATGCATCTGTATTCTCAGGACATGAGTAGATTTCCTTCACAAAATTGGTGGTGTGAGAGGTAGGAAGAAAATGAATGCTTAGGGCAGGCGATTATTGATCTCTCCTGATCCTGCCTGATGAACTGCTGTTGTAAATACAGATAAAGACATCTGCTTATGTCGTAATGGATGGTGGTCTCTTGACTTGCCATTCTTAACAAGGGCAGGGTTTATCACTTCAATTTGAAATCTCTCTTACTGCATAAATCTTTCTGATTAACATAACGACTTTGCGTTAAACTCAATGATTTCTGAAAGACTAACAGTTTCCCAGATGTTTACCAACATTGGATATTCAGCATCTGGTAAGCTTTTTTTTTTTTTAATGAATGAAACCAATATACAGCTTTATTGAAAGTAAATTAATTAAATCTATTTCGCTTTGTAGTTCTTCTAACTAAGAGGCTGCAAAAAAAAAAAAAGCAAGTGAGGGCCATATGAGGATACAAAAATCTGAATAACAGTAACATCAGTACCATTCACAGATAAAAGGCCATTTATAATGGGTTAAGTGGGACGTGTAAATATTTAGGCGTTGTGGGTCTGTAAAATTGACTACTGTGCTCTCTTTTTATTAGTTCTCTGCAATGTGTTCCGAGCAGATAGAGACAGAGCGATATGTTATGAATGAGGTTAATGGAAGGAAGAAAAAGATATACTTCCCTTTGGGCCAGAAGGAGCCATTAGATCCCATTACTCTAACATTATATTCTATATCCTCTATAGTCTTCATATTCTGTAGGTTGCAATGAGACTCATAGCATTATAAACTGCTCTAGAACAAGACCAGTGCTGAGTCATAAGTTTTTTTGAACAGCGATTAATCATTATTTCGGTCCCAAGAGTGCATGGCATGGGATAAGACGTAACACTGGCTTCCTCCATAATTGGGCAAAAGTTGCAAAAAAATTTTTGTTTCAGGGATTCCATATAACTTATTGGTTTGTACTTCAGGTGAAGTAGTTGTGTATTAAAACTGGGTTAATAAGTGGGAAACTTTTCGTTTGTTTGTTTGGGAAATTAACCTATATACCTATATTATAAACTGTAAATCTATATTTTCTTCTATAATACTTTTCAGTTTACCGCAGTTGTAAAGAGTGCTTATTTAAGTTACTGTAGGCTTTGTGTCAGCTTAGTCTCTCGCTATTTTGCTTGCTATTTTTTCAATAACAAATATACATACTGTACAGTATGCCCGAGACTGCCGCCACAGCATACTGTAGTTTGACCAATAAATAATACAGTGCTTCACCCTGACAACATTACAGTATTTATACAGGAATTGAATGGACAGCAATTTGACCATCATTTTGTTTTTGATATCATCTGATGTTGTCATTTTTCTTCCACCAGCCTAACTGGAATATGCACATGGGTCACATTTCTCCATTACTTATTTGTCTTTCTTGGTCCAGTAAGGCCTCATAGACAAGGTCATAAAACCAGCAGCGTAACTGAGGAGGCTGAAGAAATGGACTAGTGTGATATTTTTCTCCTTCTCAAGGTTATCTCTAAGAAGAATGGTGAGTGAGTGAGAGACAAGTCTTTGGTTTGGATTACATCTGTACACCAGGAGGAAAAACAGGATATCATCAGATTAGTCTTTAGCAGTGTAACAGAAAAAACCCCAGATAAAATCAGTGTGGTCAAACGTGGATCTCTTATTTGTCAGAAAAAATGAAGGCTGTGTGTGTTTGTTGGATTTATTCATCCATGATAAGGAACATATTTTTCAAGTTAAATGTCCATACTTAAATAGCTTTGTAAGCTTAACACATTACTCATTACCACTCGTGGGAAGTGGAAGCTCTTGGCCTTAAATAAATAAATAAGGCAGTTCCGCTGTATCGGAGATGGAATTGATTTCTTTGTCTGGGTTGAATGATGGCCATGAATGTGACGGATAGAGAGGAAGAGGACACGTCTCTAAAGAAGCACACTTATGAACTTCCTGACTTCTTGAGTTTGCAAAGATGCAGTAATCTAAAAAAAAAATCTATTTCTCCATTAACCAGGAAACAGCACAAGAGCAGACGGACACCTTGAAAAGAGAGAGACCTGTCTGAGTCTCTCTCGCGCAATCAACAGATAATTGAAGTGTGAGCCTGCAAAATCTCTCACAATGGCATCACGCTAATGAGCCCCTGTCAATGTGGTTGGTCAGTTCTGATTGACCTTGACAGGTCAGCTGGCTTTCGACATGCATGATTATGCCAGTTTTGTGCATTCAAATGAGCACCAGTGCTTTAATTGTTATACCTCTTAAGATGGCATTTTTTCCTCGAGCTAAGGATGGTGTCGCGTTTCGGAAATATAGGGCATTCCATCTGAGAATACAGAGCAGTGGAGGCTTCTCTCCTAGGGATTCTGTGTTAAAATAAACCTGTGATGGCCACTGATGGCCCTTTCCTTGCCTGTAGCTACTGTACAGACTTGAGTGGTTATGGCATCATACTGCGAATGGAAATACAGTTGAAGAAGAATTTTATTTCTAACTAACAATACATTACCAGTTCAAACACAGAAGCTGGAGGAAAAATAAGAAAAAAAAACAGAACAGAACAAAAACAAGGCTGTTAACTTGATGATAAGCTATGTCATAATGCTTCACACAGATGTGCTAAGGGGGAAGGGGGGAGTCATTTTTCTAACAATTATACCTGTGAATATATAATAAAACGTATCAGGATGTTTTAACTCAGAATGTGTCTCTCTTTAGGTCACTATACCATGTAAAAAGCTTAATAACATAAAACGCTTGATTGCTTTAGAGATGTGCATTAATGTTTGAAACCTCTGTGTCAGACAAGCTCTATTCTATTGTATTTACAGCCCTGGGTCATTTTATTTATTTATTTATTTATTTGTGGTCAAAGCATAGTAATTTGGTTTAATGTTGAATGTAACGGCTGTCCTTCAATTGCCTGGCATTTGACATGATTCATTACTTGGTTTTCCACTAAGACCTTGCAGATGGGTACAATCATATAGTATAGTAACAGAGTGCCATGTTATTATAGAATTTCTTTATTCTGACTGGTCAAGGAGGGGTTTGTTTATTTGTTCATTTATTTATTTATGTATTTATTTTAAATAAGACCACAGAGCTTGATAATAGTGTCATTTATATTAATGTGTTGATTCTAATATGTAATAATTTCCAAAGTAACAGCTTTTATAGGCCCTTGAATCACAAAAATCAAACAATATTAATTATAAATGGTTTAAACATGTGTTACTTAACCAAACAAATGCATTGCCTGGCCAAAAAAGTCACGGTTTCACAAGGGTCAAATTGTTGGACCACATCAAGCAAAGAAAAATTCTTATAAGATCTAGAGATTTTAAATTACTGGGAATAGTTTAAGCACTGCCCAATACATTATTAAACATTGAAAGGACTGTGATGAACCATTAGCTTCATGGAAAAATGTGGTCAGAAAGAAAAACATGAATGGAGATCACTTAAACACTTCGTGAATTGTAGAAATCAACAGTCGAAATCAATGTTAAGTTCAACATTAAAAGAAAGATCACTTCCACACTCGCAATCTGAACAGAACTGAAACAGCTGTGTGGCCATAAGATAAACACTTTTTAATTAGATAAATCAGAAAAAGAGCATAAGGACTGGATTTTGGAGCAAATCAAAATGGTCATGTAGTGATGAGTCTAGATTGTCCTTGTATAGTACCAGAGTGATGCATCAATGTAAGAAGGGGAGCACATGAAGCGATGGACCCATCATGAATAGTGGCCACTGTATGAGCCTCTGGAGGGGGTGTTAGGACCTGGAGTTACATTAAAATATAATCAATAAAATCTAGTCTGGTGACCTGAATGTACTAAATGACCAGATTTTGACATCAGTAGGCATGTAAGACTCAAATAGCAAAAGAGTGAATCTCGATGATTGAGGAATCTTTTTTTTTTTTTTTTTTTTGGCCACCATATTAAGTACCATAGTGAAAGCTGAATGCAGTTTAACAAAAATATTTAGTGTTTTATTTTTTTATTTTCTCTTAATTTAGTTTTTGTCCAGTCAGTGTAGCTAGAGCTGCTGTGATTGGGATTCTATGTGTTTATTTAACATTTAGGGCAGTTTGTATAAGGATATGCAAAATCATTAAATGAGGGAAACAAATACGATCAAGAACCATAAGCATGTAAACACATCAAAGGCTTGGAATATCCTAGCGATAACAGAGCTGAGTGGATTCTTTACAATGAATGAGAGTTTATATGGCGTATATTGTGTAGCGGTGAGTGGAAATTGACTCCAGTTGAGTACAATCGGTAAGTGGGTGAATGTAAAACATGACCGTGGGTGAGATGGGTTCAGGGAAATGGACTGAATTGTAACTCTATGAAGTAAAAATATTTCTTGTAAATATAAATTGTATTTTTTGTCTGTACAATTTAAATATTTATTGTACAATTTATTGTACAATTTATTGTATTTAATATAGTTGTATATATAGTTTCAGTATATATACACACAGTATATAAAGTATATATACAGTATATATATATATATAAAAGGCTAATGAGAGAGCGAATGCTTAGAAACTGAATAGTAATTTTAAAACCATTAACCATTACTTAATAGTCTTTAGTAAATTTAGTAAAAAATACAATACTTAGCACAATACTGTGGAATAAGAGAAATCCAACACTTTATTACTGTGCATATTGGAATCCTTGACCAGAAAAACAGCAGCTTTTTTTTTAGTTCTAATATTTTTTTTTTTCCATTCCTGGGTCTGCCATCATTTACAAGAATACCAATGAGCTATACCCTCCCTCAGTTACGGATATGGTAATACTCATATTTAATTTTCTCACACAGAGGGATAAATGGACGAAGTCATTCAAGCTTAAGCAGTACATTTTCATACAAAGGAATTATTCTTTGAAAGTACTTGTAAAATAGAATGAAATTTTGAAACACAGATAGCTTTATGATCACGGGAATTATTGAGTCCTCCATATAGAGAGCTTTTTTTTTATTTTTATTTTTTTTACTAATTTAAATGTTTAGCCTCTGAAACTGAGCGAAGTGGTGTTTACTAATCTTCATGCATAATTCATGGTTACCAGATTACACTTTGATTTGTATCTTAACAGAATGAGAGTGTTCCTGAGCAATGATTTAATCTTTTAATTGGATAATAAATCCATTGGGTTGAGTAATGGACTTTCTATTGCCGTCAGTTGACCACGGAGGCAAAAAAAAATCATCATTAATGCATTTTTTTGGCCTTACATTTTTATTGTTTCTTTAAAAATGAGATAAAAAATGATATATACAGATTAGATCTTTCATACAGTTCAGTTTGGAAAAAAGATTGACTGCCAAATATCTATAAAAGAAAGATATATCAAATTAGAAGGCATTTCTATTACTTATTGGGTTGTCTCTTAGCAACTTCTAAATTAGGAGCCAAGCAGTCCAAGCAATACGTTTACAATTAGCCTCCTATCAGAGGTAAATCAGGTACACATTTTTGTGCTTATTTTCAGCAGGGATTATGCGAGACCATAACAATAAACTAAAGCAGAAAAATTGATTGTTGGATACCATGGGTAATCCTAATTAGGGAACTTTTCTGTTGCACTAAAAAGACATTATCCACTGTAATTTACAGCGATCCTTTGATATCTTAGTGTTCATGAATTAATTCAAATGAACTAAACGCATATTGGGATTTCCAGAGAAGACATAAAACGTTTTTACAACAGGAAAACAACTTTAGCCTCTTCAGACGTGTGCCTGCAATTAAAGTTGTGTTTGAGTTATTTAGGCTGTAGATCACATTATCAATCATTGTAGCAGGTTAATCAAAAACATCCTTGCTTTTTTGTGGCACTTGGGACAGGATGTTGGGAGCTCGATTGGATCAGCAGTAAATACAGCATGATTAAAACACCATGTTTATGGTGGGTCCGTTTACTTCATGACCTTCACCCCCCACCACTCAACACCCCCCTCCGTTCCAACTCCCTCCCTTGCTATGGCTGCTATTTTAGTCATTTAATCGATGCTGCAATTCATGCACGCAGGCCGAGCCAGGCCCTGCAGGTTGGCGAGATGCATGCCGATCACACTCAGCAGATATATGACAGTCAGGGTCCGTGGGCTACAACAGCTTTTTGAACCTAACTAAGGAGCACTAATGAACAGTGGATGCTTTCGGAGCTACTTACTCGATTTCACACTGACGCTGGAGCAGTTCCCACTGCGCTCAAACACACCTGGAAACATTTGCAGATGGAGCCATCCTCAGTGTCTCTGCAGCGATGCTGCAACAAACAGATGGCTGCATGGAGGCTTTTTTGCTTTTTCTTCATTCTCACAGCTCATCTAAATCGTACAGCTCTGCTGATGAACAGTATATAGCTCTTTAAGGTTTCTTTCGCGTTTGAATGAAATCATAACATGTAACATGTAGCCATTATAATGACTACAATGAGTGTCACAGTGGTATTTCAGTATGCACGTTACTGTATAATTTCGGACCTTTTGAAAAGCCTGTGGTACGAGTGTTCTAATTCAATTCTTTAAGACCACATACTGAATTAAAAGCTTTGACAAGAGTTTATGCGGATTCGCATTCTGTCTTTCATTCTTTTCTTTTCTTTTTAAGCGTGTATTTAAACCCAAAAGCTTGCATCAGCCTTCCACATGCTGCTGAGTAGCTCTGTAATTTGCCATATTGCTGATTGCTGCAGTGGGTGGGTACGGGCTCAATTTTAATTTGAGGTTAACTTTTACTGAGACATTTGCCCACACACAGACCAGTCTAGACTAACCTTCACAACTTTACGGCTGCCTCATTATACATGATCGAGCTTGTGGGAGTGGGTTTGTGTAAATGGTGGTTAGTTACTTGAGTAAGAGCATGTGTTATACATGCATTAATCAATTACTTAAAGATGTATAAGAGAATCCAGTAATAGAGGAGTGGCGATGAGACTGGATTTTCGGATCAGTGTTTATTGAGTGCTCACAGATCAATGCAGCATTATAATCAGCCATCAGTGTGTCAGTCTTTGCATGGTATGTCAGGGGGTGTAATTGTATATAATAAAAAATTTTAAATCCATAAGTAAATGGAATAGACAGTGATTGTGGAAGGGGGTACAGTACTGGATGGGTTTTTCGTTGCTCAAGACAGTCTGCCAGTCCCTCACCCCCTCACCAACCTCAATGAAGACGTTACGGTTGTAGATGCTCGATAGTAAGGAGGTGACATGGAGGAGGGTGGTGTAGAGTAGAGATAGATAGATTGCAACCCACAGGAAGTTTAGGATGTTAATGTGTTGTCTGTTAATGCTCCAGCTGAAATACTTCAGATCATGCATTTTTTCCTACCGCGATCTCCCTTTATTTCACTCCCACTCAAATGCACCATTTCACTGTCTTTGTAAATAAGTGGTTTGCAACTTCACTCCTAGAGGACCACCTCCTAGAGGACCACCATATTTTAGTATTTTCCCTGCTCCATCCCTCCAAATGCAATGAAAAGGTTGGTAATTAGCTGATTAGTTAAATAAGGTGTGCTGGAAGCTGAGAAAACACAATTTTTTTCAGTACAAGTGGGAGAATCACTGACAAAAAACTGACATGTATTGCTGCGCCACGCCCAACCAGGGAACAGCATAGATGGGGAACACACATTTTAAAAAACAAAATGTCTCATATGAGGTCACATATTTAATTGGCTTGTTTAAGCCCTGTAAAATGCAAAAAGAGAAAAATGACAAAAACATTCTGTTGAACATGCACACTGGAGACCCATCTTAATGTATAAAAATGGCTAAAAAGTGAATTTTGCATAATAGGTCCTTTTTAAGGGTGCATATTAATATAAATAAATTTCAATGCAACAGGAACCAATTTGCAAAAAGCTACTGAGCAAGTAGCTTTTATGTGAATTATTAATGAAACACACCCTACACAACATGCAGGCTACACCTGATACTGCTGCTTTTACCAAATGGAAACTAATCCAGAGATCATTCAGTCAATCAAAGCCGCCTAAACATGAAGCATTTACACCACAGCATTGTGGAATTCTGAATAGGTCAGTATTGATTATTTTTCTGTAGCTCTCATTAGAAGGCAAATCATAAACAGTTTAGGCATAAGATTAACGCCACCACCAGGAGAATTTAATACCATTGATTATAAATTATATACCAGTAAAATGGTATATACCAGGCTCATGGGCATTCAACTCATCTACTTCCCACAGGGACCAAACGCTAGTTTGCGCTAGTCGACACTAGCCGTGATATCAGAACACCCAGTGCATCACAGAGTATGATGCTTAGCAGGAAAAGAGTTCAAGGTTGTTGACCTGGCCTAAATCTTTCCCAGACCCCATTCTGTCCAAGCACTCATGGGACTTGCCGGACAAACAAGCTCGATCCATGAAAGCACCACACCGCAACCAGCAGCACTCAAAGGATCTGCCGCCAACATCCCTGTGTCAAACACAGAAAATCCCTAGAGGTCTTGTGGAGCCATGCCCTAAGGAGCCAGAGCTGCCCGGTGGCACAAGTGGAACCTAAAACCTAGGTTGTTTTACTGTTAATGGTTTTAAAGTTATGGCAGATCTGTGTATACTGTATTTTACTATTTCTATAACTTTGTTGATTTATACATTTATTTTATTATTCGCTAATAGATAGAGCATAAAGTCATCCACTGGAAAGGATAAAGAAAAATATTTAAAAACAAGAGCAACTAATTATTAATATTTATGGATGAAGTCTTCGGTGTCACTTAGAGGTGAAGGAAAGCAACTGTTTATAGCTGCTGGAGCATGAATGATAAATGAAAGGACAAAAAGTAAAATGTGTCATTGTTTAATGAGAAAAATAATCGACTTCAGGGTGGAAATACATCACATTATGACATCATTATTTTAATATAGACAGCATGTTGTGTCATGCTTTACGAGTTTATCTATGACGTTTCAGGCTTAAATTATTTCTCATGCTTTTCTTATATGAATTTATCCAAAAAAAACACAACAAACCAATAATAATGAAGAGTAATAGACGACAGGTTTGCTCCATTTTGTGCTTGTCTTATTACTTTTTTGTTGTTGTTGTGTATTTCGTGTGTGAGATCACCATTTTATAAATAGTTTTCCCTGAGCTGCAAATTTAGGCTTTTACCAGTAACAAAGCAGGGCTTTCAGACAGCCGAGGCACGACACTGTCAATACTATAGACCAAATCTATAAATACAGCACGGGCAAAGTCTTCATCATTTACGCTGCAGATTTAGATATCAAATGTTCAAATGATAAGCATTACACAAATCATATTAGGGTAAATTAGTAGCTGATATGCCTCTTCACCGATGCCGAGTATTGTAGGTATGCATCCGTGTTGATTTAAATATTAAAATCCCGTCAGCAGCACTGAAGCAGGGTCTTTATTTTATTAAACCGCAGAGCTGTAAGGGGTAAGAAGAGGATTGTGTGATCAATTTTGGGAAGTATAGCTTGAAGGCTTTTGCAAGTTAAAACCGCCCGAAGTCAAAGTCGCCCAGGATTTAATAACTCCTGACTCGCAATATTTCTCTATACTCTACTGTAATCTTTAGGGGCTTTTTTTTTTTTAAATGTTACACTTAAAGAATGTTTTATTTTTAAAAAGTGGTTAACGGTGTTCTATTGTAAATTCTGGAGGCGGTAGCTTTGTTCAACGTGATCCATCATTCTAAACTATAACTATTATAGTATATAATTATTAAATAGCATGCCATTTTCTTCTGCTCGACTTGACTATATTTAACTACTAATGTAGAAAGAATTTATCTCCAAACAACATAAACAACCCCAATAGGAGAAAGCTAAACTGATAATACTAATTACGTCTTTGTTCTTTATTTCCATGGTATCCTTAATTAAAAGGCGTCTGTGGTGTTTATGCAGTAATCTGTGTAAGGAGAGTTGAGTATGAGCATGATCATTTAACTGCATGTTTTTTGGCAGAATGTTGTAATTTGCCTTTATTTTTCAACTTTTATATTCTGTCTGTTCGTATGTTAAGGTTTAACAGCAGAAAATACCTATAGTTTCATACCTCCTATACATTAAGTGTGACAGAATACCTCTGGCTTGTGTTTCAGCAGGTAACCAGCAGAATGGTGGCTGGCGTGGTGAGTGGGCACAGCTACCTGGTGGCATGCTGGCAGCCCATTCTGATCCTGATGCTGGGCACTGTACTTTCGGGTTCCACCACAGGATGCCCGTCCCGCTGTGAGTGCAATGCCCAGGAGCGCTCTGTCCTGTGCCACCGCAAGAAGCTGGTTGCCCTTCCAGAAGGAATCCCTATTGAGACACGACTGTTGGACCTGAGCAAAAACCGCCTGAAAGCCATCAACCCGGAGGAGTTCATTAACTACCCCCATCTGGAGGACCTGCAGCTTAATGAGAATGTCATCGCAGTCATCGAGCCTGGCGCATTCAGTAATCTTTTTGGATTACGGACGTTAGGACTGCGCAACAACAAGCTGAAGCTCATTCCACTGGGCGTATTTACTGGTTTGACTAACCTCACCAGATTGGATATAAGTGAGAATAAAATAGTTATCCTGTTGGATTACATGTTTCAGGACCTTTACAATCTAAAAGAACTAGAAGTGGGAGATAGTGAGCTGGTCTTCATCTCTCATAGAGCCTTTCATGGACTCAATAGTTTAGAGCAGCTCACCATGGAGAGGTGCAATGTGACCTCAGTGCCCACAGAGGCCTTTAGCCATCTCCATACTCTGTTGGTACTCAAGTTGTGGCATTTTAATGTTAACCTTATTAGGGATTTTTCCTTCAGGAGACTCTACCGACTAAAAGTGTTAGAGATAACTAATTGGCCCTTTCTCGAAGCCTTGACCGATAAGTCCCTCCACGGACTCAACATTACCACACTGAGTGTCACACACTGCAACCTCACTGCCATCCCATATGTGGCTATCCAGCACCTTGTGTATCTTCGCTCTCTCAACTTCTCATTCAATCCTATAGAGACTGTGGAGGGCAACAAACTGCACAACTTGATGAGGCTGCAGGTATTTGACTTAGTAGGGGGTCGATTGGTCACTATTGAGCCTTACTCTTTCAGAGGACTGAACTATCTTAAGGTTCTCAACATTTCCAGCAATAGCTTGAGCACTTTAGAAGAGTCTGCCTTTCACTCAGTTGGCAATCTTGAGACACTGGCCCTATATGACAACCCCTTGGCATGTGACTGTCGCTTGTTATGGGTTTTCCGCCGACGCTGGAGGCTCAATTTCAACAAGCAGCAGCCATCTTGTGCTGCCCCTGAGTTTGTGCAAGGAAAAGAGTTTAAAGATTTCCCAGATATTCTTCCTGCTAATTATTTCACTTGCCAGAAATCTAAGATCCGGGACCACAAACCCCTTCAAAGATTTGTGGATGAAGGCACCACGGTTCGTTTTGCATGCCAAGCAGATGGGGACCCAACCCCTGTGATCATGTGGCAGTCTCCTCGGAAGCAATTCATCACCACCAAAAGTGTTGGACGCCTGTCAGTGTCTCTGGATGGCACGCTGGAAGTACGATACGCCCAAATACAAGACAATGGCACATATACATGTATTGCAACCAATGCAGGGGGAAATGACACCAAGCTTGCTCATTTACACGTTCATAGTTATTCACCCAACTGGCCCCATCAGCCTAATAAAACTTTTGCCTTCATCTCCAACCAGCCCAATGAAAGTGGTGCTAATGAGACTGGTAGATCAGTCCCTTTTCCATTTGATATAAAGACTCTTATCATTGCAACTACCATGGGATTTATTTCTTTTCTTGGAGTGGTTTTGTTTTGTCTTGTACTCCTCTTTCTTTGGAGTCGGGGAAAAGGTAACGCCAAGCCAAACATAGAAATTGAGTATGTGCCACGTAGAGTAGAGGGGCAAAGCAGCCCAACTGAGGAAACCCATAAGATCAGAATGAAAATGATGTAAAACTCGAATCTTCAGTTCAAGTGAGAAAAATCCCTGACAAGAGATTTACCTTGAGACGCAGGAAAAATTTGTCTCTGTTTCCATGCGAGATTGATGGAAGAAACAATAGCTAAACTAAATTCTTTTCCAAATACACAGCTCAGACCTACAGGGATTGTTTCTTCAAAGTCAGAAAGAATTTCGAGGGACCTAAGGTTCTGCTTATATTTTGGAAACACATGAACATGAGTCTGCCTGACTCCAGTTATTTAAAAGCCAGAAAACAGAGGGCCAGTTTTAATTCATACTTGTCTTTGTCTCTGCCTTTTTTGTACATAATTCTTTCCATGTACATGGGAATATAGTAATTAAAGGATTGCGAAATCATATTCATGGGTTAAGCATACTGAAATTCTTGTGATGTACTTACATGGTAGGACACATTGTAAATTAGACACGTGTCTGATTAAATTGCTGTAAATGTCCATTGCCAAGTTTTTATAAGGCATAAACGTTTTAATTTTTATTTTTTATTTACAGTTCATTAATGATTATGCTTGACAATCATCGTTATTATAAATGTCAAGTGTTAATCCTGGAATATGCTGTCCTTTGAATGGATGGAATACATTTTGTTTTGGTGCCAGATATAAGCCTAGTATCACAAAGCCAAATGTAGCTTTGAATTTCAAGCCATTTGGCATTTTTGAATGTGTGGTGAAGCCATTAAAGCTGTTTTTGGTGTTCACATCGATATATTCATACCTGACATAAGTCTCGTACGAAATCTCTATCTTCGTCTGCTAAATCTCATACGAAAATCTCTATCTTCGTCTGCTGATCAAGTTTTTTTTAAAGCACACTTCTCATATTCATCATATCCCTAAATGATTAATTTACCATTTATTAATACATAATTCATGTTCAAAAGGCAGGGAATTCTCTGAAGGTAAATGTGTTCATCTACCCTTGCCTCTGGAACAATGCCAGACTTTAAAACATTAAAATGGTAACATTTTCTACTTCGGTGTCCATTTTCTACTTTCACAGTTCAGTCGTGTGTCAACTACACAAAGGTGCTTGAGATAATAGAAATAATTTTTGGCAAACTGTGCGAATTTAAAAGATCCAGTTCACTTGCACCGTCATTCGACATTTACTGAAAAGGTCTTTTTGTGAAAAGGCTCATTCGGATATGAACATGTCATAAATGATAACAGCTGCGAAATTGACACGTCTAATCAACCTAAGCTTACGGTTCAGAGTTCTGACCCGGTAAGTCAGAGAGAGCAGAAAGCTTATCATGCATGCAAAATGTTATGCTCGAAAAGAAATTAAGGCAAGGTAAATGCTGCATACACTTACTGAATACAGGCATTGCTAATACTGTATGTATGGTGAATAGTCCAGCTCTGTGAATAACTTGAATAAAGGATGGACAGATTTTGGTTTATTGTATGCTTAAGACTAACAAACTGCCAAGGGTAAATGTATTAATATAGCCTGTTTATTCAACTTAAATAAAATAATTTGTTTAGGGTTAGGGTAATAAGTCTTTTAAAATAATACTTAATGAAATAAAATTTTAACCCCCCTGCAGGATGACGATACTTCTTTATCCTGTTTTATTATAATGAAATCCTCTTCATGACAAAAAAGCTTTGTTCTTTTAAACGCAGTAATTGTCTAAACATTAGACCTAAATGGGCTGATTCATTAATTTCTCACTAGTGAGAGTTAACAGAACAGTTTTGAATCAAATTATTCTTAACATACTGTATATGAAATTATATAATATGAACAATTTTAAAACATGTGTAATATGTTGTAGATTGAAGTTCTAAGGTGAAAAGAGTGATGGAGATTAGTGGGTTAGTGTACTGGAAAAATACATGTATATGTTCAAGGGTATTACAAATTGCAACTGTTAGTACACAAATTAGGGATATGAACTACTTTGTCAACATATTTTGTATTAGGATGCGTTTAAACTGAAAGAAATTGTATGTATTTTATCATCATGGAATAGATTTACATTTTAATTAATGCTAGTGACATTGGATTGGTGTTAATTTCACATACAGTATCCTAATAATCCTCATGGTGCTGCAAAAAAAATGGAAAGATTTGCAGAGACATTGTGGTTTAAATGAATTCAATAATTAGGTCAATGCTAGAATAGGTTCACATCAATTATTAATGTTACATTGTCCCCGGTTTGTCTCGATGCATCATGGTATTGGAAGCAAGATATTTTTATAGCCAAAAGGAGAAAAGAAAGGTGAAATAACAAAAATCGATGCAGGCAAAAAAAAAAAAAAAGAACATGTGAAATGTCAATGTTTGCCAGTTAACAATATTAGCATGAAAACGCTGGGCAACCTCTAATTTTTATTTGTGGTTTACACTCACTGGCTACTTCATTAGGTACAACTTGAAAGTGGTACCACTGGGTGGCACCTCTTTTTGCCTTAAGAACTGCCCTAATTCTTTGTGGCATGGATCTAACAAGGTGTTGTAAGCATTTCACTACATATCGTACTGTGTATGACTGTGTACGTGACAAATAAAATTTGATTTGATGGAGACATTTCTTAGAGATTTTGGTCCATCTTGACATGATCGCATCACTCAATTGCTAAAGATTTGTCAGCTGCACATCTATGGTACAGTATGAATCTTATATTCCACCACATCCCAAGGGATGTGTTATTGGATTGAGATCTGGTGACTGTGGAGGCGTTTTAAGTAAAGAGAACTCATTGTCAGGTTCATAAAACCAGTTTGAGATGATTTTAGCTGTGTGACATGGTGCATTATCATGCTGGATATAAAGGGAAAGACATGGTCAGCAATAATACTCAGGAAGCCAGGGCATTTTAATAATCCTCTAGTGGTACCTAGTTTGCCAAGAAAATCCCCACACACCATTACACCACCAGCAACCTCCTAGACCATTCATACAATGCAGCTTGGATTTATGCTTTTATGTTGTTGATGCCAAATTCTGACCCAAACATCAGAATGTCGTAGCAGAAATCAAGACCCATCAGAAGAGGCAATGTTTTTCTAATCTTCTGTCGTCCCATTTAGGTGAGCCCATGTGAATTGTAGCCTCAGTCTCCTGTTTTTATCTGTTCTTCTGCTGTGGAAGCCAATCTGTGTCAAGGCTCGACGTGCTGAGCATTCAGAGATGCTCTTCGGCATACCTCGGTTGTAACAAGGTTTTATTTGGGTTACTGTTGTCTTTCTATCAGATTTTCCCCTGACCTCTGGCATCAAAAAATGCATTTTCACCCAGAGAATTGCAATAGATGTTTTCTATTTTTCACACCGCTCTCTGCAAACCCTAGAGAAGGTCTAAATGCATTGAGTTGCTGCTATGTGATTTGCTGATTAGATGTTTGCCTTCACACGCGGTTAAACAAGCGTCCCTAATGAAGTGGCCGGTGACTGTATATTTATATATGTGGGTACGGTGGCTTAATAGTTACCTCCATGGTTGAATGTTTAAGTCCTGCCTTCAGGAGTTTCCATGTTTCCCCATGCTTGTTGGGTTTCCTCCAGGTACTCCTGTTTCCTCCCACAGTCATGCTCAAAGACATGCGGATTAAGCTTTCCAAATTTGGTGTTTCCAAATTTCCTGTATTGTGTGAGTGAGAGGGTGCTTGATGTTCTGGCACCCTACTGAGTGTATCCTGTCTCTTAGGCTCCAGACCTATAATGAACCTGTACAGGACAAGCGGTATAGAGAAAGAGTTAGAGTGAAAGAGAATGTTTATACTGTATGCTTTATATTAAACCAAATCACCTTGAAAGTCTTATAAGGTGACAAAATACATTCTGTGAGGAAGCTTCTTCACTTTTAAAGACTGCTATACACGCACCTGACTTATTATAATGGTAATACTTAAAGCCCTCTTAATAGGCAGCTAAAGTTAATAGAGTTGATGCTCTCAACAATGACCCAGTGTTAATTGAGGACGTAGCACCATCCTGTTATTAAATGCCTATTAGGTGACCTCTGAAATGAGCTAACTTTCTGTATGGAGTATATTCGACCACCAGATTAGTGAGTAGATGGTGATCTTTCTGCAGTTAATTATTGTGTTATCCGGTGAAGCAGAAGAGACAGTACTCATGGCTCAGCATTTGAGTATTTGCTATACAAAACGAAAAATTTTGCAATTTAAGAACTAACGAAAAGCATCATATAAAATTATTGGACGTTCAGGTTATAATTTTCTCAACCCTAATTAGATAAATAATCACGAAAACATCTCTATCCATGACATTTATTTAAAAACATAATCGTGTGTAAAACATTTAATTATACTGAGCAGGAAATATCACTTCTTTTTTAACCTCGGCTTGGAAAAAATACTACTGAACTGTACCATTTTATTGTTGCTGAGGTGGTGCCCTTAAGGCCTTTAAAATAATTCAAGTACACAATTGAACTGTGTTTTTTTTTTCTAAGGCAAAGCTTTAAGTGAACGCTACATGCACATTTCTAAGTAAAACTACTCACTAAAGGTCCAAAATGTGTATCCTTAAGGGAACCACCTAACAACAAGGAAAGGTACAGATTAGTACCTTTATTCCTAAGAGTGTATGTATTTGTGTCTCAATTGGTTAAGGCTGTGGGTTACTGGATTACTGATCGGAAGCTCAGCGGTTCGAGCTCCAGCACCGCCAATTTGCCATTGTTGGGCCCTTGAGCAAGGCTCTTAGCCCTATCTGCTTCAGGGGCCACTGCGTTCTGACTGATCCTGCGCTCTGTCGCCAGATTACTAACGAGGATATGCGGGAAAAAACTGTGCATTTCACTATGCTGTATATTATATATATTATTACTATATGCTGTACACAAACTAGATTATACTTCCTTTGAAAGACATTTCTAAGAAAAGTATCTTCCAAATAAATACATGAACATGTAGGCTATTAGCCAAATTTGTCCATAAATAACGGCAGAATGCACTGGACAATTTGTCCTTATGCTGGAAATGGCTTTCATCAACAACACTTATCTCACATATAACTTATATTTATATCTCAGTTTTCTCAAGCAAATTGGTTTCCTGGGTGATTTAAGACAGAGCGCTAGTCGTTCAAGATCAGCCTCTCTGTTGCCTCCAGCTACAGTGGTGTGAAAGATATTATTAACACTCTGTTCAAGTGAGCAGTCTTTACTGATTCAGTTCAGATGATTTTATTCAGGGGAAAAACTCCAGGTGTCAGTTTGGTCGACAGACTTCTAACAAATTTTATCTGCACAATATATATTTATTTTAATGAATTAACCCCCTTTTTTTTTTTTGCAGTTGTTGTTATTGTTGTTTTTTAATAATAAAAGAAAAAGGTCCACTAAAACAGGGCAGAGCTGAAGCTTCAAATAGGAACATAGATAAAAATTAAAGTCTTCTTTGTAAGGATTTCTGAAATAACAATACATCAATACATAAATTAGAGAAAGAGCTTCAACATGATGTAATTTTTTTTCTTTGCTTTGTTATTATAATTACATTTTCACACTACTGTAGGTGAGTCACAAACAGCTGGCCTTTTAATACTGTGCAAACATAATAGCTAAGGGGGAGTGCTGGAGTTTAATGAGGGAGGTAGTGAAGCATCCAGCCGCAGACAGTGTGCTCTTTCAACCACTCAGCGAGTACACACGCACACACACACACACACACACACACACACACACACACACACACACACACAGAGCGGTGCATTCCAGCAAAAAATTATCCGTATATTCTGTACATGCCTAATTCAAGATAATAATCACTGTGCCAGCTGTATAGCTAGAATTTGGATTAGGTTCAGATTCAGAACATGTTATTAATCCCAAAAGGGCAATTCATTTATACAAATCATCCACTTAAAACATTGATAAATGAAAATTAAATTAAATTCATAATGATTTTACTCAATATTAAAACTTTCAGCTAGGTTTAAGATTAAACTTACTTTATTACACTCACTCATCAGCTATACTGCTTTATCCTGTGTACAGGGTCGCAGAGGGCCTGGAAACTATCCAGGGTACACACACTCACTCCCACTCATTCCCACAATACGGAGCAATTAGCCTACTGTATATGTCTTTGAACTGTGAGAGGAAACCGGAGTACCCGGAGGAAACCCGCCCATCACGCAGAAAACATGCAAACTCCATGCCACCTGTGCCGCCTGCTTTATTACAATGATTACATCATCATAATGTTTTGAGGTAAAATAGAACATCTGTGTTCCTTTTGTATAAAAAGTATAAATACAAAAAAATTACTTTGGACATTGGTTAAATGTTAAAAGTATTTTTTTAAATATGTACTCTATATGGTAAAATGCTAAAAGTTTGTACTTTATGACTCGTAAAGGAAAAAATATATTTACCACTATTCGGCAATTTAACCTACGGAAACATATGTCCCATATCACGTAAAATTTACTATAGTAACAGCTGTAAAACCTTAGACATGTCCTGTTGGTATAAAATACAGCACACCATAAAATGCAAACCTTTGCACTTGACTGCAGCTAATAAATGTGAGTGTCTGCATTCCAAGCATGTCGGGACTGTCTGATTGTCAGACTTTTCTAATATGAATAGGGAGTTTGTGATTAAATGTAACAGAGTTGATCAAAATCGATAGCTCATTAGATAACACAAGCACACGCCGTCAATATCTCCGTTAATTATATTTAATTAGTTACAGAAAAAAAGCCGAAATTGACATTATGATTAAAATATGATTAATGGTGAAGCTCTAGTTTAAATTTATTGAAGGTTCTTCACTTGTCCCTCTGAAGGGACTCTTAAAAGTTCAATTTAAACCCTAAATCAGAGTACTTCTCTATTAGAAAAAACATACTGGAACATATTCACCTATTTATGCACACCTACTTTATGGGCGATATAGTATGGCTCATCTGCTGATCTGCTCTTCTTTTGGAGGGAAACTAGAGGAAACACACAAATGAACACAGGGAAAGCATACTAAACTCTGCATGGACTCTGTATGGAGCTGTGAGAAAGAAATGCCACCTTAAGCCCCACATAAAAGGGGCATTAAGATAAATGAATCTGAATTTATATATATATTAAGCAGAAATAAAAATACAATATGTTAAAACAACTAGATAATAGAGATGACATAGAAATAATTTTATAACATAGCTTTGTTATTGAATAGTAATTATTCTTTGCTTTTACGGTACTGTTCAAAAGTCTTAAGTCTCTCATTTCTTCATATAAAATGAAATTCTGTATATTAAATTACACAAACTGCTTTACTGTGACAGGCTGCAAAGTGCCTAAAGATACAATTAATTTTTTTCTTTTTTTTATGCAACGATCTCAGCAGCAACCTCATTTCCCCTCTCGTCTGTTCCAACCACTAAGAATTCAGCACCAACAGCATAAATCACCGACCTGATCATCTGTCATCATCTGCACCTGTTTCTTACTGGTTCATGCCTTAAGCTAGATGTTTTTATGCTTGAATGATTCATTAACAAACAAAAAACATTCCTCTGAAACATTCCCCTGTTTGGGTACTGGGGCTGGAGACAGAAAACTCCTTCAGGAAACTTGGAGAACTGTATTCCACAAGACTACATTAAAAATACAATAAAGCCTGGCTCTTTGGAAGCAAAATATAAAAAAATGAAGGGGTGGCTCAAGACTTTTGCACAGTAGTGTATATGTTCTGTTTCATGCTAGACACTTGGATCTCATGAGATTTGGCATGAATTAGAGTTTATTGGCATTTTATAAGAAACCGGAATGCTGCATATTAACATTTTGTAAAGTGGAATTTTGCCTCATTTAGTAGAGTAACAAAGTGAAGACTCAGGAGAGCAGTGCTGCAATGTGTCACTCCTGTATTCCATCATATCCAGACCGAGGCATAAATCTTTAACATCTTTTATGCAAAAGGAATTTGTGTGTGTGTGTGTGTGTGTGTGTGTGTGCGTGTGTATGTGTGTGTGTATGTGTCTGCATCTTTCTACTTGTAAGTCACCCAAGTGTGCAGAGCTTGTTTACATTCAGGCTAAGAGGAGGATGGGAGAATGGAAGTATGATCAGTGAATAGATTGCCATCTGATGACTGGGACATGCATTGTAGAGCGGATACGAGCACCACCGATGGCTGACCTTGAAAAGTGATGCTCGAGATTACAATACTCCCTTTTAATGATTTCCGCTAGACATACAGTGTATAAATATAATCGTACCATTTAGCTATTCGGTTTCTGTAGTCAATGTCTGTGAGCATTCAGGTTGTCAATTTCTTGTTAAATGTGCTGTTTTATTTAGGCAAACAATGCACTTCATTTATCATGAGGAGATGAGAATTTAAAAGATTCTGGTTGAAATGCCGGATAAACTTCTCATAGTAAACAAGGACAAGTGATCTGGATAGAATTTCATGCCTAATGCCACCTGAAATGTTCTATATTTAATCCAATACTAGTAGCTCAGTATTTAATGTTCAGAGCTAGTGACTGGAAGGTTGTGTGTTTGATGGCCAGAGATGCACTAATGAGTCTGAGTGTAAGTACCTTAACCTTCATCACGGTTACATGCATGGTTTGCAGTGTGCACCGCTAGGACTTAATAAATGTGTTTGTTAAATGCATTCGCGCATATAAATTTATAAATGCACTAGATGTTGTTGTGGCTGAATTCTGGAAAACAGCACAAAAAAAAAAGCCCCCCAAAAAATGCAGTTTTGAGTTTTCCACAGTTTGACTGACCAAAACAAGCTGAAAATGTTTTAATTAAATGTATAAGCCGGTCTAGGCTTGTCTACAGCTGTTAATCCATGCTAATCTAATTTCCTTACACTTATTGATCACATTGGTGGATGCCATAGCAAAATGCAGATTCGCCTAATCAATTCACATTGTGATCAGATATCGGTGCCAAGATGTCAGCAATGTTCCTGTACCATCACATCCTCCACAAAACGGGGATAAATAGTCTAGATATTTGGCCAACAGAACAGAAACGACTGAAGAACTTACACAAGAAAAAGAAACATATTTCAGTGCAGTATTTCATATACCTTAATGTCATCACTTGCATACTGTTTTAAATGTATACTATATCTTGTTAGGGGATTTAGTCCTCCTTTATTGTTATACAGCTTCTCTATAAATGGAAGGATTTTGGAGTGTGGTTTTTGAGATTTAGTCATCCAATCAGCTACAAGAGCATCGGTTAGGTCAAGGTGAGGAGGCTTGGGGATCAATCATCGTACTAATTTATCCCAAAGGTGCCCAGTGCAGTTGAGGTCAGGGCGCTTTGCAGGTCATTCAAATTCTTCCATTCCAATTTTGTCAAATCAAGCCTTCATGGACCTTGCTTTCTGTACAGGGGTGTTGCCATCCTGGAAAAAAGTTCAGACCTCTTAGTTTTAGTGAAGAAAATTTTATTGCTACCGCTTACAGGGACATTCTGTCCAACTGCATGCTTCCAATCTTGTGTCAACAGTTTGGGGAAAACTGGAGGTGGCACAGATAAAGGTGCTGTGGTTTGCTTTGGGAGTGACAACAATGGACAGGATTAGAATTGAGTATATTTAAGGGAGTGGCGGCAAAGTAGTTTTTTTAAGCACCTCCAAAGCTCCGGTTCGATTCTCGTCTCTGTGTGCATGGAGTTTTCATGGTCTGCCCATGCTTGGTGGGTTTCCTCTAGGTACTCTGGTTTTCTCCCACTGTCCAAAGACAATACAGATTAGGCTAATTAGTGTGAGTGATTATACTGTACTGTATGTGTGTGAGGTTTAAGGATGTGGTGAGGGATTTGAATGACACGGGAAGATGTGGTAGACAGAGTTAGATGGAGACAAACGGTCCACTGTGGCGACCCCTGAAGGGAACAGCCGAAAGTAGAAGAACCCACGTGTGATAGTCAGTTGTCCGCAAACTTTGGCCATTATAATAAACGTTATGCCATATAATAAACACACAACTTTTTATTGTATTAAATATATGTTCTATATTGCTTTTCACACCATATTCTATGCAATGATGATGCTGTAAAATATGTTTGTATAGTTCAGATCACATAGGGGCATTAATGCAAAAATCCCAATAACTACAAGAACCTAACACTTTTTCATTTTGTCTCGAGTCTGTAATTGACATTGAATCGTCCGTACTTTATTACTAAGCTACAGCATTTTTTTTTACTGCTGTGTTTTCTGAATATCCAATCTCGTGTGAGTGGAGCAGAGGAACAGAAAAACAATTGTCAGGTTACACTCAATCACAGCTAATTTATTATTATTTCATGAAGTTGGAGAGCATTCCCAGCACCACACTGTGTTAAAAAATAAGCAAAATGAATTCCATTTTCTAAATTAATCAAATCACATAATGTGCGCAATTGCTCCAAGAGATGTTCTGGCCAAGCTGAGACCTTTCAAATGAAAAATAGCTTCCCACTTCATAATGTTACATTATCTCAAGGACTTTGGCGTTTTGCTTTCAATATTGCACTGACCCAGGTTTCTCTATAACTCAGTGATGTATGTGTTCAATCTAAACAACATTGCAGCGCAATATACTGCCACAACCGGCGGTCAGGTTTAGAGGTTTTTTTGAAAAAGTGTCTCTTTTTGGAGGGTATTGGTGGCAGGCCAATTGTTACAAAACTACAAGGATAGAAAAAAATGGTATTGATTGTTTTTACACACGGACTGAACTGCTAAAACTGGAACACAAAACATAATCAATGTTAGCATAAAGGAAACATTTAGATGAAGTGTCATGAAACCTTAATGCATAACACAATGTTGAAAACTGCACACACACTGCACCAGGACTTAGAAACCTATTGATGTGTATGTGAGAAAAAAGTATATTCCTTATACTATCACTATAGATTATTATTATTATTATTATTATTATTATTGCTTTTAAAGAAAATCTCATTATTCAATACTTACAGCACATGGAAGTCACAGTGAGTGATAAAGCAGGTAGGTTTTATTGCATGTTGTTGAAAAGCTCAGCACCTCTTATCCTACCCATCTACTGAAAGATACACACAAACTCAGGGATGGATTTACATTTGAACTTCTCAATTTTCCCCATTTTCTAATATTTTATATATCAATTCCAAAACCTTCTGAGTATTAGAAAACTTTACACCGATGCATTATATATTAATGCATACCAAACATTACATAAAAAGAAAGCATGCCAAAAGGCTAATAAATAATATTATACTCCAACTGAATCCCTGAGTCATAAATATTCATAAAACACAGACAACATGTGAAACTGAACTGACAGCTTTGCAGTTCTAGATCAGACACATTTAGGAATTTTTAAGACACTTTTATAATTGGAGAGGCAGCTCGCATTTATCCATTTGAGGCTTAGAGAGGAGACGTGCTGTCACCCAAAGTTATTCCAAACAGAGCCAATCATCATACTGAGTGTTTGGAACATACAGCAGCATGGCATCCATGTGATAAATAGCCTGGAGGTTTGGCAAGCAAGCAGTGAACATAGAAATTGTAAAATTAAGACATTCTAATGCCTTGCCATATTCAACTACTGTTCTACCGATGCTAAAAAAAAAAAATAGTTTTTAGACTGTAGGAGGAAACCAGAGTACCCAGAGGAAACTTGCCAAGCACAGGGAGAACATGCAAACTCCATGCATATATACAGTATATATATAGTATATTAGAGAATGACTTGGTACATTAGTCAGAACTTTCAATATATATAAAAGAATGACTTTTCAATGATATATTTACGTTTCCTACATTGGAGTATTTGAAACCAGTATCTGAAATTTTTTTTGTCTGCACATTATGTCTGTATGTTTGTATGACTGCCTGGAGAATACTTTATGAAAAGTCCTTTGGTATTTGTCTGAAGTTAAATCTGCACCATAAATTAAATAAAAATGTTGAGTAGAAGGGACAATATGAGCAGTCCATTGCACTAGATTACATCAAAGCAGCCAGCGTTTTTTGGACAAAAATAGCGCTTTTGCCCTCTAAGTGGGCGTGGATTTACGCAACACTCAACAGAGTCAATCTACGTGATAGTTCACTGTAAATACACAAAGTATGCAGAAGACAAAGAAATTACCTTAATGCATCTATAATGTGGCCAAGTCTTAAAAAAGCACAAATAAATGTGCAACACAGCATGGCTTACTCCAAAAAAGGTACCCAACTTTTGAAAACTGAACCTTCAAAGATGTATCGACAGATCGTTGTATGTTTATTCGTACAGCAGGAAGTTTAAAACCAGTTAGTCTCATATGTTCCAAAACTGTGGTGCTAATTAAAGCAGTAATGTGAAGCGCCATGATGAGATAGAACACATTAGCAAACATATCCACATCAGTCAGAGTTAAGGGCATGTAAAATACCCAAACCGTAAGTGTTAAAATATTGAGTAAAAGCAAATGTTACAGTATGTGCCGGATTTAATAATCTACTTTAAACAGGGTAACAAGCGTGATTCGGCTGAACAAGAAAGAAGTATAACTTAGCATAAACAAGAGGTAGGATACTCAACCTTATATATATATATATATATATATATATATATATATATATATATATAGTCTGAAATTTATTGTGTGAGGAAATCACACTTATCTGGCGAGATTTTAGACACCTACAGTACAGGCAGGCGTACTATTCCTAACTAATTGTCCTTACTTGACACAGTTTGCAGATAGAATGTCTAGGGAGGATTCATAAATTAATCAAAACATAACATAACTTGGTAAACTATATTTATGGTATACAGGATACACAAGGTGACTGTGATTAATGGATTGATTTCATAACTTTGCAAAGGTTCATCTTAAGTTTGTCTGTATTTGGTAAACATGATGTTGTTTTTCACAAATTGCTGTATTTTACCCATTATTCTCACTGAAACACTTCGAAATACATTATAGAATATTAGTAAGTATATATTGTCATAGAACACAATGCATTTTTTCTCAGCCATATTGATTAAATCATGTTGTGGATGACATGGGTAGAGCATCGTGCAGAATGTATTCAGTTTGCTATATATTACTGCTAGACAGTGCGTAATTGGTGTATTTCACTAATATTTTATTATTTATTATTTGTGCTATGTCATCACACAATTTTTTACAGTCTGAACGGCAAACAAAAATACATTATTAGACTATGGTTTAAAGTAAAAAGTAGCCAAAGGCAAGTGCGTGATTGCATTGTTTCATAATAGAAATAGCTAAAATTAAATTCACTGGCTGGTTGTAGTTCTTAAACTCAGGAGAGGTAGAAGCAGAAGTGATAAAGCAGTACATTCAGTCCTTCCTTTACAGTAACAACTTTATAGCGTTCAGGCCTATGCTGGGGACACAAATGGAGTGGAAGCTGGAAGCAATTTAGCATCATCATCTCCTGCCATGGGTTCGGGAAGTGGAGCAAAGCCAAAGAACCCAGAGGAAACCTAACACAGTAAAAGGAACAATATGCAAAACTCTTCACAGACAGTAACTCTAGTTTATTACTGAACCAGGGACATTAAAAAACTGTAATACAAAGAAAGGCTAGCAATAAAACCATAGTATATAACAATAAGCACAGGTTGTTGATCACCTCAAAATGTAACGCAACAATATAAATCTTGTTAATATCTGACATTAGTGTAGGCTTTTTATACATTGATGATTTTCAGTACCATTGCAGGGTAAATACTGCATATGCTTTCTTTCCTTTCTAGCTTTTTTCCATTTCCTAGAACCTCAACACCGTGATATGCCTTAACATGATCAGAGACGAAGGCAAAACTCGACTGTGCCATGTAGTATTAACTCATACGTTCAGTATCTACCAGAGAGAGTTCTTCCCCTAATGAAAACGCAACAGCTTTGCATTCCCGATGAACCTCAGTGAAATTAGTTTACTCCATTATAGCTTATCATAAAAAATGGGATAAAATGTTAATAAACCTACCACGTAATAAACGGAACCTTGAATAAGCCGAGCATAATGCGAGTAAATTACCCTCCCATTACCCAGATGCTGCTCATATAAAAAAAAATGCAGTGTAGAGGCGCTTATAGTGAGTGAGAAAATTATTATAAGTGACCCAGTATTGTAGGATCAAGTAGAGCTATTTATTCTGTTCACCGCGAAAAGCTGGCAGCACTTTATGTGAAGAGAGGCGCAACGGACCCGCTCCACTAAAAGCCAGTCCCATAATGTAGGCGTCGCCCACAACGTAACATAACACATTGTGAGCCCGCATGCCTCTTCAGTGCATCGCTTATGAATGAGCCTTTATGCAACTCTAACAATGTTGGATCATTCAGGTTCAGTCATGCACTGACCAAACATCTCTCTCCGAGTCCTAATCCGTTGTCGAACTGGGAAGCAGTGATGCTGAGTAATAATTGCCAGACAGAGTGGCCTCTGCTGTGAACAGAAGACATGCAGCATTGGTATGATGAGCTTAAGCACATAGCAGCAGCCAAAACTCATTATAGCCTCTCAGACGTCTGGAACACACTCTGCATCCAGTCAGCACAGCATAACAGCTTTCAATAAAGGCTTTTTTTGTTTTTTTAATTGTTACCCCTTTCTCTTTGAAATTCAAAGGAAGTGTTGCTCATGAAAGCCTAAATTGAAACCAAACATTACAGTTAAATAACTTGTGTAAAAATTATTTTGTACTTGACTTGACACTAGATGATTATCTGGCCCGGATTTTGAAGACAATTCATTTCCTTCCCGTGATGACTATGTGGTGTGGAGTGTGTAAAATCCAATTTACACTCAAAACGCAATCATGGCTGCAGTAAATATTGAGCATGTTCATTATTAACTCGGCCCCGTATATGTAATGTGTATAAAAGGGGGACACTGACTGTCTTGTGTAAAATTTTTGATGTCATGCATGAAAGACCAATCACCGATGATGATGACTGAGTTGAACTGCCATCTGTCATGTTTGTTTTGTTTGATCAGAAGTCATGCTTGTTCACAGGCAATTGTCCGAGATCTGGGGCCATTGGCTGTGCCCTTTATGTGTCCTAGTGTGTCATGGTTTATTCTATGTAAAAAAAAAAAAAAACAAGGGGGTTGATGAATGAAGGATAATCCAGGAGAAAAAAAAACCAAGCCATTATATTTGGCTTGCTCATCGATTTAGGATCGATTGTATAAATCTTGTAGGTGGCTCAGACCTAATGTGACCCATTAATAAAACTCATAAACAGATATCTCTTAATTAAGGTTAAAGAAGTGACATGTATTCTAGTCTTTACGTGACTAGTATATAATCATACTGGAGCACTGTTGTTAATTCTTAAACTTTAATTAGGTTCATTTTCTATAGCAACAGCACTGCCAGTAGTGTTTATTGCGAACCACAGGTTTATTTTAATGCATTTGTTCTGAAATATTATTGTATCTATAGTAACACCGTAACTAGGACTCGTATGACAGATACTCCACACTAATAATTACTGTAGATATTGTTAATTCATTATCAGTAACAGTTTGTACCATGTAGAAGAAAAGCTGTAACTTTAACTTTCCTGACACAAGAAAGTCTTCTCGCCAGCTAATTTTGTGACTTTTTAACTTAAATAAAACATAAACGTTGGTGAGGAAAATGTATATTTTTAGATGCTATAATGTTTTTGCTTATACAAATTATTTAAAACTATACACTAATTAAAAAGGTTAATATGTTGTCTAATTTATAAAATCCATGCAATTGTTGGAACATTAATGTCACATTGATGTAAATTCTATGGTATAAGGAGGAATAAAAAAAAACACATTTTGCATGTGTTGCTATAGGAAACTAACCAGCTGTAAAGGCTGTAAAAGCATTACTTGTCAGATTTTATTCTGTGTATGTCACATATTTGCCATAATACTCCTGTAACTGTAGTTAATAGAGACCTATTACATATTTTTCTGCAAATTCTTCAAAATATTTATTCTAGAAATTTGGATGGAAACCAAAAAGACGCTTTACACCTTCTCCAGTGTGGTAAAACAAAGCATTTCATCTTTTCTTCATTACGTTTTCATTTATTCATGTACCAGACGCTTTTATCTCGAACAATTTACATGTTGTGCAGCATCTAATGCAGGCATACTGTATAGCTAAGAAATTGATGGTTGTTGGGTTTTAAGTAAAGGCTCAGTATGGCACTGTGGACGTCACTCGCCCATATGAGAAACAATGCAAAGACAACTACACACAACCAAACACACCTTTTCATTTTTGTTATAAGTATTAGCCATGACTGTCAACTCATTCAGCATCACTTACTTAATAAGTTATTGTTTCCCACTTTACCTGCTTTTCGATAGCATTTATGTACTATGATTGGCGATTATGATACCATCAAAAGAGAAAACATTTAATGCTCAGATATTAGACCGTCATGACTCAAGCAGGTCTGCAGAGACATTGTGAAGCATAAACATGCTGAGACAGTATTTCACTATGCTGGGAAAGGAGGCAAATATGAATTAATTCAACTACTCCCATGTGGCCATCAGTCATTAGTAATCAAGTGATTCATAGCCTCTCAGACCTGGAGAATGCCTGCCAGCTGCGCCACACCGCTCCCAGAAATTGCAGCCGTCTGACACAAAGACATACTCTTTGTTTTTAAAAACACGTTTTGCTTCATTTAACAAGCTATCATGATTATTTAATTGGTATGACCTGAGTGTGTATGATGCAGTATTTGTTTTTAAAATATGCAGTATTTTCTAACAGTATAATGTCAGGTGAACATATTCCCCAGCAATAGGAACAATACTGTAGATACATGGCCGGTGGCCTGTAAGTGTGAAAAGACATTAGGACACATGGAAAAAGCAAATCATAAAAAAAATAGAACATTTATAAATACATTAAGGTAACTCAAAAAAACAAAAAGTAGCATCTTATTTAATATCACTTACATTTAGGCATTTGGCAGACGCTCTTATCCAGAGCGACTTACATTTTTATCTCATTATACATCTGAGCAGTTCAGGGTTAAGGGTTAGGCTCAAGGGCCCAACAGTGGCAACTTGGTGGTTGTGGGGTTCGAACCTGGGATCTTCCGAACCGTAGTCCAATGCCTTAACCACTGAGCTACCCCTGGCCCACTTCATAATCACTTCATAATTCATGATTGGTCAAATCATGTAAATTCCATTTAATATGAAATTATGTAGGGTATTATAGAAAGAACTCATTCTTCATGTAGGCAGACTAAAAGGCAAAGTAAAATTCAAAATTTTTAAAGAATTTTTCTGCACTCTTTTAGATTTACACATTCTGTAGCCAGAAGCAACAAACATGTGATGTCAATAATGATCCACGCTTAACTTTTTTTTTCTTATGTACTTTTTATTTAACATAGTGGTTTTGAGGTCCTGTGCTATTTTTGGTTTGATTTGTTGTGGTTGTTTTTGTTTTTGCATGTTTTTGTTGGTGTTTTTCATTTGTTTTGTTGTTTCTTTGTTCGGATATAGTGTGTTTGATTTGCTTTTGTGTTTTTTGTTTTGATATGATTTTTATTTGCTGTTTTGTTTTTGGTTTGTTGTATTTTTTTGTTTTGTATTTGTTGTTTCGCTTCACAGTGGTGTTTTTGTTTTGCTGTTGTGATGTTATTGTTTTGTTGTTGTTATGGTTGATTTTGTATTGTTTTTTTTCGTATTGTTGAATTCTGAAATTTTACTGTTTTTTGTTTGTTTGTTTGAAATGTGATTTGTATTGTACTAAACTGATTGATCTTTTTTGAATATATTACAGTATTATTAACATTATTTTTATTATTCACTGTAAGCCCTTGTGGCTTTCAAAAATGATTCTAAAGACGGATGAATAGATTATTAATTACAGCGTGGTAATTGGAGAAAGTTTTGTCCCCACCAATTTGACATTGCAGAGATTAACAAAAACACTAAAACGCATGAAAACACACTCCAACTAGCAAATTGAAAGCTCACACAGGCCACCTGTGGGGCCAAATAGCTCACATCTTCTTGACTTCACAATTCACTACCGGTATTCACCACCAGACTATATGTTCAGTTAAAGGTCACCCAAAGCCAGAGCACATTGATCGCTAAAGGTCACCCTGCTAATATGATTATCCTCAGACGCTTCTTGTGAATTCATATTCATCCTTAGAAACTGGTGTTATTTGCCATCATTGTGTAATCAAGAAGCAAGTCATTTTCATTCAACCCTTTTAGGTAAATATCTACGTATCATTACAAGAAAAATATTTGATGCCATATGCAAGTGAACAGACTTGAACCTGTTGATGCACAGTAGGTTAAAATGTACCACGTAAATTCTAGTAATTCCCATCAATTAAATGACCTGCATTTCATGAGAAAGAAGGCCATAATTTCGGCTTTGATTAAAGATGCAATGAACACAATGCGTTTTCCTTTTTGTGGCCCAGGGAATTGTTTCAAAACAGCTGTGTGGTAATGACCCGAACACACATTCCAATATGTTTGCTCTCTAAATCCTGCACTGGCTGTTTGCATCAGCCTAAATTGTTGCAGTTACCCAGAAGATTTACTGCTGAAGGGTTAGGATTTCAGCTGATGAAAACAAGAAGTGCTTGCAAAAAACGCCCGCGCTGTCACGCTTGAATTGTAGGGCAAATCAAAAAGACAACTGGATTTTTTTTATATTAAATGACAAACAAAGAGAGAAAGAGAAAAGACCTACCCCTGGGTTGGTGAATATGCTAATGCTAGTCTTAGGAAAGGGGTACGTGAGTGCTCGGTCCCTCACAGAGCTGCCTGCACACACATGCATACATTAAATCTATGGGAAATCTTAGCAAATTTGCTAAGATCATCTGCTCTGTTTTTGGGAGGTGTGGGGAAACTGGAAAACCAGAAGAAAGCCCATGTGAACATGGGAGGAGCATTCATAGAAACCCAAGATGGAGCCCAAGATTAGGATCAAACAGGGTACCCTATATCTACAGTATGAGGATCGCAGAGGTACCTGCTCTACCACCATAACATGAATTGCTTGGTGGTTTAGTAGATCGCGTTTTGGGTGTCCTGTGAATGTGTGGCTTTACTTTTTTTTTCTTTGGATATTCTCTGGCTTATATTCAGAGCTGTAGTGCTATTTGTCAGTATCGGTGCACACCTGCAATGTCTGTATGAGCAAAGATGAAGCAGAACTTATAACATCTACTTAGTTTATATTTGCTGTTGCATTGTTAACTGGTCTAAAAAGTAAAAGAATGCTTTTCTGTCTTTTTATAAGGTAACATTACCTAGCAACACAACTATATTCTGCTGCATCTATAATGTGGCAGTTGTACCTTCTGCACCATCATGACACACATTCTGACACATATCTCTTATAGAACAGTATTCTAAGCTGTATGTACTGTACAGTAAATTTATCCCTGAAGTACAATTCATATCAGGATAATGAATATGAAGCTTATTACAGTAGAGCAATTAGTATATATAGTAATAGTAAATCAGTCCATAATAGTAAATAATTGACTGTAGTCAAACTGCAATGAAAGAAAAAAATACTACCACAGACTAGTAGTTTCAGGGAACCTCTAATTGTATATATTATCCCAGTTGTATTATATTACGTTGATCATTTATCATTAGTATTGTTGTTGTTGTTGTTGTTGACTGGTTGTTTTGAGAAAAACACAACTTAGCCATCAAGCATTATAACCGTAACAGATTATGCCTAATATTACAGACAAGTCCCCCTTGTTCCACCAAAACAGCTCTGACCCTTTGAGACATGACTCCTCCAGATCTCCAAAGGTGTGTTGTGGTGTCTTGCACAAGGAGATTAGCAGCAGATCCTTTAAGTGCTGTGCTTGCAGAGTGGGCCCACCATGGATCGGACTTGTTTGCCCAGCACATCCCATTGATGCTCAATCAGATTAAGATCTGGGGAATTTGGAGGCTAGATCTGCCAAAAAGCTTGAACTATTTGCCTTCTAAGCCCCATACTTATTGTTGTGGTGGTACAAGGGTAACCTATACAACCTTATTGGGCAAATTTTTTAATGGTTTTAATGGTATGGTTGATCTGTGTCTATATACACAATTAAAGGGACCTGTGGCTGATGAGTTTGAGTATCCCTGCTACCACTGAAAAAAAATTATTTAGGTGGTAGATGATCAGTATTCATAAACACACACACACACACACACACAGCGCCATGTCACTAGCATTAAAGAACATCTGCCATGATGAAAGCAGTCAATGCGAATGAGAATAGATGACAATGGTGATGGCAATTTCAGCCAATAGATGTGTCAGACAGGAAATTAGAAATGGTTCCTAGCAACAGACGGCTTACAGTGACCACTCGTGTCCCTCAATAGCAAACAATATCATAGGTGTAGCTAATAAAATGGTAGTTGGAGCAAAAAACCTTAAATCAATACAAAACCTATTTGGAGGTATTCTTTATATGTTCAAGCTGTGGTTTAATTCTGATAGTGTCATCTCAGCAGAAAAATACACCTTTTTCTTTATATAAAACATAAACCTGTATACTGAGATTTAATCAAAAGAACATATTCGCACATCTCTTCAAAATGCAGTCATTTGCACGCTAAAAGAAATCGGAATACATTAACCTTTTCTGCTGTTGTTTTTATTTCTCTACTTGATTGCTTAAAATGGAACAAAACTGGTCATCTCACTGCTAGCCCCAGGACTCATCGAAGGCGTTGTCTCCAATCGGCCTTCAAGCAAACAATTACTATAACAAAGGCAATGGGTGAGGAAAATGGGCCTTTTGTCTGCACAGGTACATTCTCTTTTCTAAAGACTTCGAAAATGCAACAGCGCATTAATAAAAGGTCATCGTTCCTTTTCGAAGAGGAGCGAGACAGTTGAGAGTTTTATCGTGTTATTTCAGACTGTCTCACAACATCAGAAAACACACGCGCGAAGCCAGGTTCTCCAAAGAACACAGTTTTTTCTGCATTTCTGAGCAGTCATGCCAGTGACAGCTGCTGTCTTTGCTCTGTTCCCATTATGAGGCTGCTTAAATGTGCTGGCTGTCACAAGATAAGCTCCTGAAAAAGTGAGACACTTCATTGCATAACAAATAACCTCATTACATACAGTATACAAACCAATATCTGTGATGCAGTGTCCCAAAACCATGCAGTTCCAGATTGAAGAGCCCAGGTGTAACAGCAAATCTTTAGTCAGCTCGCCAAAGTGGTGCCACTGGAATTTTATTACAGTTTGGGGAGGCAATATTTAAATCACATCTGTAAACCCAATTTGTGAAATTCATGGATCTGTGACTTGGGCTTTTGCCAACCGGTTACTCACCAAATATTTCCACAATAAAAGTGTGTGATATCGTGAGAACTTCAGAGTCAACATGTGACAGGCCTAATTGTAGACAGAGGCATCTTCTTTTCTTTTGTAAAAGAACCGGCTGAAAATATTTGGAGGCAATAGAAAATATAGATTTTTTTTTCCCTCTCTGTGGGCTGCCAACAAAATGACAAGTTCAAGCCACCTTCAAATAAAAACAAAACAAAAAACGTTTTGCGGTACACACTTGTGGACAAAATTTTCTCTCTAAATTTATGCTCATTAATACGCTTCCAAAATCTATTTAAACATCTTAAAAAATTTGTATTCCCTAAACATACGTGCATTTTTAAAGACGCAACGTAGGTGCTGACAGGCAAATAGCTTGTAAATGCAAAATCTTCCTTGCACCTCTCAGGAGACAAACAGCATGCATTTTAATATGTTTCTTTAATGAAGTGGATTATGAACACTAATCAAAGGCTCACGCTGCTTAAAATGCATTTATTTGGTAGCTGAATGTTAATATTGTAAGCCTAAAACTGTTTGTAGCACTGCCTGATTGGTCAGAATGTGTTCAAGGGATTTTGTTTATATTAAAACACACGTTCTAATTAATTATTCTTTCTATAGTAATGACAAACATAGGGCTTGTATGGCTTATACCAGACGAATGGAGGTAAAATGTATTCATGTGTGAGTATAGGATTGAAAGAATATATAAGGAAATCTTTAGGAGAGTTGACTGCGGTTTGAATATATTTTATCAACATGAAAAATAGCATTTTTGTTTGTTGTGTTTTTAAGTTTTATTAACTTCAGGAGAGAGTAAGGGGAAAGTAAGAGGTTGGTGTGGGAACAACAATGTATAGCTGTTATTTTATAAGTAAGAACAGAAACTTCTTTTGTGAGCATTTTCCACAACAATAAATATAAGTGAAAGAAAATGCCAGATACATTATTCTTTAATTTATAAAAAATATGTATATTTGGCCAATTGCTCTATAAGGGGAATAAAATATATAATATGTTACCATTTAATCAACATAATGTATGACCACTAGTATGGATACACTGAATACGAGCATAGCTGTGAATATTGACAGGTACCCAAATCCATTCCAATAATCAGTATAACCACATTTCTATATATGTAATCTGAACAATGTCACAGAGGAAGTATTGTTGTATTGAATATTTACACAGCTTTGATGCAACTGTAGTTACAAGGATACAGCCCGAGTGCCGAAGATATCACAGCCATGCTGATATTAAGTACAACAGCATGATGTGAAACAATTCCACAAACCCCATTTATTATCAACAGATTATGATTTGTTTGTTTATTTCATCGGTTATTTTGCTCCGCCAACACATATCCTTCTGTGAATGGTGGAATCCACTAACTGTGATCCTGGTTAGTGTAACTAACGGGAATGAAAACCGTTTTTAATTTTTATTGGTACTGTGCAGCCAAAAAGTGATAAGAGTAAACCATCAATGTGGTGTAGGACAGAGAAACATACAAGATTTACTTTATATTTCCACTTATTGTGTGGTTCCTATGGGATTTCGCGGATTGAATCGCAAAATTGCGAAGTGGAAAGCCAGTGCTCTATGTAGGAGTACAATCCATTGTTCTAAACCCCAAGTGGTGCACTTGATCAGGAACTCAAGAACAAGAATTTGGAATCATCCATGTTAACAATGAACAGAACAACGCAGACAGATATAAGACAATTTGAAATGATTTAGAAGAAACTACTAAGTAAACAAATTATTGTTTAAGATGACATAGCATCATCAGAATTCTTGCTGAATGTGCTCATGTGAGTGGTTTTGAATGTGGGTTTTGGTAGGCAGCAGCTCTCCCCTAAATGCTGAGGACCGTCCCGTCCTACTTTCCCCCATTCTGTGACTGACAGCTAGTGACTGTTAGAACAACTGAGACAAAAAATGACACATATAGTTAAACATCTCAGTGATGTTTTGTTACTATTTTACCACTCGTGGACATCAATCTGATTACTCGGTCAAAACAAATTGTTGTATAAACTTTTATAGAGCAGTTCTATTAACTTACTAGCAGTTTTAATAACTAAGATTATTGTGTGTAAGTGACATTTCAGACACAATATGACTAAATCATCTGTTTGTTTTTGCTTCAATAGAGAAAACAGATCCTGAATAAGCCACTCTCTCTTTATAGCATCTTAGCTTGATGACATGCTAGTACTTTAAGTACATCCTTGAAAAAGTTGCTCGCATGTAAAATTGCCATCCCTTTGTCTATTTCATCTTTAACTGACATAGTTTATATATTTATATATAAAGCCAAAAGTTATCTTGCTAATATATGTGGTTTGTCAGGTCAGCTATTGTGTTTACTAACACCATGTAGTAACAGTTTTAAACAGTTATAATGGCTTAAACAGATGTCCTAAAATATATTATATAGACATTATTACTATCATATTGTTTAAGTTACAAATTAATAATTATATAGATATACAGTGGTGTGAAAAACTATTTGATAGATCTCAATTACTTTTGTTCTCATTTGTTCCTGAATTTCTTTGGATCTTGGCATGATGTCTAGGTTTTGAGGTACTTTTGGTCTACTTTCCTGTGTCAGGTAGCTTCTATTTAAGTGAAACAGGTGTGGCAGTAATCAGGCCTGGGGGTGACTACAGAAATTGAACTCAGGTGTGATAAACCACAGTTAAGTTATTTTTTAACAAGGGGGGCAATTACTTTTTCACACAGGGCCATGTAGGTTTGGATTTTTTTTCTCCCTAAATAATAAAAACCATCATTTAAAAACTGCATTTTGTGTTTACTTGTGTTATCTTTGACTAATAGTTAAATGTGTTTGATGATCAGAAACATTCTGTGTGACAAACATGCAAAAGAATAAGAAATCAGAAAGGGGGCAAAATTTTCACACCACTGTAAATCCATATAAATGGAAAAAAAAATTAATACTCATCACAGTGATTGTGGGATAAACCATCTATTTGAACATAAAATAAACACATATTCATACTGTATACTCATACTTGTGGCTAAATAAAAGGTTCACACACCCTTGATAAAATGGCAGTTTTTTTGGTATAAAATTAAAACAAGATGAATCAGACCTGTCTTCCACCTGTAATGTAATGTAGCAACAAATTAATTTCCAGTTAAAACAGAAACATTGCATTTGCATCACATAAAAATGTAGACATTTTGGATCACATAAAGATGAGGCATTTTAATATCATCATGATGATGTCCCAATGCACAAATCAAATAAGTAATATTTTGAAATCTAAATCTGAAGACTGATCCCCTTGAAAAATAAGAGATCAGGAGCATTTCAGAAAGGAAAAGTTGAAGTTAAGAGACTCTTTCCTAAAAAGACTGTAAGTGCTGTAATACAAATGAAAGGTGCTTTAAACAACTTTTAATTTAATTTAAACTTTTGCAATTGGGTTATTGCAACTGCAATATGTCAATTTTTACTTGAATTTGTTCTTGGTCGTTAGATCTCTTCAATTTTGAGGAAAGCTCTGACCTGATTCACCTTTTTATTTTTTTTTTAAATAGGGGTGTGCAGACTTTATATTCATTATATATAGTGCTCCTTTATGTGTGACTATCCAAAAATCTGCATAACACATTACTTGAATATAAAAAAGAGGTGTAAACTGTGATGACAGCAGTTGCCAGTGGGTTTAAATGAGTTAAGTGAATTAACCATCTGCCATCCCACACCACCCCCTCACGATAAACAAGAACGCCTCTTTGCCCTCCTCGTGCTGCCTCTCACGCATACATGACTTCACACAACTATATTAGCTCATTCTTCTGGGACATTCATCCATCCCTATTTAGGATATAATGCCACCTTTTTCTTCCTCCTGTGATTTGAAAATATTGTGCACTGGATTCTTCTTCTCATGTTGCCCCAGTTTTGTGGTGCCTGTCGTTTTGCTTTGCCATTACGCACATCCTGGTGAAAGCTCCCAGATGCTGAGATTGCAGGCGCTGTAAAATAATGACAGCCAATCAACATGCACGCACATCATCTCCTCCTGCCCAGTTCTCCTCTGCTTCTATCATGGCAGGCTTTTGTCTAGTAGAAGATTTATCAAAAGGTCATATGAAATACCCTGCACTGATGTGCTGCAACACTTTGAATTAATCTCTTCTTTTAATGGATTTGTATGATTTTTCCTGATGGCTGACTAATGCACCAGACACATGTCCATGTGATTCACTGAATTCACTTTTAAAATGGTCATGACACTTAAATTCATTTAAATTCATTTGCTCCCTTCATTGCTGCCTGTCTCTTTCTCTCGCATTCGCACTCTTGCACACACATTCACACACTTATAAACACATGCAAACTACCATTCCTGCTCGGCTTAGTTTTGATTAATGTTGAATAATAAATGAAATCAATGGGTGCATTAGATTTTCTGAAGAAAAAAAAAGGCCATGCATTTGAATTTCTTGTGTGAACAGAATTTAATGTTCCAGGATATATGTGTGTATATATAGACTGGTGTTAAATAGGAAAATCCATAGACATTAAGTTTGTGGGTTTGAAATTGAAGTGAAATATTTTAGTTGTTAGTAAATAACAGCACAAAGTCTAATAAATTGAGTAAGATGACAGAATTACTCATACCTATTATAAGGGTTTATCTACTTTTTCTAGTATAGTGTAATCAATTTATGCATACTGTTATTTAATCTTATGATAATCAAAATGTCCTTAAAATAGTGTGTCAAGGAATGGAAATAGAGTGGAGGGACAAAAATATTCTATAATATGATGTTCCTGAGCTGCTATCCTGACAATTCTGTAATAGTTCTTCATGATACTCCAACTCAAGCATGAAAGAAGTCCACTAACTGAAGACTGGCAGGAGCTGCAGACAATTATGGAGAGACAGTGAACTAAAACAGTGACAGTGTAAGAAAACAGGAATGAGAAAGAAAAATAGTCCAATAGTGTATACAATAAACAAAAATGGGATTTTGGAGTGCTGAAGTTTTTTTTTTTTTTAATCTTTTTTTTTGAGAACGTCACATATAATGTTTAACCAATTTATACTTACTCTGGAGTTTGTATCATTTAGGAATTGTTGATCTAAAGAAATAATGCTAGCTGTCAAGTAAGAAATGGCAGCTGAAGGTGAGTCTTTTCGTTTATTACAGTTATTACAGTATTTACCAATTGGGTTGTATTGGCTGGTTACAAAGGCCTCAATATACGTAAATGTTGAAATAACTGTTTTACCAGGAAAAATCAATATTCAAGATTCAAAGAAATAAGTTTCGTTGTTGCTTTCCACTATGCCATTAAAGGGAAAATAAAAAATAAAAAAAATAAGTGAAGGATCTGTGTTGAGATGGTATTCATGATGGGGTCGGCTACAGCTGTTGGATAAAAAAGATTTTTTTAGTCTTTATGTCTTATTACACACTTCTCCTGGACCTGGCACGGTGGCTTAGTTTTTAGCACTGATGACCTCCAGGTACTCTCTATATAATGCTAATTCCCGAATTCCCTAGAGTGTTTGAATGTGTGTGTGTGTGTGTGTGTGCCCTGTGATGGATTGGAGTGAATACCTCCTGCCAGAAGCTAGGTGTGTGAACAGCTCGTGTTCGGGTGAGTGAAGTTCTTAACAATGGAAAAATACTGTAAAGCCACTTTTTCAAGCATACTCTATGTAGTTTCAAATTGTTCATCACACATAAATGCTCCAATCACTAGCTTTGTCACATAGCATGTTTGTTCACAGAGACTGTCTAGCCACCATGTGTGTGTGTCTTGGCAAGTGAAGCTTCTGCTTGATTTCTGTTTTCTCCAGATTTTGCTAATATTTTTCATTATGAAATATGCTTGGGCTTTGAGTAAGGTTACAAAAAGATACATCCCCACCTCTCCTTTTGTTTTGTTTTTTGTTTTTTTGCTGAAGGTTTTAGCTAGCATCAGCAGGTTTTAGCTAGCATCAGCAAGTTTATGAACCTTTTTTTTTTTTTTAAATCTATATATATGAACTTGGCAACAAAAAAAACCGTACAGATCAGATGAGAAAAACATTAAAAACACATAACAGTCTTTAATAATTATTATTAGTATATATATCGTATCGCATATATCATAGCATATATCATAGCTATCATAGCTATCTAGCTCACAATAAGTGACTACGTAGTTTGTTTTATACTGGCTATAAATACAGAGATTGTGGCAGGTCAGTGATGCATGGGCACTATTGCCTGATCAGGCAATTACTTTAAGAGCTAAATGCCTGACGGAAGCTAAACGATAAAAGAGGTTTTACAGTTTCATTTGATTTGCAGTAACTGACAGTCATGCGGATGTTCAGGATAAAGGTATTTTTTTCACATAACAGTTCTTTTATATTGAGCATTTGCAAGCTTTGAATTCTCCCAAACTGCATACTAGCATACTAAGAAGCGTTTCACTACAAAATTGGTGTCATCACTATTTAGGTATACTACTTAGCTTGTGTTGTGTCCTTTTTAAAACATTATTCTGTTGTGTGCTTTAAAAGAAGAGTGTAGTGTATGTTCAACAGAAAGATTTTCTCCTTTATGTTGACTGTTGACAGGTAATGAAAAATGAGAAACAAAAAAAAAAAGACCCAATCTTTAATATATACAATACATAAGTATATAAGTATAAAAGCACATAAAATGAATAATTATAATATATCCATACATTCTTCCAGGAACCTCTGTAGTTCTAACTAGTGACCGTGGCAGCCAGTGGTGATTACTCTTGTACTGTATTTTTCACTTTATGACCGTGGTAGGACCTCCAGTCAACGTTCACACGTGCATTTACACACGCCAATTAGCCTAATCTGGATGTCTTTGTGAGGAAACCATAGTACCTGAAAGAAACCCTTTAATCACAGGGAGAACATGCAAACTGCATACATACAGACTAGGAAGTCGGGAGGCGGGAATGAACCCGGACCCTGGGACCCTAAGCCACCGTACCGACAATTAGATTACATACATGGTGGATAAACTGCCACTACAAAATAAGAAAGAAGTGTTGTAGGAGGCAATAACAAAAGGCAGTCTTCAATAGTTGATTACATGTGATTCTGGGTGGAGATTCATTTTGTGCAATTGCTTCATAGCAGTTTCTGAACATAGAGGATACAGTGTTTTCAATGCCTTAGTATGCCTCACTATAAACACTTATAGATCTTAACTAGAAGGCCAGTTTCATCAGACTACATACAGCAGATGTTGTGAGGAAAACTAAATCTGCTGAATCTGCCCCAGATTTAACCTTCTTCATTTATACCCTTAGATATACTGTATACAGTTAAATAAATAAATATTTAAACACTGTTGGTTGGTATGAATTCCTTCTATGTTGGAGTATGAGAACCTTTCGGCATACATGGAACTGCAGTAGTTCTGTTATGAATCATCCAAAAGGTTAGTGAAAGAGATGGTCAGAGACGATCAGTGTTATAACAGGATCATGCCAGTATGCATGGCGTGCAGCTCTGAGGCAGCATGGGAGGCTACACTTTCCAGATGGCAATGATGAAGTAAAGAGGAGGTGAGGACTTGGCATGCAAAAGGAGCCTATCTGTCATGACAAGGTTACGCTTCTGGTGTTGGGTGGGTGGTTTGGTGGGTGGTTGAGCCTTTTCACGCAGCAGATATTCACTTCATCTTCAGAGAATGAAAGAGTCACAAAGAAAGACCGCTTGGTTCGTGAGTAAATAATCACGTATCACAGAAAGAAGACAAGATAGGATCTACAGATAAAAAAAGAGGTCATAAATGTAGATAAAACGCCGAGGTGATCGATAGCAGATTTCCTTCTAAGACAAGATCACTAGAGGAAAGATAAAAGGAATCAATTTATTTTTCTATCCAAGGTACATGTTTAAATCTAAGAAATTGAGAAATATATTTGTGCTGTATCAGCAAAACAAACAGTGAATATAGTGTCCCAGGCTGAAATGGAAAAAAATAGTGTTTTTTTTTATATTACTCAAGGTGCTTTACTTTATAAAGTCCTCTGTTTTACAAAGTTCTCTGTTGTGAAGAACTAAAAGAAACATCATAACATCAGGTACTAAAGCTCCTGAATTGTTCTCTGGTTCACCTTTTATGCAGAACATATAAATAAAATAAAATATGACTTACAGAACACTTTACTATATTAATGGTTAGACATTTTACACAATGCACAGATTTTTAGAATCTGTTTTTGCTATTAGACTGTGCGGTGTATTAACCAGACCAGTTCCTTTAAATTAGCTGTTACTATAGAAACCATAACATGAAAATGGATTTCCCTTATTAGTGCCCATAAGCTTAGTTCTCCATATGCTTTGATTTGTTTCACCATATGCTTTGTTTTTTTTTAAAACCCCTGTCTCTTTCCTGTTTTGCCAGTGGGCCCCAAATGTGTTTACCACCAGATTGTGATCAAGAATTTCTAATCTTTGTATATCTTTTTGTTATTTCTATTTTCCCCAAATTGGGCCTGCATTATTGATTTGCTGATGGATCGCCATGAATTGGTTTTCACCTTGAACCATGACACTTTTTTTTATTCTGCCACCTTAGCCCATATCTGCAGTATCCTATATTATATTATATTTAGTCTACAACAGAAATGTACACTAGTTCATGAATCATGTTGGCTTTGAGAGAGGCTGGAGGAGAAGTGTTGCCTCAATCCAAAGGTCAGGAGCAAAGGAATGTCTAGCTCAGTTTGAAATGTTTTACCACTAAATAACATCTATTATTTATACATACTGTATATCTGGGAAAAAAATAAAACTTGTTTATATGGATGCTCCATTTGTAAATCCACATCATTTAGTGCATGTTTCCTGCTCCACGAGAAAAATATAAACTCCAGGCTTGGGAAAACAGCTGTCCTTACGGATTAGTCTTCACCAACAAATAACCCTGTTTGTCAGGGGTCAGACGGAGGACACATCCCTCTCTTTTCAAAGTTTAAAACCATGTGCCAAGACATGACAAACATAATTACTACTGCCTCGTCTTGAGGGGCCCTTGTTTGTGCTCGCCATTTTGAAGGTCTTGCTTCAGCTGCCTGGCCTTACCACTGTTTCCCGAAGCAAAGAAGCTGAGCAGTGCATCACAACTGACATGGCCTCCACTGAGATCCTGGCATGGTGGAGATGAGAAACATTGTGAGAGGCAGAACAGGAGCTAGCATGGCTGGCAGTGCCGTGAGGCATAGCGGCCTCATGGTGTCAGTAAATGAGAGTTCTCTGACCAAGCAGGGAGTGCTCTCACTGCTGTCTCCACCACAACAGATGCCACCACTTGGTTATCTGAGCCAAGAGAAATGTGAGCCAGCTGTTTATCCACCACCATGATGCAGATGCTGATCTAAGAGCAGTGCGTAACCTTCCTGTTCTCCTTAAATTTAAATGAGCCATTTTAAATGATAATATTATTCAAGCTTAATATAATTTTAATATTTTTCCCAACATGAAACTTAGCTAAGTTTCCAATTTTACAACCATATGTTTTATTTATTTGGTTTTGTTGTCTTAGCTTGCATCTTGTGTTGCTACTGTTCCAGCTCTGCTACTAATATTGCTCCAGTCAATGTCTGCACATGTGCCTATTTATTAATCTTGTTATACACTGTTTATACTTCTGTCTTTGCAAAGTGTAATAATACTTGTGTTCTTTGATTATTATATCTTACCAAATGTTTTGTCCCAGAGAATTTTTTTTCGTCAGTTTAGCCTTTGCTAATTCTCAACCCATTACCATAGAGTGGAGTAATAACTGTTCTATTCTGTTCCCAGGAAAGAACAGATTCCCGCAATTGGCTAGTGTCAGGTAAGTATAAGACGTAGAAGCAAACAACATAATCCTTCTCACCCAGGGTGCAGAGCTAATTATTTTAGGAATTTTAACCATCAACAGCTCTGTCATTCACACACGCAAAATCAAATATGCAAAACTGATCAGCATGAGGCAGTGGTGTAAGCACATTGCTTAAAGATTCGAGCCACTGTCTGGAAAGTTGATTAGGTGACTTTAAATCCCACCATCACCAAGCTGCCACCTTTTATCCTGTCTGAACTGAACGTCATGTTGGATTAAAGCATCAGTCAAATGATTCAGATGACATGTAGTTCACATGACAGTAAGCCCTTGCACCACCTGTGCGCTTGCGTAATTAACGTATAATTCTTGTTAGGTTAGGTTGATGGGGTTTCCTCATTTTCCAATCATTGTTAGAGTACTGTTTAGTCATTGGCCTTCTTTTTATATAATTGTTCATAATTTGGATTTGACTTTGAATTACCCTTCCAGTGTTTCCAGTGGACCTCAACAAAACAGCATGGAATATTTTAATAAAGAAACATCCGCATCCAACTGAGTCCATTATCCCCCTTATTTTCTTATTTTTATACTGGGTATACACATAGCAATATTGTGAAACAGTTTTGTTAAAGAAAACTGTTTTTAAGTTGCTGACTCATTCCCACTTATGCACATGGTGAGGATGACACCTGCCGTCCTTAATTAACTTTGGAGTTCTGCTAACTAGTTCAGCTATCCTTCCATGTCCACGTCCATGCTCCTTCATTCGATCTTGACCTCAGAGATTTCTGAGCAGAGTTTTGTATTATGTGTTCACTCTGGATCCTGGGGTTTCCTCCAACCTTTTAAAAACACCCCACTAGGTTAACCAGATATGGTAAATTGCATCCACTGCATTGCACCAGGTACTTTCAAATATTTCTTTACAGCTGCATTGCTGTAAAATGAAAAGAGCTGCCCTGTGGCGTGCGTTTCTCAGGGGTGAAAAGGACACGAGGGTTAAAAGGAGCATGATTGTATTTAAGGAGTGAAGTAAAAGTTAGAGAAAGATGGCTGTCCTGCATCAGGACAGTCAGATGAGAGAGCGTGTTCAGCACTCATGTTGCTCTGTGGGCAGGGATGACAAATGGACATCTGCCTTCAGAGGAATGTCAGTGTAAAGAAAGGTCACAGAGAAAATTTTCTTCTTAATGCATTTCCCTCTTTGATATAGCCATGACACTGAAAAAAGATGCAGAATGCTAATGGGAACGGATATCTATTTGAAATGCAAAGCCCAATAGTTACATGGTAACCTTGAAACATCCTCAAATATATTCCTTTCTTTGGCGTGATTAAACCAACTCCACATTTTGACCCTGACCTGCAGCATTGCACTTTCTTTCAATTTCATGGCTTTACAGGTGAAGGCTGTGGGTGCCACTACCTCTAAAAGTAGAATTTAAATTTCAAGCCACATTAAGCCTCCCACATGGCTCTGAGCAAAAAGAATTGTCTTTCGCTCATCTTGCCTCCTCCTGACATGTTGGTGGCTGGCTCCAAAAACCTATATCATTTCACGCCTCTCGACAAGTGGAGCCTATTCAGGAAGACACAGCTATGATGCAAAGGTGAGTGGTAGGAATTCTTTAGGATTTTTTTTTCTTTTCCGCTAGGACATGACAATGTCATATCAGCTTTGGCAGCGGTAATTACCCTACTGGAAATAGGATTCTCTACCTGTCCACTTCCATATCTGTGACCCTGCTTGTATTTACTTTATGCTGTTGACAAGTTCATCTGCTCCTCTCCCTCCTGCATTACAACAGATCATTTCTGAGAACCAGAACTGCTGAATCTATTATGTGATGATTTTTTAAACAGTATGCCCTTTGTTGTCTTTAATCTCAGACTTCCTGCCCCACATTTTACTCTCCGTAGAAGGTTTTAGTGGAATAAGTGTCATCCACTTTCATAAGTAGCACAATAACAAACCTCTGTTCCTTTAATACCACCTGCCCGCCAAGGGGATTGCTTCATGCTGACAGATACTTTTTATCAGAGAAATTCAAAGGTGCCAAAGCTCATTCTGCATGCACGAGAAGCCTCAAGCTGGCTTTCTGGTTTAAAATGTACAAGGGCTGCGCTGAACAAGCGTTTTGACTCATTAGCATTAGTCAGCTTCTCTGCTTTATATCATGGTTGGTGTCTGATTTGAAGCTAATACTACTGCATCCTATTAAAGATGTTGAATAGCACTATTGGTAAATATATATATATATATATATATATATATATATATATATATATAAACATGCAAAATATTCTAATGCATTAATGAGCATAAATTTAACCAGAATTCTAGAGAAATGTTGCTAAAATCTATTTATAAGACTTATAAAAAATTTAATGAAAACCTATGAGGAGTTTGAGAAAGCCAGTGAACACTGCTGTTTAAAATTAGCCAATTATATAATTATACATAATTTAGCTATTCAGTGCAGCACAAAAAAAAAGTTTATATTAAAATGAACATTGTATGGAATAAAAGTTACAAAGCAAATTACATTGAATAAAAGTTTGACATGGATCTTATTTCACTTTGTTGCTTCTCTTAAATATATCTTTGAAAATTAAGTTATGGCTACAAAAGACTCTCATATTACACTAGATACGCATTAAAGTATTCCTAATTGACTATGCTTAGAATTAAATGAGTATGATTATTATTGATTACAAATTATGCTGGTACAGCAGGTAGCATTGCAGCTTCATGGCTCTAGGGTCCCTGAGCTCAAGTTACTAAATGAGTGTGTAAGTGTGTGTGGGCTTGGCGTCCCATCCAGAGTGTATTCCTGATTCACAACCGGTGGTCCCAGGATGGGATCTGAATCCACCACAGTCCTGACCAGAAAAAAGTGGTTACAGCAAATAAATAAATGAGAATCACAAGGTTATTGCATGTGTAAAATATTGTTCTGATAGATGCAGGACAATTTGTTGAGCTTTAAGAAAATGTGGTTTTCTTAGAGAAAATAAAGAGATTTATCTTTTGAGTACGACTCCACCCCATTACTTTAGCAATTCGAAATAAATCACAGAATATGAATAAATATTAAGATTAAAAGGTTAAAAATGTCCTTAATATGTGTTAAATGTGTATGTTTTATTCTACACCTAATTGTGTCATTTTGCACAAACGATATCATAGTTCCTTGCGCTGGGTTTCTTCAGCCTTTCCTTTCTACTGTAAAGGCCAATAACCCTATTGATTTCTTTGATGGCAGCCTATCCAAACTTTTATCTGTGTGAGACTGGATGTATTCACTAGAGTCACTCCAGAGTCTGGAGTAATCTGCTGATACCATTTGCTTAGCAGCATGGAAAAAAGCATCTCAGAAAGAGAGAGAGAGAGAGCACAGAGGGAGAGTGACTAACAATCCCTTCCGTTTCCGTCCCTCACAGCAGAAAGTGTTGAGTATGTCACAACTCAGTGGAAATCTCAATTTCCATTTCATAGCACTTGGGAGATAAATTGTGCCAAGTGTGTTCATAGTATTGCTGCGTTCCTGCACATGTTTGTGTGGTGTACCGAATGACAGTTTCACACGATGCTAACAAAATTGTAAGTGCCACCTACCCAGCTGTACAGTCTAAGATTAGAAAGCACCAGAAAGCACTTAGATGGAATTCCTCGCAAATGCTTCAGTTCTATTTCTTGATGTTTTAAGTGAGTTTATACAAATGGACACATCTAAAGTGTTTTTCTTAAAGGCTAGAGAAGTAACCGTGTCCTATTTCCTAATAACTAGTTAAGAGTCTCACTACTGTCTCTTGAAAAAGACATCAAATTGCCTTAGATCGTGTCTCTCAAATCTATATGATAGTTTCAATAAAAAAATCACCTGCCAAATGATAGCTGTGTGATAAAACCAAAAATATACTTTCTGATGTTGTTGTGAGGATGCATTGAAGACCAAAAGCTGTGTTTAAAAAATCTTTGTTTTTAGATTAATCAAGGAAATCACAGAAGCTAAGGGCCCGGCATACTCTGATGCAAACCATGACGTTCTCACAGCTTCTTAAACATATTTAAGAATGCAAGGGGAAAATGGAAAAATGTGCATTTATCACGCTTATACTTCTTAGCCATGTCCCCATCTGGTTCTCAATGCATCTATCATGTTGTCACTTTTCTCCTATCACGTACATGAGCGCACGCTCACCATGTCCAATGAGAACAAACTGAGTTATTACTATGTCTGATCAAATAACACCATGCTCTTCCCAGGGTCTTATCACATGCTTATTACATTCTGCCGGGTTGGTATGAATCCTGCTACATGCGCTGTGCTTTTTAATACAAAGGGATGGTGTGTTGTATTGTATGTATGTATTTATACAAAATTCTCTGTGACATGTTGATAATCTTCTACAACTTGATAACAACCGACCATGACCATAGTCAGTCAAGCCTGAAGAGGTCTTTGGGAGAACTCCATTGATGTACTGTAGCAACAACACAATGCATTCTATTACACTGTCAAGAAGTGTTAGCTATGTTGTGAACTGGTTGATGCTGTTACTATGTCTAACTATGTAAAATTTTACTTTGCCCATGTCCCCACCAGGTTCCACGTTAAGGAAGACAATACTACAGGTATGTCCTTACATGTTTCTACTGCGTTTATGCCAAGATGTATAAGTTCTTACTACTGGCCCCTAAAAAAGTATGTCACATTCTAATACAAAATCTACCTTCTTTGTCTTTCGGCTGTTCCCTTTCAGGGGTCGCCACAGCGAATCATCTGCCTCCATCTAACCCTATTCTCTGCATCCTCTTCTCTCACACCAACTAACTTCATGTCCTCTCTCACTGCATCCATAAATCTCCTCTTTGGTCTTCCTCTAGACCTCCTGCCTGGCAGTTCCAACCTCAGCATCCTTCTACCGATATATTCACCATCTCTCCTCTGAATATGTCCAAACCACCTCAATCTGGCCTCTCTGACTTTATCTCCAAAACATCTAACGTGGGTTGTCCCTCTGATAAACTCATTCTTAATCCTATCCATCCTTGTCACTCCCAAAGAGAACCTCAACATCTTCAGCTCTGCTACCTCCAACTCTGCCTTCTGTCTTTTCTTCAGCGCCACTGTCTCTAAGCCGTAGAGCATAGCTGGTCTCACCACTGTCCTGTACACCTTTCCTTTCATTCTCGCTGATACTCTTTTATCGCACAACACACCTGACACTTTTCTCCACCCATTCCAACCTGCCTGTACCCGCCTCTTCACCTCCTTTCCACACTCTCCGTTGCTCTGGACCGTTGACCCCAAGTACTTAAAATCCTGCACCTTCTTTACCTCTGCTCCCTGTAGCCTCACCGATCCTCCCGGGTCCCTCTCATTTACACACATGTATTCCGTCTTGCTGCAGCTAACCTTCATTCCTCTGCTTTCCAGAGCATACCTCCACCTCTCCAAATTTTCCTCCACCTGTTCCCTGCTCTCGCTACAGAGCACAATGTCATCTGCAAACATCATAGTCCATAAGGACTCCTGTCTTACCTCATCTGTCATCCTGTCCATCACCAGAGCAAACAAAAAGGGGCTTAGAGCCGATCCTTGATGCAGACCCACCTCCACCTTAAACTCTTCTGTCACACCTACAGCACATCTTACCACTGTCTTACAGCTCTCATACATGTCCTGCACCACTCTAACATACTTCTCTGCCACTCCAGACTTTCTCATACAACACCACAGCTCCTCTATTGGTATCCTGTCATTCGCTTTCTCTAAATCTAAAAAGACACAATGCAACTCCCTGTTACCTTCTCTGTACTTCTCCGCCAGCATCCTCAAAGCAAATACTGCATCTGATGTACTCTTTCTAGGCATAAAACCATATTGCTGCTCACAAATGCTCACCTCTGCCCTTAACCTAGCTTCCACTACTCTTTCCCACAGCTTCATTGTCTGGCTCATTAGCTTTATACCTCTATAATTGCCACAGCTTTGCACATCTCCCTTGTTCTTAAAAATTGGCACCAATACACTTCTCCTCCATTCCTCTGGAATCCTCTCACTCTCCAAGATCTTGTTAAACAAACTTGTCAAAAACTCTACTGCCACCTCTCCTAAGCACTTCCATACCTCTACAGGTATGTCATCAGGACCAACAGCCTTTCCACTCTTCATCCTCTTCAACGCCCTTCTCACCTCACTTCTACCAATATTTGCTACTTCCTGTTCCACAACAATCACCTCTTCTACTCTTTGTTCTAATTTTCTAATACAAAATCTACCATAAGTATAAAATTAATCTAAAGACCACATTGATTTCTATTGCTACATCAAGTAGCAGTTTCATTAGTCCTTGGATACCATCAAGGTAAAACGTTTTCTCAGTACGCCAGAGCTATGATCTGACTGCCTGACTCATGTCTAAAACATGGACATCCCAGAACCTCCATTAATGGCCCAAATGTGGAAATTGCTGGGAGCGAGGTCAGAACTAAATGGGGAATGTGTCATACCTCTCCTGAATGTGCAAGTGGTGTTAATGAATGGTTGTGTGTACAGTTACAGTACCCCAGACAGATGTGTCTCGTCCACAAGTTAGAGACAAGTCAGATGTCGATTTTCAAGGATCAATCCATTCACTGAATGCTCACAGGAATAACTGCAATAAGCATCAGGATCATCATTAACAGATCTGCGGCCTTCATTAAAATGTTTGCACCCTTCAAATATTTTACTGTGGGCAGAGAGTCTCATTACTGTACTGTGACTATCAAACTGTTTTACACTATCATTCACAAAAAAATTCCATCAAGTCGCAGTTTGTATGCATGTCAAGACAGGTGAGCGAATACTTTTGGCAATATAGTGTGTGTATATCAATACAGAGAGAGAGAGAGAGAGAGAGAGAGAGCAGATTATTCTGTATTAAAACAATTAATCTAAAAAAAAAAAATTACTGGTGTGACCTTGGCCAGAGGTTTGTAATTTTAAACAATTTTGATCACCTCTTAAAAAATTATGCTTCGCTATAATTACTCTAATATAAAAAAAGATGTGGTATTGAACATTTTGAAAGCAGATGGAACCATTACAGTCTAAATATGCAACCACTGACAAATGTAGAATGAAGATAAATTGAATTCAGACGTACAGTATTTCATACATTCTCTCTGTGCTATCTTTCAAAGTACTTTTATGTAACACTGTGTCCAGATACCGAAACACAATTTATAAGCTATTAGTCTGAATGTATATTGCTTCTACAATCTGAGAGAGGTGAGGAGAGGTGAAACCACTTATAGTCCATGAGGAGAGACCAAAGTGAGGGCTCACCAAAGAGGTACAGTGGTTCATTCTAATTTATTCCTGGTGTTAAAAAAAAGAAAGAAAAGCAAAAAAGCATGAAACACATCAGTATTCTTACAGACAGTGCTGACTTTTTTTCCCCCATCTTTCAATTGGTGTGTGTTCAAGGTTTTGTACAGGTTTATGAACTACCTTGGGGGCAGGCTTCCACCCTCCCTTCCATTGACACTCTCAACATGAACTGTATTGAATATCAATGCTTTCCAGGATCTAAAAGACAGAAACCCTATTGAATTCCCTCAAACATAGGGAGAGACAAAAAATCTCTTAGAAACCCACGAAGTCGATCAAAGATACTCCAGGGAATGAACCCTCTTCATTTTAAAAGGAGCTTCAGAGCCAGGGTTAAAAATATCCCATACTTTCCTCAGAGGGCATCATTGCAGTTCACATTATCCTAGTCTCATGCGGAGAATAATATTCACACATGCACAGACACACACAAAAATACACACAGACCCAAGCAGAGGAATAAATTCAGGGATTAACACCTCAGGGTGTCGGGGAAAAAAAAGCAGTGTAACTCAGTGTTCAAAGACAGGCTACAGTTTTCACCTTCCCTGACTGTGCAGTTCTGAATCACAGTAAACCGACTGCTCTCAGAACAGATATTCTCATTTTAGAAACCAGAATTAACATCGAGCCAAGTGGCCGATGGACACCCAGACAGTTTATACAGAGACAGCAGAGTAAACATATCATTCTGTATGTAAATAATTGGACGTGGCTGTTTTTTTTTTCTCTCTCGTTGGTATGGCTCCGTGAGCCAGCAAATTGGTTTAAAATGTCAGCTTTAATTTCAGGGTATTTAAAGCTATGCTAGAAGGAATCATGGCCATTTTTATAGCTGTCCTTTTCTTTCAGTCATGCACAGGTTACTCTTTATCTTTGTCTGCCTTGATCCCGGCAGGCTTTTCTGACAAACTTTAACTTGGCCTTTCATGAGATTTACAAGTGGTTTATTTTTTTATTGTAAACCATCTGGAGTGATGCTGGTGTCTTACTCTCTTTGTGGGAGTCTTTGACGCATCTTCGCTTAAATGCGAAACAGTTTTTTTTTTCTCTGCTTTTTAGCAGTACACCAAACAAATGATTCTGACATCCTTCGTATAATCATGTTGCCTCTAATGACGCATTCACATCATGTGGGAGAATTTAGGAGGATGTGACACTTTCCACTATTTGCAAATCTTTTATAGCTACATTTGCCTATTGTTCACTATGTAGTTTTTGCTGTTGGCATTAACTGTGCTCACAGTAGCATATCTTTTTATAATCTGTAATAGAATACTATTTCCTTGGACCCATAGCATGCTCATGTAGTCTGAGACATAGTTTTTTTAGGTATGGTCTGTGAAGTCACTGCTGTTAGAGTGCTACAGTACCAAAGTTTCAGCTTGAAATTACGGCTCCAAGGTCAATGTGGTTGTTTTCCCTAGTTAAGTAGTAATTACTGTTATCCCCCTATGAATGCAGCATTACTGATTAATTCTCATATTCTGATAGCCTGTAGCAGCCTTTATGGGTGTTGACCTTTCCATGTTTATCATGTTGAGGGACAACAGATGCGAGTGCTACGAAAAATAAGCGATTACTTGAATCCCTTTGAGGGATGAGTTTATGCCGAAGTATTTATCCTCTCATTGTAATGTCTTTGGTGAAGCATATCATGTTTGTGCCCTCAAAAAAGTAAGAAAGTCTTTGGCTAATATTTCAGCAATGAGCTCATTACACATAAAGATATAGTGTATGCATAGTTTTGTTGATTTTTGCTTGAATTGCTTATATAAATTAAGGGGGATTGTACTGTATGTTGTGTTAGAATTGGAGATGTACTGTGTAACAGGTTTTGTTCAGCAGCATAATGTGTTTAGCTCTGTTGTGTCAGTGATTCAACATCACGTTCTTTTGTGTTCGCAATTCTGGAAAAATTGCCTAGTAATTATTATGCCTATTAACAATAGTTACACCCACATTCTTGGTACATGTGGTTAATAGTCCTGTAATGTTTAAATTATCACAAGCCTTATTTTATCTTTTCTTACTTTTGGACGGCAAAAAAGTAAGAAAGTCTACTGTCATATATATCTAGAGAGTATATGTTACTGGGTGCACTGCAATACAGTTATAAAGGCTTTTGGTAACTCTGACCAGGAAACAAGCACACAAAGAGACCCACAAGGGTAAAGCATCAGAGACTGGCTACAACTTTACAGTACTTCAGAGCCCTGCTGCTTCTCTACCACATGTCTAGACAGCTTTGTTTCCTACAAGGCCACTCTACAGAGAGCTTTTCTACCCTCATGTGATCACTTTAGTCCATATTACTTGATATTAACTGGCCCCATTGATTAAGCTACTGAAATACAACTTAGTTGTGGATTTGATTCTGGACCCTACCTCAAGGTAATTATACGAATAGCCGTTTTACAAACACTTAACAGAGAATGCTTCTAATAGTCTATAATTTTACCAAGAATCCTTCAGTGTAAATGTTCAGCATGTAGCGGACATGGTATTGTCGATCCGCTATTGTCTAATTGTACTACATTACGCCTTTGGTATTATTAGGTTCTATCTGGGTGAATATTTTCTGCTGGCAAAACTCTATGATCATGCAATCCACGTTTACAGTTCAAGAAGGTCTATTTCAACAGTGCTACAAATGTAGAATATAAAAATAATGATGAAAAGTAATATTTTCTACCAGGGCTCAGATAGATGCAGTTTTGGGTTTATAAGTGTTCGACCTGGTTGCTCTTAATTAAACCTCTTTAAATATCAATTTGATAAGCAGTAGATGAGAGAAAATATTATGGAATAACGCAGATGTAAGCTGGCTCCATTTATCAATATGATTAAGTTTGGTAATTATGAAAAAACAGATATCAGACAGATGCTCTGTGCACTGCAGTACATTTTGACTTCCATACAAGATAAGTAACAATAATAACAACAAACACCTCCAGGTTCCGGGGTCGATTCCTGCCTCGGGTCTGTGTGCATGGAGTTTGCGTGTTCTCTCCATGCCTGGTGGGTTTCCTTCGGATAAACTGGTTTCCTCCCACAGTCCAAAGACATGCAGATAAAGCTGATTGGCATTCCCAAATTGCCTGTATTGTGTGTGGAATGTGTATGTGTGCCCACCCTGTCCAGGTGTACCACGCCTTGTGCCCTAAGTCTCCTGGGATAGGCTCCAGACCCCTTGCGGGCCTGTATACAGGATAAAGCGGTATAGACGATGAGTAAGTGAGTAAGTGATGACATCACAATGTCATACACTGTATTGTTAGTGTTTTTCTTTTATGGGCCTGACATTATTCCCCCAACCCCAATCTAGAGCATTGCAGATTAGCATTTCTTTTTACAAATGCATACTGGAAGTAGTCTCACAATAAGGGGGGGGGGGGGGGGGGGGGGGGGGGTTTAAAGTGGTACTAGCTAGCTAAACCAGTCAGATTAGTGTCACTGTAAACTTTAATCTATGTATAATAGCTAAGGTTATTTAGTCTTGCTTACACTGAAAATGGGTTTATAAATGTAATGGGTTTTGCTGGTATCTGTAAAATACTGTATTATAAATACTGTATACTTAAATTAAGTAATTGTAAAAACACTACACTATGTTCCAAATGATTTATAGTACATGTGTAGTGTAGGATTTATACTACATATATTTAGTATATAATTTACACTACACAAAAAAAGTTTTTTTTAATTTAAAATTTACATTTAATACTGACTTTAGTGCAGTATATTGCTTTAAAAAATGCCTTGTGGCTTCATTAAGGCAAAGAAGATGGACTTTGTTTACCCAGAAACACCTGTGCCACCTTATCCTTGGTGCCCTGAAATAGATAGAAGTAATAGCTCATGTATTCTCAATTTTAAATGTATTCTCAATTTTAGATAATTGACATATAGAACTTTACAATACAAAATATAAATGTTCCTTTTCATACCTTGGCAGGGTTTTAGCCCATATGTAAACTTAATTTGATGCAGTTTTTATAAGATCATACAAGGTGCAAATTTATTTACATCACAAAACAAGCCATATAAGTAAACTGACATGTATTTCTCCCCTTTACTAAGCCTTACATTTAATATAAATTTTCCATATTTTCATTCAATATCCAATTTTTCCTCATTTACAAGACTTGTTGAGATACTTATGCTCTTAAGTAACAGAGTGGTGGCAGATGGGTGTAATTAAAGGCTTCAAGTTCTGTTGAGGTCAATGTTGGGAAATGCATCCAAACAATATTGTCAAGTCAATACTGGTTGCTGGTTGATTTTTAAAATCAAGAACGTTGGGAAGTGCTGAAAATAATAATAAAAAAAAAAATCTAAATGTGATCAAGTATAAATATCTTTGCAGGGGCAATATAATTGACATACTGAATATAAAAAATATTTCCTGCAGCAAATTAATTACCCACTTGTAAATTTGACTGCATGAATATATGAGATATGGTTATATATTATACTACTGCGCCACCCCAAAAAAATATTAGGCTGCATCAAATTAGGAAATCAGCTAAGGAGATTTGAGATTGCTGGAACTAGGATAAGAACCCAGTCCTCTATACTCACATAAACATAGTCACAAATAAGTCTGCCCAGCCGATTGCACTAATTATTATTTACAGACCCCTAGGGCCATGCTCTGAATTTCTTTGTGAATATGTGGATTTCCTCATAAACTGTGTTGTTTCTCTAGACAAAGAATAAATTGCTATAGACTTTTATATTCATTTTAAGAATCCAGACGACCCTCTGAGAACAGTGTTTATGTCTATTCTGGACTCAGTAGGAGTAAATCATTGCATTGCAGAACCCCCTGAAAAGACTGTTCATACTCTAGATTTAATGCTAACATTTGGATGAAATATAAAACATATAAGGACATTTTTACAGTCTGAAGTCTCAGATCATTATCTGATCTTATGCAAAGGGTGTCTTAGTAATAATGTACGTACCGCATTAAACGTACATTCTCATCATCACTACTACTGCACAGAGCTTTTTCAGTGATGATCACTGTCTGAACCCACAGAACTTGATCAGGCAACTGATTGTTTTGAGTCAGCTTTTCATTTTACCTTAGATAATGAAATATATAAAAAATAATTAGAAAGAAAAAAAACAGCTTCCTGTGATTGTGATCACACATGCACCTTAAAACACCACTCAAAACTAGACCGTAAATAGCGTCAAATTCAATTGATAGTATTTCAAACAGCATGGAAGGAGAGCGTCCTGACCTATAAAAAAGCTCTTAGTGCTGATAGCTCAAGATATCTTTCTACTCTTGAGGAAGATAACAACATCCTAGATTCTTGTTTAATACGGTAGCAAAATAAACTAGGAATACGACCACTACAGAAACATGCACACCGATAACATGTGGGAGTGAGGACTGTTGTAAGTTTTTTTTAAATAAGAAAATTTTAAATATCAGGCAAACGTTCAGGCTGATGTAAGCGATAATCTAAATATATCAAGTCAGGACTTAAATAACTTAAATTACTCTTATTCAATGAGACTGAACTAATTTCACTAAGCTCTTCAGCAAAATCATCAAAAGGATCCTGTACTAACATGTTTACTTAAACAGATAATATGAGAAATAACTGAACCCGTTTTAAAATATTAAACTCCTCACGATGTTCCAAAATCTTTTAAACTAGCATTCATTATACCCATAATTGAAGAATCATAGGGAAATATTAAACCTCTCTTCACAGAAAAGGTTCTTGCACAGTAGCTATGCTCATATCTACATGGGAATAGCAGTCATAAAAGTCAGGATTTAGGTCTCATCATAGCACAGAGACAGCACTGGTTAAAGTGGTAAATGACATAATGCTGGCATCAAGGTCTAATCCCTTATAGAGGTTAAGGGAATGGCCCTCTCCTGTCTTAGGTACTATTTGACTGATCGTTATCAGTTTGTAAACGTAAACGTGGCTATTCCACATGTACTAAAGTAAAGTTTGTTACTTTGGGTAACATAATTCATACAAATTATATTAATTTCCACTATTATGCTTAAGACACACAGTTATATGTCTCAGCAAAGCCAGATAACAGACACGAGCTTAACAAAGTTTAGGAATGTGTGAAAGACATTAAACACTGGATGCATAATCACTTTCTCCTACTTAATTCTGACAAGACAGAAGTACTGGTCCTGGGACTACATGCAGTTTGAAGTAAGCTTTCTGATCACACAGTAACTCTGGATGGCTTTTCTGTTTCATCATGTGTAGCAGTAAAAGACCTTGGTGTGGTTATTGATTCCAGTCTTTCATTTGAAGCTTATGCTCAAACAGCCGTAAAATTTATTTTTGGCACTCAGACACAGTCTCACAATTTAAGTCCAAGCTAAAAACATACTTATTTAGCCAAGCCTTTTGTGAATAGATTTGTCTTAGGTGAAGGTGTAGATCTGGGAGACTCATGGACATAGGGTTTTATGTTGAGCTCTTATGTTCTGTTGCTGTCTTCACTTGCTCTCATTGATCACTCAGGGTTGTTGGCGGTGAAGTGACTGGTTGATTTACGTCCCATGTCTGTGTTTGCTTCTGACTCTCTCTTTTAGTTATGCTGTCATAGTTAGTCCTGCTGATGCCCCTGCTTGCACTCTGCACAAAATATACATTGACCTTATCTGCTATGAGACTGCAAGTATACCTAAGTGTTTTCTCTCTCTTCCTCTCTCTCTACACATGGCACACGTGAAATGGGAGCAGTACTGAACACCCCCCCCCCCCCCCTGCCCTCCAAACCTGTGTGACACATCCTGGTGCCCTGCTTCTGGTTGGAGTTTATTTTACAGGAAGGTCTCTGGCTAGCTGCTGAGAATGGTCCCATTTGGACTGCTTGAGATGTCTGTGGTGACTGGGGATGGTTTCACTTGTTCTCGGCTGATGCAGGTTTCTCTAATGTCTTGTGGCCGCAGTCGCAGAAATTCCCTAAAACTGTTTTTCATCCGAGTCTCAAACAAAGAAAGTGAATTTCATATAAACACCTTTCCTATTATACTGAACTTTCAGCCTCATAGCACACAGTATGACTGCAAATCAACCTGAAAGGATAGTGCTGAACTCTGTGAACATCATGAATGGAGATCACTTAAAATTGCACAGTAACAGTACACATACCACAGCTATGTTTAATAGTGAACATAAGAGCATTTTCATACACACACATAATGTGATCAGAATGCCCAAGATTGGGACACAGCAGCTGGGTGGCTATAAGAAAACAACTTTTTAGTAAGAGTAATCAGAATAAAGGCTTCAGTTGGCTGGGAGGGAGCATAAATTATGAAATTTGGAGCAATGGAAAAAGATCATACGGTCTAATGAATCCAGATTGATCCTACTCCAGAGTGATTGGTGCATCAGGGTAAGAAGGGAAACATTAAGTGATGCACCCATCGTGCATAGTGCCAACTGTACGAGCCTCTGAAGGCAGTGTTTTGATCTGGAGTTGTTTCAGATGGACAACAATGTTACGTGGCAATGAAATGACATGAGCTGATGACCTGAATCGATTGAATGACCAGGATATCACATTAATAATATTTTTTTCTTTGATGGCACAGGGAAAAACTCAAATTGTAAAATAGTGGTTCTGGGAGCATGAGGAATCATTTTTACACTTGAACTGGCCACCACATTGTTTGCTATTATCAAAGATAAAGGTGATTAAATTAAATCTTAGTGTGAGCAATTTCTTTTCCCAGGCAGTGTATATAAATATAACAAAACCATTATAAATAGTATAAAAATGAATATTCTAGCATACTTTCACCCCCTTAGGCCTTTATAACATATTATACAAAATGTAGTGGATTTTCTGTAACAGTATAAATATTTAACTTTAACATTACTTTTTTAAGTCATCATGCATTGTTAATGAATATTATCATACTTTTATCAAAGCCACTAATAGCTGTTAGGTTAATGAAAGCAGTCAAATAGCAAAGTATGCTATCATAATATATTAAACCTCTCCCTTTAAGTAAAAATCCAATAAATCTAAGTGACAGAAAAGAGAGGTCAAGGCTAAATTGCTGTAATACTGCACTCTGCTGTACAATGTAAAACATAGCAGCCAATCAAAAATGATGTAACCAAAAGATACTTAATATAACATTGCATGAGCCATGTAGGTTTTGTTCCCTCTGTTAGCTATGGCATATTAAAATCTACTTAGTCTGCAAGAGTGAAATCGAGTTACCCTGAGTTTAGTTAATGAAACAGTGATTTAATGTGCATTAGGCCTTGCATGCATTCTATTAAATATACAATTGTGGTGCAAAATTCACCCAGAAATTCATCTATGATGGATATTTCATAATTTCATTTATACTTCATGGAACTCTAATGAATCCTGGGGTTTCCATCCGTCAGCATGATCTGTCTTTTTCCATACATACTCTCTCTCTCTCTCTCTCTCTTTCATACACAAACACAAACACAGTTTTTCTATATGTGGGCACGTGTATATGTACACCTGCAAAGCTTGCTAAACCTCAAATCAATGATAAGACATAAAAAAACATGCTAAGTGAACACTGTACTCTTTCTGTAAATAGAAATACTACGCTGTTTCAAAGCCTCAGAACATCTTTCTTCCATATAAAAGAGGAAAAAAATCTGGGTTTTGATTACACCAGGAACCCTTAATGCTATTTGACCTTCACTGCCCTAATTAAGACTGTACTAGGAAGGTAAGATTTCCTGAGCAGCCTCAGTGCTAATGATCTCCATATACATCTCTCAATATCTGCCTGTCAACAGGATCTGTCATCACCATAACTTGAATTAAAAACCCACTGTTCAGGGAATCAATGCTTCCCTTAATTTCCAAGGATGATCCAGCATGAATTCAAGGTCATGAACAAAAGGTTTTTACACTTTCAACCCTAGCACTGTGAAGGACATTTAGAATGTGCAATGTTAAATAATGGGAATGTGACTGGGTCTTATGTTCCTTAGAGCATGTTTACCATCTTTTCATATACTCAAATTAAGTTGTGTTTTTATACTTAATGGGAAATTATGCAGTAGCAATGTACGTATGAAAAGCATCTAAATCATTTTGTGTTAGAAAAATGCTTTAAATCTTGTAAGACTTGACCAGATTGATTATCATTGCTCATATTGTTCTATAGCGATATCTAGAATTAGCCTTACGTATCAGCGGCTCATGAGCATAGATTTTAGTGTGGCAATCTGTAATAGACAGTTGAGATTTTTTTCATCTGTGGCACCTGTTTTCATCTGTTTGTTCAGCTGTGTTTGTGCCATTGTGCCAGGCTGTGCCCACTGAAGTCTCAGATTCCTGTTTTGAGCGGTCCGGTTCGAAACGTAACGAGGTCTTCTGCAGTTGTAGCCTCATCTGCCTCAATATCTGTACTGTTGTATGGTTTGAGATGCTTTTCTGCTCACTAAAACAAGTCATTACTTGAGGTGTCATAGACTCTGGCCCTACACTTTTTGACCTTTCTTATCATGAAGGTATTTATGCTTGTGGAACTTTTTCTTTGTTTTTCACACAGTTCCATATAAACTTTACAACTTGCTATGTGCACTTTATTCAATACACACATACACTATATGTGTATTGAATAACACACACATTATTTAATGACATTGCCAAAGTCAAACTGTTCCCTGAGCTTATGTTTGATGTGAACATTCAGTAAAGCTCTTGACCTGTACTGTATATGCAGGGTTTTATGCACTGCACTGCTGCCACATGTAAAGGTATAGAGGTGTTGAGTTATGTGTTAATATATTGGTTTTATGAGTGCAAAAAGTTACCAAAATTTAGTAAAAATTTGTTAAAAAAAAAAAAAAAAAAAAAATGAACATGTATATAATTTTTTTTTTTTTTTTTTTTGCAAATATGAACTTCAAAATGTGAAGATTCAAAGATCCCGACATGTGTACCAGTATAGAGAGTTCAGGAATACAGGCAGTGTCTATGTGCATTTTCGTGTGCTTAAGGCACCTAATAGTTTCTATACACAGCTTTTAATTACCTGTCGGATTCGGTCTACTTGCGCGTCACTCGTCGGAAATGAATGCAGCTGAATTCCAAATGAATTTCTTTATAATCGCACTACACAGGGGCCGGGTACTGCGTGATACGTAGATCCACTATGCCTCCAATAGGAAGTGGGTTAGACTACTAAGCAGCACTAGCTTGATATGATAGGCATGGGGTCCGAGTTATGCTGTCAGATTCTGCTAATGTCATGTATTCGCGTAGGTTCTTAAAATTACTAACCGAGAAAAGGATACTTGCGCAAATTTGTCGAATGTAGTTCACATTATCAGTCAAGAAAAAGTGATATTGCTGGAACCCCGACTGAAGGAAAAGTGCTTTGAAGTTGTTGTTTTTTTCCCTCTAATGCAAGTCTCCCCTCGTCGCCAGACAGCATGAACGTGTCCGGATCATGGCGCGTCGGAGATTCTTCCGCTCCCGCGCTGGAGATGCAGGAGAAGCCGGACGCGCGTGCCAACCGGGACTGTACCGTGGCGCCGGTGGTCGCGCAGCGCCGAGTCTCTCACCTGTACGGGTACGGCCACCGGATGTCCGTGTACAGCACCACGCGCCCCGTCCTCACGCGCGCTTACCTTCAAGGACAGGTGTACAACTTTTTGGAAAGACCGACGGGTTGGAAATGCTTTGTGTATCACTTTACTGTGTGAGTACTACTGAAACACGTCCAACAATATATTAAACACACTCTCACAACACAGGAAAAACATGTGCGTCGAGAACTAAAAGTGTACTAATTAAAAGTTAAATGTTAAATAACTGCCAGGAAAAAATATCAATTTAAAAAAAAGAAACCTGGCACCCATCCCTTTTTCCATCCCTTACTTAGTAGGACATCCATGGCTGTTTACAGTTTTTTTGTGATTTTGTAAATGTTCTAGAACTGCTGAAGTAGATAAGTGACCTATCCAACAGATACTGTAGTTCTGTTTAAGATGCTGTTGTTAGTGTCATAGAACTGACATTTGCTGAGTGTTCTAGAAATGCACCTGCTGATAAGTCGTCAGAAGTTTTAACATAAGCTGGTTGTTCTAGAACTGCAGTTTCATTTGGTGAGTGTTCTAGAATTGCTACATGTACAATATAGTTATAGACTGTATCAATTTATGCATTAGAATTGTAAAATTGGTAACCGTTTCAGAATTGCAACATTTGTTGTTTGTTCTAGAACTCTGAAAGGTGGTGTGGCCTTGAGAAGTAATGCTTTTAATGAGTTATTGAATTGTATCAATGTATGCCTAATAAGTGCAAAATTGGTAAACATTCCAGAATTGCTACATTTGGTGTTTGTTCTAAAATTGTAACAGGTGGTGAGAGCTTTAGAACTGCTACATTTAACAAGTCATAGAATTGTATCAATGTATGCCTTATAACTGCAAAACTGTTAAACATAACGGAATTGCTACATTTTGGTGAGTGTTCTAGAACTTTGACAGTTGTTGATGTCCTCGAAACGTGATATTTAGTGAGTATTCTAAAACCGCAGCATTTGCTTGATGGTTCAAAATTGTGCTAGGTGATATATCTAGAATGGCTAAATTTGATGAGTGTTCAAGAAATGTGACATGCTGGTTCTTTTTAAGAGGACAATACACAAAAGTGCAAAACACAAATTTATTCTCAGTGTGGATTTATAACGTTATATTTTTATTTATAACTCAAGTTACAGAACTTTTCATTCTCAGCTGCAGAACTTTCCCACCATCACATGTGTGGCTCAGAAATCAAGGTCATAAAAGAATAGGGAGGGGATTAATAAACCAATATTAATCAAGACATTCTAGCAGTCGGTCCATGACATGAGTGTTGACTATCAGGTGAGGTTCCTAAGAGTGGAGATTGCTCTCATGGTGTGAGAAGTCTTGTTTTCAGGATCAGCTGAAGACAGTGTGAGAGGAATGTGCAGAATGAAGGCACCAGCTGCTTGTCATGTTCTCTGTCCCTAGCAGGAGAGGAGGTGATAATGGGCTGCTAAACTCGGCAGCAGTGTGGTTACTCTCTGAAGCCCAGAGGCCTGCTGACCTCGTGACCTACTGCTGCTGGGTAGTGATAGGGGAGGATTTCAGGAGTGTTTGTGTACTGTCTGTGTTCTATGCTTCATAGATAGCGCATCTAGTGAGCATATAAGCTTTTACAAAACTGCTTTTCAAGTTTAGAAAAGTTTGCAATAAGGAGCTCTTATTTCAGGATAATAAGGATAATTTGTTACTGTCATGAAATTGCTACAGAACAAATATTATTTAGTATGAAATCCTTTATTCTTCAAAAAATGCTTTATCTGGCTGGGTATAGAGTCGAAAACATGTCTGCAGTACTCTCATGTCACTTGCTTAATTCATGCCTGCTTGATTGCTTATATAATATATAGTACATGTCATAATGTAACTATAATACAACAGAATATAACAATATAAAATATAACATAACATAATAAAACGGTAAGACATGCCATATGTTGTTTTAATACTTTTTGGCCACCAAAACATGCATAAATGACATGCAAGCAGTGTGTGAAAAAACATTTTACTTTTTCTTCCTAAAATATCAGAAGCTGAACTTGGATTTGAAGTAAAAAAAACAGGAAGCAGAATCTGGTCATGGGGGAAAAAAAGGAAATGAATTTGGTCATGCCTTGGTTGTTTCAGTTATATTAATCCAGTTCATGCACCTGTAAGAAGTAGGGGAAAGCATGCTGTTAAACTCATTCTTAATGATGTTCACTCAATTAGCCGTCACATTACAATTTCTGGACTAATGGCTAAAGTGTAATCCTTTCTCTTGTAAGAGGTTGTATGAATAGGAGGCAGGCAAGCAAGGCAAGCTGAGTTGTGCCCTTACAGTACTTATCTCTGCTCTAGCTGCAGCAAAGCCACTTGTGTAGGGGATGAATTGCACTTATCATTACAGCGTGACCAGTCTCGGTTTGCATGCATGTGTTGTGTGTGTGTGTGTATCTGCATACTAGTGCATGCCTGAAGGTGCATGTGCTGTACATGTTGGTTAAGACTAACACATTGTTTATGATCACCTGTATAAGCCTGAGTGACAGAAGACAGAGTAGAATGTCTGCTGTTGTCATACTGAAAGCTGTCTGCTGTTGAGAGGCTCATATTAAGAGCCAGAGGCAAGATATGGAATGGACAAGCTGAATGAGATAATATAATTACAACATCTCTATTATAATAAAAACACCCCTAACAATGGCCTCCTACACAAAATGTATTAGAGGTATTAAATATCAGTTATGTAATTTAGGATTATAACAGCATTAGATGTATAGAAGGAGTCCAATTCTCTAGCCAGATAAAAGCAACTCCTTTTGTAATTCTGTGTAGATGATTAGTCTGTAATAAAGGTTGTGAATATAAATCCCTCCGCTGCCGGATTGATCCTGTTGAATCTTTCACCAAGACCCTTAATCCTTAACTGCTCCACAGTCATCAGTCATGTACTATACTCAGAGCTGACTCAGTGCTCTTGCACTAATTTACAAATATTGCTATTTTCATTCATCAGTAATCTTTTTCATTGGAGTAATAGCAGCTCCAAAGCTGGAAAAACATATTGCTTTTTACAATTTGTAAATCGTAATTAATTAATTGCCATAAGCAGTTAACTATAACCAGTCCAACCTACCAGGATGTTTTTGGAAGGTGGGAGGGAACCATAGAAGTCAGAGGAAGCACATATGGACAATGACAGAAAGAAAGAATTATGTTCACTAACCTTGGCGGCATTGCAGGTGACAGGAAAGCCTGTGTCTAATTACTTGGTGCAAAAGACAGGACCTCTCATTAACTCTAGGAGTTTAACTAACAAGTTACTGTCAGAGTACATCGTGTCATTACAGCATGTCTTGTTTACGGCCCAAAATTCAAAATTAAATATTAATGCATTTTTTAGGATGCTTCATATTTAGAAATTCAGACCTTCTAATTAAAGGCTATTTTTACAGTTTTAACTGTAATTAAAGGGAAAACATGTCATTAGAACACTAGGATTTTGAGTAAAAAAATAACAGTTTTATCATTCCAGGCATAATGTCATGTGGTTTGGAGACATGTGCAAAAAGCCTTCTAGGTAAAATAACACAACCACTGATATAACAAAATCGGTGTTATTTTACATTTCCCTGCACTGTCTGAGATGGTAAGGATGCTTGCAGCACACAACAGGTTCAGCAATTATGCGTACCACAATCTACTGTACTGTCAGTATCACAACAAAGATTAAGGAGTGATATATTGTGCTGTGACATCACATTTATTTTAAAACCTTGTTAGTCATGCAACCTGCATTGGCTTTATTTTTAGTTCCAATTAGCATGAGCAGTTTATGCTGAGCAATGCTGCTTTTTTTCCTCAAGCACAGATGCATTATTCATATAAAGCTTTCATATATGCAGGCTGTTTTTTTATAGTTTCTGTTTTAACTGCAGGTTGTTATTTTATTGAAAAGCCCTTCTGAAGGCCATAAAAGCTTGTGCAGTCAATAAAAATGATTATGATAATGACTGATGAAGATGAAACTTTTGACAGACAGCCATTTCCCAATAGATTGTGTTTCCTTACGTCTCTAGCCCCTCCCTGTGTGGCAGCGCTGACAGCTAACAGCTGGCCTTCCTTTGTCATAACAGCAGCTGTGCTGCATGTTGTCTGCTGTTTGGTTGTGTTTTGCTGCTCGGTAATTTCTTTTAAATGCATGAATGAGGCGTTTACATGTTGGCTGACATGCTGTAAAAACACCTCCCTGATGTTAAGGCTAAACCAAAAATTGTCAGGTATAAATGGTTATTCTGGACCTTGTATTCACAACTGCCTAAAAGTTATTTTATAGTTAACGTGAATCCATAGATCCGAGTGATTTAAAATGAACCAGTCGACATTGCTGAAATTTTTTTAAAATAGTATTATTAATAAGTAGTAAGTACCTTTAATGCAGTGATGTTCTTCAGGTGCCATAAATGGTTGAAACTGTTTATCTGAAACTTTCTTAAATATCACCCTGGCCTGTCTGTTAATATACAGAGGATTAGCATAGAGAAAACGGTGGGGTTTACACAGCGCGGCCGTGTCTGTATAATGGCATCGCTGCTCAAGGTAAAACTTGCTTATCTCTCAATAAATAAAACAATTTTATCTTGCATATGGAGGACTCCAGGCAGGGATTTTGTTGGTCTACACATTCAGCCATGCGGCTGACCTTGTAGAAGAGCAACGCATTGATGTGTTTAACCTCCAATCCTGTGTTTTCAAGCTCACCTGGACTTTACACTTCATAGATAAGCTCCAGAATTGGTCACTGACACACACACACACACATACACACGTGCACACGTATGCACTTAATATAAGTAGTAGCATTTGAGATGATCCCAGTGTGGCTCATTAAAACATTAAATAATTGGGGCATTCTGTGATAGCGCTAGAGAGAGATTTTTTGCCTGTCAGCAAAAGTTACCCTTTTATATATTTGTTGTTGCTTGCTGTTTTACACAATGCACAGTGTACTTATATACATTTTTTACAAAGCTTTCTATCTGAGATTTTATGAGCAGAGAGTCGCTATTCTAGGTAAACTGTCACCACCCTATCACTAAGATGTACTCTACATGAATAATATCATAATTAACTTTTTTTTATGTACAGTAATTCTAAGTAAAACAGTGCATTAAACAAAACCTATTTTTAGAGCACTCTTTGATAATGAATATTTAAAAGAGTGATCATAAATCATTATGGTGGCTTAGTGGTAAGCGCTCTAGTCTTTTCCTTTAGTGTCAAGGGTTCGAGCCCCGCCTCAAGTCTGTGTGCGTGTTTTCCTATTGCCTGTTTACTTTGGGTATTCTAGATTCCTCCCAGAGTCCAATAGATGCAGGGTGTTTTTTTGTAGTGGGTGTATCAACTAATTAAAGGAGGAGGGTTAAGTGTAAACACAGTACATACATTTATTTAAAAAAAAAATAATAATCGATGGAAGGTGAAAAGCTATTGACACTTGTGGGGAACAGTGCCAAGAATTGATGATGAGGATGATAATAATAATAGATAATTTAAGCAGTGTATAATATTTTTCAAACAATGTTTCTTCCAGTGGGTAGTAACAGTAAGTCACAGTGCCAAGATGATGGAAATTATGCCTCAATTATTTAATTCATCTTTATTTGGGCACAAACAAATGTGCAATTTGGGAATAGTAGTTAGTTTAATCTGCATGTCTTTGGGTGGAAACTGGAGTACCCAGAGGAAACCCACAAAGCACGGGGAGATGCGAACTCCATGAACACAGATCACGAGGCAGGAATTAAACCCATGACCTGGAGGTGTGAGGCCACAGTGCTATCTGTGGCGCAATTAATTCACTCATTTATCTTCATTAACTGCTTTATCCTTATCAGAGTCGTGATGGATCCAGGGCTTATGCCATGGACACTGAGTGTGAAAAGGAAATAAATGGGGCAGCATGTACAGTCGTGGCCAAAAGTTTTAAGAATTACATAAATATTGGAAATTGGAAAAGTTGCTGCTTAAGTTTTTATAATAGCAATTTGCATATACTCCAGAATGTTATGAAGAGTGATCAGATGTATTGCATAGTCCTTCCTTGCCATGAAAATTAACTTAATCCCAAAAAAACCTTTCCACTGCATTTCATTGCTGTCACTTAAGGACCTGCTGAGATCATTTCAGTAATCGTCTTGTTAACTCAGATGAGAATGTTCACGAGCACAAGGCTGGAGATCATTATGTCAGGCTGATTGGGATAGAATGGCAGACTTGACATGTTAAAAGGAGGGTGATGCTTGAAATCATTGTTCTTCCATTGTTAACTATGGTGACCTGCAAAGAACCGCATGCAGCCATCATTGCGTTGCATAAAAATGGCTTCACAGGCAAGGATATTGTGGCTACTAGGATTGCACCTAAATCAACAATTTATAGGATCTATAAGAACTTCAAGGAAAGAGGTTAAATTCTTGTTAAGAAGGCTTCAGGGCATCCAAGAAAGTCCAGCAAGCGCCAGGATCGTCTCCCAAGTAGGATTCAGCTGCGGGATCGGAGTGCCACCAATGCAGAGCTTGCTCAGGAATGGCAGCAGGCAGGTGTGAGCGCATCTGCATGCACAGTGAGGCGAAAACTTTTGGAAGATGGCCACGTGTCAAGAAGGGCAGCAAGGAAGCCACTTCTCACCAAAAAAAAGCATCAGGGACAGATTGATCTTCTGCAGAAAGTATGAGGAATGGACTGCTGAGGACTGGGGCAAAGTCATATTCTCAGATGAAGCCTCTTTACGATTATTTGGGGCATCTGGAAAAAGGCTTATCTGGAGAAGAAAAGGTGAGCGCTACCATCAGTCCTGTGTCATGCCAACAGTAAAGCATCCTGAGACCATGTGTGGGGCTTCTCATCCAAGGGAGTGGTCTCACTCACAATTTTGCCCAAAAACACAGCCATGAATAAATAATGGTACCAAAACACCCTCCAACACAATCCAACAACAGTTTGGTGAAGAACAATGCATTTTCCAGCACGATGGAGCACCATGCCATAAGGCAAAAGTGATAACTAAGTGGCTCGGGGACCAAAACGTTGAAATTTTGGGTCCATGGCCTGGAAACTCCCCAGATCTTAATCCCATTGAGATCTTGTGGTCAATCCTCAAGAAGTGGGTGGACAAACAAAAACCCACTAATTCTGACAAACTCCAAGAAGTGATTATGAAAGAATGGGTTGCTATCAGTCAGGATTTGGCCCAGAAGTTGATTGAGAGCATTCCCAGTCGAATTGCAGAGGTCCTGAAAAAGAAAGGCCAACACTGCAAATACTGACTCTTTGCATAAAGGTCATGTAATTGTCGATAAAAGCCTTTGAAACGTATGAAGTGCTTGTAATTATATTTCCGTACATCACAGAAACAACTGAAACAAAGATCTAAAAGCAGTTTAGCAGCAAACTTTGTGAAAACTAATATTTGTGTCATTCTCAAAACTTTTGGCCATGAATGTACAGTACACACACATAACCGAAAACTAACCATAGATATTATACCTTCTTGCTTGTAATTGTAAGGTGAGAGGAAATAAGAAGGTTAAGGTTAGGGTTAGGAATTATTTACAGAGAGTAATATGAGCAATTCATTTTATCACTGTTAGAAATTTTTAATTGTTTGATTGTTTATTTGTTTGTTTTTTTGATTTGCCACTCAACATTGTCTCAGCAGGAATGTTAACCACTGAATCCTGAAACACTACATACTGAGAGCTTTTATATAGCTTTTTATGGCATGTATAACATCCAACAGACTAAAGGAACAAGTTAGGAATTAATTCATTAACGATAAAGTTAGTTATAAAGGAGATTTATTTACAATAAGATTTAAGACGAGATGGATTTAAGCAAAAAAAAAATTTATATATATATATATATATATATATATATATATATATATATATATATATATACTGCATTTCACCTTTGATTTTTGTGGAGCCTCCATAGCACACGGAAATGATGACGACATTTAATCTTATCAAGATTATGCTTGTTGTGGTGTGTAAATGACAAAAGTTCATTTGTGCTTGTTAAATGACTCCCATGAACAGAACGACTCATTAGCAGGATGATGCATATCGAGTCTTTGATTGTATTAAATGATTGTAAATTAACTTTAACAGAATTGTGAATACATTTTATCTACACTACAGAATCTGACTGAAGAAATATAGATGCTATAGAAAATACAGAAAAATAATGCTTTATCTCAGTTTCAGTATTCTTAATAGATATAAAACATAAATATTCAAATGCTTTCTATCCATTTGAACAAAACTTCTGGTTATTTTTGTGTGTTTACAGAGTAATGGGGATAAGCAAGGCGTATGTTATCAGCTTAAACAATTGAATGGTTGCCAAACTAAACTAATGATGATATTTTTGCTGCATGTTTCAATACCAAAAACTTAAGATTGCCTTCAAACATCTGCTCGGTTACTTGCAATTTGTATGCAATTCACATATGCAGTTGTAATTGTAGGCTACAAGGAGCACGTTTAAGATTCAAATGAGAAATGAATGATAAAATAAAGTGCCAATTTAGCTATGTCCGATCCTGTGCCCTGTGTCAGGAGTGCTAGATGCCAGGTTCAGTGTTAAGTGTGCCATTCATTCAGTCATTCATTCATTCATACATATATACTGTACATATACCAGACAGCCACAACATTGTCACCACTGACAGATAAACTGCACAACACTGATCACCAGCATTGGTGACAAGATCGTGTGCACCTGGTCTGATCCCACTGAAAAGTAATAAAGCACAAATTGCCAAAAAATAAAACCTATTAGGCTATCAAACACGGGGCTCCAAACTCCCCAAATTCCTCCATGGGATGAACGAGTCTGGTCCACTCTTCATCCCTCAACTCACAATACCCAAAAGATCGGATGCCAGCATCCTGGTGCCAGACACAGCCTGTCTGAGACGCCCTATGGAGCCACACCCCTAAGGGGTCAGAGCTGCCCCAGTGACACAAGAAACCCAAACCCTAGGTGGTTTTAGTGTTGTGACTGTTCTTTCTGTTGAAGGTGAAAACAAGCTGAGACTTCCTGACAGACTTCTCTATCCCCAAACACAGATCCCTGATCCTCTTGGGAGACACCCAGACATTTCCAAGCCAACTGTGAAATATATGTTCTCCAACAGAACCCCGCATTAAAACCTCTTGCATGGTACCCAAACAACTAATCTAACTTCTGTTCATTCAGTAGAGCAGCTGTTGAGCTTCCCACCTTAACATAAGGCCAAGAAGTTTTATTAAATCCACTAAATAAACACAGTTTCCTATAACTAATAAGTAATGTTAAAATAAGTATCTGGACGGTTCTTTTTTTAGTGACATTTCAAGCCTAAATATGTATGTACAATGCTAGCAACTAGCTTTAGGACATTTGCTAATTACCAACTATCAAGTAAAACAGTAAATTCTTGACTTAATGAAGCCTTTCTTCCCCAAATTAGAAAAACTGCCATCACATTTTCGAAGGTATAATCATTTTTTTATACGTAGTTATCACTATTTAAAAATGCTTAGCCTCTGTTTTTTTGGAAGTCGACTGATATTACGACTCTGGTACAATGTTGCCACCTAGCGGACAAATGTCATAAGACTCGTCAAATCTTAAACGGGATGAAGAAAAAAAAAAGGAATAAATAAAGGAATAAATAAATAGCACTTATAATATAGTTTTCTAAATGGTGTGAGGGGCAGCATGGTGGTGGAGATCTTAGTGTGTTCTTATCTTGATGGTCCCCATTTTGACCCCCTTATGTTATTGTGTGTGTGGACTTTCAGTATAGATGCTCAAGTGGCTTCGATCTGGGTCCATAATCTTCTTCTTCTTTGTTGTTTAACGGCAGTTGAAATCCACTAGGTTGGTTACATTACCGTCAACTGTAGGTCTCATTCTTCCTCATCTCTTCGGCCTCTAAAAGCAAACATCTAATGCATCCTTTCTTTATCTTGTCATGACTTGTTCGGTATCTTGATCTCTTTGTCTGCTTTATGCGGCACTTCCACACACACTCTCTCTTCTTAACACGTTTCCTCTCAGTACCACTTTGCATCTTTAGTTGGAGTTCTGTAAGTTGCATCACCGATACCTTTAAATCTCTCTCCTCCGCTTCCCTGTCCATTAAAGCTGACATTCCAGTCCAGTTTCCTTAAAAACAATATTAAATGCTTCCTTCCCTGATCTGTGACTACTATTTTAAAAGACTCTTAACAGACTTACTACTTTCCCTAGTTCTTGGAGCTGTGCCAAAATGTCTATATTTCCTGCATGAGAGCAATACATGCTTGACAGTCTCACTTTCATGGGATTCTGCACAGAGTCCCTTTGGGTGTTGCCCTTAGTCTGCTAATTAATACTTCCTCTTTCAGATTTCACCCGCTCCTTATCACATCTACTTTATTCTGCATGCAAATGCGGCCTGCTTTGTTTCATTATGAGTGACATCTGGGTTTTCAGGTTTCCTTACACTTACAAAAAAATTATGAACTGATATCCGGATAGGGTGTGTCCCTGGCATGTGCTTGAGATCCAGCCTGACCCTGATGAGGAAAATGTCTCTATGAAAATGTATGAATGATTGAAGTGATAGACATATTTTACCAGCAAAGGGTGGTTCAGGAAGAGTTGACCTGTGAACTTTTAACTTTTATTATTTTATTAATCATTCTAATCTTTCATTTAATCAGTTATTTATTTAAAGTTATTATTTCGCTTGCTGCACTGATGAGCATTAATGTCTTGCTCTTTTTGCAGGTTTTTGATTGTGTTATCTTGCCTGATCCTCAGCGTCCTGTCCACTATTGATCAGTATCAGGCTTTGGCCCAAGAAACACTTTTCTGGGTGGTAAGTTTCTTTTTCATTTAATTTTATTTTACTGCCATTTTTAAATGCATTTTACTACCGTCAGGCTCCGACTAAACAATCTGCATTCGTGCTATTTACAGTACATCTTAATGCAATGTTGTTTTAATGAAATTCCCCTTCAGAATTTCTCTCCAGCAGGGGGCGATAGAGCAACACAATTAGTAAAAGGACTGTGCTTTATGAAGTAAAAATGACAGAACAGTAAATACAGGTCCACTGCAATGGCTATAGTAAATGAAAGTATACAGAATGACAGGATGTTCCTGGTTTATTAGATCCAGTTCATTAATGTTAAATCTATCTGTAATCCCTTATTAATTAAAATATTTGTCTTTTGCCACGAAGGAACACTAGATATTGACTCGTTCCAGCTGTGATTTTATGTGATTCAATTGATTGCTTGGTCACCTTAATTAAAGTTTTTTGGGATTTACATCGGATCAATTCAAGTCTGTTTGGGTAATTAAGGTCCACCCTGTTAATGGCGCTGTTCATTGTGAGAGGAGATATCAGAAACCAAGATAGTCAATACAGTGCTTAATTGCTTGTATGCTCCACTGCCTTAATGCCATGTGTTCAAGCTAGTGGATTCCTCCTCCAAAAAGCGTAATCTTTGTTTTTATATTGAGCTATGCTTAATATAATTATTAAACAAAGGACAAAGACAAAGGGAAGATGGAGAGGATCAATAAGGCCATGCTGGTAGGGAGAAGGGGAAAGCTAAAATTTGAGCTTAAAGTATTTTGATTGCTCACTAGAGGTCAGAGGTCAGCCTAGCCACTGGATAAAGAGGATTAAAGCTATGCGATGCATTATCTGCAGGCAAAGCCGCGCATCACAAGTCAATGTCGCAGCCCTGCTACAGGGATTAGACTAGGCTCTGGTCTTGTTTAAGAGGCCCTGTAACAGGTGTTCCGAGTTTTTAGCATTATTGATTTAACGTTCGTTAAGTACAAATGGAGGCACATCATGAGATGGATGAGGATATTTCTCACAGGAAGTAGACCTGCCATGCTGAACCCCTCCTTTCTTCTCCCAGCCCCCAGCTCTCCCTGTTTTAATGAGCACAGGCCTGTGTATTCGCTTCACAGCTGTTGGGCTGAACAAAGGCAGAAATCATGTACTTTGATGCCTTTCTGCATTGAACCTGTCTGAACAATGATCAGAAGTCTTCGCAAACTGTATATTATTTCTGCTAAAATTTGGTCTCACTCAAAGGGTGAACTAATATCTCATATTAATTAGCAGATCAAGAAAACGAGCCCTTAACACTTCTTAACTCCTTAACACTGCCTACAGGAATCAGTAGATGGGACTTAATTGTAAATAGACTGAACTGTGAATTCAGCTTAGTAGAACATTGTTCTCTTGATAGAATGCTACTGCATATTTGTCATACATAATGTGCCACCTTTGTCATTGGTCTGCTCAGCCAAGGTGACCAACATAACACCACAAAAGGGAAGCTCATCTGTCAGGAAGACACGAAGTGCAGGAACTCACACAAGACAGTCCAATACATAAAGGTTTTTTTACACATGCCACTAAGCCGGGAACTGACACGTGTAAACACTTTCCATCCCAGAGAGAAATCAGATAGGTGTCATCAGGCCAAGTCTTTATGCTAACGAGGTGTGACGAGACCTCATCATGCTCTGTTTTCGGGTGATTTAACCTCAGCACTTCTGCTTCGAGGTGCCAAACTCCACGCAGAGAACAGTACCAGCTGCAAAGATACACTTTGCAGATAAAACCCCCATTAAATCAGAGAGAGCACAAATGGCTTCCTTGCTGACAGTGAAATCTCTGAGCCCATTTTAAAGAACCGCAATAAAACCTTAAAACCTTCAAAATGTTTGATAATGATAAAAGATATAACCTTCTTAAAACAGCCATGAATCCATAATGAGTACACATTGCTGTGCTTTACTTATCTCCAACTTTATGGTGGTTTTGTATTACCTATTTGACGTTACAATTGGCCTTGTTTGTCATTCAAGTGAATAATTAAAACTAAACTTTATCCAAAAGCCTTTTCCATATTCTACCCTGAATAGAATAGCAATACGGTACTATAGGTTGTTGCTCACATGGTATTAACTGTAAGGAGGTGAAAACACTTACTATCCCTTCAAGGATTTGAATATTCCGCAGTAACACTCTGGAGTTGCAAAGGTGTGAGGAAGAACTTCTGTGACATCTTTCACCTTATTGATAAGAGCCATTATGATCCATTACCCTCCCCCTCATGTGTGTCCTTCTGTATTTTTTGCAGCAATTTGCTGTGTTTTCAGTGATACCTTGCATAATCAAATAAATAAAATAGTATTTTTTACTTTTATTTGAACTATTATAAAATATTCTGCTATTGTTTTTTTTATTTCTAAAATTTTCCTACAGTTGGGTGGCTTACACAAGATTTTCCAGATTTATGTATTTTAATTTATCATAGCCACTGAGTGCAAAGGATCATACAGGTCATGTGTTTACCCCTCAAAATCCATAAGATGTCTATAAAAACATATTTATTACCTCTTTAAAACATTTGTGATTTTCAATGTTTTTTTTCCAACATTATATTGAAAAAAATAAAAAGTATTTCTTTTTTGTTGTCATATCTATCAATCAAATGGACTTGACCCAAAATGTTCTAGTCTGATAGTGGAAGATGTGTTCATGAATACGTAATATATCCTTGCATGATGGATATTAATAAGGTCAGCTAGTCCTTAACCAGCCTACTAAATTTACTTCGTTGACCTTTGTCGACCACATTCCTTTTACATTTTGGATGGGAAATCCTATTGCCATGGTAACACAGAAAGAGGCCCTGCATCTGGTCCCTCGTTTCCTTCTTCTCTCTGTGAGCTGCTCTCATGGCCCCTGTGGTGGCTCATTGGCCCTCCACCCAGACCTTTTAGGTGACAGCTGGTCAGTGTGGTCACTAGCCTAGACTTAATTAGAAACTCAGTGGGCTAAGTCACTGGGACGAACCCGGGTGAGCTCAGGCGTTTCACCATGGTGTAAGTGCAATTCAGTGAATCATTTTGTATTTGTTCGGATGCTGCATTGTGTTTGAATAAGAGATCATGATTTATGATGGAAATTGTGTAGAAATAGCTTTAATAGGAAAATCAGTTTTCTGCAATGCTCTTTTAAGGGTCTGTTTCTTTGTAATATTCATTTCATATTATTTAATTTGTGCTTCAAATGTATTTTTGTGCCCAATATATAATACTGCCGCACACTTTTCATAAATTTTTGAAAAGCTGTTTGTGCAGCACCTTTATAACAATCAGTTAATTTATGGATAAAAGCTATGATCAAATAAATAAAACCTCATCCAAATGATTTAAAGGAGCAACTCTAACACATGAGGAGTCACTTCAGGTTAAAACCTGTCCTGTCTGGAGACTTTTCCTCATGGCCTTATCTCTGTTTGCCTCACTGTCACCTCCTTTGCCCCATCAGCCCTGTTTGACCCCTCACCTCTTGCCAGACTGACCCTGTTGTTCTACTCCATCCTAATGGACAATTTGGACAAGCTGTGTAGTGACTGTAGTTGTCTTTCCTTTCCCAGGCTCCTTGTCCAGTCTGTTCCCAGTTCTCCAGACTGCTTGTGGAACAGAGGGCGTCATGGCCAGCCTCATAATTCATACTTGTCTGATTCCCTCACCGGGCAGCTCTGTGCCTCCCTTTGTTTGCATCAGCTAAAGAGTGAGACTGTCGTTGACCGTGAACTGGCTCCGTGTATTGCCACATGACGCCTGTCAACTTTGCCTCCATATTAGTAAGACTCTATTAAACTCAGCAAGTTCTGCAACAATTCAGCTGATGCTTGGTGGGTATTAAGGGATCCAATATGTGCCAAAAATCACGATTACAGCACCAGCACCAGCCTGAATTGTTAACACAAGGCAGGTGGGCTCCATGGATTCATGCTATTGGCACCAAACTCCAACATTGCCATCTGCATGTCACAACAGAAATGATTCATCAGACATTTATCAGACATGGGTGACATTTTTTTTCCAATCTTCAGCTGTCCAATTTAGGTGAGCCTGTGGCTATAGATTATTATCCTTGACAGACAGTAGTGGTCTTATGCTGTTGTCGTCCATCTGTCTCAACATTAAATATGTTAAGATTTCTGCGGTGCTTTTCTGCTTACCACGATTGTAAAGTGTGGTTATTTAAAAATATCATAGTCTTTCTTATAGCTGGTCATTCTCTTCAGACCTCTTTTCTCTTCCCTCATCGACATGGCATTTCTGCCCACTGCTAACTGAATGTATTTGGATGATTCTGTGTAAATACTGCAGACTGTTTTTGTGTGTGAAAATCTCAGGAGATCAGGAGTTTCTTAAATGCATAACCCATAACATCTGACGCCGAACAACTATCCAAAAGTAATAGTCACCGAAAGCACATTTGCCCTATTGTCATATATGATGCGAACATTAGGTAAACTCCTGACCTGTATTTGATTCATTTCATTCATTTCTGCATTTCATTTTGGATGTTATAAATGACGGGTAAATACAATATTCATCCATGATTACAAAGTAAAGTAGTGATTTTATAGAAATTTTAATTCTTTAAAATATTTTGTTATATTAGATTAAATCCTTATGATGTCTTGCGTAGGGGATTGTCATGCAACTACCTATACAATAATTGTAAACATGCTATTCCTTTAGGGAATGTAAGACTGCTTGCAAAATCAACTCATCACCGTTAAGCTCAAATTTTTTCCACAGAATGAAATCTCACTGTCTACCTTAATTAGCAGCAGATGACTGTGGTTACTGAAATGAGTAAACACACTTTACTATAATTCCAGTGCAGTTTCAACGAAACAATCTGGACAATTCCCATTGTCAAAATCATGAAAACCCCTGTTGTCTCTTCAGGCTAGAAATGTGAATGCATCTGTTCTCACTAGGAAATAGTGTTGGTGGTATTTTTCGGAGTGGAGTATGTGGTGAGGCTGTGGTCTGCAGGATGCCGGAGCAAATATGTGGGTATTCTGGGGAGGCTCCGCTTTGCAAGAAAGCCCATCTCTATCATTGGTGAGAGCACATTCACTGAGTTCATTGTTCAACCCACAGGCATTTTCCAAGTGCCTGCATAATTATGTCAGTGTAATGGTTGTTTTGCTGGCACTGATTACATTCCCAACCAACCTTTTTTTCTATTTTTACCACAGACTTAATTGTGGTGGTGGCCTCGGTCATTGTTCTTTCAGTAGGCTCTAATGGGCAGGTCTTTGCTACCTCCGCCGTCAGGTAATGAGGACTTAGTTTGTTTATAAACATTACAGAACAGCTTCTTTTTTTTTTTTTACCTTTGGCTGGTATTGATGCTGGGCTGTTATCGTGCATTTTTTGGCCCAGAGGCATCCGCTTTTTGCAGATCCTCCGAATGTTGCATGTCGATCGTCAGGGAGGAACCTGGAGGCTGCTGGGATCGGTGGTCTTCATCCATCGCCAGGCAAGATCTCTTTCAATGCCTTTTGCACATATTGTCACAGATTCAATGCATCACATAATAAATTTATACCAATGTATAGTTTGTAAGTATTTTTCTGTATTGAATGTTTCTCAGGAACTAATTACAACACTCTACATTGGATTCTTGGGTCTGATCTTCTGCTCGTACTTTGTGTACCTGGCAGAAAAAGACGCTGTGGACAGCAGTGGAGTCACAGAGTTTGCCAGCTATGCTGATGCTCTGTGGTGGGGAGTGGTAGGCATCCTTTTTAGTCCAAGGCTATGTAACCAAATTTTTTATCGAACAATCCACAATTCATGCATTGTGTTCTTTCATATTTTAGGTGACAGTGACTACCATAGGGTACGGGGACAAGGTGCCACAGACATGGATAGGGAAAACCATTGGTTCCTGTTTTGCCGTCTTTGCAATGTCTTTCTTTGCCCTGCCAGCTGTGAGTCATAGAATCCTAACCAACATATTTCTTCCTACACCAATATATTTCCAGCACTAAATGACTCTAATATAGACAAGCATGTTTTGCAGGGGATTCTAGGTTCAGGTTTTGCCCTGAAAGTTCAGCAGAAACAGAGACAAAAGCACTTCAACAGACAAATTCCTGCTGCAGCCTGTCTTATACAGGTCAGATTGAATGATCTAACATCACAGAATCACATTTGCCTAAAGTTTTCCTTTAACATTTGCATTTCATCTTTTATATGTCTTTAATTCTATTCGGTTCCAGACATCCTGGAGATGTTTTGCAATAGAAAACCCTGAATCTTCTACCTATAAGATGTTTGTGCGAAGGAAGCACGTGTTATCGAGTCACACAGCATTCAGTCCTAAGGTTAAAAAAACTGTACGTGGTAAACGATTTTTTGTTACTTTACTTCTAACACCCTACCTTTAAAATGAGCAGTTTAACCCCTTTGGCAAAACCAGATACAAAAAATATTATATTGTGGTTCAAGAATATATATAAATAAAGTCGTGCGTGAAATTCTTTCACTTCTATGTGTTATTGAGCAACAAAGAAACTTTTTTTCCCCAAGTGCCATTATTTGTTTAACAAGAAAAGAAAAAAAACATGGAAAATACCCCCAAGATTCAATAGCTTATAGATCAACCGTTAGCAGCAATAACTTGAAGTAATTGTTTTCTATATGAGGTTATCAGAATTTTGGCCTATTCTTCTGTACAACACTGCGTCATAATTTTTGGCATTTTTACGTATGCGCATCACTCTGAAGGTCCCGCCACAGCATTTAAATTAGGTTGAGATCTGGACTTTGACTAGGCCATATTGTCCTGTGGCTTGACCCAATTTTGAGCAAGCTTTAGCTAGCTGTTAGACAAATGGCCTTACATTTGCCTCTAGAATACGCTGGTATAAAGAAGAGTTCATGGTCGACTCAATGACTAGCAAGATGCACAGAATCCCAAATGTTTTTTTTCAGACACAGTTTTAGAAACATCAGCCATGCTTCCACGTTCTTTTTAGACAGAAGAAGCTTTCTCCTGACAACCCTTACAAGCAAACCTTACTTGTTCAGTCTTCTTCTAATTGTGCTGTCATGACCCCTTAATATTTAACATGTTCAGTGAGGCATTGACCTACATGTATAGAAATGTAGCTCTTGTTTTTTTTTATTTTTATTTTTTTTTTATTATTTCTCTGAGCATTGTATGGTCTGACCCTGAGGTGAATGCGCTAGGACATCCTCTACTGGTAAGATTGGCAACTGTCTTAAATGCTTTCCACTTGTGAATAATCTTTTCATCTGCAGAGTACTGAACTCCAGATTGTTTGCATATGATTTTATAGCCCTTTTCAGATTGATGTGCAGCAACAATTGCTTCTCTAAGACTTCTGCTTATGTCTTACAACAACTTACCCTCCTAAATTCAGTGGAAGTAGTAAAGGGGGTACTTAGTATTGCCAAACTGTTCTTCGATTGCATGAATAGCAGTTTTTAAATAAACTGGTTGACAGGTATAACATGTAGCAATGGAGACACGTTAGTCACCGCCCTCCCTAGTTGAAAGCTGTCATGTAATGGGGACAGCCGGCTGGTGGGTGGGAGCTGGCAAAACCAAATTAGGGAGAAAATTGTAGGGATTGTGAGGTAGGAAATTACAGGGATAGTGGGGGAACGTCTTTACATGGTCTTAAAACCACCATGATTTCCCATGATTGTAACACTCCAAATTTCAGAAAGGTTTGAGAGAACAATTTCTGATGCATGCATCTGTATATAATGTACTACTGCCTAGATTTAACATTTTGTATTTCCTGATTAGGTAAAAATGAGAAGAAAGGTAAAGTCCAATGACAAAAACAATGGGCCAAGCTCTCCTACAATCCCTACAATCACCTTTGATTCAGTGTTTGATGATGGCCGGGACCAGAGTCAGGATACAGTGTATAGCACTGAAACATCAGGTAGCATCGATGGCTTCATGGACTGTCAATCTTCATCTCAATCAGCTCAAGCTTCTGATTTTCCCTATACTTTCAACTCAAATCATACATACAGTTATAACGGTGATGATCTGCCTCACTTTTATCCCTCTTTTCTCTGCTCACAGTAAAAGCATTTGCTCAGAGAAGATTCGGTGAGCTGCTGTTAGTGTCTGCTGCTGCATGTCTTTGCTGTTAGTACCACACTATTAACACAAAATCCTATTAGTGTGTGTGGGACTTTCTCTTAAACAGTGTGTGCTGCCTTGTCATTGCTTAAACACACCTATTTTTTATTTTTATTTGGATTGTTTTGTTTACTTTGGCTGCATAATTTGGCTGCATGTTTTGAAGTTCTTAAAATTTGCATTAGGGTTAATCCTCTAGACTGATGTGGTGAAGAGGATAGGTAAAGCAGAAGATATAATGTGTATTACTCCCTCCCCCTTTGTAGAACGACAGCAGTCCTGGACTTCAATATCCTCCGTCCAGTTCACCCCTCCTCCAGGTAATCTGATCTTAGCTACTAGGCCTGTGTACTCCAACCTAAACAGCATTGAAATAACAGTTCGTACAAGGAGAGGGAGGAAATATGTAGTCATTACACTTTTCCATCTTTTTTGTTCTAATGTTTTGAACTGAAAACAATGATCTTCTGTGACTTATTGCCTTTTAGAATTTTGTTTAAACAGAAATAAAATTTTATAACAGTTTGCTTGCATTTTTCTGCTGCTCTCTGCAATCTTGCAAAAGGGCTCCCCCCCCAAAAAAAAAAAAAAAAAAAAACATACAGTACTGTGCAAACTCTTAAGCCACCCATCATTTCTTTATATTAAATTAAATGATGTAAATTAAATGAAAGAAACAGGAACAACTGTTTTACTGGAAGAGACTACAAAGTGCCTAAAAATACAATTAAAAAAATGGTTGTTTATGCAACAACCTCAGCAGCAGCCTCATTTCTCCTCTCATCTGTTTCAAACACTCAGCATTACCAGTATACTAATCACCTGACTGATCATCTGTCATCATCTGCACCTGTTTCTTACTGGTTCATACCCTAAATTAGATGATTTTTATGCTTTAATGAATCATAGATCACTGTGTGAAAACAAGAGCTGAAAAAAGTGCTTCAGGAAGATTTAAAATGCAAGAAAGTGTGTCTCTTTGGAAGCTAAATATGAAGGAATGAGGGGTGGTTCAATACTTTTGCACAGTACTGTAATTATTATTACTGGTTGCTGTTGCTTTTGCATCTATTTGCAGAGACTTGTATGCCAGACCATGATATTTTTCTATAAATTCCAATCTGTGAGTGAGAGTAAATGTGTGTGCATTTGCAGTAAAGCAAAGCTCAGAATTTTTAGAGGTGCAAACACGGCCTCCACTACAGAGGAGCAGCAGTTTTACAGATGACCTGGAAATTGAACCAGAGAGGGACATCCTTCTCCTGCCTGTCTCTGATGTGTCTGAGTAAGTATCAGCACATTCACATGATAAGCACAAAGAAAACCTCTATACGACAAGCAGGACTGATGACTGCAGGACTGTAATGTTATACTGTTACATAAAAATTAGGATCAGTGTCAAACTGAGAGCTAACAGCATGGTTAGTGTCCCAAGTTGTTACATAGACAAGAGTATTGTCAGTATTTCAAGTTACAGTATAATGTAGATAATAAAAGCAGCACTGGAAAATATTTGAGATATTTGAGTTACTAGCAAGGTCTGCAAACAATAAAAAATTATAATCTGTAGTTACACAACTATATGGCACACTTAGCAAACATAGAGCTAGTGAAAAATAGATGCAGGAAAAGTAAGCAGGCACAAAAAATTTTTTACTTGTATTGGTGAAAAACAAAATGCCTTGCGTTGTCAGCAAGAAAAAAAAAGCTAACTCTACATTACTCGACTTATAATTGAACACTGGACTCTTTCACCTTTTTTGCTTGCGAATTCTCTAGACTCTTTTCTCTGTTGTTGTTCTGGTGCTAAAAATGCCTGCAGTCTGCTGAGTTGCATAACCACCTAGCTAACTAATTAAGGTCAGTAATGAAGTTGGTGTTAGTGACAGGCAAGTAAATATCTCTGTGGTAAAGTCACCTTTTATTACCTACTACCTTTAATGATGAAACAACCTTGGTCAATTTATAAATAAAAATACAACATTGTCATAATCACAATTTAACAATATGCCTAAACGCGTCCGATCATACATAAAGCGTTAAAACATAGGTCGACCTAATCAAGCATTTCACTGCATATCGTACTGTGTATGACTGTGTATGTGACAAATAAAATTTGAATTTGAATTAGCTGCAGTGGTACATAATGTACTGTATATGTGACAAATGAAGACTTAAAAACTTAAAGTATATTCTATTTATATTATCAGTCAGCTAGGTCTGTGCTCAGGGGGAAAAACAGGGCACATTACCTCATTCTTCAAAGTGATCATGAAGCAATAAAGATATTAATATGGATAATAAAGTTAAAAGGATGGAATTCCTTTGCAACATGTTTATATAACATCCATATCAGGTTCATATACAGTAGCCAGATTTATCAGCAGTTAAAACCTTATCATTTGTAGTAAGCCTAAAGGCTCAGCAGTCTGCTAATCTCCTGAAACTTAAAGCTTTCACACCTACAGTAACAAGCTTTATTCCCACCGAGGGCACCTTCACTTCTGTTTGGGGCTAAACCTGTGAAAAAGGGCCTGATTTTGTGGTGCCTGTGGCCACACGTTTCCCATGGGTGTGGATTGCCTGTGAGTGGTCTATTAGCTGGGATTTCTGCGCCCCATTAGCCATTTAGCATGTGGAACGATACGCATACATGCTCCGCTTGCTGTTTGTGTTCTACAGGGACTGTACATGGCCTTTCTCCTTCAGACACAAGGGCAGAGTCATAAAATGGAGAGTCGGTTCATTTGTGGCATGTAGAAGCTATTGCTCTTGCTGACTCTGGCGTTTGATTGAATGCAAAGGGATCTTGAATTGTGCCTCATATATCTGGCCGATTGTTGTTTTCTTTGGTGGCAGATGTGATCCACTAGAGGGCAGTGGAGATTTTTTTATTAACTTCAATGTTTATGAAAATTATAGCTTACAACCTGTCAGCCGCCAGTGACTTTTCACTTATTCAACATTGAATGACTGAGCACATTTTTAATAACTTGGAATGAATAAAATTGCTCTGTAAGGCCAGAACAAGAGGGACATGAATCAGCAAAACTATGTATCATTCATAACTTCATATAGAAATATTTTCTTCTTTTATTTATTTATTTATTTATTTATTTATTTATTTATTTTGTGGGGTAGGGTCTATTCCTTATGTTAGTTATATTTATTAAATGTTTCACAAATGTTGAAAATGTGACAAATTATCTAAAATATATTGTATTAAAAGATACAGAAGATTTCTATTTTCTATTTTACTTTTATAAAAAAAATTATTTCAAATTTTATTTACATTTCATACATAGTCATATACAGAATGATATGCAGTGAAATGCTTATGTCATCACCCATGACCTAAAAAGAAGGAGAATTGCACTAGCGGGTACAATTAATAATAATAAATATGTTTTAAATAGAATAGTCAAATAGAGAAATAAGAATTTGAAATAAAAGAAAATTATACAACTGTAGAAAAGTTTAAGCTGAAAAATGTACAATATGTACGAGGTTGCTAATAAAATAGAAATAAAATAAAAGTGTATGGGGTGTAAGTGAATAAGTTATACAGGATAAATTACAGCTGAGTGCAGTTAGTCCTCATTTATGTAAAAAATGAGCAATGTGCAAACACCTGCAGAACAATGTGCAAAGTCCCAGCACAATGCATAAATGTGTAAGCAATGCGCGTGAATGTGCAAATGTGTGAGGTTGTGAATAGTGTTTTTATATTCTTTTCCATTATTATTATTATTATTATTATTATTATTATTATTATACAATGAAATATAATAAATAATGCATGCTCAGATGATTGCATCATCAGGTGCTAAGATCATATAAACAGATGACATATAAACAGATATTATTTGTTAAAAATCATTGAGTTAATACATTGTAAAATATTGTTCAAAAAATGTTATTTTTAAAAGGCTTGACATTTAGATCTGATGGCTTTATATAATAATTTTAGTAATAGTTAGTGAAATTGAAATTATTTCGTTTATTATGGATTACTTTTAGATAAATGTTTTATTTGGTTCCACCTCTCCTTCTTAAGTACACATATTACATCTCCTGCACAAAAGTGCCCTTGTCACTGCCCGCTTCTGTTTGATCTTCAAAGTTTAATGAGCTTTCACTCATCTCACACTGAGATGCAATGGTAACAGCTGTCTCTCTCCTTTTCTTTTACTCCTACTCTCTCTCTATTTTTCTTCCTCATTCTCTGTCTCTTTCTTTCATTTCGTCTTTGCTCTGTGTGGATTGTGAGTATATGTTTATTTGTTTGCGTGGTATGAAGCACCAGGTCACCCAAAATGGCCTGAAAGGAGCAGGCAAAAACGTCATTTTTACACAATATCTCTCCGCGTACTTTTCTGTTCTTCTCTCCGAGCATGAAGCTCACAATCTTTTTGCCTGGGATGACCTTTGACCTTGGCCTGTTAACTTAAGAGGACAGAGAGGCCCTAAGCCCTCGTCCCCGTGTCTGCAGCTGAAGCAGCTTGCTTGCACTGGGGGTGGGGAGAGAACAATGCCATAGTTACGCTTCTACGACTCTTATGTGTGTGTGTATGTGTGAGTGTGTGTGTGCTTGCACTCATACACATAAGTATGCACATGTACACATTTTCTTTAACACATACCACTTAGGAATAGAATCAAAATATAATCCAAATGTAATTTTTTTTTTTATTAGGAAAAAATAATACAAAAGGTGCATCAGTAAAAGCATCGGTTTTAGACGTGGATGATTTTGAGACACCTGCATATTTGCCTTCACCCGGTATTCCCTCTGCAAAACTGCACAGGTTAGACAAAGCAAGTTCGTAGCTGATGGCATGGCCAAGGTGAAAGGAGATGGAATCAAGGAAGAAGCAGGTGCATGACTGACTGACTGACTGAGTGACTGAGTGAAAGCACGAGTGGCCGTCTGCTTCTACTCCTCTTGCCTTGTGACAGTGGGGTGTGTGGTTTACCAAAGGCTCAAAAGATTGATTTATTCTCAGCAAACAGAGAAGGGTTTCTTGTGGCTGAGGCAGGACCCGGTCGTCCACTCTAGCCCTGAGACAAAGAGCCATTGTCTGCAGCTCTACACACTCCAACAATGGCCTGATTGACAAGCAGCTCTAGTCGGACTGGGCTCCTGGCCTAGGACTGCAATGGCAGCTTTGTTAGAAACACTCTTATCTTAAGAAACAATCACCTGCAGGCCTGGTGAGACTTGTGCTGTTCAAAAAAAAAAAAAAATTTTTTTTTTACATTTTCGACATAAAAGTTGTACAGTGTTGATACAGTTCATGGATTATTTAATATAATAATATTTGGCTTTAACATCTATTTCAACCTCTTTCAACATGTAAAGATTATTAGTATTAGTATCATATAAGATGTTTTTTTAAACATTACCCACCTTGTAACACGTGTACCATTATTTATATTTACACTTATTATTTATAAGTTATTTGAGATTTTTGTTGCACAATCTTTCACTTTTTATTTCCTGTACAGCTATTTTATTTTAAATTACATTTTTAATGAATGCGTTTTAGATTTAGGAAATAACTTCTTACAAATAAATAAGTAAACAAATGCTAAAGATAGATTAAACTTTTTCGGTGTAGTTCACTAAATAATTTGTGGTGGTACTTTAATGTAAAGAATAGCCATATATAGATTAAACATATCAGGAGTTGTGAATAGAAAATTTTCAACATCATCACAGCTTAAAAAAATACTAATAACAAAAGGACTTGACCCTCTGAATACTCTCCCCTGGAGAGTTGTGATATTAGATATGACTATTTTTTTGATCTAAGGTACACTTCATGTCATATTTGAATAATGGCAGAAATAATGGCCTTCCTGGAGTTCCTTATTAGAAGTGACCTTATGTACGGTATTGCCTGGACATAATATGCTGCACTGTCTAGACTGCTGTGTGTCTGTTTGTGTGTAAAACTGCACGGGAGTGTGTGAGGCGTGATGAATAGGACAGGATCGTTGGCTCACTAATGCCTCTTCAGCGCGGCTTGCCAGCACAAGTCTCTTTATCAGGGCCGTCACGGCCACCCTTTCTTTCCTCTTTAACAGTAATTGCGTTTCGTTACAGTGTGTCATGGCTAACAAGAGACCGAGGAGAAACAGAGAGCAGGAGATAGAAAGAGGAGGGGGCAGACAGAGGAGACTGATACAGATTGAGATAGATAGCAGGATTCAGTGTTGCATGTAATTTTAGAGGATTTTCTTGTATGCTGTCAGACAAATCTGCAAAATACTGCATAACCTAGAACTTTATCGTTATTATGCATGGTTGAGGCTCCTGCTAACCTTATTCAAATATAGAACGCTTTGAGAACACCACTTAATCAGTTACATTTTCGGATTCTGGTATAAGAAAGACACTTTTAGGAAATATTCTTCTTTTACAAATAGTTGTAATGGATTACAAATTTACTGAATTTACTGAAAAATTACTGAACGTATTTTCATTCAATGACCATAATACAGTGGCTTTAAATTCTGTGATAAAGAAGTCATACTGTATTCAAAATAAAACTTTTGGATTTTTGTTTGATTTTGGATCCTTATTCAACATTCTGCAAAAGTCAGAGTCCACCATTTTGTTTTAAATCAAATGGCGATTCAAATTTAATTATTAATTATTTGTTGGCGGATAATAATCATGGGAAAATGTGAGGTTCGTTTAATTCCAATTTCAGTCTAAGAGCCATGCAGTACTTGTTCATGCAGGTCAGTGTTAGACATAAAATATTTTTGCGTGTGTTATGAAAAATAACAATTGTGAATTATGAGTGAACGAAAATCATATATACTCTCATTTACAGTACAAACAGTACGAAAGCTATAAATATTTCATTTCTAACAATAAAATGCCAGTAATCACATTTTTATTACAACTAAGACTGGAAAGTCCTGTCAAATTCGATTAAAATTTGAACATTATAACGATTTACAGTCAGAACTGGTATTAAAATTAAAATTAAATAAAAACTCTAAGATGTGTGTTTGAACTGCACTTCTGATTGTTGTAATGTGCAGTGTAGAATATTGAGAAGATCTGTAGAAATCAGGAGAAAAGTAACCGATATATTTTAAGTGAAGACAGAGTAGGCACAATAAAGTTAATATCGGAATGCTTACTAACACTTACTGCTTATTAACGTAAATACACTACATAACAGACTGCCATTTGGACATTTTATACATAAAGACACTTTTATACACAACACATTGTATTATTATTATTTTGTTAATCAGACAGTAAAATAAGAGTTTATTGAATTTATAGGTGTGCAAGATCTATTTTTAAAATTTGTTCAATTTTTTTTCCTCTTTTTTTTTTTTATTAAGCAAACAAAAATGTCTTTGGTTTCTGAATTGAAAGAGATGAGTCTTTATTAGACTTTTTTTTTTATTCGAAATGGGAAGAACTTTAAGAACTTGGAACTACTGTATATCATTTTCCACCTTGGTTTATTTCAGCCACAAACATGGATGCCTTGATGTTTTTTTTTCCCCTCAGTCTGAAAATATCAAGGTCATAAACTTGCAACAAGCTAGCCAACTTACAGTACATCAGTGATATAAATAATAACATTAACTTTTATGGTGTACTTATATTCTCATAACAGCAAACTGTTGTCAGTGCCATTAATTTGACTTATGAAGGTGAATGCTTTATTTAATTTAAAGCAAAAACTATAACTCATTGAGTAGTAGAAAACTTGTGAATAATGAATCGTTCATACAGTGTGCATTCATGATGTTTTGATGTCATCTGCTGAACTTTGAGTTAAGGAGAGATTTCTGACTCAACAAGCAGGAATTTCATGTTATGTGGGTGTTTTCTTTTGATTTCTTTAGTAAATATAAATTTTAGTCAAATGCCGCAAGTGAGTTATTGGAAAGCCATAATTCTTAAATCTAATTGCAGCATATTGTGAGAAGCCTCAGATCATAAAATGAAACAATTGAACTTTTCTGATAGAAAAGAACAGAATTTAAGTGATTTAACACAGAATTTAAGTGATTTAAGTGATTTAACACAATATATTACAGGAGTATAAAATGTACAACAACAATTTATTAAAATTTTTATAAAAAGTGTAATTAAACTTTTAGTCTTTATATCACAACAGCCAAAGTTCTTGTCTCGTGTCATCTTTTTCAATCAGAATCCAGCATTTTGTTTTTTTATTGTGTCATATAGACACAATGAATCAACAACACTGGTAATTTATAGTCATGTGGCATATGACAGGTTGTTGCCAGGTTTGGGAGTATGGAGGCAGTTGGTTTGGCCGTTTAGTCATGGTGTAATCCAGCGCTGTAGCGCTCCGTCTCTACCTTAATAAGGATATTTAATACTGGGTGTACTAGTCTGGCTCTTTGATGATCAGGATGAAAGAGATCTTTGCTTGACTGAAGCCATGGGCACCCCTGGTTCAATGGGCGTGTGTTTGTGTGTGTGTGTGTGTGTGGGTGTGTGTGTGCCTATGGTGTTCTTAAGACATGCCAGACCTACACACAACCTGTGATCATCCATTATCCAGCATCTGGTCAGTGATTATCATCCTGGCCGAGGCTTGTATGTGCTTATCTTGTGCTGGACCTTTATACAAACGTCATGAAGGCATTTGAGCTGAGAGCAGACGAGTGAGACGATGTTTGGACTAGCGTGTTTTATTGAGCAGAAGCCCTGACCCCCCTTCTATCCCTCCAGACTGCGGCTAATCGCTGTGCTGTTCCCCTTCTGCTGCAGGGGGGCTATTCTTAGAGCCTCCAGCCTTTTAGTGCCCCAGCTCTGCACACCCAAAGCCTGCGGCGCAACACAACCACACAAAAGCACTTCAACTTTTGACTCAGAGCAACGAGGACAAGAGTGCACTCTGACACGGCTAAGGGTGGGGGAGGGCTCAGTGTGTATATGTGTGTGTGTGTGTGTGTTGGTAAAGGGGGTGCTGTAGTAACAGTCACCACATCACGTGAGATCTATTCTGGGGCACAAAGCATTTTCAGGGCTCTTTTATTGCTCAATTCTGGCTCATTCATGCAGATTTATTTATTTTTGCTGAGCACAGCAGTGTGTATTTTGGATTTCAGACCAATGACGTAAATTGTTTGTCATTAACGCTTTCGACCCAGGAACGTGTTAGTTTTTGCTGTGTAGCGAGAGAAGATAAAAGAACGTGGCATCTATTTATTCAGTTGTTTCGCAAGTTTGCAGAAAAGTGTGCACAGTTGTGTGCTCAGTTCTCGTGTGCGTGTGTGTGTGTATGTGTGTGCGTGCAAATACTAATGCTGTTGCCGGCATAATGTCTCTATTTCTATCTTGATGATAAGATTAACAAGGAACTCCACAACCTGATTGCTTTCCTTCCTGTTTATCTGGTCCTGATAACGGTCCGATTATCTCTAAGGAAAAGTCAAATGACTACTACTTAAAGAAAATATCTGATAAATAAAATATTAAAACATATAAATAAACAGTCATTCTTTGTCGCTTTCTATGACTTTTGAAAGTCAGCACATGCTGGAGGTTGTATGTCATTATCCCTCAGCCACAGCAAGCTTTCCTGAAAATCCCTCTTTGTCCCCACAACATGTTTACTTCCTACGTTTCCTTGTTAATAGTGTCACTCTGAAGTGGTGTCATTGTTTACCCTAGTACAACTCCAGGCAGGAGTTTACTCTGTGCCACTTTCAGAGTCTGCACTTTCTTTCTACAGTGCAAAACCCACCTGACCTGGGATCAGGGTTTAACAGGTGGCATCTTTTTATCTTGAACACACCCTGCACATGTGATGCAGGTGAGTGGGTTGTTCAGAGCAGGGTGTTGATGGCAGTAATGGCATGGCTGTTTCCTGTCCCACGCTCGTCCTCTTTGATCATTATTTGCTGTGATTGTCATTGACACAAGCACAACATCCGTTAGCATCCGCGCAATCAACGATCAAGCAAACATGTCGTGACTTGGGAGAGCTTGAGGTTTGATGCAGATTTCTCATTAGAGCTTTGGATGCAGTTTTCTGTAATGCTTTGCGGCAACGTCTCATAAAAAGCAGTCTAAAAATAAAATTGACTTGGCTTTACTTGAACACGTTGAGTCAGAAGCTTCACTCGTATACTAATACTAACAGATGTGTACCTCTTTTTTATCTATTCCAGACACTCTCTGGTTTGTTCACATCTGTCCGCTACTGATATCAGCACCTGGAAGAGGGACTGCCATTGCTGATTGTCTCTTATTTGCTTTATCAGTTCCAGGAGATCTCTTTCTCCTCTTTTATTGCGTAGCTTCTTTGCCAGTGTCTGCCATTAACCAGGCTTTGTGCCAGCACCGAAGGCAGATGGTGACCCTGATGGGGTCATGAGACTAGCGTTGCTATGCTGGTAGCCAGGGATGGGGAAAGGAAGTGGTGCTGTCCCTTAGACAGATGGGTTGGTTCCCATGTTCTTCTTCCCCCCGATCTCGTTCACTCTCTCACTCTCTCTCTCTCACTCTCCCACGCACATAAATACTCTCAGCGCCATTTGCCAATCTACTGGAATGACAATCGTCCGATTCCAGAACATAATGATCTTGTGGTTGTCGTATGCAGAGGCCCAATTAAAGGCGGCAGGGTCATCATAAGGCTGTCAGTGGCAGAGCCGTATCCCACAGTGATGGCATGCTTTTTATTGTTTTCGTGTTAGTCACTGTCCTTCGGCATCTTTGTGACTCAGAATGAAGACTCAATAACCCAATGAGAGTTATGTAATACATGGCTTCTGGAATGTAAAAAATGGGCCAAGGGTGGTGTTTGGAAAAACTGAGCTTCACTCGAGGACAGCTTGTTATTCAAACTTAGCTATTCATTTCTGTAGGCCTTTTTTCTGTTAATGCTTCAAGCATGAGGAAATAATTTAGTTGTTTTTTGTCCCATTTTAGAATGCCCATTTATATATTGGCTTCATGTGTTTTTATTTGAAGTCTAATTCAAATTCTACTTTAGGAATATTAGCAATATTTCATTTCCAAGAAGGATGCTAAATAACATCCTGAAGAGCCTACAGGCCATTTGTACGTGTGTGTGATGCTTCATTTCCCTGTGCTTAGGAATTAAACACCCTCAGGCAGCTATGGAAATTAAGACACTAATGTCTTACAACCTGCAAAATACTTGCTGCTAATTCCTTTCTTTTAAGATTCCTAATTGACATGGAGCACCTGCAAGCACTGGTTTGACAAAACCAACAGACAAAAATACATATAAAGTAGCACTGATTTATATATGTTTTATACATGTCTATCAAAATAAAAGAATGACATTTTGGATTATTTTAAAGGGGGTTTTTACACAGGCTCTACAAGGAGCTCATCTGTCCCTTAGATACAGCGTATCTACAAGCATCTTGCATACTGGCATACTTGTAGGTCATGTACATGGAGCAAGTCTTGTACCAGCCAGTCCTGCACACACACAACCCTTTCAAAAACCTCCACAGCTGACAGCATTGGGGTTGTGTTTGGTCTACCTCCCGGTCACAACCCCTGTCTATGTGATTACCTGTGCTCATTAGCATTAAAGCCCTCGGCACTGACTCTTGCAAGCTGCACCTGAGGGCCCTTCCCAAGTCAAAGAGGATTGTTTTGCAAATGGTGTAGTATGACTTGTGTCAGGAGTGCACTTGGTGCTTTGTAACTATTATCTTCATGAAGCCAGTGGCGCTTTATAGCCGTATTGTCTTCCTTACCTTTTCTGGAAGTTGCAAAGGACCTAACCCATGCATTAGTCTAGCATGGTTTTCAAATACAAGTGAAACGAATCCAAGATTTATTGTACATTCTGTCCCTTTTATACTTATACAAATCATACTTTTCCATTTCTGACTGTAATGTATCTTTCTCCTGTCCTCTTCCTCATCCATATAATCATCTATTAATCCACAGATTGCGAGAAACCCATCGGGCGGCTATCAGAGTGATCCAGAGAATGCGCTATTTTGTGGCCAAAAAAAGATTTCAGGTAAGACTGATTCGATTTTTTTAAAACTACCAATACATACTGTGCTGAAATCAGAAATGTGTAATCTGTAACGGTGTTGTAGTCAGGTAACTTTATATTTCGTATTAGTCTCTTTACTATGGGATTTCAGTGTTAAGGTCAGATCACTTATCACCATAATGTGAGTAATTACGAACTGTAATTGTGTCTCCAAGAAGAGTTCCAATGTAATTGAGGTTTAATGTCTCTCCTGGTGATGGCTAAAGATCTGGCTTCAGGCAAGATCTTTTTCCATTGCACAGTTCCTGAAAGCAGAAAACTTTCGCCATTTCTGGGTTTTCTACCTGCTCAAAATGATCACCAATAGAAATAATGGAGCCACCAAAACTGTTAATGCATTACGTGATTTATTTTTGGTTTCAAAAGGGGGCAAAGTTCTAAATTACAACCAACCATATCGGTTCTACTAGAAAATCTGTCTACTGCTGCTATATGCCTTAGATCCTGTTACGTAATAAAAGATCACGTCATGTTTATAATGACACAATTATAGCTAGTGTTATATGTATGTAGATGTATTTTAAAAGCTTGATGTGCAACCTTGATTGTAGAGTTTTTGCTGTGTTTTTTCCGAAACCTGTCATGGATGACTAAAGTCTTGGATAAACCAACTATAAGTCAGCGTATATTTCATTAAGGATCAAAATTCTGTAATAAATAATGGAGGGTGATTTTGATTTATGTGTTGGTTTGAACTTAAATTTATCTATTTACCTATTGAAGTATGGATCGGAGCCCAATCCGGAATAGGCTCCAGCACCCTGTGAACGTGTACACAGGATAAAGTTATCAGTCTCTGAGATTTACGCATACAGATCTGATAATATTCTCATTACCGTTAAGTCACGTATACCTACGTATATGCACAGTGAAATTCTTTCTTCGAGTGCCCCTGAAACGGATAGGGTTAAGAGCCTTGCTCAATGGCAACCTGGTAGAGCTGGGGCCCGAATTGCCGACCTTATAATCAGTAACGCTGTGTTTCTAAGGGAAAAAATATTTCAGTGACTTTGCCAGGCAGGTTGGTTGGAGTAGTTCTGTAGAAACTTCTGAACAATCTTAAAAGAGATATGAAAAACAAAAGTCATGCATTATGCATTAGTTCTGAGAAAGGTTTTTTTACAATGTCGTGCAGTAATTGCTGTGTGGTCTATTTATTTATTCATTTATTTAAGCACACTGGCCTTTAAAGTTACAAATGCCAGTCAGATTTCTCATTTCTATGGGTATGCCTATTATATCCATCAACACACACATTTGTGTTGACGTCAGGTCCCCATCCCACCCACTCTTCCCCTATCTTGCAATAGAGGTTGACGCTGGTCAGTCTTCTTCTTCTGTTGCACTTTCAGTCTTTGTCCTTTCCCCTCAGTGTTCTTTCATTTGCCTTTGGCTTACCACACTTGTGTGTCTGTGAAATCCCCTCACCCCTCCTCTCCACCTCTCACACACTCTTGTGACACCACACACATAATCATGACCGTGTGTCAGACATTGGCAGCCAGTTTCAGTGTCTGAACTCATGACTCATGTTTGCTCTTCTTTGAACAGATTTACTCCCATCTGAATTGGGAGTTCTTTTACCGGAGATGTGTGAATGTTTGCATTTTTTCTTGCTTAAGCAGCCTAGGCCTCATAACAAACATGTGACTTCCCACATTCTCCACATGTTCTTTGGTGTCATCAAATAAGTCAAACAGTTCAGGGTGTCAGAGTGCCTGTCTAATCAGTTTCAAAAGCAAGGAGTCAGGGCCTGAGTGCTTGATCAATATGAACGTTTGGCGTCGGCACATGTGGGCGGCTTCTCTTCAAAGCTAAACTCAAAGCAAAGAGGACTTAGGGCTCTTTGATCTACAGCGGGATAAAAGTGAGGTGATGAATGTTTATATAAGGTTCATAATTATGCAGTGATTTACTCATTTTCTTATATGGGTGGTATATGATTATTTGTGTAGTATAAAAGTTTCCTTCTGCTGAACTTTTAAGATAAAGAAATATAAATATAGCTCTTACCATGTTTATGTGCTTGCAGCAAGCACGTAAGCCATATGATGTCCGGGATGTGATCGAGCAGTACTCTCAAGGCCACGTCAACCTCATGGTGCGCATCAAGGAGCTGCAGAGGAGGTAGGGTACTGCTTCCAACTCAATTCATGCTGCTTTGAAATTAATGCTCCAGATTTAAATACTTTGGAATTTTCTTAATAGAACTAATGTCATTTAATTAATGTCATTTTAATTTCTGTCACATCTGTTAGAGTGCACAGTTAAAATGATGAACATTATATTAATGTGTTAATTATTTGCCTTCCATAGACTGGATCAGAGTTTGGGGAAAATGTCCTTATTCCAGACAAGTTCGGGTAAAGTTGGCGAAATATGTTTTTTCTTTGTCACAATAGAAAAACATGAAGAGAAAAAACACATACTGTAGATACTGTATGTAATGTTTTAAGGGCTGATAATATCAGGGAGAGCGAAAACGTTCTGTACAAAACCAGACTGCAGAATGAATGGAAATAAAATCCTTATACAAAATTTACTATTAGACACCAGAATTTTGCTGGTAATTTAAAAAACTGTTAATATTCTCTTTTCATTTTATAGTATGTTAACTTCTGGGGAAAATGATCAAATGAGTGTGGTCTACAAGGCCTATAAATTGTCCTTAGAGTAAATACATTTTGACAAAAATATATAAATTGGTTCTTAGTTTTTTTCTGTAGTAATTAACCCTACATCATAGATATTAGCAACATTTCTCCATAAGCATAGGGATTATGATTATTTAATGTTGTTGGGTTTTAATTATTATAATTTAGGATTGGTTAATTGATAGGAAACTATTAATTATATACTACTATTTTATTTTTATATATTAAAAATAGACTTTTAGTAATTACTTTACTGGTATTCCTGTATTTATTTATTTTTATTCCTTTCAGAGCGGGTTAGAGACAGAGGCACAAACACAATTGGCTCCAGACTTACAAGGATGGAGGACAAGGTAAGGCCCTGCATTTTTTTAAATCTCAGATTAGGATCCTATCTTTAGCACCACTGGCCTTATTATTGAAATTTTGTACTTCTGAGAAAATGGTGGGAAAGTTTTTTTTTTTTTTTCTGAAGTGAATCGTACTTGAAATACTTCTGCAATCTCTATCTAAATGCCTTTAAAGAGCATCACAAATCTACAGTGTGACGCTGATTCACTGAACATTAATGAAAACAATAAAAAGCTTTTCTGAAGGATATGTAAGCAGTTCTCAGGCTTAGTTTCATTGTTCTTAGTGTCACTTTTTAACTGCTAAGTGCTGAAAAGTACTAAACTCAGTGATGCATGCTGATAAGGATGTTTGTACAGGTTTGACACTCCATTAAAAGAAATATGTGCATGAAAGAGAAAAAAAATTGAACCAAAAGGGTTTCAGGTTAAGGTTGCGATTAGATTCAGGTGTAGAAATAGTATTAATTGGCTGCGTTAAAATCATGTCAGTAAAACATTCTCACATAAATTTTAAGAAAGACAAGTGTGTGTGTTTGTGTGTGTGTGCGTGCGAGCGAGCGTGTGTGTATGTGTGTAGCGTCTTAACTGAATTGACTGACAGCCAAGGACTCAGGAACTTTACAAACACTCACTATGCTCCTGTTCATTTGCCACTCTGGCCCTAAATCCCTTTACAAACACTTTTTTTTTTATCCCAGACATGAACTCCAGGGAAAACGCACAATTACTGACGTACTTCTCTCCCTCCTTCTGTCTGCACTCCCACTCTATGTCTCTCTCTTTTCCTCTGTTCAACTACGTAGACATATTTCGGTTTCCTTATGTCAAAATGCTTATAATAATTAACATGAATACCTAAAAGTTACATCAAAAAAAGCATATCTCAGACAACAGACTATATGACTGCTTCCATGGGTTGACATGATGACCTTCCTTACAATCAATTGGTCTTCTTCCCATAGTACAGTGGTAAACAGGAAGCAGACAGTGTGTGACATAAACAGGAACAAATAGCTGGAGCTTTTTAGGCAAACAGGCGCCTGAGGCATTCCTCTAACTTGCTTGCTGTGTTCTACTCTGCCACCCACTGTGATACCAGCCACTCCAGTATGTGGGACAAAGACATATTACATAACATATTTCACTCATATTATATAACTATAGAAAAATATATATCCAAAATGAGGAATATTTGGTATGATCATTAGATTTGCATTTGCACACTTTTAATCCAAATAGTACAACTTTTATTTGGAAGCTGTTATACAGCTCTGTTCATAGATTCAATGGAGCACTAAGACTAATTTTACTACCCTTTATTGACTCGCTATTACCATTACAAAAGTATTAGGTCTTATAGCTCTCTCACTGTATAGGGATAAGCATAAATCTATTTCACTTACACACTGGAACACACTCACTTAATAAAAGGGGGATAGACAGCACAACAAAGATTTCTGATTTTTTTTTTACAGTATTTTTTTGTCAAATCAGTAATCATGACATGTCCGGGCTGAATAAGAAGCACAATTGACAAAAAAATACTGCACCTGCAACACTTTCTGTCATTCATTATTTTTTATGATTTGTACTTGAATGAATAATAAAGTTATGTCTTTTGAAATGTGAAGTTAAAAATGACAAAATATTCATTTATCAAGCAGGCAAGTGATGCATCCTTTTCATTTATTTTACCTCTTCGGGTATTTTACGTGAGTCTTCTCAATCAGTGCTGACGACATATTTTGAATGTGACAGTAATGCAGATTAGCCTTAGACTATAGTAAGGCTATGTTCACATTATCAGCCTGACATAAGTCAAATCAGATTTTTTTTTTTTAACCCTAATGTGACACAGATCTGATTTTTCCGTGTTGTGTGAACACGCACGATCATGTCTGAGTCATTTTCCTATGTGGTCCTAGAACGGATACATATTCGATATGATATACAGTACAAATACAGTCGACTAACTGCTTACCATCCTCCAAAGCAAAATTCCAAGAATGATTTGGCTTAAATAAGCATCCACTGTGATGTGTTTTAACCCAGATGGAGCAGGCAAAGATGTACTGATGTGTGCATGTGTGACTTTTCAGAGAACTTTTCAGATGTATTAAAGTCTGATAAAAGTCACTTGTAATTATGAATGTGAACCGTCATGACATGCAAAGCGGATCTGACCAAAAAAACTGAATTGAACAATGTGGGCTGGTTTAAGTTGTCTCAAATTTCAGTTTAGTTTTAGGTTTTAAAGCTTGTGAATTTAGCAAGTTTGTTTTTAACAATGAATGAACATTATCGCGAAAGTAGCTTAACAGAAATTTGGATGTAAATTTTATTTATGATGACAACTGGCTAACTGAGATAACCCAAAATGTAATTCGTCATCTTCTGGGTGATACAGGATAGAATGATGATAAAGCATTACTCTTCCACTTCCACAACTGTATGCCAAAATGTCAATACAGATGCAAACAGTAAAGTCTGTTTGTCTGATTACAGTAAAGATTTTCCCTTTAAATCTGTGAAGAAGTGCCAGTGTCATTTACCCCAGCCACCCAAATGACTCAAATGACACACTTTTTAATTATTATTATTATTATTATTATTATTATTTGTGAATACAAACAGTATAATACTAAAAGTAATTTTTAAAACATTTTTCAACAAAGTCTGGCACAGCCGACACTTTTTATTATAGCCTCATCATGCACCACAGAGCTGCACAGGAGAGCCTCGTAGCAGGTAACAGTACTACATCCATTTATCCATTTCTGAGTGAAAAAGACACAGCAACCTGCGACCAACCTGAGAGGCTGAAAGCTAGCATATGTTCCATTTGAGACACTTGAAGGCAGCAACCAAATATTTTTTTCGTACTGATGCTATTTTATGTCATGGAGCAGCTGAATACATTTGGAGGAAAGCAGTTTCTTTCAGCTGCTGCATACATGAGCTCACAGATGTCCGTTTCACTCTGCGTGTCACTCTGATTGACAGGAAAGAGTGTAGTGCTGTTCCTACATCACTAATTAGGCCCCCTACATGCATGTTTTATTTACATAGGCCAGCAAAGTGGCATTATATTCTAAATAAAGAATATACTTTAAGATCATATTATGTAATTTCATCAACAACTTATGATTATCAGTTTAAGCATAAATCATTTTATGTCTCTTAATACATAGCCAGTGATTTTTTTATTTTTTTATTTTTATGGCAGATGTGAAAGATGTCAGCTCTCAGCTGTAAACCATCATGAGAGCAGTCTCATTCCACTCCATTTAATCTGGTTTTGTTTCTCCATGGTTAGAAGGGTGTATATTTGTATATCTCCATCTACGTGGGAGAGCTTGGACATGTTTACATGTGGACTCTTATGCCATGTGCTGGATATCTGTGTATGTTTGCGAATGTGTTTGCATGTGTGTGCCTTAACGCTACCTCGGTATAAACTATGTTGTTGGTCAGAGATGCTCAGCTGGTGATTTGCAATAGGGTGGAGATGCATTTGGCTCCACAGATCACTTAACATGGAAGGACACTCAACCCCATAGCAGTATATCTCCATATGCATCTAAACATGTACTGTAAATATATTGCTGCTTCATGTCTGGAAAAATTGATAATGGAGTAAATAAATCACTATAGTTTTTAGACGTGTTTTATTATGAATTTTCTGAATGCTACAAGGAAATGGTTGTACATGATGGGATAAAGGTATTTCATTGTTTAAAATTCCTGGAAGTATTAACACCTTGGGAATGTCAACAAAACTAGCACTCACTAGGAGTCCGGGAATAACTAAAATAACTAAAATAGCAACTACAATACCACAAATTGCTCGTGTTATTAAAAGCTTAATAAATATACAGCAAGTTTTAAGAAGCACAAATTGTAACATTCCTGAAACAATGGTTCTGTAATGTTAAAAAAAGAAAACATCTGCTTAAATAAAAAAGTTTTATCTAAAAAAATTTACTTGCCTACTATTTAAAAAATCCAGACAGAAATATCAATAGTGTGCTAATGTTCCATAAACAACAGTGATGTAAAAAAAAAAAAAAAACTTAAAGGAACCTTTACAAACTTAATGTGAAACAGTAGAGAGAAGATTACATCATTTTCTTTCTATTTTCTGAAATTTAAGAGAACAAAGCAAGGAATGTTCTTCAATCAAAATTAGTGTTTAATTCTATTTTATTCGTATAACAACTAAAACCTTATCACAGGCAGCTTAACAGAAATCCCGATGTAGATTTATATTTAGATCCCTAATAAGAAAAGCCAGAGATAACAATAGCTAGAAACAACTCTTTAAAATGATATAAAGCAGAAACTTCAAGAGTAAACAAACTGCTTTTAGGTGACAGTATAAATCATTATGTGCCTACTGTAGTATACAATATGTCAAACAGTACAGAGCTGTTGAAAAAATATTAGTTAATGAGTCCTAGGTTGAGCATAGGATGGTGTTCATGACTACAGCAGCAGTTCTTATGTACAAATCTAATGTATCCATGGGAGATTTGGGGCATTCATGGGGTAACTGTTTTTGGAAAGTGTGAATGTTAAGAAAGTGTCTATAAAATTATTCGTAACCACAATATTTAGAGAATTATCAGATGTTCCTGTCACTTGAACGGTTCTTGTTAAAGATTTTCTTTGAAGATTCTCAAAAATCTGACAGTTGCCCAGCTGCTTTGTATTACATGTGACTTTCCGTGATACACTCTTTTGTATCTTGTGTCCAGATCACACATATGGACAAGACTCTGAACCGCATGGCGGAATCGCTGAACCTCCTTGTGAAGAGGGAGAGCGATGTGAGCAGTGTGGTAGGAGCAGTCGAAGGTGAACGGACGCACACGCAAACACACGACCTCAGTCTGCCCACATATGAACAGCTATGTCCGTCTGCCCTCGAGGAGAGCTCTTGAGCTGGAGTAGCCTCCAAACGCAACTGCCTTGTACAAGTTGGAGACGAGTAGACAGACAAATGAACACTAAATCTGTACTTAAGCTTCATTAGATTTACTCAGTTGGACCAATCATAACAAGTCACTCTGTAAGACGGTTTTAAAAAAAGATGGAATCTCTCATACACGTATAGTAGGACTTGGATTGCTGATTAGGTGTGGTGTGTTTACTGCATAAGGAAAATATGTAAGATCATTTTTATTTGCTCCAGTTTCTTGATATGCTATTTGATATTAAATCAGGGTTTTTATGGTTTTAAAGCAAGGTATGGGGATGCTTATGGCAAACTATACACATCCGAATGGTTGCATAAATATTTATTTATTCCAGCCATCGGGTTGTTTTGCAATCTGTACATTTGAAATCGAGTTTATTTATTACAACATGTGTACATTAATTCACAAATGCATACATGTACCGATTTCTGGTTGCATAAAAATATTAGTTTTTTTTAGATAATGAACCAGATGTTATCTGGTTTTATTCCATTACCAACACTGCTAAATCATTTTCTTGATTTTTATACCTGCTTCTTTACTAGTTTTCAATATTAAATATTAAGCATCACTAAATTGTTTGTTTGTATTACTTTTCAATGAGTTCCCATCTTGAAACTGTTTCTCTGTCTGTGGACTTCCCGCTCTTTTTTTTTTTTTTTTGGTTCTTACTATCGATCTTTAGTGGTTCGATGGCGATGTGCAGGCATTCATGGCATTCAGAAACAGTTGTAATCCTTTTTCTAAAAAGTCTTTCAGCTACGCTTGAATTCCTTTAGTTCATCCTGACAGATCAATGAGTTACGCAGCACACGACCATATGGGCAGCACCATGACCTGTGACCCCTTTGCGATACCTCTGCTCTTTTGGGTGAAGGGGTTTGTTACTATGGAGATGACTCGATGTGCACCCCCTGACCCCAAGTTGTGAAGGAACATGGTCATTCCTCTGCTACTTGCAATTATTGCTTATCATAAGGACTAGTGTTGGCAGTAAGGTGTGCAACATTTAGCTTTTTTCTGTAACAGTGTGTTTACTATCTATCACAACTGGAATTTACAAAATTTTCAACTTTTTTAAACTATTTGTCCAAACTACTTTGACATATTTGGTTTTTAAATAAACTCTGTTGCATAGAGTTTTTTTTTTTTTTACTAGTAACTAGTCATTCTTTAGAATTTTCTAGAACACACTTTTTGTTTATTGTCTTTGTTAAAACCCATTTCCAGCTTGAGTCAACTTGGTTAAAATAACATTTTTCACTAGATTTTGCTTTGTTCAAAATTGCATTTAGTTCTTCTTTTTTTTACGTAACAAATGACTCAGTTCAACATATTAATTGGTGATCTATATATAAAGTTTCAGTACAGTAACGTTCTGCACATGACTTCCTTATGGTGACTATCTTCTACGTTTTAAGAAAAAATTGCCTTCTGCAAAACACATGTGACATTTTTATATTTTTATTTCTATTAACATTCCCTAATCTTCTGATAATAAATACATATACATGTAAAAAATGCTAAAGACAAGCATGGCTCAAGCCTCTTATCTAACCTTCTTTCAGAAGGACTCAAAAGCATTTAAACATCGTGTAGGCCTGACACAGCTGACTCTCAACAAAGAGGGGTTTAAATTCCTAGAAAAAAAAGCACAGAAGGTGAGTGAGTGACAAGAGCCAAGCATAGCCACAGCAGTGACTGTTCTTTAGACTTTGCTACCCTGCAACACGACAACTGTGTCAACAGTAAAGGCAAGAGGACAACAGAGCAAGCAGGCAGCATGGAGGGCAGGCCTTGCTACTGTGGGGGTCTGGGCCATATGCCGCCACATAAATGATGGGCCTTTGTTATGCGTTTAAAAGGATGCACTGCTGCCACTTTTTCGGAGACTGCTGAGCAAACTTGGGGAGCAAATGCCATTAATTCAAGCTAGTGAACCTATAGAGGTGTATCCAACCTTAAAGACACAGCTTGCCAGTGCCTCAGCTAGTTTTATGGGCCAAATGATTCAGGGAGAAAAAGAAGCGCCTTGACGTGGAAAAGGGTAGAGTATCTGGAAAATGGATGGTTTGATGGTTTGGCAGCAGTTTGATGGTGTGCTAGATATAATAGGGTTAGGAGCGCTCAAAAGTGTTTTTTTCCACAAATGTGGGTCGTAAATAAGAGCTTTATCACATGCAATCACATGCTCCAGTTCAATATGATGTACTGTATTAAGCAACTATGTTATGTTTGGTATTAAATTGAACATTGTTTTATTTTTTCCACTAATGTCACCTTAATGAACTAAGAGCTGGACAAACAAATAAATTCAGGTACAAGACCTGACTTCACTGAGGTGTGTACAGATTGCTAGAGGATGAATGGCTGTGGCTCTTTGGGATTTCTATGAGTCAATCGGGTGGTCCCAAGAGTCTCAGAAAATCATCCATCTGGTTAGAAATCCCACTGGTAATGGTACAGCATATTGACAATCTGGACATAATGATTTTATTGTAAAAGATCAAATAATGAGGTCCCAGTGTAACCCTTAGGGTGTATAGACCCATAAATTGGTTTGATATGTCTGTGATATATGGAGCATATGTAATATTATTACAGATATTTTGACATAACATGCAAAGTCAGTAAACCCTGTCAATTCAATTTTATTTATATAGCGCTTTTATCAATGGTCATTGGTCAATATCAATGGTCAATCTAGTGCAATAACAACAAAACAATGTGAAATTGCACTTCGGAAGGTAAAATGAGGATTTAGGATGAGGAGGCTTTTCCATCTTCAGGCAGAGATGAGCTTTTTTGTGTAAGCTGGATTCATTCAGTAAAACGTAGTTGCCTTGCTTTTGTTTTAAAATCATTAAGGCAGGGAAAAAATCCTTCCAGTTTGGAAATTAATGTCATCACTCAGCTGATACAAAAAGGGCCGCTGATCAAAAGGAAGGCAGATTAGACATGAGACCTGTCGTTCATCTTCGGGGTCTGATGGGAGCCTTGTGGGGTTGGGGGGGGGGGAGGGGCAATCTCTGTTTTCTCGCACACGACTGCAGATAGGGCAGAAAAGCCAAACCAAACAGAGGATTTGGGGGCGCATAGGGCTCCCATTAAGACGCAAAGGCTCATTTGCAGGTGAATGCGATGGCACTCGCTCGGCCTGACGCGCCTTTCGCTCCTTTTGTTCCGCTGCGGCCTTTTTTTCCTGCCAGATGGTCGGAGAAATGAGACACGCCCAGTTCCTCCCACCGACTGCGTTTTACCGCAGAAATAATACAAAATCACGGGAAAAATATAAGCAACGAATTTATACGCTTATACAGTTTATATGTGATGATTCTGCTGGTGAGGTTCGTCTTTATGTAAAGGGGAAAAACCAATTGTACTTTTAGAAAAGATCAAGAAGGCAAGAAAGAAAAAGAAAGTTTTCTGATTTAGAATGCATTTTCGTTTATTGTAAAATTTGTCTTAGATTCCGTGGTGCCTATAATTTCTAAAAAACCAAACAGTTCCAAATAATTAACAAATTCATTAGTCTTTACAGATCACAAAGTAAGGGGACCTGGATTATCCGAATTATTACACAATATATTGTGTTAAATTTACATTCATTTTATGCTAATTTTATTTTATAACATGGCATTAAGAAAGCAACTCAATTTTATGCGCTATTTTATATAAAAATCAGCAAATCTGTCTTGTTTCCAAAAAGCATTGAAACACATAGACGATCTCTAAGCATCACATTGAATGATCTCTTTCTCTCTCTCTCTCTCTCCCGCTCTAATGATTATCTTAAATTATCTTCTTTGCAGACATTTCTCTCTAAACTTTGAAATTTGATTTCGAAATCATGAAAAATGAAAGAAAACATTTCTAAAATTTCTAGGTGTACACTAAATAATCCTTTATAGGTTTGCTTTATAGGTTAATTAAAAAAGGTTTTACTGTTACGATTAACTGCAAACAGGAAATTCAGTGTCACATATGTCTAGATAAATATTTCAGTGGAAATTATTATTTACAAATAATAATTATAATACAAAAAGTGACCAAAAAGAGAGGTTTTTTTTATTAAAAAAGAGAAGTTTTCTTGCTACTTATCTGGGAAGTATATATATATATATATATATAGTATATAGTATGTATATATATATATATATATATATATATATATATGTATGTATATATATATATATATATATATATATATATATATATAAACTATATGTAAAGGCTAACTCTGCAACTTGATGGTTGTTTTAAAGTGTCTAGAAATCATTTTCGTTTTGGTTGGGACTTTAGAACGTTTGATTCTAAGAGGCATGTCTAATTAGTCGTGTTGTTGTTGTGGCTATCTTGCGCTGTTATTTACCCTGCATGTGTGTAGGTATAGAGTGGGAGGCAGGTGGTTGGCGTGTGTGTGTATGTTTATAGCAGGAGCCCGTTTTGTTCCGCGGGTCTCCGTAAGTGTTTCATTAGCTGAGAGGGCGCTGAAAATGAAGCTCTTACACTGGGACAAAGCGAATGGGGGTTGTGTTTCTCAGAGGGCACCTGCCTCCTCCTTCATTATGGAGAGAGAAAATGGCCTTTAAATCCCCCTATAACCGAGCAGCTGTCCAGGGTGGAACAGCTGAGAGGCTAAAACTTCTTATTCCCCCTCTCTCTCTCTCTTTTTTTGTTGTTACTCTCAAATGTTCACATCCAATAAGTACAAAGGGCAGAACATTTCTTTCAACCCTCCTAACACCCCCCCCCCCCCACCCTCAAGGTATTGAGATATTATAATCCTGCTCAAGACAGACACAACAATACCACGGAGTAAACAAAAATATAATTTATTTTTTTCATTCAATTCCTCAACACAAAGCAACTATTTACATATATATTAAAGAAGAGGCTCAGAATCATTATTTGCATCGTGACGTCATCCAACAAACTTAAATAAAAACAAAATATTGCAGTAAATAAACAATAGCTGTAAATAAAAGCATGACACTATCAAAGATCATAAATAAAACATAAGTTAGTAGTATATTCTTCCACATGTAGTAAAAAAAAATCAGATACTAAATTATATAAGAAACAATGTAACCTAAAAAATAAAATTAACAAAAGATCAAGGAATAATAAAAATAATAATATTAAACAATAACAGTAACAATAATAAAATAATTGCACCATTTAGACGTTGTAACACTGCAACCAAGTCTGTTCTGGTATAGAGCCAGTATTGCTACATTAAATCAGAGTAAATTACTTTTTTTTTTTTAAGGAAAAAATAAAAAGGCTTCAGTTCGTCCTCGATGTGTCCTTCATCTGCTCAGCAGATACAACACGGGACTTCTGCTTTTCTTAGTGCAAGTCATCTAGAAAAAGAAACAAAAACACCGGTTATGATTAAATATACTGAAAGCTTTACTAACCAGACTGTAACTAATTAAGTACATTGAATGTGTGCAATTAGGTGTATAGCTTCTCACAGGAATGTAGACTTTTAACGGCGAAACAAATAGTCATAGAAGTAGTTAGCTTCCTTCTATTGTTAAGGCTGTTTTGCAAATACAATGTCTGTTTCGTGTGTATTTACACTACAGCAATAAACGGGAAATGTTCTGACTTGCAGCGCCTACCATCTGATTCTTTTGCGTGGGGTAACTTCTGCAGGGATGGTGGACGGGGATGTGCGATCTGTCTGCTTTGACTCACAGTTCCTTTTTCTTCTGGGGAAGAAATCTGGATAAAAGAAGGACTGATGTTAGAAATAATAATAACAAAAATAACAACAACAACAATAATATTAATTTGTAAGTATTGAACTATTATTTTTAAATGACAACTAAGCCTAGGTTACTTCTAATACCTTAAAACATAAGGCGATTATATCCTTACAGCGTCTATCTGATTTAATCTATATTACCTGTAATGTGCGTAGTGTTGTTTCTTGACGCGTCCAGCAAAGAGGTCTTTCTTTTCCGGCGCACAGAAGTGCCAGGTCCTCTAGCGTTCAGCGTTCCGGAGCGGTTTTCCTGGTTCACCTCAGCAGATGGAGTTGGAGCTTGAGCGGAACTCTGGGCTTCACTTTTAAATCCACACTCCGCGCTGGGCTCGGCGTCTCTCGAGTTAGCATCACGCGCTTTCCCGCTACGCACCGACTCCGTATAGAAAGCTGGCACGCTGCTTACTGTTATTTCCTCCCATTCGTAATGTCCAGGCAACGGCACATTCTGCTCGAAGTTAAAGTTCCAGCGGGTCTGGTCCTGTTCCGAAATTTCCTGCAGTCTGCGCTTCATCTCGCAGTTCAGCTCTTCGTGATCCACGGGTCCGAAGAGATTGCGGCAGACCCTAGTGCGGGCGAGGTGAGGAAAAGTCCTCCGTGCGGCGTGTCGCTCCCACATGCTCTGTATGTCCACATTAGCCATGACGCGCTGCACTTAGGATGACTTTCCTCAGAACGGAACCGGCTTTTGCGTTAGAAAGTTTTTGTCTTGATCAATTTATATTTCTGTTGTTGCTGTTTGAAGGCGCGTGCATACAAAGCAGCAAACAGGGATTGGTTCGCTCCAGGCCCCGCCTTTTTAGCCAAACCCCGCCCCCTTGAAGCGTATTGGCTAGAAGCGGATAGCGAATGAGCGCAATGCATCTTTCTTGTATTTATTTGAGTTGATGTAAATACACAAAAAAGCTAGATAGTTCTGAACGTTAGGGAACCGTGATGCTAAGATGAAAAAGGACGTAAAAGCCACAACTGATTGAGCATAAATGCATAATGTACACAAATAATGTACAAAAATGTATTCTTTAATATTTTATGCGACACATCAGACGAAGATGTTGTGTTTTTCTTTAAATATTATAAACGTCATTCATGAGCCACGTGACCCAGCGTGACCTTTTTAAGAAACTGTAAAAACAAATCACCGCTGATTATACGGAGAGGCCATTTTGTTATTTTCCTGATATCAAACATAGCTATTACACAAAACGTCCTATATTTTAACGTATTACCTTTGTTGCAAATAAAGGCCCCAAAATGCTTTTCCAATGTGCGCAATGTTTCTATGTAGCGTAGTTTTATTAGTTGAGGCCTACATAATCAAGGAGGTACTTGCTGTATAACGGACGTATAACGTATAACGGAAGTGGATAATATACGGAGAGATCCATATAGCTTATTTTTATATATGACGTGAACGTTTTCAAAAATTACCAGTAAGAATATTTTAAAAAATGCATTTCTTCTGCTATACCATGTAGCTCCTTTTTTTTTTTTTTGCTCTTGGTCAGTGTTCGTAGTAAAATAATGTCAAGATTAATTTTTAATATCATATTGATGTTACATTACAATTGAAATTAATAGTATAAAAAACGAAATATTAAATTAGCAACAGAGTCATTTTTTCTATTATTGTTAATGTTCTTATTGTTTGTGATGGTAGTAGTAATCTTAGGAGTTAAACTAGCACGTATAAACTTCGTTTGTATAAAATTTTTTTTATATATATAACGTTATGTGTGTGTGTGTGTGTGTGTGTGTGTGTGAACATGCATGCCTTTCTATAAACTGTAAGCCCCACAATAAAAATAAAAGTAAGAGGACATATGTTATTAGCCTAACTATTTATATTTTGGGCACATTATTAGCCGGGCAAGTTTTGTAGAAAAAAGCAGCCTAAAAAATGTTACTTTAGTAAAACAGTGAAATCAATTCCGCAAAATGTACTCTCATAATTACAGCTAAAGAGTATTTCGTTTTTTTTATAACACGATTTAGCGAATGCCTACTAAAAGTTACAATAAATTTTAATAAAAGGTCAAAGTGAATATAAGAAACACACTTGTCTGATTTAGGGGACAGAATTTTTACTCGAATTTTAGAGCACTGAATTAAAGTTTGAAATTTAAAAACGGTATAAAACTCAGTTTACAGTTTGCAGCCGAATCCTGAATTTACAGATAGCAAATTATTTTGTTAAATGCAAATAATTTACATTTCTTATTTTTCAAGGTCGTGATTATATTTTAGTAAATTTATTATATATTTAAGTAAATATGTCGTATGTCATAACCGTGGTTTAGTCAGTCGTCTAAATGAAAAATTATGTTGTTTTTCTGCATCTTTTTTCGTTCTCTTTTTGTTGCTCTTTTTTCACGCTGCTATAATATATAAACAATTCTCACTGGAACCTGTAAAACTGTTGCGTTACATTATTACATTATTAATCATTATCAATCATTATCAATCAAACAAAAAAATGGGGGGGGGCCTAAAATTCCCCTCTACAGATAATGCAGTCAATCTTGGATTCGTATACTGTAATTGTGAGCGTATTCATATTACAAACAATGTCCTTAAGACCATCAAAGTCGGCCAGTTTACAAGTAAGAGACATTAACACATCTGATAATCCCTGATTAAACCATCACACTCAGACACGAGATCTACATCAAACCTATCCTGAAACTAGAGGTAGGCTGTAGGCTAGATTGTATTAGCTAGAGCTATCTATCTATCTATCTATCTGTCTTTTTTTGTGGAGTATTGGGGGTGGGGTTTAAGTGGGGGTTGTATTTACCAATAATTAACATCTGCGGTTCTTGAACAGTTTCACAAAGTTTTTTGTGTCGCACTGCTCTCTTGTGGCCACTTAGACAAACTGCATTGTTTATTTCCATCCTTATAGGAACCCCTGTAGTCCAACTGGGGACAGTGGAGGCCAACAGTGATTATCATTGTATTTATTCCCGTTTTACAAGCATAGTGGGACCTCTGTTCAACATCCACATGGGCATTTACACACAATACACAATTTGGGAATGCCAATCAGTCTAATCTGCATGTCTTTTTTATGTGTAAGGAAACCGGAGTATCCGGAGGAAACGCACCAAGGATGGGGAGAACATGCAAACTCCATGCACACAGACCCCGAGGCGGGACTCAAACACAGACCCAGGATGTGCAAGGCGACAGTTCTAACCACTAAGCCACCGTGTGGCCTATGTCATTTATGTATATATTTTCAATTGTAATTATTAATTGTTTGCTTAAACATTAGGGCATTTTAAGCTTGATCCCAGGTTATAAGCTACAAGGAGTTGCAGACTTTATGAACATGTTCTTGTGGGTTCCTTCTGGATTCTCCAGTTCCCTTTTACCTTAAATAAACATGCCAGTAGGTAGACATGCAAATCTTGCAAAGGTGTGTGTGTATGTGTGTGTTAACCCTACAATGATCATTTCATTACTTTAAAGACATTTTATAAATTTTGTGTTTTTGCTGTTCAAAGCCCTGTCAGAATGGTACTTATATCAAACAATCCTTCAAGCGTGAGTCAGTCTTGAAGTCAATATTTAGTTTTTACGTTGGAATTATGTTATGACAGGAAATAAAAAGCATCCTAATTCATACAGTAAAGATTATCTCAAAGAAACACACAATAATAGCACACAATAAAGCTGGCAGCGGGCACCTGGAAGCTTGAGCAGCCCGTTGTTTACTGAGAACAGGTGAGCTACAGTAAATCAGTCCATTACGTGCACCCAGGCTGAAAGAACAGGTGAGCTACAGTAAACAAATACATTAAGTGCACACACAGAGAGCAGCAACATGCAGTGCATGTGGTCAGGCATCCAGACAATAACCAACTACAGGAACATACCACCTGACTGTGACAGAGGTCAAGGTGTGGTATAATATGGTGGCAGGGAAAATCACATTTCTTCATAGATGGTGTGAGGAAATCTTTATGCAGAATTAAGTAATGGAAGGTGGCTTGACCAGAAAACATACCTGGCAAGGTGCGCCAAAAGATATCTGGACAAGACAGATGTTCTCTTGACATTTTCAACATTTCCCTGAGCAGCACTATCTTTGCAACTTACTTCAAGATCAACACCATTTTCTTGGTAGAATATAGTTCAGAGGATGTAGATATTGTACTCTGCTGGGGGGATTCTTGACTATGGAGCTGGTGTTGAGGGATCAGGTGAGTTGATTTTTGAGGCAAATTATGTTTAAAGATTTAATATAATAATTTCAATTCCTCAATACCTGATTGGAAAGCTGAGCTTGCAACTGGATCCTACTGGACTGAGTTTCAGTCTCTTATGTTCACTCTGCTGACTCATGACTGTGCAGCAATGCATCACAACTCATGTCATCAAGGTCTCTGGTGACACAACTGTAGAGGGTCTCATTAGCAAGAACAATGAGTCAGCAAACAAAAGCTAACATACTGGTGCAGAGCCAACAAAATAAATGATTGTTGACTTTTGTAAAGCACAGAACTACTGTACCACTCTCCGCTGGACATCGACAGCTCCTCTGAGGAGATCATCCAGATCACCAAATACCTTTATGTTTATCAGGCAAAAAACCTCATCTGGTCCCCCAACACCAGCTTCGTAGTCAAGGATCCCCCAGCAGAGTATTTACATCCTGAGAACTATATTCTACAGAGGGACTATCGAGAGCATCCTGAGCAGCTCCATCACTGTCTGGTTTGGAAATGGCAGCATCTCGGATTGCAAGACCCTGCAGCGGTTAGTGAGGACAGCTGAGAGAGACATTTGAGTATCTCTTCCCTTTATTAGTCATTTTCAATAAATGCTGCATCTGGATAGCCACCAGCATTGTCGCTCTCCCCAAGGCAGATAAGATATTGGACTACTGATCGGAAAAGTCCCAGAACAATGCAAGGAGAAGGGTGTCTGCCAAATGCCGTAGATGTAGATCACAGCACCCAAACAAAGCTTGCCCCTTGGCAAGAGGTACTGAATTGTTCAGGCCCACACCTGTTAGACTGTGTAACAGTTTCTTCCCCCAAGCCATCAGACTCCTCAATGAAATCCTTTACTCTTCTTCCCTTTTCAGTAATTACTGTAGACCTGTGCTGTTCGCTCACGCTTTAACACACCTTACATAGTCGCATGCACATGGACATGGCTAAAGTTGCCTGAGCATTAGATTATTTGCCATCTTTGGCCGAGCTGAATCTCTGGAGGAAAAAATAGATACACAAGTAATTTTTTTTTTTTTTCTGTTTTATCAACTCAAATGCAATATCATACAAACATTTATCACCTTTAAAGTAAAAAGATTATTGAAGATTATATGACACTGCACAATCCACACTATGGAAAAATTGTTCTGATAATATTATTGATATAATCAATTAATTAATGAACTTCTTTTTATTATTATTAGGGCCCAAGCACTATACGGTGCGTAGGACCCTATTGTTTTCCTAAGGATTTTTTTTCCCACCCTTTTGAGCTTTTTGGGTGTCTTAACAATGCTCGAAAATTGAGCCGAAAACTTTCGCTTGTCCTGGGCTCAATTCAACAGAAGTCGTCACCAAACCGGGCCGATGTGATCTAAAGACATTGAGGATGCGGAATTGCGGAGGGATTTTTGATATCTCAAAGTTAAATCAAAAATATATATTATATAAATTTTTTTTTATTATATATCAAATTATCACAGCTCAGCCATGAAAAATGATGAATAACTTTCTGTGTGGCATTCTATTGAGCGACATTATATTCAGTGACATGTCAGTGACATCATGTTTAGTTACATCATATTGAGTAACGTCATAGTGTGATGCTTATTTTCCAGCATCTGTGGGTTATTCTACAGTACACACGTACACACACACACACACACACACACACACACATTACAAATGTTAACACTCTCACACTCACACAGACGAACACATACACAAACACACTCATATATCATATATCAAAAATTTTAACACTTACACACTCACATCTCTTTCTCACACACACATCACACACATACTAACACACACACACACACACACACACACACACACACACACACACAAACATGCACAAGCTCATTTACTCGTCACACACAGACTGAAACATCCACACAAACACACACACCTCTCTCTTTCTCACACACTCTCACACACTCTCACACACACACACACACACACACACACACACACACACACACACACACACACACACACACACACACACACACACACACACACACACTCAACAAATATTTAGGGCCCAAACTGATATTAACCCTGTATAGTGTGTAATGTGTGCAAGTTGTGCGGTTCAACCAGACAGCAAAGTCTTAACACACTCAAATAAAACAAAGGTTGTGCAATGTCACCGGGGCGGCTTGGGCCCTCGTTGCTTGCAACTTTATTTAATATTATTATTATTATTATTATTATTATTATTATTGTTATTATTTATGTTTACCAAAGAAAAAGTTAATTTTGCCAGTCCATTCAAAAGAAAAACAGTGGGTAACTATTACACTATTTTGTTCTTTGGATGGTACACTTATTGTTTGTACATTTAATATGTATCTTTAAACTGGGTATTTTGTATCCCTAATTCAATCTTAATTATGTTTTAATGCATTAAATACACCGTATGTGCATTATTCCATATAAAAACCACATACTTAAGCTATAAAAGTGTGTTTGTGGGAGCCACTCCAGTTTCTAGTGTTAATATGTTAGTGCGGAGTCCTATTGTTCTCAACAATCATGTGAGCATATTAGTTTAGCATGTGCATATTTTACTCTATGTATATATTCTAGAAAGCTTATGACCAATTGTACTTAACTAGATATATACGTCCCTTTTACAGGACTGTATATTTCAACAATAATGTTGTAAAAATCCAAATAACTTTACAGATCTTCATTGTAAAGGGTTTAAACAATGTTTTCCATGCATGTTCAATTAACCATAATCAATTAATTAACATGCACCTGTGGAATGGTCGTTAAGACCTTAACAGCTTACAGAAAGTAGGCATTTAAGGTGACAGTTCTAAAAACGCAGGACACTAAAGAGACTTGTCTACCGACTGTGAAAAACACCCAAAGAAAGATGCCCAGGGTCGCTGCTCATCTGCGTGAACGTGCATTAGGCATGCTGCAGGGAGGCATGAGGACTGCTGATGTGGCTAGGGCGATAAATTGCCATGTCCGCACTGTGAGACGCCTAAGACAGCGCTACAGGGAGACAGGAAGGACAGCTGATCATCCTCGCAGTGGAAGACCACGTGTAACAACACCTGCACAGGATCGGTACATCCGAATACCACACCTGCGTGACAGGTACAGGATGGCCACAACAACTGCCCGAGTCACACCAGGAACACACAATCCCTCCATCAGTGCTCAGACTGTCCGCAATAGGCAGTCCATGAGGAGGAGATGCACTGCAGTACTTCAAGCAGCTGGTGGCCACACCAGATACTGACTGGTACTTTTGATTTTGAGCCTCCCTTCATTCAGGGACACATTGTGAAACATTTTTAGTTTCTGTCTTTTGGTGTTGACTCTTTTAGTGTTCATACAAATATTTACACATTAGGTTTACTGAAAGTAAAAACAGTTGAAAGTCAGAGGATGTTTCTTTTTTTGCTGAGTGTACATGATGATATTACTGTCTAATGCTTGGAGTAAAAAGTGTCACTAATAATTTAATATATTTTAAATACAATCTAAAAAGTATATTCTATGATTTAATATACTTTATAATTAAGACCAGTTTTCATGACTGATTTTTAAAAAAGATTTTAACTCTGATTTTACTTAAATAATGCTAGGGATGTGGGTGTGTCCAGCGCTGCCTACAGGTAAGGGTGTGTGGCTCTTCAGTAGCAGCTGTGGGGCTGGTCAGCTGTGGAGAAAGCACACCTGAGCTTCATTTCCTGGTTTGACTGCAAAAGTGTCTGTAACTCAGTGTGCAGGTGAGAGCTAGAACACTGCAGGTACAGAACCAAAAAACAAAGCAAGATGTCGGAGTTTCAGGACACTCCAATGGTAAGCCTGTTCTTTCTTTTTGTAAAGTATATTTTCTTCAATTTCTGTAAAACTCTGTGTAAGACTATTACAGAATAGGTTTCATGTAAGAAAGTGATCTGTAAAGCTGTCCTTTGACATAGTGGAGTAATTTCAGTTAATAGCTTGCACAACTGAAGAAGAGTTTTTCGAAATTGATTAAAACAGTCATCAGTGATGATTTGGATTTCACGTTTTACATGTAATATTGTTTAGTATATATAGTGTACAAAGACTGTTAATAATAACCTTAATTTAAACAATATCACAAAGAAAAAAGCATCAAACCAGATTTCATTATGATATAAAGCCAGATTTGAGTTATGATCTGTGATTTCTAATGCAAATAACTTTTGCATGGTTTATGGTGTATGAAGTTTCTCTCACACACATCCTGCCATAGTCCGTAGTCAAATTATGACCTCCACTTGTTGCCATGGAAACATACATATATTTGTACACCTGTGGTGCTTTACATAAAACAGGGTTTTCCTGAAAGCCACCTTTTACATTGGGACTTGCAAAGGGACTATGTGTCTATAATATGCATCAATTTTCTTTGTCACGATCAACTTAGTTATTCATTTATATTTACTGTAAAAATTGCAGAAGAGACAGACTTTAAGAAGGTTTCGCCTTTTGAAAACAAAAAGCTCTTTAACAGATTCTCTTTCATTCTGCAGTGGAATAAAACAATGTAACAAAGACGTTTCATTTTTTATTTAATTGTATTTTTATATTTAAAGCATTATTTGAATGCAGTGATTTTTCTTGTGTGTCAGGTTCATAAATCCATTGTAAACATTTGTGGGAAGACAACAAAACTCCAGCATTCCATTTTAAATTTCTTGTTTTCATCTTTCCAAGTCTCCTCTACTGACTTGCCTTTCTTCAGGAGGGAAAATCCATTAAAGTTCATGAAGTCACCTGTGGCTCCACCAACAGAAACGCAGCGAATTTGCCTGTGCAAAGAATGAAAATGGAAATAGTGCCTGCTTTGCATAAAGTGGCTTCTGAACAATGGTTATGTACTCACTGTCCACTTTATTAGGAACCCCTGTATGTCTGCTTCTTCATGGCATTATCCAATCAGTCAATCATATGTCAAGATAGCACGGCATAAAGTAATGTAGAAACAGATCAAGAGCTTCAGTTCATGTTCCCATCTGGGGGGGGAACCCCACAAAAATCTCGAGTGAGTGGCAGTTCTGTGGGTGTAATGATGAAAAAGGTCGGAGCAGAACCAGTCCTATTCTTCTCTCCTTAACAGCATTGAGATCCCATTTTCACTCATTCCTCAATCAGATGTTTGGTGTTAAAACTAACAGAGGTTTATGGCCTATTTGTGCCTGATTTTATGTATTGTGCTGCTGCCATGTGATTGCCAGTCTGAAAGTAAATAAATGTGCACGTGTGTATGTTTTCATAATAAAGTGGGCAGTGAGTGTAGTATGTACAGTATAGTATGTATGTATACATTGAATGTCTATACTGTGTGTGTACATAGGTATTGATACCCTCTGGGAAGAAGTGTACAAATTGTGGTGAACCAGTACTTGAACCAGATGAAGAAGGGTGAGAATGGGATCAAGCCCAAACGTCCCAAAACAGCCCTATAAGCTCTATCTTATCTGTTCCCTATATGTTTTTTTATTTCTTAGTGTTATTTTATTTTAAATGTTTTGTGTGTCATATACACAGAAATGTGTTAGGTTGTCAGTGTTACCCTGAAGATGAAGAAACCAATGAAAAATCGAGTCAAAAAGCTAAAGAGAAGCGGAATAAATCTCACTGGGCGGCTGGTTGTTTGGGGGACATTGACTTTACTGGGTCCAACAAGTCCAGAGGCAAGGTATGCTAGAACTGCTTATATTAACACTAGGCTAGGAATGTGTTGGTATTCTTTTGGCTTAACATGAAAATCAAACAATACTTATACAATAAATATTTCTGGTATTATTAGCATGGATGGTGCAGTGGTGTAGTGGTAAGCACTGTCGCCCTGCACGTTCAGGGTCCAGACCAGGTTCGTTTCCCATCTCTTTGTGCATGGAGTTTGCATGTTCTCCCCGTGCTTGGTGGGCTTACATGGAAGAAAAGTAGATCCTAATTAAATGAATAGACCACCTAATCGGTGCCCGAGTTCTATCCATTTAAACTTGTTTACCTTAGGATCTACTTTTTTTAACCAAACTGCTAAAACAACTCATTTACTCACTCATCGTCTATACCGCTTTATTCTGTATTCAGGGTCGCAAGAGGGCTGGAGCCTATCACAGGAGACTTAGGGCATGAGGCGGGGTACACCCCGCATAGGGTGCCAATCCATCTCAGGGCAGGCAGACACACACACACACACACACACACACACACACACACACACACACACACACACACATTCATTCACACACTACGGGCAATTTGGGGATGGAAAATAGCCTAATCTGCATGTCTATGGACTATGGGAGGAAACCGGAGTACCCGGAGGAAACCAACCAAGCACGGGGAGAACATGCAAACTCCATGCACACGGAGACGGGAATCGAACCCGGGCAAGGCGATAGTGCTAACCACTACACCACTGTACCGCCCCTGCTTAAATCAAAGAGGCTTATTGCAGATCAAGTTATAAAAGAATCTTGCTTATCTACATTGCTAATGGACTCTATTTGTCAGTCCAGTTCGTCAGGGTTAACAGTACCACAGAGCCTGAGCTAATCTACCAGTTGCTGACAGAACAGTGGGGTCTTGCTCCTCCACATCTGGTGGTGGGGCTTGTGGGTGGAGATGAACAGGCCCAGATGAAACCCTGGCTCAGAGACACAGTGAGGAAAGGATTAGTGAAAGCTGCACAGAGCACAGGTCAGAAAACATATTTGGCATAAGGAAATAGTAATTAGTCAGGTCAAAATATGGTTGGCCTTCATAGACGTTACTGATTATAACCCTCACCAGGAGCATGGATCCTCACCACCGGTCTGCAGTTTGGCATCACAAAGCATCTGGGCCAGGCAGTGAGGGATCACTCTCTGGCCAGCACTTCTTCAAAGGTCCGTGTGGTAGCCATCGGAATTACTCCCTGGACCAAGATCAACAAACGAGAACAGCTGCTCTCTACTAAGGTTGTGACAAGAAATAATTTTAATTTTCAATTTTACATGTCATTATGAACATTTAGAACTTTTTAGAATTGTGTACAAGAATTTATTAAGAATTGAAATGTACATGAATTTATAGTTATGTGGAACATCTAAGAGGCATACTAAAATCTTATAATCACGTTACAGCTATAAACAGTCATTCTTTGAGCACCCACCATAAAAGTCTGAGTTGTGATATAACATGATAACATATAAGCACACTATAATTTAAATATAAACAACTGACTAAATTTCTAAGTGTAAATCTATGTATAATTGATTTTTTTTTTCTCCCATCAAGCTTAACATTTTCTTTATATTTAAAGCCTGATCGGCCAGTGTCCTACTCCTCAGAGGATCTTCCCCATGGAGATGTGTACTCTCTGGACTCCAACCACTCACATTTCATTTTAGTTGAAGAAGACCCGAAGAAGCCTGGTGCTACCAATGACATGCGTGTCAAAATGCTAAAACACATCTCTTTACAGCGTACTGGACATGGAGGTATTTGCAAATTTGTCCCTAGTTCACCTAAGGAGCCTTACTCGTCCCTAGCTTTTCTCCCCTAGCTTTTAATAATGCCAGTTCTTATTTGATTTAATTATTTTCCTTTTAGGGCCTGGCAGCTTTGAAATTCCAGTCTTATGTCTGCTTCTTCACGGAGAGCCAAGGATATTGCAGGTCTCTGATAATATGATTATTTTAATGAAACCCAGTGCTATGAAATGGATGTTTTACTTTTTTGTTACATGATTATTAGTGCATAGTTCATATTAAACTACTATCATTTGCTTCTTTTGCATCCATTCCACATGTAGAGGATGTACAAGACAATCCAAAATTCAACTCCATGGCTAATTCTGGCTGGCTCAGGGGGTGTAGCAGACATTTTGGTTACACTGATTAACCAAGCCTGTTGGGATACTGAGATTGTCCAAGATCTTCTAATGGAGACATTTCCTAGTTGCAAAAGTGCTTCAATCACTTCCTGGGTCAAATTGGTAAGAGCTAAATGCATGGAAGAAAAAAAAAAGTTTTTCTACTAACCAAAAACTTTTTTTTTTTGTTGTTGTTGTTTTAAAGATTCTGAAAATTTTGGAAAATCTCCATCTCTTGATGGTGCATGACCCAGAGCAGGAGACCACTGATCTAGACACCGTCATCCTCAAAGCATTAGTTAAAGGTTAGTGTTGATGTAATTACCATCTACGTCAAAACGATTAGCCTTCTAAAGGACACTTGTTTTATCTTCTGCTTCATATTTTTAAATTGTTAAACAAATGTTTAATGATTTAGTCCAGTTCATGTTGATTTTTACTTTTTGTTTACTTTTCCATTAGCCAATAAAAGTCAAAGTCAGGAGGCACAGGACTTCCTGGATGAGCTGAAACTGGCTGTGGCCTGGAACAGAGTAGACATTGCAAAAAGCGAGATTTTCAATGGAGATGTAGAATGGACTGTGAGGCATTCATAATTTTATGTCAATGTCACTCTAAATCACTATAAATACCCTGATACCTTGGATTGCGAGCATCATTAGTTCCGGAAGCAGGCTTGCATATTTAAGCACTCGTATATATCAAAGCAAATTTCCAAATGAGAAATAATGGAAACTGATGATTTGCACTGCAGCTCAAAAATATTAATATAAAAATAATTAATACAAAATATAAAGTAAAAATAAAACAAATTACCTTGCACAAAGAACACTGGCTGTAGTGATTGAGACCAGAGAGAGCAGAGAACGAGGAAGAGAGGGGGATTTACTGTGTAGGACGACTTTCACACACACACACACACACACACACACACACACATTAGTTTAATGGTAGAGACTCTCACCCACACAAGCGTGCGTACACACACACAGAGAGACACACATACACCAGCCTTCAGACAACTCAGAGAGGCGGGAGGAAGTGGGCTGCTGTGTAGGTGACTTTCACAAACACACACCAGTTTACTGATCTATCACTTACTGTCTATAAGCGCACGTGTGCGATGTTTACTATACGAGGGGCACACGTATATGAGGGGCGCACTTATATTTTAAGACCTTGCTCATTTACCGAGTTAAAAATTTCTTTTTTATTTTTTTGCTCAAAACACTCGCAATCCAAGGTTCCACTATAAGTGTAGTGAACATATAGATACTATATATACATACTATATACTAATATAGATATATATATATATTTTTTTTTTGTTCGGAATCACTGGATCAGTTTGCTTATTCATGGAAACAGAATTGTAATTTTTACTTTTTATAGTCATTATATTTTTTCCCATAGGCAGAAGATCTTGAGGAGGTCATGATGGATGCTTTAGTCACTGACAAGCCAGATTTTGTTCGGCTGTTTGTGGACAATGGAGTAAACCTGGCTGAGTTTATGACGTACAGTCGTCTCCAGGAGCTCTACTGCTCTGTGCGTGAGAAAAGCCTCCTGTATGAACTACTCCTAAAGAAACATGAGAAACAGGCAAAGCTCTCAGGGCGATCAGCTGGACCTGCTCACGTTGATGTAGGGGATAGACGACCTCGCTTCACTCTCCTTGAAGTCTCCAAGGTCCTGAAAGATTTTCTGCATGACTCCTGCAGGGGCTTTTACCAGAAACCTCTAGTGGTAAGAGCACTTTTGTGTCTGTAGTTGCATAAATACAAACATTTAAGAATATATAGAAATGTTTTGAAACACAAATGGTTTGCCCTTGAATGGGCATAGCAGATTTCCTTTTCACATAATGCCCTCATATGATAATTCACAATAATCCATAGTTATTATTTATTATTTTATTATATTTAATTTATCTCAGTAAATTCATTTAGAGATGTTTTGAAGGGTTAATTTGATGGGTAATGGTTCCATCTTTCTAAAGGAAAAATTACTTTTACCCTTTATTAGACCTACTGTACTAGAAATAATGAGAACTGCAAAATAATTCTCATTATTTTAATTATGGGTTATTCTGTGTTGGAAAGAAGAATGATAAATGTATACATTTCTAAAAAATTCTGTTATACAAGAATACTTAATAGTTGTTAGCTGATTAAAAGTTCTATTGGTAGGAGAAACCAAAGTGCCTTTTAGGGCGCTATAGCTCTTTAAGTTTAAGTTTCCCATTACTGTCTTCTAATCTTTTGATTTTTGTTTGCATCTCCACTAGGAAAGAGGGGGCAGACTTTTTCACAACCAAAAAGACCTAATCGACTTGGAGCAGCATTGTGAGCATCCCTTGAGGGATCTCTTTCTTTGGGCTGTCCTGCAGAACAGACAAACAATGGCCAACTACTTCTGGGCCTTGGTGAGGTCACACAGCAATGTGGAGTGTCTGGCTGATTTTCATGAACCAAAACTATTTACATCTCTATCGCGTCATCCTTAGAAACCTGATTTTATCTGGTTTAAGTGGTTTATCTTAGGCAAATTGGTTTTGGAGATGGATGCTAACAGCTTTATGACTGCAATTACAGCAATTTACCGTAATGCAGGCTTTCCACCGAGCAAAACAATTGTCTGTGTGAACTTTTCTGTACTTTTCTACTGTATTTATAATACTTTTTCATGATGCAATTTACTATTGTGATGAGATCATGTCACAGAATGTTTTACAGGTGGACATGACACTTGTAATGATTTAATAGCAAATGTCTTAGTGTTTACATAATATATTCATTAATGAAAAACACTATGGAATATTTTGAAAGAATTATGATGTGCCCATATTATCTTTTCCATACCTTGTTTATGCATTTATGTTTGCAATTTGTGTTTGTGTGATTTTGTTTATGTCACAGGGTCCAGAAGCGGTGGCTGCAGCCCTTGCTGGATGTAAAATCCTGAAGGAGATGGCTCATTTGGAGTCAGAGGCTGAAAATGCTCGGAGCATGAAGGAAGCCAAATATGAGCAGTTTAGTTTAGGTGAGATTTGCACTGCAAATATTAGAACAATATCATGCTGAAAATAAGAAACTAATGGATTACTGAGACACACAGAACCTTTTTTTTTTTTTTTTGACAAACAGTATTAAGGCATGATAGGAATGTTTTTTAAATTATTATTATGATTTTAATTTTCCTTCTGGCTGCAGATTTATTCAGTGAGTGCTACTCTAACAGTGAGGATCGAGCATATGCTCTGCTGGTGAGAAAGACCAGCTGCTGGAATCAAACCACTGTGCTGAACCTGGCCACAGAGGCCGACGCAAAGTCCTTTTTTGCCCATGATGGAGTTCAGGTAATGGCTCCTATTGCACCTGTTTCTGATGCACAATTTTAACAGACGACTGATCAATAGCACTTCGTACAGTAAAAGTAAAACGGTTAATGAATTTACTTAAATCAGATCTGAACAACCTAAGCAGGATTTCCAGTTTGTTTGTTTTTTTCTACATACATGATTTGATCATGCATTTTTATATCCCTGGACTAAACTAAAACTCTATGCAGTCACCCTAGTACAGTATCTAGCTCAAATTTATGAGAAACTAAATATCTTATTTAAGTGATACAAATGCAAAGTCTACACATACAGTATGCATGATGACAAAATTTTATTAAAATGAAAATTAAGAAAATCTTATATATATATCTATGATATACTGTTGATCAGACCAATTTAGTAAATGGACCGATGGAGTAATTTCAAAAGATTTCAACCAGTTACATTACTCAAACATTGGAAGATACACAATAATATAAAGTCATCAATAATTTATCATTTGCAAATACATAGTGTAACAAAATATAAAACATAAAAGGCTTTGGATTGGATTTATTGGACTTTTGTATAATTCCAGTATTTAGGGTACAATACTTATTGTACCCAATACTCATTGTGTAAATAAACAAGAATTTCTCCTTTGGGATTACTGAAGATGCTAAATTATTGCGAATTGTAATCCTCAATAGGCACTGCTGACTAAAATCTGGTGGGGAGCCATGACAACAGATACCGCCATCTCTAAACTGGTTGTGTCTTTTTTCTTTCCACCTCTAATATGGACCAATCTGATTAAATTCAGGTAGGAGCACATATAAAACAATGCTATTTCATATCACCATCAGTGATGGCTTTTTGATTAGATCAGCATTTATCATAATTTCAAATTTTTCATTTTTGTGTAGCTGCTTTGGGGCAAGGACCATTGTTAAAAGCGCTATATAAATAAAATTGAATTGAATTGAATCATTCATCAGCCTTGTGTGTGTATGTTTTTCAGTGATCAGGAACTGGAGAATCGAGTTGGAGGAGAGCAGTTTGCAGAGCTAGACAGTTTTGACACAGAGAAAGCCCTGCTACTGACTGATGAGAACCCAGCGTTAGTCTGTTTTATTATGAAACTTCAGAAGGCCATGGAATTTTTAAAAAGATTCTGAAGAAAAAAAGTATAATATCTTTAATAAATACCTCTTTCTTTTTTGTGTCATCCGTGTGTGTGTGTTCAGCGATGTCGAGGCAGCTGGTGATTCTGCAGTTCAGAGCTGCGGTGCGACGTGGAGTCAGTTCATCCTAAGACGTTGGAAGCGCTTCTGGAGTGCCCCCGTCACAGTGTTCCTAGGCAACGTCATCATGTACTTCGCTTTTTTAGTGCTCTTCACCTACGTATTGCTACTGGACTTCCGGCCTCCACCTCCAAATGGCCCTTCTCCGGCTGAGATCATTCTCTACTTCTGGGTCTTTACACTAGTACTGGAGGAGCTCAGACAGGTATAAATAAGAAATGGGAGTCAGTCACAATTTTCAGTTTGTCCTTTATATACTGTATACATATATAAGTAAAATTGTATACACAAGAAATAAGAGTGCAACTTTTTAAATTGGGGTTGTGGCTGCAATTACAGACACAAGAGGAAAATATATATATTTTTTTTTCCTAAACGCAAATAACCTTGCAGCTTTGATAATTAAACATTACAGAAGAAGAGAAACATGATGATGATAATTAAGGAGCCCTTATTTGTTACATTACTGCACAGTGTAATGTGGCAAATGTAATGTGGCACACTTCTTTTCTTTGCATGTCCTAGCTTGTTAAGCTGGGGTCAAAGGACCCGATACAGCAATATGGCTATGATACCTTGATATAGCACCACTAGAGCTGAGAGGGTTAAGGGCCTTGCTCAAGGGTCCAACAATAGCAACTTGATGGTGTGGGGCGTAAACTGATGACCTTCTGATCAATAACGCAGAGGCTTAACCCACTGAGCTTCTATTATAACCTTTAATCAACTGATCTGGTCAAAAGTATTGTATGACTGTTTTGCTGAAGTCTGCAAAGGGTTTGAGGAAAGCAAGGTGGGGATCTTGATGTCTCACTACTTGTCCCTTCTCTGTCACAGTAATGCAATGCAATGCAATGAGAAAGTGCATCTATTATGCAAAAAGCATTACACCGGTTTGGGAAGACTGTAAAATGTAATAAGTTGATTTAACTTTTTTTTTTTTTTAAGTGAGGAAACTGATTGCTGATTGAAAAATCTTATCCTTAAAATAAAAGTAAAGTTGTGTATTAATTTTATGTTGGTTTAACTTAAAACAGTTTGTACACAAAACTTGTTAATAAAGTATACAAAAGTAATGTTAAACTAATAAGTTGTGTTTAACACAATAAGTAAGGATGAAAAGTAACAACTGAACTGTCACAAAACAATTCAATTCAATTCAATTCAATTTTATTTATATAGCGCTTTTAACAATGGTCATTGTCCCAAAGCAGCTTCACAAAAAAAAAAATTAAAGATTTTTTTTTTTTTTTGAAAAGAAAAGAAAAGAAAAGAAAATATTTGGAAGTGTGTATGTGTGAGAAAAATGTGTCTAGATAATAATGAAATGAATGAATGATGAATGAAATGTCTCTGATGAGCAAGTCAAGGGTGACGGCGACAGTGGCAAGGAAAAACTCCCTGAGATGGGAATAGGAAGAAACCTTGAGAGGAACCAGACTCAACAGGGAACCCATCCTCATCTGGGTGATAACAGATAGAAATAACATCAAGTGTGTTGTGCAGGTGAAAGTTCAATATAACAGAAGTTGTGTAGATTCAGTTCAGCAGTAAGTGCAGAGGGCAGATGGGGTCAAGATCACTGGAAGCACAGGAGCAGGATGTGTAGCTCCAGCCATCATAAAGCAGAATCTAGCTGGAGCAGGTCCTTCTCAAGATGCCTTAGAAACCTCGCAGGGTTGGCCTTTGTCTACTGAAGCTGGCACAATCTCCAGATGCCTCAGGATGGGTAGAAAAATACAGAAAAGATGGAGAGAATTAGCGTAGTTGCCATTCAGGATAGATGTACTGAAGTATGAAGTTATGGGATGAGGTACGCGTATGCCAGATTAAAGAGATGCGTCTTGAGCCTACTTTTGAATTGGGAAACCGTGTCTGCTCCCCGAACAGTGTCTGGAAGGCTATTCCAAAGCTTTGGAGCCAAATATGAAAATGCCCTGCCCCCTTTTGTAGATTTTAAAATTCTGGGAATTACCAGAAGTCCGGAGTTTTGTGATCTTAAGGGACGTGGTGGATTATAGCGTATCAAAAGACTGGTTAGGTATGAGGGAGCTAAACCATTTAAAGCCTTGTATGTAAGTAGTACTATTTCGTAATTAATTCTAAATTGAACAGGTAGCCAGTGCAGGGATGATAATATAGGTGTTATATGATCATATTTTCTGGATCTAGTGAGAACCCTGGCGGCTGCATTTTGGACTAACTGTAGCTTGTTTATTGAGGATGCAGGACAACCACCTAGTAATGCATTACAATAGTCCAGTCTGGAGGTCATGAATGCATGAACTAGCTTTTCTGCATCAGATACGGATAGGATACTCCTAAGTTTGGCAATATTTCTAAGATGGAAAAAGGCTGTTTTTGTGATATTGGAAATATGATTTTCAAAAGACAAGTTACTGTCTAATATCACGCCCAGGTCTTTTACTGTTGAGCTAGTAGTAACAGTACATCCTTCTAAACGCAGGCTGAATTGTGAAAGCTGTTGTGTGCTGGTTTTTGGGCCGATGAGCAATATCTCTGTCTTATCTGAATTTAGTAAAAGAAAGTTATTGGTCATCCAATCTTTTATGTCCTGGACACACTCTGTTAATCTAGACAACTTGGGTATTTCATCTGGTTTTGTTGAGATGTATAATTGGGTATCATCAGCATAACAATGGAAACTAATCCCATGCCTTCTAATGATGTTTCCCAGGGGAAGCATGTAAATTGAGAACAGGAGAGGTCCTAAAACTGACCCTTGTGGGACCCCATATTTCACTGGCATTACATCAGACGGTACTCCATTTAGATCTACAAAATGGTATAGATCAGACAGATATGATCTAAGCATCTAAAACATTTTTTTTATTCTCTTAAGTTAGTTTACTGCACATCCAAGCACAGCTAAATTCTAAACACTGTTTCTTTTAAAATAGAATTAATACTTTTTGGAGTAAAAAACACTAAAAATGTGCAATGCCAGTGCAAATCTATAAAAGAAACTGTCAATGACAGTTTGACAATCTTTGAGTTGAAACTAACTCAACAATTGACTTTTTAAAACAAGCTTAATGCAAAACTTAATCGTGACAATTAAAAATTTGTTTAAAAAAGTTCTAAAAGTAGAAAAACAGTTTCAACTAAGATTCAACAATGTATTACTTCAGTTAAAAGAATTTTTAAAATTTTTGTGCAACCACAAGCTTAAAAGGATAGTTAACTTAAAACTGAAAATTTAGTTTTTTTTTATTTACTCTGCCTCATGTCCCACAAGATTAGACTTCATAAGACAAATATACCTTTAATGAAACTTAAGAGACAATAATCTCTGCAAATAAAGAAAAAATATAAACATACAAAGGTCTTACTGAACATCTTTTTATTTCTGTTTCCAAATGTTTAGAGTTCAAACATTTTAATCTTAATTAATCTAAACGCTAAATCACATAGATTATACCAGTGTCCCTGCCCAACAGATCCAAAATAACATTCATGAAAAATTGGAAGGGAGCAGGTGCAAAGTTTTTTTCTAACTGACTCACCTTTAAGTAGAGAGTACTTTAATCTATTAAGTTTAATAATTTGCTGTGCTAAAAGTTTAAATTCCTTCATCCGTTACATTATCTGTTACATTTTAAAGTAAAAGTATGGAATGCCTTTATGCTTTTGGCCCAAATATTCACTTATTTAAGAGGCACCAATGGATTTGTATGCACATTCCTGTGACTACACCTCACAAAATCTTTCCAATACCACTTCTTGTATCCGACTTTGGTGGAACAGGATATGTGCATACTCAAAATCCATCCATAATCAACCATACTGTAGTTATACCCCCTATCAATACTGACTGTTACTTTTAGCCTGGAGTAATCCTTTATTTCTTGACTAATTGTATGCATATTTAATATAGGTATGTCATTAGTAGGTACAATAAAAACTGAGCAGCTTTATATAGATTTTCCGGCCATACTGATTATTTTCTTACAGTTGTTTAAATACCTGTTTAAATTTCAGAAAAAAGTGTTTTCTTAAAATGCGCATGTTTAAATACATACCAACTGTTAAATATTAGCGTTATAAGACTGCTTCACTGAGTTATGAACATAGAACCTACAGCCCACAGTTTGCATTTTTGAATTTATCAAGAATTTCACATGCCATGTGTATGCAACATTGAAATTAGCTCAAATCGATATGTGACCAGCCCATTCTCTCTAATGCATAACTTGCATTTGCATAATTAAAACATTACTGTTTCATTTACGTCATCATATAATACATTTTCAGTTTCATTTACCAAATGAGTCTACCAAAGGTTAGGAAAGTGACTTACAGATGTGTGTTGTGGACTCTACACACACACATTCTTATGCTAGAACACAGACCATGATCTAGGAACACCATCAAACTAAAAGCTTGACAGAGTCGAGAGCTGATACATCTATGGAAATATTATTTTCTTACTGTGTGTGGGTGTGTGTACAGATTGCTTGTTTTAAGTGTTTAGTGTTTGAAGAGTCAGTGACTCATTCTACTACCTTGGCGCCAATAGAGAGAAGAGTTGTTATGCACATATTTCTTATGTCTTAAAGGCTATAAAATCAAGCAGAACTGTGCTCGAGGCTTAAAGGAAATATATTGGAAACTTTTTTATTTATTTTTTTTAAATCTAATATAGGCAGGAAGCCTGCAGGGTGAAACATAACAATGGAGTAATGTTTTCAATTTCTTTAACTTCTCACATAAGTCTGGATGCTGGCTTAGTTGATTTGTTGCTAATTTGCTTATAGAGAGACCTGCAAGTAGCAACTTGCAGCAGTTTAATCTTGAGATGGTAACTGAACAAGGAACTGAGTAGACAAACACACACGACAGAGTCAGGCTTACAACATGAGCAGAGTATAATAAATGTCTTTCTACACCAATGTTTTGTGTATAGTCAGATAGTGTAATCATATAGACCTCCAGTTATAGGAACTGATAAGAACTGGAAATAGATGGACATCCTGGCATGTATAACAGCTCAATGTTGATGGATTGGGTTAGTTTTAGGAGATGAGCTAGCATCCTTAATGAGTTGTTCACCAGATTTGTCTGCCAGACATGCAAGCAGAAACTTTAGAACATAAGTTTGGAAAGGTGAAGGTTGGGTATCATTACAATATTGGTGTTATGACAAGCCATGCAAGGATATTGCATCTTTAGAATTCAGGCAACATAAAAGAGAACCAAGCACTGAGCCATATTAACGGATTTAACTAGGCACTAGTGATTGGTTATGGTCCAGGAGGTTAAATGATTGTAAACAGAACATTCAAGTATTGCCGGGGACAGGAGAATGGCAATACTTAGTAGAAGTTGCTCTCTAGCCTTGACTTTTCTAATGAGTAAGTGACAAGATGTAAGGAGACCATTAACAATGCAAGTGATAGGTGAGGAGGTGTTTAGAGGTGTAGCCTGGAGCACTGTTGATGGGATTGAATGGGCTGATGAATAAAAGATGCAGGAGGATGTCTACTACAGAAAGAGAGGGAAAGATTAGCATTGTTTTTAATCTCTTCAAAGAAGGTGACAAACTCATCAGCAAATAGAGAGGAAGGTAGAGGAAGAGGTATAGAGTTGAGAACAGAGAAAATGTTATGAAACTTGAGTGGGTCACATGAATTTTAAAACATGACCTCAAAGTTTCCTTTTACAATGGAAACTCTTGGGTCGAACACCTTGAACAACCTCTGCACTGAACTAAACTAACCCCATTCAATTTATAAAATATTGTCACTATTCAGTTAAATGGAATGATCTTGTAAAAGTACATTTCATCTGCTTTGTGTCCCAGAGTTTTTTCTCAGATGAAGATATGAGTATATTAAAGAAGTTTAAGCTCTATGTGGAGGATAACTGGAACAAATGTGACATGGTAGCCATCTCTCTGTTCGTGATTGGGGTGTCATGCAGGTATGGTGGTTTATTAAAGCTTAACTGAAAGAAGCCTTTAAGTAATGTAATCTGTCTTTGACATTTTTTTCATTTGACTCCAATTGTTCATAAATATAAATCTCTCTTTTTTTGCATTCAAAAAATATATTATATTATATTATGTGTTTATATAATGTAAGTACAGTACCGTATATAATTATATAATTTTAAGATGGCAAGAGTAATTAAAAAAAAATTCTGGCCTGTATTTCTCTATGTTGACTTTGCTAGGAAAAAAAAAAAAAAAATATATATATATATATATATATACTTTTTTTTTCTTTTTTTTTCACTGAAAATATTTTTATTGTTTATAGGATGTCAGAAGGAACATATGAGGCTGGACGCACTGTCCTGGCATTGGACTTCATGGTTTATACTTTAAGGCTTATCCACATTTTTGCCATCCACAAGCAGCTTGGACCAAAAATCATCATTGTGGAAAGAATGGTGACCACATTATAATATACTGTATTATTTGTGACTATAAGGGACAACAGTGTATTAATTTAGTTCACATTTTGCCATTATGTTTATAAAAAATATAAGGAACACTACTACTTAATATTTATTCCGTTTCACCAATTACCAGTTTTTAAAATCAATATTGTATTGTTTTCAGATGAAGGATGTCTTCTTCTTTCTGTTTTTCCTGAGCGTGTGGTTGATTGCATATGGAGTAGCAACTCAGGCTCTGCTCCACCCAAATGACCCCCGACTTGACTGGGTTTTCCGCAGAGTGCTCTACCGACCTTACCTCCACATATTCGGCCAAATTCCCTTGGAGGAGATTGATGGTTAGCTATTTTATTGATGCAATTTTTAAAAATGTATTTGATACAGCGGCTCCTTTGCATTTGCAAATAATCGCTCCAGCAGTTGTCTCCTTCTCACCAAGCTTCTAGCTGATGGTCTTGTAGCCCATTCCAGCCTTGTGCAAGTCTAAAATCTTGTTCCTGACTTGCTTTGACAGCTCTTTGGTCTTGCTGATGGTGGTGAGGTTTAAATGGAAGATAGAGATTTTGTGGACAGGTGGCTTTTATACACATACCACATTGTTGTTAGGAGCAGTTTCTCCTAACTGTTGGTTGGTAGGGGATCAAATACTTACTTCCCTCATTGAAATGCAACTTAATTCATAACATTTGTATCATGTGCTCTTTCTGGATTTTTGGTTGATATTCTATCTCAATTCTTTACCATAAACCCATGATAAAAATTAAAGACCCTTCATTTCTTTGTAAGTGGGCAAACCTAGAAAATCTGTAGGGGATCAATTACAGATTTAATCCCCTGCACATATGTATCCCCTAGATACAGTGGGGGATATTTTCCCCACTGTATCTATTTTAACTATCTCTTTTAACACAGATTATTGATTAAAATCAGGCAAAATGTATTTTATAGATTTCTATAGGTTATTGTACTTTTTATTTGTCCTTTTACAGTATTTTTAATAAAGTGCCTTCCACAAGATGGAGACACAGTGCAAGTTAATCATGTACTATTTGCACTTCTATCCACAGCTGCTAAGATGGCCCACGATAACTGTACAATGGATCTACACCTGATCATCGATGGCACTCTGCCCCCCTGCCCAAACATCTATGCTAACTGGCTGGTCATCCTCCTGCTGGTTATTTATTTACTGGTCACTAATGTTCTTCTGCTCAATCTCCTTATTGCAATGTTCAGGTTAGAGTGGATTCTAAAGAAAATTTCTTGAATTAAGAAAGTAATAAGTAGTAAACTCCAACCAAAAAACAAGACAAAGTGAAAATGTATTGCCAAACTATTACATTTCTGCTTGTGCCCCTTACAGCTACACGTTCCAGCTTGTGCAGGGGAACGCTGATATCTTCTGGAAATTTCAGCGATATAATCTGATTGTGGAGTACCACAGCCGACCTGCTCTTGCTCCACCTTTTATTATCATAAGCCACATTACTGAACTCTTTCTGTCTTTGTTTGGAAAGGCAGAGGAAAACATTGAGATCTTGGGTTGGTCATTTTTACCAATGAAGAAGAAAATAAAAACATTATTTAAAAAATAAACTCATCAGAGGATAGTTTCATGTTTGGGGTTGTAATAGCCCAAGAAAGATACTCTCATCATACACAGATCAAAAACAAATGTTTTCCTTAACAGTAATATTATTACAATGGGCTGAGGTAGCACTGCAGTTCATTTTCAGAACTACAGACATATTGAAGGCATCTTCAGGACCCATTAGTGCCCTAAAGCCATAAACACTCTAGACATCTTTAGAACTAATTGACAAAAAAATCCAAATATGACCTAAAGACCATGAGTTGTTAAAGATCTTCAACAGATGTCTTTAGGTCTACACATCCACTGATAAGGTTCAATTATGTATCTTAAATTACATAAATCAGGTAGTTCACTGTAAAGAGGTAAAAGATATACAAGTACAAGATAATTATGACTTTTTTTGTGGACAAAATTTCATATTGTGTTTATTGGCCAGAGAGAGAGCTGCCACCAGGGTTGGATCAGAAGTTGATGACCTGGGAGTCTGTACAAAAGGAGAATTATTTGGCCAAACTTGAAAAACGTCACCTGGAAAGTAGTGAGGAGAGACTCAAGAGCACATCTTCAAAGTGAGCTAGTCTCTATCATTTTCCTCTGGACTGTACAGTAATACAGTATGCGCTGTTACTGATGCCACTTCACATTTTAGGGTGCAAAGCCTGCTGATGAGTGCAGCACGATTTAAAGAGCAAGAAAAACGTTTGGTATTTATGGAGGCTGAGGTAAATTCAATTACATTAAATATCCCATAAAATGGATGCTACTTTTTTCAATTTTTCAAGTGACTCTGACCAACATAATTATAATTATTCCCTTCAGGTGAAATACTGTGGAGAAGTACTATCCTGGATGGGAGAATGCTTCAAGAGGAGTACACTAAAGTGTGACAGAGATGTTCCCAAAAGCCCACGTAGGTCTTTCTCCTAAAACAATAATAGTCCAAATTTAGTCTGTTACTTTTGTTACAGGGTAGCGTTACAGCATCTTTGTATTTCACAGGCACCAAGGCTAGCAGTAAAGGGGCAGCAAATTCATCAAAGAAAGATGAATAGGAAGCACAAGATGGAGTGGGATCAACAAGGAAAAGTCTCAAGTTGTGGAATGATTGTCGTGTCAAAATGATTGTTTATGTGCTTTTGTGTGTTTATGTGCAAAATTGTTGATTCAGCTATTGTCAGAACTTGCGTTCGGTACCTGAGATGAAATTCCACCTTTACGAAATGTCAAGATTAAAGTTTGTATGAATGTGTTTTTTTCCTATCTATTTTTAATGTTGTCTTTTTAGTTTTTTTTGTACGTCACGAATATTTTAAATCCTCTGACTTCATTTTCTGATAATTAATGAAAAATAATATAGATTTGTATTATTATTAAACAGCTTTTAACTGTAACATTCATGGATTAAAAAAACCAATGGCTAATATTCCATTTTTAATTTTCAAGAATTTGTTAAATTGTTGAAAATTTATATTCCCTTAGGGTGTTCGCATTCTCATGTCATGTTTTACACCCATTCTGTGGCTAAATTTTGTGACTCGTTGTGGTCCAGCCCCTAACTTACACTTCCTTTATTCAGCTTCCCTGTTTTAAGCAACAATGTAAATATGGTGTGTAAATTACAAAAACAGTATCTTTATTAAATTATCTTTATTTTCTGCCCACCTGCCAACAAGCTTTAAAAGTGTAGAGTTCTTTAAAAGTCAGTAGGTTGTGCATCTGAGCCTTCATGCACTGATTATTCATTATCAGAATGACCAACACAATACAGTGTTCCCTTCACTTAATGAATCAGTAACCTAGGGAAGTAACAAAAAATAGACTTCAGCAGGTTGCTCACAGTACTGCTATAGAAAGTCTACAAGTAAACATTTCCTCTCTATGTCTTATAAAATTGTTTATTTCTAAATGTAAAATAAAAAAAAGACATAGAATAATGTTGGAAGACAACATTCACCTGTGACCACCAGGAAAGTAACAACTTGGGTATGTAGTCTATTTATTATAAATTAAATATGAACATTGTTAAATAATATGGTGCATTGTAAATAAGATGACAGAGCTCTTATATGTAAGATTAGTGTAAAATACAATAGATATATTTTAATCTTCAGAAAAAAAAGGTGAAATAAACTGGAAGGCAGAATGATCCCTGGACTGTAAATAGATCGCATGTTAACCGACGCTTACCTATGAATAGTTTATATTTTTTTATAGACTATTTTATTATCAGTTTTAATAATTATATATTCATGACGATTCAGTGCCATTTTTTTGCCAACCGTAAAAAACAAATGCTTCTGTTTTATATTTTGAATAGCATATCACCTTGAGATGTATTCTGTGTCCCTGTCACTCAGCTGAAACACCCTCAGGGCTGAGTGGTGCTTTTTGCTAAGTTAATCAGTAAACACATGTATGCACATTAGACAGTGTTGGTAACAGGAAGTTACTACACCACAGGAAGTGCAGCCTTCCCACCTGGCCACTTTCATAAGCTCTAAAAATCTATCTACCTGAAATTTCCCATCAGCTTCACCTGCTTTGAACTATTAATCAGATAAAGATGTCAGTAGATATGCAGGATTTCCAGGTTATTAAATGTAACTTTATTTAGGATTTGTTTGTATTTTTGTTTGTAGCAGCCAAGCAAAGAAAGATGAGCCTAAGTCATCAGCGAATTCCTGGCTCGAGCACAGTAACTCTACCAGCATTATCACAGGCACAGTCTAACTCCAATGTCAGTGATATGAACAGGTAGTGATCACACCTTGTGCCTAAAACTAAAAGGGATCATTATATGTGCAAAGGTGTTTAAGTCAGTTTTTACTTGTATTAACAAGAATTAAATGTATAAACCTCATGAGCAATTTGTTTTAGAATTTATTCTGCAGTGATCAAGGTCTTTCAAGGTGAAGGACTGCAAATGAATGAACTCTACTTCTTAAATGAGCGCATCAGGTACCGCTAAACAAGTCATGCACAAGTATTATATATAAGATGCATAATGTGCAACTAATATGTATGGTGAGGTTTATACACTCACCTAAAGGATTATTAGGAACACCTGTTTAATTTTTCATTAATGCAATTATCTAATCAACTAATCACATGGCAGTTGCTTCAATGCATTTAGGGGTGTGGTCCCGGTCAAAACAATCTCCTGAACTCCAAACTGAATTTCAGAATGGGAAAGAAAGGTGATTAAAGCAATTTTGAGCGAGGCATGGTTGTTGGTGCCAGACGGGCCGGTCTAAGTATTTCACAATCTGCTCAGTTACTGGGATTTTTCACGCACAACCATTTCAAGGGTTTACAAAGAATAGAGTGAAAAGGGAAAATGCCTTGTTGATGTTAGAGGTCAGAGGAGAATGGGCCGACTGATTCAAGCTGATAGAAGAGCAACGTTGACTGAAATAACCACTCGTTACAACCGAGGTATGCAGCAAAGCATTTGTGAAGCCACAACACGCACAACCTTGAGGCAGATGGGCTACAACAGCCGAAGACCCCATCGGGTACCACTCATCTCCACTACAAATAGGAAAAAGAGGCTACAATTTGCACGAGCTCACCAAAATTGGAAATGTTGCCTGGTCTGATGAGTCTCGATTTCTGTTGAGGCATTTAAATGGTAGAGTCAGAATTTGGCGTAAACAGAATGAGAACATGGATCCATCATGCCTTGTTACCACTGTGCAGGCTGGTGGTGGTGTAATGGTGTGAGGGATGTTTTCTTGGCACACTTTAGGCCCCTTAGTGCCAATTGGGCATCGTTTAAATGCCACGGGCTACCTTCTTTTAGCATTGTTTCTGACCATGTCCATCCCTTTACGACCACCATGTACCCATCCTCTGATGGCTACTTCCAGCAGGATAATGCACCATGTCACAAAGCTCGAATAATTTCAAATTGGTTTCTTGAATATGACAATGAGTTCACTGTACTAAAATGGCCCCCACAGTCACCAGATCTCAACACAATAGAGCATCTTTGGGATGTGGTGGAACGGGAGCTTCGTGCCCTGGATGTGCATCCCACAAATCTCCATCAACTGCAAGATGCTATCCTATCAATATGGGCCAACATTCCTAAAGAATGCTTTCAGCACCTTGTTGAATCAATGCCACGTAGAATTAAGGCAGTTCTGAAGGCGAAAGGGGGTCAAACACCGTATTAGTATGGAGTTCCTAATAATCCTTTAGGTGAGTGTATACAGTATGAGCAGAAAGAAAGTAGCTCATTTCACATATTTTTTTCTGCTTTAACAGGTGGCTTTTAAAAACAGAAATGGGGTCATTTATTGAAGAGTATTTTCAGGTACTCAACATGATCTGCTTCAACATGAAAACAATACCAGAATTTATTGCATTTCATTTAGAAATTTTTAAAGTATTTTAAAATTTTAAAAATTTAGAAAGTACATGTGCATGCATTAAAATGCAACTAAAAATTATATATCTCAGTACATCTGCAGCTGCACACTTAAAATAGTTATTAAAATAGGCCAAATTAGTTTCAGATTTTTTTCAGGTTTCATATCCTAGTAGCTTAAACAACCCCTGTAACAGGAACAGTTCCAATTAGAACAAGGATGCTTTTCTTTTTCTGTCTAATATTTATTTTGTCGACTTATCTTGCACCATCATTTAGGAATTCATGCTTAGCTATGAGTTTTAAAGATCTGGTTTTGGAGAACAACCTAAAGAGAGGACTAGATTTGTTTTCAGATTTGTTTTATCCAATTTAGTAAATAATACAATAATTATGTCTTTCTTTTTTACTGGTAGAATCAACTTCTAAATAAGGCTTTAAGGTCTATTTCAGAAGAAGTTCAACTTTATAAAGGTAGGAAAGAAATCCTATGATTTTTCTGTACTGTATGATGGCTCAGTACAACATGTTTCGTTTTATCGCAGGGCAACATCAGATCTTTTTCCTGGCTGATGTTTGGATTAGATTTTTCTCAGAAATTCTGCCCACATTGCAGGCTATATTTTATCCACTTCAGGTATATCAACATTCAGTACATCAAAAACTGCATTCATTTCCCTAAACAAGAACTTTGAGCTATAAAGTCAAAAGCATTAAAATACCACTGAAATTAATGTCCTGTTACCCTTACCTGTATTATTTGCTCAACTGTAGGGCCATGATTTCACAGTAAGGCAGATGGCACTGCTCGCCTTCAGGGATCTCGTCCTGATGAAGATTCCACTGGAAGAGCTGCTCCTCACTAACCTTTCTCTGCTACCTGCATCCATCACACAAATGCTGTTAGTCCTACAGGTAAATGGTTTTTTTTTTGTTTTTTTCTTTACACACACTCACATTAGCACTCACACCAGCTTCATCAAGTGTTTTTGCACTTTCTTTGTGTAATTATTAATGTCCAGGGAGTCCATGAGCCAAGAGGCACCTCTACGGAATATTTTCGCCTTGAGAAAATGCTGGAAATGGTGGTTTCTCCCTATCTGTGGAACTGCAAACACAAAAGTAAGACATGCTTCTTATATACTGATGTCTAGATTTTTAATAATCAAAACCAGATGATCTTACAAGAAGAACTGCTTGTACCTTTAAAGATAAAAAAAAATGAATGAAAACCAAAAGAACATTCCAAACTACATCATACAGAACACACCAAACCAGATTGACACAATTTAAACAAGTATTTCCAGGGATAAAAAATTATTAAAAACAGACATCTTGTATTACCAGCACACTTCTCAATAACTACTTTTACAGTAACTGCAGTACAATTCTCCAATGTCATCCCATGATTGACTAACAGAAAAACACAAACTTGCTGCCTACAGGAACTGCTTTAAGAATCCTAGATCTTGGCCTCCTGAGTGGCAAAACAGAACCCTGTTTGCTTTTTCTTTGGCCAGAAATTTGAGGGGACACAATTGGCATACTCTCAGGAGGGGTGGCACCATTACTCTGCCATATCAATCATAACAACACCAGCCGATCACCATGTGAGGTTTCGTCCTAAGTTGGTATGTGTAGCAGCTCAGAAAGTAGTAGTCATCTGTTTTCACAAAAAAAAAACCCCAAAAAACACATGATCCCTGGGTGGCAGATGTCACTTGATAGAAGAAAGGGGAAGGATTGGCAATAACTAATAGCTTAGGAAGAAAGTCACAAAGGGGGAAAAGTTACACAACTTTTTTTATCTTTGCTAAATATATTGTGCCTTGCTCTCTCACTCTAACAGACTATGAAGAAGAAATCAGACAAAGTAAACGCCTCATCCAACCTGAGATAAGGATCACACAGCATATCTCACAGGTATCTCTTCTGACTCCTTTACTGGAGCAGGACGGAGAGGGGTATTCGGAGAGAGGAAGCAGCCTTCGCCGTCACTCTATATCCAATGGCAGATCAATCATCACTGACATGCAGCTTCTCACGGTTACTAGTAGGATGCATTCTGGGTTAGAGGAGCCATGTGAAACTATTGATGAAATGAGGGGAAAGGATAACAGGGCTCTTTCTCAAGTCAGTCCAACATTTGAAAGCAAAAGCTGTTAAGACATTGCAGGACATGCTTACTTACTAATCCAAAACATTTTGGAAAAAAATTGTGAGTGAGACGGATCTTACAAATTTATTTGTCATATATTAAAATGTTTATTGGTATAGTTCCGGCAGAAAATCAAACCATAAATCAACGAGAAACACAATATAAACAAGAAATTAGACATTAAGATGAATTATAGCTGTTTTCAGTCCTTTGTCAGCATTTTTGTTTAAAGGGCAGCCCAAAACTTTGGATTCACAGTAAAACCGATATTTTTCTTTCGATTGGGTCTTTTCGAGACCCAAGATATCTTTGAAACTAACAATAAAAGATTGAACAGAACCAAAGCTGGTACCATTAAACTTTTTTTTTTAAAGCCAGTATTCAATCAGAATTCATCCAAAACAATTGTTGTAATAAAGAAGAAAATTATATCTGCATGCAACATCAGCAGATCTGATAGCTGAAGATTAATCAGCATTGATTTTAACATCTGATATAATTCATACCTTTAAATACATTTTGGCCTATGGATCCAGACTTTTGGGTCACCCTTTATATGGTTATTTAAGCCAGATTTTATGTGTTCAACGTGTGACAAAAAAAACATTACAAATACTGTAAAATAAAAATAGGTAAATACAGGCTAGTCTTGTGGCTTGTGCGCATCTTAAAGTTTAAATCATTTAGCTGGTCTGTTATTCTGGAGCTGTGACTTCATGTTGTGTCTTATCATACTTTAAAAGAAATGACAATCCTATCATTTGTCAAGTGAAAATATCTACAAATTTTTACATTATCAGGAATTATCTTATAGTAAACTTATGGCAGCACATTCACGCCACTATATCCTTTAGAAAGATGCCATTAATTCACAAAATGCTATTCAGTTATTAGGAGAATCTATGATGCCCTATTTAATCATTAATTGTGATATTTAAAATGCAGTTTTGTTTGTGGTAGTTTAAGACATAGCCGTTTTAGCTTGCTATTTTAGAATCATACACAATGTAATGTACTGTAAAAATAACATCTTAAAACAAAAGGAAACTTTGCACCAGTGGGGTACGTCTCTGAGAACTTGTAAGGCAACAGGAAAGTGATTAAGATGACCTCAGAGGGATGGTTCCGGTCCCCGAGGTTGCACACCCTCTCTCCTGAGGCTGGTGTCAAAACGTGGCATGACCTCACAGCGTACCAGCAGCACATCGTCTCTGACAAAGCCTCGCTGGCGCAGTGCCTGCAGCTGCATGAAGGTGACATAGCCGAAGCCTTTGGGATTGCGCAGCACTGTGGGCCTTTGGAAGGCTTGCAGGTCTGGTTTGGTCTCCATTACCTCAACATGGTTTTGGCCCTCGGCCTGGTCCAGCACAGACAGCCGGATGGTGCCCTGCAGGGGCCATGGGAGCTGGCTATCAAACTCACCCTGCATTGTGTGCACAAACAACGAGATGTAATTAGAGCATCGTGGTGCACTTGGTGTCTGCAGGTGCAGTCTCAGGCACAGCTTATAGCCCGGTTTTCCTGTGTAGAATGGTGGGCTATGGAGCACAACTGGTTGTCCGTTTTCCTGTTGGTGAAGGTGAGCCGAGAATCCCTCTATTCGCCACACATAGACTCCTTGGTACTGCTGAGCCTCGAGCTCGTGCATTTTCTCTTCCAGCAATACCAGCTTTTTGCGTAGCTCAGTAACCTGCGTGTGCACAGTAACCTGTGTTTCATTGCGAATGCTCAGCTCCCGTAGTTGGTGGTCCTGGCGCACCAGGCGGCCCTCAAGTTCCACAACAGTTTCACGTAGCTGCTGCATTTCCTGGGAACACTGGCATGTCTCCCCCACCCTGGAAGAAGCACCACGCTCAGATGGGGGTAAGCAGGAAGGGCCTTGGGAAGAAGTAAGGGGGGAAATGCCATTCAAAGCCTGGTTCCTCAGGAACTCGGCCATGTACCTCATGTGCATCTGTGTAAACTCCTGCATGTGAAGTGCCAGGTCGTTTCTTGGCATCTAAGACAAAAGCCAACGCATGTTAAGTATTTATTAACATATACTGTAGGGCCTTCATAAAATCATTATGTTAATGTATTATATATCTTAACGTGCAGTGGCTGGCCACAAAAGTCAACTTACTGGATTGAATCAAGCTTTATGAGTTATGATCTTGGGTTACTTCAATTGGTCTGGTGTAGGCTCAGCAATGTTATGTGGCAATAAAACCCTTTTTAGACATGGGATATATACTGTAGCATTTAAGGCTTCATCGATGAATAAAAACTATATTTGTTTATTCAGAAGTTCCTCACTTTACATATTTCTAGTAGGTATGTAAAAATTCACCTGTGTGCCATGCAGTTCACACTTGCTCTGGGTTAAAAGTGGTCCTTAAAATTTACTGGGGCTGATCTGGTATGATCTCCAGATTTTAAGTTAAGCAATGACTAACCGCATTTGAACAGTACTGACCACTTAAATTTCCATTAAAAAATTATGGAAAGTCATACATGTCTGAAAAGGGCTTAAAATGAAGTGAGCTGACTACTGTACCTGAATTTACTGAATGTTTTCAAGTAAGGGAATGGTGGCTTAGGTGGCTAAGGCTCAGGGTTGTTGATTTGGGGATGCGGGTTTGAGCACTACTGTTGGTGGGTTGCCACATCCCATGCTACCCAGCCACTAAATGCAGTGCCAGGGCCAAGCCCAGTTAGAAAAATTGGAGGGACGCGTCAGGAAGGGCATCTGGCATAAAAAAAGCTGTGCCAAAATGTGTGCGGATCGGATGGTCCGCTCTAACAACCCTTTGACGGGAGCAGTCGAAAGAAAGTTTTATTCAGTAAAACCAAGATATCCCATCAATGGAGCTGTTCCCTGATGGCACAGACATATTCAACAACTCAAATTGTGAATGAGTGGTTCTGAGGGCATGAGGAATCATTTTCACACATTTTCACCAAATTTGCCATGATTAAAGCTTGTTGATTGCGGTTAAAAGAAATAGTGTGTTTAACGTTTGCTTTTGGGCCAGGCAGTGTATATTACTTTAAAGTAAAATAAACTAAAAAACGGGAGAAATGCAGTCAGGTGTGCAGCCTGGCTTTACCTTTTCTTGACAACCAAACATGCTGAAAGTACAGGCAACAGGAGCTTTCAGGCAGTCCGTTGCACAGTGTGATAACAACTGAAACAAATATATCATCACAGTCATTAAACTTACATTAAACTTTCACAAATATGTCCATGTGTATGATTCATTGCTCACCTGACCACGAATGAAATCCATGTTACAGTACTCACACACTGTATTCACAAATGGACACATCTGCTCATGAAACTGCAAAAAAGTAAATACCACAACATTAACACATATCGTATTAAAAATTTATAAAGAAAATAAAATGAAAAAAAAACAAAAAAAAAAAAAAAACATTTAATTGTACCGAAATCAACAGTCAGCACCTAGCTCAGATTTATAGCTTTTCACTCCAAGCCAAAGGATTCTTTGGCTCTAAAAAGTCAATTAAACCAGTAAATAGATTTAAGTTTGTAAGACATTTACAATCCCGATCCATTGTCTATTTTGTAAACTGATTCAATTATAAAACTTGAAATGCCCTTAGTTAATTTGATAAATTAATCATCATTTAATTTGCCCAATGTTTTACATTTAAATAGCAATTTTATTTTATTTAAGTTGTACTATTTTGCTAGTTTACAACTTTAACCTGTTTATTTTACTGGATCTACATTCAACAGTTTTTACTTGTGTGCTACATACAAACACATAAATATAACCAACAACAATATCAAACTGTTTCCATTTGTCATTATGTATTTTTGCAGCAGATAAATGCTAAATGCTCAAGGCGAATAACAAAGTGTGACAGTGACTGATTATCCTGTGCGTCTTCAGGCAAAAGTTCAACCTCATTCTTTGGTGTTTTGAAAAACTTCAAAATGACAATGTAGTAACTTTGTTTCAACAAGGCTCAAGGGATATTTTTAGAAATTAGCTAAATTCTTTCTAAACTGCTAAAATCACATGTATACAGTTCTGTGGTAAAGTATGCACAAGTGCCTGCCCCCAATGTCACTGTAACCAACAGACTGCAGTTCCAGGTAAAATGCCCCATAATGATTCACAGAATTTTAAACAAATATAGCTTAATTTCAGGAAGCTACATGCTCCTGACTTTAAATTATTTTAAAACATCTGACAAAGCTGCAAAAATAAATATCCAAAAAGTCCTATAAATAATCATTGCTGTCAACTTAATTCTCAAAATCATCCCTTGTTAGTGGCAGACATAAGCATATAGGTTTGGTGCAGAAACACAAAAACTAAAGGCAGAGACTTGTAAATGCTGACTTTCTAGGCATTTCAAGCATTGTCTTTCGCGAAGGAAACAGTAGACTCTTACCTGTTTTGTAGCATAGATGATGCTCTCTGCACAGTCAGGGCATGTGATGAGGCGCTGTGAACAGTCCTGGTTCATATGTTCCTCTACACTATTCTTCCATACAGGCTCCTTACACTGGGGGCAAGGTACTGTGGCAAATTTGCAGTGTGTCAAGTGATTCTGCAAAGAAGATAAACATCTTAATTAAAATATGAAAGCTTATTAAAAGATTAAAAAATTGCTGTGGATTTAGCCGTCGGACATCAAGAGAAAGTTCATTCCACCACCATTTGTCAAAATACAAACAGGTCTAGTCGCAGGTCTTCCTCGATGTCTGAGAGATGGTGGGAACAGTCAAGCAGTGCTGGAGAATTGGAGAGAACGTGGTGTGGTGTGTAGTGTGATTAGAGCTAAGGGGTTAAGTGGTTGACTGGCTGTTTTTAGATTTAAACATCAGGTTCACTACATTAACTGAAATTTACCTCCAAGCGTCTGAGCTCCATTATCTCATTACAGCCCACATTGCGGCAGCGCACGGTGAGAGACAGAATTTCCCTCTTGGCAAAGTTATCTGGAAAAAGCTGGTCTTCTGTCAGCACCTCATTGTCAACTGGACATTTCTGCCCTGTGTCCCTGCCAGAAAGATGAACAAATTTTGCTTGGCATTACTGATCCTTAACTGGGAACGCCCTTAAACTTCAAAATAGATGTTACTGCTTTTTAAAAATTGGACTGAATTCATAATTCCAAAAAGGTTTTGGTGTCCCATTTATACTATTAGACAATATTGCAGTTAGTCATATCTAGAAAGACGGTAAATGCAAAAAAAAAAAAAAAAAACTCAAATAAAAAGAATTATTAACTCATTGCTTGATATTTAAATAACAAACCCTAACAAGTAAAGGAAAATAATACAACTACTTGTGTCCTTTACTACCTAAATGTTACTTGCTGCTGAACTGTTATACACATGGATATGCTATTGATTATACAGGCAGTACTCAGCCTATACAGTAGGCAGTTGCTACTTTCACTAAAAGTAAAAGCCATGGTTAATAAGTTGATTTTTACTGGTAGGCTATTAACTGTTGCCATCATAACAACAGTTACAGGGATGAGAAAGAGATCATATTTCACAAATATACAGAGATAAATTGTTGGCATGAGGTTTCCTGTTCAATGTATTACAGCTCACCTAATGGATTTTTTAATACAGCTGTTGCAGAAGCGGTGACCACATGGTGTCTGCACGGCTGACCTTAATCCCATCAGACAGATGGGACATTCATACTTGCTCTCCAGTGGGGGGTCAAAGTCAACATCATAGCCTTGCTGTTCTGCTTGGATGCCGGATGAGACACTGAGCGTGGATGGGTTTTCTGTAGGGCTTAGGTACGACTCCCTTTCTTTCTCCATTTCAGCCATGCATCTTGAGAATGGATACTCATCAGGATTGGATTTATGCATGTCACCACACGCCATCTATATAAATGAAAAAGGGAGAGGAAGAAGAATAGAAGTATTACTACAATATTGAAGTAATACTTCTCTTCAGTTTTGTAAAAGATTTTACACTACAGAACATAATGTTATATAGACCTATATGCTCTCTAAGATTTCGCCTTTACACAAGTCACCAGTACAGCCGTGACAGACTGTACGAATAGATAAATGTAGAATGTAGAATGATGTTGAAACTATTTTTTCCCCCTATAGTCCCCTATAGTTAAACATATCAAATATGAATAGGTTGATACTACTTTGATGCTGTGTGACGCATATAAATACAGGTGGAAGAGCCATACAAGTAAGCAATATAAGCACCTTAAAAACACATTCATTGATTGGTGAAAGTCATAGGTTGGACTTTGTTAGAACTCATACTACAGCACCACCACCATTTCTCTAAAAAAAATGATGACTGTATGAGTCCAAAGTCTTTTGCCGTACAAGCGGTTACTTTTGAACACTTCACATTCCTACCTCTGTTGCCACATCGCTTGTAATTTTTACCATTCGTAATCCATATCAGATGTACAGGAAAACAGGGAATTGCTGACTAGAACCAACCGTAAGAGCCATCTCTTTGACTTAGTGCTCATTTCTTCTCATTCCATTCCCTCTTGTGCTTTAATGACAACTGAGCAAAATACTGACAGTGTAAAAGACTTACAGGAAAAGTTTTTCTCAAAAATAATTTTTCAAGAAAGAAGTACCGCTGGGGGATTTGATGTTTTTGTTTTCTTTTGAGTTGTTCCTTGTCATGTTTACAAGGATGTGCACAGAGATTTTTTTGGACAAAGATTTCATAATAAACTGTCAACTTAAGATGGATTATTAAATCATAAAAACGGTAAATGGTAACACCAACAGTGTGGACAAACTCAAGATTATGTTGCTAAATCTTTAGCCAACTCACGAGAGAGTCTGGTGACAAATCTAGCAACGTGTCGAACAAATGTTCATGTCCATCTTAAACTCAAAGCTATACAGATATACACATGAGCTCACTCAACTTGCCATGACTGTGCAATGCCTAACTGACCAATCCCTAATCACCACTGTGTTCCAATACCCAACCCCTGATCAACAGTGCTTTCAAATGAGCAATACCAGATCACCATTGGGTGAGAATAACCAATCCCTGATCATGATTCCCAATAACCAACCCCTTTTCTTGGCAAAAGGTAGAGTATTTTTACATGCATAACTTAAACCCATGGTACCACAACACATTGTATTATACTCTAAGTGAAAATATTCCTCCTTTATTTACAATCTATTTTAATATGATATACTAGTGATCTTGATGAATTAAAAAAAATACATATTTGAGATTTCTACCTACATTTTTGTTGCAAATCTTCTCTAAAAACCTTCCTATATAAGCCAGAAAAAATATGAGCAAAGACAACACTAATAGAAATAATGATTAGTAATTCTGATAGTGTGCCTTAGTCTATGACAAGGTTAAGATAAATATATTAGACACATTTACACAAGTCCTATGGCTACACACACACACACACACACACACACAGACAGAACTGGGCGGGGCCGTGAGAGAAAAGCGGTGCCTCACTTTTGAAACGCTTCGGAGGTCGGCTTTCACATTTACTAACTAGCGACTTAAACTCATTCAACAAGTGCCAGTGTTCGAACACACGGCGTTAAACTTCTGCAAACATTTCTAACTGGAAGACAAAATTAGCAAAAAAAAATGCGCAATTTACAAATATTAATGAATTCTGACTTAACTGAACCAACTTTATAGTCGCTAGTCTAGCTAGCTAACTAACCCAACTAAACTAGCTAAGTCTAATCATTCCTTTTGCTTTCGGTTTTGTTTGTTTAGCTAGCTATCTGTGTTTACCTTCATATTTTGGCGATATATCTCATTAATACTGTAAATATTTGCACATTTGTCTCATTTGGGAAGTATTTTAGCAACCTACCTTTGCTAGCAACGTCTGAGCTCGTGAAACACTACCTCTTCCTTAATCCAAACGTCACTACAGCGAAAGCGGCAAGCTGGATGGGTTGCCAGCTTTTTGGAAATCCCCTACCGTCGTGAGAATTCCCGTTAAAGTGGGAAGAAATTTAACGCAGTCCTTGCGCTATTATTTCCCAGTCATGCTCTCGGAATCCCCCTACAATACACTTACAATACACTCAGGAGATGAACGCGTTATGAGAGGAGGGGAACATTATCATTTGCATTGCAGAAAACACCAGAAGGAACAATAAAACTTTCATAATACATTTTTTGCCTGGATCTCGAGGGGCCTTTTTTCAAGCATTGTTGCATGGTTCTTCTATGCTTTTGCATCATCTGTGAAATCTGTTCCCCATCATAGTACCTAGACTTTCTTTTGTGCCTGAGGTTGCAAAGTGCCTTTATTGGTTTAAACAACTAAAGCAAAGTACAGTAAAAGAACTCCATATATACATACATACCTGTACATACAGGCAACATTACTCAGTAGGACAGCCTATGAAAAATATTTACATGATCCTGTAAAATCCTGATATATATGCTAGTGAAAACATTATAAACTGTTTTAAGTTCGTAATGGGAAACCAGTTATCATTCCGATATTCAGTATTGTCTAATACCTGAGGTAAAACCCACTTAGCAATCATGTCACTTGGAAGCGGTATTTGGGCACTGTTGGCTCGATGTTAGGTTTCTCACCCGCCATGCGAAAGGCCCGGGTTCCATGCCCAAAACCCCAGTGCCAGTCCCAATCCCCAATACAATGGGAGGGTTGGATCAAAAAGGGCATCCAACGGAAAACCTGTGCCAGATTGTGTGAGGATCAGATGGTCACACAAACATGGCGGCACCTAGACAGGAACAGCCAAAAGACTACCAACATTTGGCAGATGCAAAGGACAAGAGCTTTAAAAAAAAAAACACATGATCATACTGTTTCACTGAGTCAGGGATTAAAATTACCATCAGTCTAAAAACCCTGTTGGAAAGTTTCATACTGCATGAAAAACATACTAGACATTTATATATATATATATATATATATATATATATATATACAGTGGTGTGAAAAACTATTTGCCCCCTTCTTGATTTCTTATTCTTTTGCCTATTTGTCACACAAAAATTTTTCTGATCATCAAACACATTTAACTATTAGTCAAAGATAACACAAGTAAACACAAAATGCAGTTTTTAAATGATGGTTTTTATTATTTAGGGAGAAAAAAATCCAAACCTACATGGCCCTGTGTGAAAAAGTAATTGCCCCCTGAACCTAATAACTGGTTGGGCCACCCTTAGCAGCAATAACTGCAATCAAGCATTTGCGATAACTTGCAACAAGTCTTTTACAGCGCTCTGGAGGAATTTTGGCCCACTCATCTTTGCAGAATTGTTGTAATTCAGCTTTATTTGAGGGTTTTCTAGCATGAACCGCCTTTTTAAGGTCATGCCACAACATCTCAATAGGATTCAGGTCAGGACTTTGACTGGGCCACTCCAAAGTCTTCATTTTGTTTTTCTTCAGCCATTCAGAGGTGGATTTGCTGGTGTGTTTTGGGTCATTGTCCTGCTGCAGCACCCAAGATCGCTTCAGCTTGAGTTGACGAACAGATGGCCGGACATTCTCCTTCAGGATTTTTTGGTAGACAGTAGAATTCATGGTTCCATCTATCACAGCAAGCCATCCAGGTCCTGAAGCAGCAAAACAACCCCAGACCATCACACTACCACCCCCATATTTTACTGTTGGTATGGTGTTCTTTTTCTGAAATGCTGTGTTACTTTTACGCCAGATGTAACGGGACACGCACCTTCCAAAAAGTTAAACTTTTGTCTCGTCGGTCCACAAGGTATTTTCCCAAAAGTCTTGGCAATCATTGAGATGTTTTTTAGCAAAATTGAGACGAGCCTTGATGTTCTTTTTGCTTAAGTGGTTTGCGCCTTGGAAATCTGCCATGCAGGCCGTTTTTGCCCAGTCTCTTTCTTATGATGGAGTCGTGAACACTGACCTTAATTGAGGCAAGTGAGGCCTGCAGTTCTTTAGTTGTTGTCCTGGGGTCTTTTGTGGCCTCTCGGATGAGTTGTCTCTGCGCTCTTGGGGTAATTTTGGTCGGCTGGCCACTCCTGGGAAGGTTCACCACTGTTCCATGTTTTTGCCATTTGTGGATGATGGCTCTCACTGTGGTTCGCTGGAGTCCCAAGGCTTTGGAAATGGCTTTATAACCTTTACCAGACTGATAGATATCAATTACTTTTGTTCTCATTTTTTTCTGAATTTCTTTGGATCTTGGCATAATGTCTAGCTTTTGAGGTGCTTTTGGTCTACTTCTCTGTGTCAGGTAGCTCCTATTTAAGTGATTTTTTGATTGAAACAGGTGTGGCAGTAATCAGGCCTGGGGGTGACTACAGAAATTAAACTTTTAACTGTGATAAACCACAGTTAAGTTATTTTTTAACAAGGGGGGGCAATTACTTTTTCACACAGGGCCATGTAGATTTGGAGTTTTTTTTCTCCCTTAATAACATAATCTTCATTTAAAAACTGCATTTTGTGTTAAATTATGTTATCTTTGACTAATAGTTAACAGTTTTTGATGAGCAGAAACATTGAAGTGTGACAAACATGCAAAAGAATAAGAAATCAGGAAGGGGGCAAATAGTTTTTCACACCACTGTATATATGTACAGAAATCCAGGGAATGTTTATAGCATATCTTCATACATATTTATGAACACTTGACATATATAAATATGTATGATGTCAGCTTTTTAAAATAATAAGAAAGTTATCATTATTACACAATTCTATGTAAAATAATACATTTCTTAATGAATTGATTTCAACCCTTTCTTACTTTAATCAGGTTCCATAACTTAATACATACATTAAAGCAGAAATAGATAGTTGTTCCCTTAACAGCTGCATTTCTCTCTCTCTTTAGACGTTAAAAGAAAATGTAAAGAAAAAAACCCAGATCTCTTTTAGTAAATAAAAGTTCTTATGCGTTTATCATTTCCAATAAGTTAGCTGTTATTATAGATCTGTAGTGCACTTACATAGACCTATCATCAGGGGTGCAGCTGGGCATGAGCAGGAGTGATTCTGATCCCCCTGAAAACTTAATATACAGTACTGGGTCCCCAACCTTTTTGAAGCGACACTTTTAAATTTCCCTAGCGTTTTTTTAAAGGTCTCATGTCACTCAGGGGCCCTTGGAACTCTCCATATTTAAGCCCCCCACATGCTCACCCCCTTACCCATGATGAGAAATACAGCTGGAAGTACTGTCTGGGACATGCTGGTACAGGAAATATTCAACACACCCTCACTGTTAGCCACAGCATTGTTGAATGGCCTAATAAAAATATTTATACCACTAACCCACACGAGTACAAGTTAAGTATGGACATTTTTTTTTAATTGTTTTTACGTTTTTCATGCTTAGCTAGAAAGAATTTTTAACTCTTTTCAAACTCCTTTAGCCTTCTATTGCCTGATCTTGAGAGGCCTTTTTTCAAGCATTGTTGCATGGTTTTTCCATGCTTTTGCATCATCTGTGAAATCATCAGTATTGTTGTAGAACAAAAACAAAGAAATTTGCAAGTGACCCCAAACTTTTGAACGGTAGTTTATATACATACATTGCCAGGTAAAAACTACCTTTTTCTTTCTCTGTATCACTAATGCACTTTTTCCAGTGCTTCTCTAGTAATTGGATATCATTAAGGTCGAAAGTTTTCTCAGTATACCAGAGCCATGTAAAACTCTATGCTTCACATTTAAAACACTGATCTCCCAGGAACTCCATTAATGGCCAAACATGTGCAAATCAGGAGATCAGGACTTTCTGATCCTGTAATGTGCAAGTAGTGTTGGTGTATGATTGTCTGTACAGTTCCAACAGAAGGATGCATTTCTTTTGCTAGTTGTCAACAAGTTCAAGTCAATATTCAAGGATCAAGAGTTCCACTCGATGAATGTTGACAGGAATGACTGCTGTAGGCTCTTGGCCAACTCGACCAGAATCATGGATTCGTATTGCCTTCTTTAAAACTTGATGTGGGTTTGGGCTCTTATTCTAGCTGCCTGGAAACCACAGCTGATTCCACCTGTTGAACTAGCCATTCTTAACTTTCAGTGGACAGTGTGGCTACTGCTCGTTTGGAATGAAAGCCTGCACCCACATCAGCCCTTTCTGGATCCAGGTTGACACCCCTGGTTTACAACATTCACATGTTTTCCTGCAGCTAAGAGGCTCATCACCCTATTGTGCACGAAGACTCCTGGAAATGTCAATCAGTTTTTACGCCTTTAATAAACAGAAATTTTGTCCCAAAATTTGACTTGGACGTTCCTGGTATTGTAAGCCAGGGTGCCCTCTAGTGGTCATGGGGGGAAGGGGAAATAATCAAAAATGACAGTTGCAGCATAAAGTACATGTGTGCAGAGACAGAAAGACACTAAACACTTTTCTTGCCAGAATAATAATGCTGCTACTTTCATATATGAGGGGGAAAAAGCAGAAATTATACTTGTAGGTAATAGTTAACAGTTTGTAATAAATAGATAAATAGTAAATGGTTAATATATATATATATATATATATATATATATATATATATATATATATTATTCTATGAAACTTAGATTTGTAATAGGTGATATGTAATAATTTATTATTAATGATTTAAATATTAAAAATAAAATAAAATAGATATTTTTTGCAGATGATAGAGATTTGTTGCTCAATAAGCAATAAAAATCATTCCCTGTAACTCATACACACATGTATGTGGATTTTTCACTAACTGTTACACAACAGGACATTATCACATACCATATTAATAATATAACTACTGCAATACTAATTCCCAATAAAATATGTAATACAAGATTACATACAATAATACAATATTACATAAACAATACTAGATTACTGTGCAATACTTACAAGTGGCCCTGAGTCATATTCTTATGGTACTTACTGTTTTAAGAACTTTTTTTTTTTTTTTTTTAAGATTATTATTATTATTATTTATTACCTTTACTCTTTATTACCTTTCTTAGTTAACAACTGTGAGCACCTGTAACCGAGCATAAGCAATTTCCCTCTGGGATTAATAAAGTTATTTGAATCTTGAATCTTGACTTGAATAAACTAGGCATCAAGTTACCATGATAGTTAAAACTATACACTGTATCATTTATTATGGTCCTAAATCGCTGAGCTATATCAACCAATGCTACACCTATTACATGATGTACCCACCACGCAATGACTCCACTTTCACACAGAAACAACTTTAGGTCGATATATACAACTACTTCTGTTTCCTGATTGTGGTACATAGAAGCTGTTTGTGAGCTCATGATCAGAGCCAAAACCTAGTAACTGATGTCAGCTTTTGGAGATTTTCCTTGAGGCTTCTTTGTTTTGCTTGTCATACCCCAGCCTTGCAATGGCAGTGGACCTCCTCTCTGGCCACAGTGTCAGAGTCTGGATAGGTGTGGTCACAGTGGGCCTCTATTCCACTTATGAATAGAGCATTTTATAAATAGCTAAATCAACAATTTGCACTAACAAGGCTGTTCATTGAGCACACTCAGCTTACAGAGCCCACCCTCTTGCTCATATATAAATGCTTTTAAATAAACATATATATCCATTTTTTTTCCTTTAATGAACGTACAGTGTAATTTTGTAGTTCTTAATCCTGTCTGATTGCACAAAGAAACAAAGCATTTCAGCAAGACTATGGCTATAAGACTTTTTTTTTCTTAAACACTTTTGTACCATAGAATTATGAATCCTTTGAATAAATACTTTAATTTAATGCTGATGCCTTTTTTTTCACATTTGGAAAACCTGCTTACAGGTAATGCCACCCCCATGAATTGCTGTAACTTTTCATATGTGTGATACTTTTACAAGCCATTACACCATATTTACCTATTGCATAGATAAAACTACAGGGTAAAGGAAAATGATGTCAAGATGACATGGCTTACATTATCTAAAAGACTTTTAGACATATGCGAGTTTTCAACTGTTCATCTAATCAATCATCTAATCCACGGATGAATCACTTTCTGTGTAAAAAGCACCATCAATCACCATTCCCTGTCCAGTCACCTAAAAGGAAAACTCCCTGAAATATAGTACATTATATGTCTTTATATAGAAATACACTGTCTGTCCAAAGAAAGTGGCACTTTTAGAAGGTTCAAATTGTTGAGCAACATCAAGCAAAGAAAACTTAGAAATTATTTGAACAGGGTTACAAACCCTTTAACAAAAATCATCATTAAAAACTATGGATGTGTTTAATGGTGAAAGTAAGCTTTTCTGTACGCACACAATGTGATGAGAACTCACAGGATTGGGACTAAACAGCTGTGTGGCCATAAAAAAACACTTGTTAGTAAGGCTAATCTGAATAAACAAAAGCTGTTTGACTTTGCAGCAATATAAAAAAATCATGTGATTTGTTAGTTCATATTGACCCTTTTCTAGAGCAATGGGTGCAGAGCAATCTGCTCTACAAGCCTAGAGGCAGTGTTATGATCTGGGGTCAATGAAGTCTTCTTCCCTGATGGCACAGGCATTTTCCAGGACTCATTTGATAAAGAGTAGTTCTGGAAGCACGAAGAAACATTTTTACACTAGTTAGGCACTTATTCTGTATATTTGTAATTTTGTTTTTAGATCACAAGCAGTTGTTGTGATAAATGATAGGGTTGTGTATTTCTATGAGATGTTGCCAACTATCTGCCATAATGACATCACATTAGGACATATATTACATACAATGGCATTAAATAATAGAAAAAAAATTTTTTGCCTCAAAAATAAGGCATCATGGTTAGGTTTTTTAGCCTCTTTTCCAGTCACATTAAGTATTATGTTAATGGGAAATCTACTGTAGATCTAATGTTAAAGTAGTAAAGACTTGCTAGACTTAGAAACTTAGAAAAGTTTGGCCTGAAAACCTTTACTGTAAGCTTGAACACAAGATCATCTTTACACATTGTTTTTTTTTTCAAGTCAGTACTGTAAGTTGCGTACATCCACATAAGAAGTTGAGAAGTATTCAAAACACTGACAGAAGAACCAACAGCCTAAGCAGGATCTTTGCCAGTCTGCTACAGTTATCCATCAACCTCTGGCTTTAACGTACAAAAGCAGTTCTGTTTGCAGGCCCTAAGGAGCCCACATTTCACATGTGTTCTCTATTTAGAGGAGGGTGTTGCGCATATACCGCTTAGGCGTACTGGTACAACAGGGCCATTATAAATGCCATGGATCTGTCCATTTTCTCAGACATTACCAGTATTGCCTCAATATTCTTATCAGCAGTTGCAACTGCTTTTGCCTTTGTCTGGATTAAAAGCCTTCTTTGGGCAGTACTTTGCTGCCAAGTCTGCTAGGAAGGGATTGATAAATTATGTAATTTTTTTTTATCTGGATAAATTAACATGAGCTTTCTGTGCAAATCACAGATTAAACCTTATGTAGCTGGAAAATCCCATGTAAAGCACAATCGGTTCCAAAAGCCCTGTTTCTATTGTAGATATGCATGTTATTTTCAAAATACCATATATACCATATAACTTGATTTTGGTGAATTATACAGTGTATAACAGCCTTTTCTCTTTTTTTAAGGTCCTTAAGAAGAAGCTGGTTAAGACCTATTATATAGACAATGAGTCTTTCATCTATCTACATTTTTTTTTACCACTTAAAAGCATTAGATGTTTCCCTTTTGCTTTTATAATAACCTTTAATCTTCTTGGAAAGCTTTACACATCTTTTATGTGTGGCTTTGGGGATTTGTCCATTCAGCCACATGAGCATTAGTGAGAACTGATTTAAATCACAAGCGGCACTATTGTCACAGCAGTGCCGTTTTAGAGAATTAATCAACATCATCTAAGAATCGTGTGCCATGAGATAAAGAAGATGTAATAGTGTAAAACAGATACTAAGCATCAACTATGTATTCTTTATGAACCACAGATTAAAAATCATAGAGTCGTTTGACTTCAGATGTTTTGGAGTTAAAATGGCCGGGAATATCTAATTTGCACACACTAACCAGTTAAGATCATTTAGAATCTTCATATTCACGAAAAAACCACTGTGACTTGTAATAGGTGGACAGGAGCATGTGCAAGTATGTGAAACATGCTAACAGAAAAAAGACGCAGTCTCTAATCAGCTGTTGAAGCAGGAAGAGAAGAATGCCCCTCTATCCCTTAGCATAAGGGTATAGTGTTCTGCTACTCTCTTCTCCAAACATTCACAGACTTCAGAACACACATAGACCCTTACAGGACCCATGACTGGTTTGACTTTCTTGTAGGATGGGTGAACTGTGGAGAAATTCATCTTGTGGATATTTAGATTTACCTATGACGCACCACCCTCGTAATTCTGTAGGGCGAAACAGTTAGTGGTGAGAGAGGATAAATTAGTTCTAGGAATTTCAGGAATCTATGTTTACACTGGCTAAAAAAAAGGCCCCCCAAAAATAGAGGTCATATTGAGATCTTTTATTAATAGTTATAAATGCATAAATGTGTCTAGTTCACCAGTTAGCAACAAATAGGCAGTTTTTTTTTTAATAAAGGTGATTTTGAAAATGATTCAACACCTCTACATATATTATTGATTTCATGAACAAGAACCAAATTTGACCATAGTTGCAGGCTTTTTAGAGACAAATCACCAAATGTAAAAAAAAAGAAAAAAAAAAAAAGTAACCACAGCTTGTGCATTTCCAACAGAGGTAACTGAAACAGAAAGTGAATTCATTGCGGGTTTTTTTTCTCCACATAATGCACCATTCTTGAGTTATTTGAACTGACCAATGCTAGTCAAGGTCTAACAGTAGTGCTGTGTGTTTGACAGCCTAATGCACATATGTGCAGTGTGGTAAGTGGGCTTGTGTTCCATAAAGTCCTCTTAAGAAGAGATTGGCTTCACTCTTTTCTACTCTGGGACTAACTTGGACCTGTACTGACTTGTGAATTACAAATGCCCTGTTCATTTCCAGCAGGATGTAAAATAAATAAATACAACTCTATAAAAACAACGCAAGAAGTTTTAAAATGAAGGAGCTTGTAAAAGAAATGTATCCTGATGGTAGGAGGTACTAGGAGGAAAAACTTTTTGGGAAGCTTATGGGTCTGATGAAAGTCTGAAAAAGTCATGATGACTTTGAACTTTGACTCAAAATAAATTTTAATGCCTACCTGGTGGGTAAAATAAAATGTAAAAAAAAAAAAAAGACAACAATTTAGGACAACTTACACAGAGGTGTACCATGTTCTCCATGAGTACATAGACATATTAGTCACAAGCTTTCTCTCATCGTCGGGTCATGCAGCACAACAAACATTGCTGGGCAAGATAGAAGAAAAGCACTTAGAATGACAACCGCATGAAGGAACACAGCCTTCTCACATAGATTTGTGAAGAAGCTCATGTATTTCCTCTGAGGTTTGGGTTTTTCTCTTCCTCAAGACTAGCAATGAGGAGGATGCTTGGACTGTACAAGCATTTGGCCTTTTTAATGAAAAGAGCTCTTGAGTACATTGAAATGTCCACTGGTCCCTTGAGACTTGAATTGAAACCATTAGTGTCATCAATGTCAATTACTTGTTAAAGCCTACTGTTGAGTTGTCAGTTTGAGTCCTGTAGCATATGTAACCTCCTATATTAAGATAACATTTAAAAATTTTTCATTCAGCAAAAAAAGGCTGGTCTGTTTTTGAGTCTTTGCTGAGGAGTTATGCAATTGAGCATCAGGTGGTCTTAAGGCTTTCATTTTCAAGAAGTCACAAATTTTAGTCTTTAGTGCATGACTGAAACCAACCATCTATTTAAATCTCATCAGATTCATCATAAGGTAAAACCGCATAAAATATCAGATTCCCCTAAATTTATATTCATGAAATGACCATGAAAGCTAGGGGAAGTTAGAGAATACTGGACAAAGCAGTCATACAGCGACACAGTGGGGACCCGTTTGAAGTTTCCTCCAAACAGTTCAGTTATACTTTTCAGTCAAGAACTGAGCCAGAATAAGACACCCTGTCCCCCCTCCCCTTTAAACTTTCCAGGGTTTTAATAGGATTTCACATTCATGAAGTACCCACAACCAAAGATTAACTATATTGATGAGGTGATGGAAACGAAGTAAAGTATCCATGAGGCAAGTCAGATAGATTATTTTTTTTTTTTTGGTATGGACGTCATGAAGAGTTACGCCCTTTAGCAACACTAGAGCTGTTTCTGGCTCATTCAAAACACTTTAAATAAAAACAGTCAGTAACTGAAACTGCAAATGGAAAACAGTTAGGAACGTTAGAGGTGTATGGTAACATTAAGAATAATGTTACAATTTCAAATATTGCGTTAGATGAGACATTTGGTTTGGGAGTATTTATTATTTGATAGTTGGTAAGATTATAATTTCTAATATTAAAATAACAAAAATTTTTTTTAGAAATGTGTTTTTTTGTGTGTTTATTATTCATTATGAATTAAGCCAGGTTGGACGGCTGTTATCTTATTGTATTTCATACCCTTACAGATTGTTATGACCTATAGGAAGCAATCAAGACAAAATGTTTTTTGTTGGTTATTCTGCAGTCAGTATATGATGTATGGTTTTGACCAAAAGGTTATAGATGGAGTGGCAAATTCTGGGGAGTTAAAACAAAACTGGATAAATTTCTTGTTGTAGGACTGGAAATAAAACATAAAACCATAAAATAATACATAAAACCATTGGCGACATTGGAGATTAACATTTTAACTTCTGAATAAATAAAAAAAGTTTACATTTAAAGCTGCTTTTCTCCCTTACCACTCTCAGCCTAATAAATGCTCAGACAGGTCAAGCTGATGAAATAAATCAATAAAAATGTTTTTGGCCTTAATATGACCATTTGCACAATCTTTGTTTATACATATGTTTGTATATATTTTTTGCAATATTTTGTCAAAAGAACATTCAAATACACTCAAAAATGATTCTGCCCTTGTGTAAGTTTTACATATTGATATTATATTAATAAATTAGGTTGTGAAGTGGAAATAACACATAATTCTATTCACTAACGTTTGCCATAAGCATACAGTATCTCACAAAAGTGCGTACACCTCACAAAAGTGAACACAGCCCTTACATTTCAGCAACCACTTTATTATACAGTATATGTTCTCAAGGGACAATACAATAGAAATAACACTTGGATATATTTTAGAGTAGTCAATATGCAGCTTGTATAACAGTATAGATTTCATTTCCTCTAACAATAACTTGTGTAGCCGTTATTGTCAATATACTTTAACTGACAAGGAAAATAAGTACACCATGTCAAGTGAACATGTCAAAACTGTGTCCAATGTGGCAATATTTTGTGTGAGCACCATTGTTATCTAGCACGGCCTTAATCCTCCTGGGCATGAAATTCACCAGAGCTGCACATGTTGCTGCTGGGATCCCCTCCTCCGTAATGATATCAGGGAGCTGCTAGATGTTTGACACAAAAACTAAGTTTCCTTACAGCAAAATTCCTTCGACTGCCATTATAAAATGCAACAACCAACATGAACAAAACATGACTTTTAAATAAATACACCATAAATTACATAACCCATGTACTTACTCTTATACTAATTGATGGTTTATTTTAATAGAAGGATAAATAGCCCAATTACAGTATAACTCCCCCTTTTTTAAGTGTGCTTGAATCTAACATTAATAAGTGAATGGTTAGATAAGCAAAGATCTCTTTTAGCAAAGTTCTTGCACCAAAGCTAACAGAAGATGACCCAAAGATTATAAATGCGATCATTAATAGATAAATGTAAACTTTAGTCAGCATCACTCCTGTCACTCAGATCTAAATGGATGTGAGCCATCACGCGTGCGCGTTGCACACAAGTCGCGAGCCATTACATCATTTAATTCAACGCATAATCGATGCCAGAATAAAGTAAACCTGGCTTTGCACCCTCCCCTCGCGGAGCCTCGGTGTCCTGACAGCTTGGCAGGTTTCTTCTTTCAGCTGGCTCTTTCTGCTCTGCGCTCTGAGGAGACACACAGCTCTCCAAACGCACCGCTGTCTGTTTGCTCACTGAGAATCTGGAAGATAACAGACTTAAAGAGGATTATAGTTTCGGGGCTTCATCAACAGGAGAGCCTTCGCAACAACCAGGTAGGCTTCATCTGCAATATTAATAACCATCTGTTGTGACTGAGCCTATAAGTATTAAATAAACAGTTAATTAACACCACAGTGTTAATGGAACACCTACAGTGAATACTGTGGGAGTTATTTTACTAAATCAATGTAATATTCCATAAAGTAATATGCATATACTGTACTTCTAGATTTTTTTCTACTATATATATCAGTATATATATTCTTCTTATTTTTGTTGATCTTATTTTAACAGAGGTATGCATAAATGTTTCAGCATTAATATGACGGAATTATGATAGAATAGAGTTATATCACTAGACTTAAAAGATTATGAACATGTTTTATAATAGAAAGATATTTTAACTTTTAGACGTTAACTATTATCAAGTAATGGTTAACATCTAAATATTTTTCCATTTTTGCTAAATGAAAAATAACAAACCTTATATTGTTGCATTATAGGCCAAATATAGGTCAAGTTCTGTTATTTTAAGATAAAGTCAAATTTAACCCAGAGTGATGCAGCTTTGTCAATTCTCAAACTGACTGCCCAACCTTAAGTTCATTTCTTTTGCAAAATGCACTCAGTGTTGACAAAAAAAAAAAAAAAAAAGACTAGGCGGTTAATAGGCAGTTAATTTTTGTGCATGACTTTCAGATATTAGAAACCTGAAAGAGCCAAATACTCATACGCCTCAGCTGCAGCTGTGCAACAACACACAGAGGTGTCAATGCTATGTCACTATCTGTCATATGACTAACTGAATAATCCTCTAGTCCTTTGAAGGACAACTCTTGAAAAGCATCTGGAATGTTACATGGTGATGAGATTTGAAAGGTCATGACAGTCTATGAGTGAAAAAGAAACATTATTTTCTGTAAGAATATGCTACAGAAAAAAAGAGCCAGAATATTTGTGAATTTATTTACAGAATATATTTTGCAGAATGTTCATAAATTTAATAGCAATTAAATGTGCTCTTTTATTATAAATACTTCACTACAATTCCTTAACAGTAAAGGCTATAAAGTTAAAATTTTATGCAATCACCTGTTTTTACAAGAGGCCATAAAAAGCACAAGGCATGGTTCCTTATATTTTCTAGGAGAATGTTTTCTATAGAAATGTGCCAATGATACTGTTTTATCAGTCAGTTCCAGTCTCTAATTATAGTCTAGAATTCTTGAACAGTGCCACAAAAAACATTTGCTGTATTTTCTAAATGACAAATTGTTTAATATGCTGCATATCAGCTGAGATTGCTTTGCTTTTTTTTCTCTTCTGGCCAAAGAGTCTATTTTTGCTAAAACAACAAAAACGCGCTTCCTGTTGAGTCATAGAAATCATATCATTAATTCCTCTAACAACATAAATTTTAAGTTGTTGCTTAGTTTGATTTGATCCTGGAGTAGCAGGGAGGTGAGTATAATGTGATCAAACTGATTTTTATTTTGCTCAGCTATGAATAAGACACTCTTTACCTTTATGCATATGAATACACTCTGTGTATGAAGAGCTGCTAAACATAAATCCACCCCTAATTACTGGCCAACGCTGATATACAATCATTTAAACTAAACCTAATTCTGAAGCTTTCCTTGTGAGTCATATATTTTCCAAACCCTCCTTTGAGGAATAATGTAGGAACAGTAGGCTTTTTCTTTATTCATTCAATGCTGGCATCTGGTCATGAATTGGCTGAGGTGGTGGTGATGGTCCACAGATAGTAGCATACAGCAGCTTGGGTATTGTAGTACTACTGTTTTGTCTTCTAAAAATGAAAATTACCATTGGAGTAGTGGTATAACAAAATTTGGGTTTTATAATAATAATAATCAGGGAACTGTTAAAAAAAATCTGATCTGCTTATCAGTTCTTGTTGAGGGAAAAGTGAATTCTGTCACACAGTGTGAATAATTATTCTTGATTATATATTTGCCTATATTTGTGAGGATGTGGCTATCTTTTAGGACCTGCCTACACCATGCTTCACCACATTAAGTGTTTGTTGATTAGATTTGATAAATAGGCTGGTGGCAGACAGTGGCTGATGGAATGACAGAAATGACCAAAAGTGTGGTTTGACTTTTCGGATCAAACTAATTGGCTTTAAAGGAGGTTCCATCTCAAATATTTTAAAACAATTACTCAGCTCACCATAAACCCCCACCAATGTATCGTGTTTGACATCTTGCGGGCTTCAAGCCAGAGTCCAACGGAACCCTCGCTAACTAATGCTAACACCTGACTAGCTAGTGTTTGCACTTTGCTAGCACATGTGTTGCTCAGGCTTGTGACTCTGGTCTTTGGCAATCAAGGGAAAATGGTCCAGAGAAAGAGTAGTGTTACAGAGTTATCACAACATTTGTTGTGAAAGGGCAAAATTGTTATATCATTTGTCACTTATGTATCAGATCTAAATGTAATACAAAGCTAATGTTCTATCTTGCTATGTTTAATCTTTTTTCTTCACATGTACTGACAGTACACTAACAATAGTACACATCTTTATGTATTTATATACTAAAGATATTCTTTACATAAACATTTTGATTCATGTCTTAATTATTTAATTATTATTATTATTTTTTCTTTCTTTCTATTTTTAAAACTAAACCTTGAATCATTAGGAACCAGAACTGAAAAGCATAACTGGAATCAATAAAAATCAAACTTGGAAAGAAACCCAAACCTGGTTCCCACAAAGATATACAGTAAATATTATAATCTTACAAAGACTTCTTGTTCTAGGCAAGGTTTGTTAGGCCTGCAAACATAAGGTAGCAATATGAGGCTTGGTTCTAGCTTTATTACATATAGTTATTATGTGTATGTTCCAAAATATTATTTCTCTGGATATACTGAACACATTGATATAATAGTTAATCTAACTTCCAGGTGAGCCATGACGTCATTGTTGTTACTGTGTTTGTGTCTTCGGGTAATCTCAGCGAAATGGCTCTTTACAGATTACTTATATACGGGTAAGTAATTTTCTGTATTGTACATTGGGTGTATCCATTTTTCTAAAAATGGATTTTTTACATATTATAATAAAAAAAAACATTTTGTTGTGTTTATGTATAGTGTTTTAGATCTGTATTGGTAGTTTGATAATGACTGTTTTCTTGTATGTATCCCAGAGCCAGAAAGAACCCTGAGTGTTAGCATTCCCATTGCGGAACCTCTCCAAGCTTTAATGGGAGATACATTGGTTCTGCCTTGCTATTTCCAAGATGACACAGTACCTGACCCAGGTGCTCCCACCATAGCGCCTTTGTCCCATCGCATCAAATGGAGCATTATCACCAAAAATGAGACCATAGACATATTGGTAGCCGCCGAGGGTATCGTGGCTCTGAATAAAAAGTACACGGATAGGGTTCAAATGGTGGCATACCCCACCAGCCCAAATGATGGCAGCATTAAAATCACGCAACTTCTTTCAAACGAGTCTGGAGTGTACCGCTGTGAAGTTGTGCATGGAATCGAAGACAGCCATGATACTGTGAATGTCCAGGTTCAAGGTAATACCACTCAAGTTTTTTTTTCTAAATGGTCCTCTCTCTCTCTCTCTCTCTTTTTCTAAATATATATATATATATATATATATATATATATATTAAAATATATTTATAAATTATAATATATATAAAACCTGTAATGACTGAATATATTTATTATTTTTGTCTAGGCATTGTATTCCACTACCGTGCCATTACTTCCCGTTACACCCTGACGTTTGAGAAGGCACAGGCAGCCTGTATTGAAAATAGTGCTGTGATTGCCACACCAGAGCAGCTACAGGCAGCATACGATACAGGGTACCACCAGTGTGATGCTGGCTGGCTTTCTGACCAAACTGTTAGGTCAGTTTTGATAACTAAATTTTTTTCCATATTTATTTTGATTCCACTATATTTCTCTATATAATGTTATATTTTGCTGTTGATGAAAGGTATCCTATCCACGATCCCCGAGAAGCCTGCTATGGTGACAAGTATGAATTCCCCGGAGTGAGAACGTACGGAGTAAGAGAAATTGACGAGACATATGATGTGTATTGCTTTGCTGAGAAGATGTCAGGTACACAAACAAAACTTCAGGCAAATGTAGTTTGTCAAATGAACTGTTAACACTTAATTTTATCCTATGATTTGTTCTAGGGAGGGTGTTCTATTCCACATGCCCTGGAAAGTGCACTTTTGGTGAAGCAAAGACCAAGTGTGCTAAGCTGGGTGCTAAATTAGCCACAACTGGCCAGCTCTACCTGGCCTGGCAGGCTGGTATGGATGAATGTAATGCAGGCTGGCTGGCAGACGGAAGTGTCCGCTATCCTATCAACATTGCCAGACCACAGTGTGGAGGAGGTCTGCTGGGAGTGCGCACTGTGTACCGCTTCATCAATCAGACAGGCTACCCGCTACCAGAATCAAGATATGATGCTATCTGTTACACAGGTGCGCACACTGGATTCCATGTCCTTTTTCCTACTTTAGAATGTTTTTTATGGATTTACCAGTGTTTGGCTTGATGTAGAAAGCTATGACGCATTTAAGAGAAATCTCTTCAAATAATGGTGAATCATAGTTATGAATAAATGGGTCAGATTACCAGCAGACAAGTTGATTAAGTGATAAAATATCCTTTCATCTTCTTTAGATGAGGTGGAAGAGGGCTCAGCCATATTCAACATCATCCCAGAGTCCACAACTGATGTATTAAGTGTGGGCATGGTGACAGACGGCCCACCAGAGTTTATTATGGAGACCTCTACCAAGAGTGAGGCGATTGGCGAAGTTGAAACTCACAAACCCCCCACCACTACTGCTGACTTTCTCTATGTAGAGCAGAATATCACACAGCTGCCTCTGTTATCGCCACCCAGTACCATTGGCGACATTGTAGAAGTGGTGACTGCACAGCCTGACCTTGGATTAGCCAAGACACCTGGATTTTCTGATGAAAATGCAACAGAACCTGTGATGTCCCTTACTGGTAAAAAAAAACAAACAAACAAAAAAAAAACTTTAATTACAGTTTATCAACAGTACACTTCCATAAATAAAATAAAAAAAAACTACTAATGCAAGACATTTTCTTTTTTTCATCCCATCCATCTAGGTGTTGTCTTTCACTACAGACTAGGCCACAGTCGCTATGCTTTTACCTTTGTTGAGGCTCAGCTAGCCTGTCAGAACATAGGTGCAGTGATTGCCAATCCTCAACAGTTACAGGCTGCCTATGAAGCTGGGTATCACCAATGTGATGCAGGCTGGCTGATAGACCAGACTGTGAGGTATTTTTTTTCTAGCTTATTATTATTATTATTATTATTATTATTATTATTATTATTATTATATTTATTTGTTAAATAGAGAGCAAAACAGAAACAGAAAAATTAATTTAATGTTAATTAATTTACATTGTTTTTCATTTTGAAAATGAAGGTACCCTATTGTATCCCCACGAGAGAAATGTGCTGGTGATATGGAAGATATGCCCGGTGTGAGGTCTTATGGTGTACGACCTGCCAGTGAGAACTATGACGTGTATTGCTACATGGACAAACCAAGAGGTATGATGATTCCAACTTTAATGCTCTTTCACAGTTTAAATAAGTTTAAATGCTGATTTGAATTACTGATAAAATTATAGCAAAATAATAGCATAATGCTATTATGGCATTTGGTTGAGGTTTTTCCAGAATTATAATTAACTAGATACATAACAATATAATCAAAAAAACATAAGTAAATTAAATAATCACATACCATTTTCTTCCAGGGAATGTTTTTCATGTGAGCTCACTTGAGGGTTTTACATATCATGAAGCAATGGCCTCTTGCCATGCCCAGAATGCCTCTTTGGCCTCCACAGCTGATCTGTATATGGCCTGGAAGCAAGGATTTGATAAGTGCCGTGCTGGCTGGCTCATTGACCACAGTGTTCGTTATCCTATTAATAATCCCAGGCCTCAATGTGGAGGAGGGAAATCAGGAGTCCACACAGTCTTTAAGTTTCCCAACCAAACTGAATATCCTGATATGCACTCCAAATTTGATGCCTACTGCTTGAAAGGTATTAACAATTACATGGCATGTGAGAATTGTCTAGATTTATGAAGCTTACAAATAAATCTATATTATTACATATTTTTTTAAATTCACAGTTGATCTCGAATTATACATTTATGATACTGAGTCGAACATGACATGGATTGAAGAAGAGCTGGTAAACCTGACCTTGATAACTGGCCTTCTTGGTAATTGATCTTATTGCTTGTATCTAAGTCATGGGTATTAATATTTGTGGATAAACATTGTTGATACCCGTTGTTTTATTTTTCTGTATTTTTATTTTTCATAGTGAATCATACCATTGTTTCTCCTATTCCTGTGGACCTCTCTGGATCTGGTTCAGCAGACCTGCCATCTGGGACCAGTGGTTCTTCTGGTGATGTGTCAGCTAGTGGAAGTGGGGAGCAGCCTACAGGGGCATCATACAAAGAAGGAGAACCTTCAGGGTCTGGACTGGCTAGTGGGTCTTCAGGTTTAGGAGGAGAACTTTCAGGATTTGGACTTACTAGTGGGTCATCAGGTTTAGGACAGGAACTGTCAGCATCTGGATCGCCAAGCGGTTCTTCAGGTTTAGAAGGAGAACTTTCAGGATCTGGACTGCCAAGTGGGTCTTCAGGTTTAGCAGGAGAACTTTCAGGATCTGGACTGCCAAGTGGGTCTTTAGACTTAGGAGGAGAACTTTCAGGATCTGGACTGCCAAGTGGGTCTTCAGGTTTAGCAGGAGAACTTTCAGGATCTGGACTGCCAAGTGGGTCTTCAGACTTAGGAGGAGAACTTTCAGGAGCTGGACTGCCAAGTGGGTTTTCAGGTTTAGGCGGAGAACTTTTAGGATCTGGACTGCCAAGTGGGTCATCAGGTATTGGAGGAGAACTTTCAGGATCTGGACTGCCAAGTGGATCTTCAGGTATTGGAGGGGAACTTTCTGGATCTGGGCTACATGAAAACTTGTCTGGCTCAGGCCTTAGTGGTGATGGCTCAGGCATAAGTGTGACTTTCTCAGGAATTAACACAATATTTTCTGGGGGCACTTCAGCTTCAGGGGCACCTCAGGAAGCTGGGGAGGGCAGTGCGGAGATCCTCACTTTCATGTCAGGTTTTGATTCGGGATTCTTCAGTGGGGATGGGTCTGGATCAGGAAGTGGCTCAAGTTTTGGTTCAGCAGAGAGTGGGTCTTTGGCAGACCAATTCGGTATCTTAGGAGATAGTGGAAGTGGAGAACCTTCTGGCATTATTTCAGGCCTTGGTTCTAGTGGTGAGGTCTCTGGAGTCAGTTGTTTTTCATCATCTTCCTCTGGAGATGACAGTGGTTTCTCAGGGCTTAGTGGCAGTGGTTTAATCATGGAAGGTCAAGAAGTTGAACTGTCTACTGCTTCACTCCTAAAATCACAGGAGTTAGGTGGAAGTGAGGTGCTTTTCAGTGGATCTAGAGCTCTAGAAGGGTCTGGTTTGAGTGGTTCTGGTGTGGGTGACAGTGGTGATTTAAGTGGCTCCGGTAGTGGTTCAGGAATTTCTGCCATCACCTTTTTGGACTCAAGCCTTACTAATCTCATAGACCTATCCAGCAGAGAACAAGAGGCATCTGGGATTTTGATGTATGGCTCAGGAGAAGGGAGTGGTGACTTCTCTGGAGGCTCTGGTCTCCCATCAGGAGACACAACAGAGGCATCAACCAGTGGGGATATTGTATCATTTCCTGATGAGAGTTTGATGGAAGTTTTGTTTACATCCACTCAAAACCAGGAGCTTAGAAAAGGACCAATAGAGCACAGTGGGAAAGAGAGTGTAACATTTTTGAGCAGTGGGCATCAGGATACGACTATTTTAAGTGAAGACCACCATCCCACATCCCTCCCTAGTGAAGTCCCAGTTCAATCAACTGATGAGACATCAGTTATAGCTCCCTCAGGGTTGCTTAGTAACAGTGCATGGCCACAGGAAATTTTGTCATCTATTGCGACAACCTTCTGGAAATATGATACTGTGACCCCAACTATGGCTGACACCACTACCGAGCCTGCCTTTTCAGTGAACACCCCAACTGTCATAGAGGCTCCAGCCATGGAGCAAGGTAAGTTACTAATTGTCTATATAAAAACAAAAATTATAAAACTCTAAGCTAAAACCTTCCAAGATTTGGTGTCCCTTTGCAATGTCCTTTTGCAAATGTTTCAGTTCATGTTTTTCTTCTGCCTATATCTGTGTCCTAGCATCTGTGGACCCATGTAATCCAAACCCCTGTGGTGGTGCTGCTGTGTGTTCTGTGCAAGAAGGGGTTGGTGTGTGTCACTGCCCACCTGGGGTGAAGGAGGAAGAGTGTCATATCGGTGAGTCCCTTAAGCTGGATTTTAATTGTTTCAAAGATTCCATAATTGCTTATCAGTTTAATGTGGTTTTCTAATTTAATTTGATGTTCAATATTCAGTTATGTGCCTCTTTGCTACAAGAATTTTATTCCCAATACCTGTTTTTGTTTTAGTGTTTTTCTCTCATTGATGGAACTCTTCTCTCTATCTCTTTCATTGTTCCCTACCCGTGTGTATGTGTCTTTTAATCTGTTTGCTTTTGCCTGATTGTCATTTTCAAAAAGGCATCCATTTCACAGGTTCTTTGGCATGTGCGTGAGGATATCTTATATTCTACCTGGTGTATTTACTACAGGACCTCCCAGTTATCAGTTCAGTTAATTGATTGTGCACCCATGTGTTGTTTTTGTTTAGCTCTGCCTTTCCTCAAGTATGGCTTAATCAGCACTCCATTTTCCAGCCTGCTACACGCCTCTTAACACCTGGTACATGGCTCTACATTTTCCTTCTCCTTGATATGAATCTGGACCATGACCTGATGCAACACTGTGTGAACTATATGCTTTGGCTATTAATTTTGAACCATAAGGGGAAACAGTTAAATATATTCCAGTCATTATAGCAATGATGGGAATAATAATTTCCTCTCAAACCATTTGATGAGTTGTTGGTTTATGGATTTGAATAAGTCAGATAAACATGTTGCATGGTTTATGGTTTCTGATTTGATCAGTGCCTGCGTTCTACCTAGGCGTGACCTAGCTCAAGGGTCTCTTTGTAGTCCTCAGTCTTAACCGCAGAACGTTTATTTTCAGAGGTTGATGTGTGCCATTCAAACCCTTGTGCCAATGGAGCTACGTGTGTGGAGGTACAGGATGCTTTCAAATGCTTATGCCTGCCCAGCTATGGAGGGGATCGCTGTGAGATCGGTATGAGGCTGGCTTCAGCTAAATCTACTAACAATTTCTCAAAAACAACCAAACCTGATGCAACAAAAGGCTGTCTAAGTGCTCTAATAGCATTGACTGGTCTTTTGGTGTCATCTTAGTGCTATAACATGCTTCTTTATGACATTAATACTAGCCATTCATGTTTTTGCAAAATGGTGAGTGGTTGCGGGAAGACTGAGGTAGAGGAAAAGGTGCTGTAAAGGAAGAAATTTATAATTTACTGGTCAGTATGAGAAGGTCCCTCAGTGACTCAAGCAGGTAGGGAAATAATAACATTGTGCCTGTGCTGTTTCTATTTTCCATTTAAGCATAGTACCAGATTGTTTTTACCTTCCTCATTTAATTTTTTATGTTTATTCCTGACTGCATATAGGTGATGTATTAATTACCTTAGGGTGAAATTCCTGTACATGTGAGATTCTTCTATAACACGTTCTTCTTATGCTCTATTTTATAGTAAAACACTGCCTGGTCTAAAAAAGTAATTTTGGATTTAAATAAGAAAATACTACTTTAAGAACCTTTGGTTGGATACTTATTGCAGTAATTCATATTTTTCAGCTGGCATCAATACTTTCAACCCTAGCAGATGCATCTGAGTAGCTTCTTAAACATCAATGTGGTCGTGGAAAAGATGTAAAAGTGTTTTTTAAAGGCTTTTGATGAAGTAAAAAAAAATTATTAATGAGATTGCTGAAAATACTGTACTGGAAATTGGTTTAAAACTTCCTAATGCATGATTAAAACCTAAAAGGTAAGCACTAAACTGTCACTAACTGTCATTCACAAAAGAAATGTCATCAGAACAAAAATCATGAATGATCAGAGATCACTTAAATGGCAGTGAAATTGCATCATAAAAAAGATTACATAGAAAATCTTAGCTGGGTTTAATAGTAAAAGTAAGAGCACGTGCACTATGCATGGAGAATTCACAGGATTGCAACTAAGTAACTGCGTGAAAGTAAGAAGACCACTCGTTAGTGAGGATAATCTGAGAAAAAGGTTCCAATGTCGAACGGAGCATGAATGGATGGATTTTTTTGCATGGATTTTGAAGCAGTGCAAAACTGTTGTCTCATGAGTACAGACACACTCTATTCTAGTGCAATGGGTGCATCAGGGTAATAAGGGGAAACAAATGAGTCAATGCACTCATCATGCATAGTTATGCATAGAGGCAGTGTTGGGAACTTGGGTTGGCTTCTGTTGGTTAGGTCCGCGTTAAGCAATGTTATGTGACAATAAAATGAAGTCAGCTGACTGAATAAATCGAATATCACATGGATTTATTTTTGCTTTCCTGATTGTGGGCATATTCCAGGTTGACAACGCTAAAAACTCATCAGGCTCAATATTTATGAAATAGTAGTCCTGGAGCATGAGGAATCAGTTTCACACATACTATCTGCCACATGAATAGATCCTAACCCTGTTAAGTTTTTGGGACGTGCTGGAGGACACAAATAAATGTTCCGTAAGGTTGTTGAAATTTTGTCATGGTAAGAGCACACAGTAATCAAAACTAAAGTTAGTAAATATAATAGTTTTTTATTTTTTTGGCCAGGCAGTGTATATGCCAGTTTATTCAGAATGCATTTTAAATGTATTCATGATGTGTTACCAGGCATCCCTAACAACTTATTTAACCTGGCATTAGAATGTATTACTTTTCACAGTTACTTGCATAACTCTTTGTAAAGCATGATTATATGATTTTTATAATCACAGTACATAATACATTATTATTAAAATGCATTCTGTCATTGGTATTTTTGCACGCAAAAGTTTCTCTGCATCAGAACCTTTGTTTTTTGGGATGTTTTTTGCTGCCATTTTATATGCATTGTGTTTACTATTATCTGGCTGCTACCTTTGAAGGTAGATACACTTATCACAGTATGACACTGATACAGTTATATTCATTTTTATTTATTTTTCCTCTTCACTACTGTACGTTTACAATCCACTATATGACTTCAATTTCCCCAATGAGAAAAGAGTTTATTGAAATATCAACGCTGAAAAGAATTGTAGACACCAATGATGTAATGCATCTCTAACATGTAAGACACAATAAGGAAATAAGGCAGAATCTGTTTTAGAGAATAAAAGCACTCATGTTTGTACTACTATTATGGACAGAACTTTGTAAATGTATTATTTTTCCGTAAAAAAAAAATACTTACCCATCTAATAAAACTTTGTTTTCTCCAGCTCAGAAGTTCTGTAGGTATTTCTGTCCAACCCAGTTTTTAACAGGGTATTGCTTCAAGGTTATGGCATTTAAAGCGTACTGGAATAAAATGTGACCCCTATTACCCCATATGTCACTACAGACATTGAAACATGTGAGGAAGGCTGGACTAAGTTTCAGGGCAACTGTTACCTGCATTTCCCGGACAGAACAGTGTGGGAGGAGGCTGAACAACACTGTCGGAGCCTTGGAGCTCACCTGGTCAGCATCACCAATCCGGAGGAGCAAGTATTTGTTAACTGTGAGTGATGTCAACAGACAACACAGTATGTCGATATGTGAACGTACCTTCACTATTACGAACATGCCATCTCTTTTCTTTAGCCAATGCACAGGATTACCAGTGGATTGGACTAAATGATAAGACTTTTGAGAATGACTTCCAGTGGACAGATGGCACTCCAATGGTAAGTGTGCTGAGAAGAAAGAAAAAAAAACAGCCTCGGCTTAATGTAACCTAATTCTTCAATTTTAACAACACTTTTCCTTTCAGCAATATGAGAACTGGAGACCTAATCAGCCAGATAACTATTTTAACTCTGGCGAGGATTGTGTGGTGATGATCTGGCACGAAAATGGGCAGTGGAATGATGTGCCCTGCAACTATCATTTACCATTTACATGCAAAACTGGCCCAGGTATGTGGTCATTAAAATAAAAATAAGGCTTTGAAATACCATTAGCATTTACCCAGAAGTGTTGTTGTCTCAATGCAAAATAATTTGCATATGCAAACAGTACACAGTGAAGAAGTTCTATACAATGAGTGCAATGATTATACAGTATGTGGATGCAATGAAAGCTATTTAAATGAGTTTTTCCACAGTTACATGCGGTCAGCCACCTGAACTGAAGAATGCCAAGTGGTTTGGGGCTAAGAAGGAACGCTATCAGGTCAACTCAATAATCAGATATCAGTGCAATGATGGCTTCAGACAGCGGCATCCACCTGTGGTCCGCTGTATGTCTGATGGACACTGGCAGAAGCCACAGGTGGAATGCATACCCCGTAAGTTCCTTATATTTATCAATTCTGTTGTATACTTCCTGTCCATTTTATTAGAAACACCTATAAATCCGTGCATTAATACTGTTATCCAATCAGTGGACAATCGTGTAGCAGAATGCAAGTGAAGATTGGACAAAACATTGCCAACTGAATAGTTTCAGTGAGTCTGTGGCCACTGATTGTAGCCTCAGATTGCTGTTTTTGGCTGACAGGAGTGAAAACCAATGTGGTGTTCATTGTGCATTCTTAGATCCTTGCTGTCAGCTCTAGTTACCCGCTGAATGATTTTTGTTTTTCACACCATTCTGTGAATGTGTAGAGATAATCATCAGTTTCCAAAACCAAAAAACCAGTTTGTCTTGCACCAACCACGATAAACTTAAAGCAACAGAGATGACATTTCTTCTTATTCTCAAGCTTGATGTAAAAATTAACTGAACCTGTGTATATATGATTTTTATATAGATTTTTTTTCTATTGGCGCATGATTGGGTATATTATATATATATATGATAATTACATTAATAAGCAGGTATACAGGTTTAAATAATGTGGTCAGTACGTGTATGTATGTACGTTAATGTAAAATGTGCTTTTCATTATTTACATTACATTATTTTCTTTTATCTTAGAGGGTAAAAGAAGACTACAGAAGAGATCCACTAGGCGTCGACCTGCTAAGAGGACATCATTGAGGAAGCACCTCTAATGACTTAAAAAGTAATAGTAACGAGATTTCTTTAAAATCATTAAATCTTGTTTTACATGGCCTTGAATTGAGAATGCATTATCTATTTAAAAAAGTGCTATTTTTAAGTTAACTTCCCAACCTGTATATAGTGTCACACCCAACATGTTGTGGTGCTTCGATAAGAAAGAAAACATAAGGTAATGAATTCTGTTATTCTTTGTCCCACCTCATCCTGGAAGCCACTTTATTTATGCAAGTAGTATTTATTCCCATAGTTAATGCAATTGGATCTCTAAACTTGCACCTACTGGATCAGTTTTTTTCTCAGAGTATCAGCTAAATGTTACAAAACCTTTCAGAGGAGGATCTTTCATCCAGACAGTCTGGAATTTTATGGCAAAAGGGAACAGCTAAGAACTGTGTGCAATTCTTCTTCTGAGTGGAATTATCAAAGAGGTTCTTGGTTTTCCTTTTTTTTTTTTGGTTTTGTTATGTTTTGCTTTGCTTTGGATGCAATTGTGTTCAGTTTGCAAGTTACAAAAAATTATAGCACTTAATGTATACAAGATAATACATAATAGATTCAATTATGTGAAGTATTATTTTCATGTATAGCTTGTCAGAAAGGATAATGAGTCTAAAATGTATAGCCATCAATAAGAAGAGGTTTACATACAACTAATTTATTTATACAAATGGTCAAAAAGTGTCATTTTTGATACTTGTGTTGACAGTAATGTGAAAATAAGCATATTTATTGACCTCTCACAATATTTCAGGTTGAGCATCAAGTCCTTCCCTTATTGTTTACAATTATATCTTAAAAACTATGATAAAAGCATAAATGTATAAATGCTGTGGCATTATGTAGACAAATTAGTAGGATATACATATATTTTGGGTTACATAAACTCTGGGTTTCCTCCAGGTACTCTGGTTTCCTCCCACAGTCCAAAGGGTTGAATTTTGCATTTCCAAATTGCCTGTAGTAAAAGATTAAGTGAGTGTGTGTGTGCTGCAGGGGATTGACAACCCATACAGGGTGTACCCTGCCCCGAGTCCCCTGGGATAGGCTCTAGGCCTCCTACAACCCTACACAGAATAAGTCATGCAGATACTGGATGGTTGAACCACACATTTGTACCTAGCATAGGCTTTGTGTCCTGTTTATTTTAAATCAGCTTATGTCTTAATGCTCACCTGGTACATTCTATCTGGCAATCTGACTTGGATTGTCCATCTTCTACACCTAGATTACATTTAAACAAATACATGATGCAAAAAAAAAGCATTACATTTGGCAAAAGCAGTAATTGATGGCCAGATCCTGTCAAATTGTTAACTTGGACATTAGTATTGATCATTTGAGCCATATATTACCATATATTATTGTTTTTTGTCTTATTGTAAGCTGTGCAGGGCACAGTACTGTGAGACCAGCATCACCCTTGTTAAATAGCTCTTACTTTCAGTTCTCATACAACCTCAGTGATGTTTTTTTTTCTCTCTTATTTTCAGCTGCTCCCGATTATAACTTGTGCCTTATAAATGTCTTTCTTATGAAATACCCAAATTATTGGGATTGTTTAGTATCAATTAGGGGCTGTGCCCCTCTCTTCCCCAAGCATTTGGTGATCTCTTACAAACACTAACATTGTTTTATTCATGAATATTTGACTGATTTGTGCAACCATATATACCAAGGGAACAAAAGCAGATTTTGATTCGTAGACATGTTTTATTGGAAAAAGGGGATAAAGAGAGGAGACTAAGCCATGCTGAAGAAGAGAAATGTACACTGTGTCGGCATCAGATTTGACTTATCTTTTTAAATTTTGTCAGATGACATCATGCAGGCTGTTTTTGCTTGAATAAATGTATTTTTAAAAAATGAAAAGGCGACAAATGCCAAATTAAAATAAATTCCACACATCACTTTAAAAGCAATGATTTAATGTATTGTATCAAATAATGACCTGCACTCACAAGCAAAGACAGTCACAATCCTGTTTTTTGGATTTTTATTCAAAGACTTTATTCACAGTTCACAGGTGATGGAAAGTGTTTTGACCTTGTCCAGGCCAGTCTAAAAATGCAGCTGGCCTTGGAGTGGAGCAGTAAGTACCTCTGGAGTTACAACAGTTGCAAAATCACTGGCGTTGCAGTGTGCACAGTGGGTGGAGTATAGGTGGCCTTTGACTGAATGGGCTCTTTTAGGACTCCTCTTATGCACAAGGCCCTTTCTCCTCTCTTACCTAGAGCTCCTCCACATTCACAGGGTAAACTCACACTCTGAGACCCCTACTGGTAGGACAGTTTCAGCTTCAGAAAAACCACCTCAAGTGAGATGATCTACATTTGATTTCTCATTGTTAATGTAACAGGATTCATTAAGAAGTAGAACAGATCCATAATTAGTGCAGGCTGAGAAAGTGAGAATGGGTCATACTGTACGTGTGTAGCATTATGGCAGTATTTAATGAAACAGAAACAGACTTTTGAAATATTTAAGTATATATTAGGAAGTCATTTTAATATGCCTGTAAATGTTCAATTTCGATATATTATTTTAGAAAAATGACATGTTTATGTTTCTGCATTTAATTAAACCACCACCTTTGTGTATTGATATAAAACATTATACATTTTTTTTTTTTAAAGTCAAAAAATATTAAAATCTAGAAAGGTAGTGCGTAAAAAAAGAAGGTATGATAAAATAGATAACATAAATATCTAGAACGTCCACTAACATAATAACAAACAACTCAAAAGAGCTTGCCAGAAATATTTAACCCAACACAACTGGAAATATTTAACAATTTCTGTGATTAATAATGAGAAAATTATGATGGCTCAATCTATGCACCTTTGTCATTTTTTTAAGTGGAAAACATCTTTGTGGAGAAAAAAAGTATTGTTTCCAAATGCTTCATGGATAATACAAAATCCAAAATTAAATTGTAGATGTGTGAAAAAAGATATTCCATCAGCATACGGGGATCAATAACTAGATTGTCTGATCATTCTGCAGCTAAAATTTGTTTAGGAGGGGATTGAAATGGCATTGAATAATTTTACATAATTAAAGTTGACCTCATGAACCTGGACCTTAGTCATTCAAATCATTCTGAGGGAGAATCTCAGTTATATCTGGACAATGTGCAAGGTTTAAGGTGTTAATTAAATTTGTCCTTCTATCTAAGTTATCTAAGTAATATTTGAACATTTCTTAGAAATGTTCAAATATACACTTCGACAGAACGCTGTTGTTCCACTTATTTAACATTCAACAGGTACTAAGTCTCATAAAGCCTTTACCTAGATCTATAGCAGTATACACTATGTTTGTGGTAGGGCTGAGGAAAGCCAAAGCTACGGACCCCAGACTTCAGAGGGCCACAGTTTGGGCGAGGGTTGCTGACTGGGTAGCGCAGACTTCCATCTGCCAGCCATCCTGCATCACATTGATCCAACTCCAAAAACTTCCATGCTGCAAACAGCTGACCAACTTTGGCAATTTGAGCGCCATCTTCAATACACGCCTGGACTGCCATGGTAAAGTTGAGCTTCTGTGGAAGCTGTAAGAAGTACACTTCTCCTGGGGGATAATAGAACAATAAAGCAATGTCAGGTTTATTTGAACTATAATATGTGCAGAAATATAGTACAGAACCTTTTAGCATTTAATTTTAGTTATATATATCGAGAAACCACTTTCTGCCTTTTCCTACAGTAGGTTGTCAGAATGTGGTATCACAGAATTAAAATAGCTTTGGCTCCAAAGCTATCTGCAACACTTAATAGATAACTATTCAACAAAGTACAGCACTACACTTACAGTATCTTCCCAGATTAGTAGCTAGAGCTTATCTAACAAAAACAATTTTGTCTTTCAAGTTTACTAACAAGCTAGCTTAACGTCAAACTAAGTATTATGTAATTAGCACCAAGCACTAGCTTACATTATTCAATCATATACAGTATATTGATATAATTTTACATAAACCTTACATAAAATTTACAACTTTAGCCTGGAGAGAATAAGCAGTGCTCATACTGGATGCAGGTATATATATTTATTTTTATATATAAAGTTTTTAATGATCTCTATTGAGAGAGACTATTGTTGTTTTTTGCTCGTTATCAGAATTTCTTATCAAAGTTCTGAAAGTGGTTGGTTGAAGTCAGGATTTGTTATCAGAGTGAAAATAGCATGGCTCCTCTTGTTATCTGCAATACCAAAGAAGGACAAAAGAAGCACCGACGCATGGCAGTATAACACACATAGCTATGCTAATAGAGTCAGATAAATAGATAGACAGATAGAAATACTATACTTTAAATAATGTTATCTTTTCAGAAGACTTTAGCCAAACACAGGCATCATATAATTGAAATAAATACTTTATAAATAAATAAGCTAAAATTAACAAGTAGGCAATATTTCTAGTAAGATATCTCACACAGTATAATAGTTATACTAGTGTTAGCTAGTTACCCATGTCTTAATTAAAATTTTATGATGTCTAATTTTAGCCTTACTGTAAATTAATTTACAGATAGAAATAAGTAAAGATTTTATCATTTGTTGTAGTTATTTATGTATTCAATTTACTAATAGAAGACTTAATATAAATAATAGACCATAACAGCCTATAGAGTCTCAGAAAAGAGTCTATAGAAAAACTCAACGGTAAAGTATTTCTTTAAGTTATAAATTTGAGAGACAAATTCAGTCATACCAGTAACAGTGGGGGTAAAACAGAAGACATCATAGTGGTTTCTATGCTTGTGCCTTGCTCCATAGTTGCGTACCCCAGGAGCCAGCTCAAGGCCACCACAAGGCTGTCTGGGCTGGACAATGGGATACTGCACTGTTCCATCTGCCAGCCAGCCAGCGTTACACCAATCCAGCCCTTCCTGCCAGGCAGCAAAAAGCTGATCGAATGTGGCAACAGCAGCATCTTGGTCATTACAGGCTTTTTGAGCTTCCCTGAAAGTTAGGCGGTAGCGGCCATGATGCGGCTGGTATGGAAACACTACACCTGAAACACAGGGACCTAGTGTATGATCACCATTTTACAGGGTTACATGAAAAGACAAACACTGCAAGAACATGACAATGGGAGGAATGTCTTGACTTACTGCTACTGGACATTGTAAAAAAAAAATGGCTGAAGCTGGTATTTGAGAAGTTTAGTTTGTACCTCTGAGTCTCAAATCTACTGTTGCACTCTCATCCTCCAATCCATCAATAACCTCACAGCGATACTGTCCACTGTCCTTTAGGCTCACGTTGGTGATGATGAGTGAAATGTCTCCTTGGACATGCTTTTGAAGATGCACTCGATTTTCGAAGGCTCCGAAGCTTCTTTGACGTTGACCGATAGACACGAGTACATCGAATTCTTGGTCTCCGGAAAGTGGTAACAAGGACCATTTCACTCTCACTCTCCGTGGGCTGATTATTAAAGGCTCGTACCAGAACCGACAGGGCAGGGTGACATTACTGCCCCGCACAGCAAACACAGTGTGTGGCTGAGCCTCAACCCGCAGTTTGATGCCATTGAAATGAACTGTAACCAAAATGACAAGAGATAAGGATATACTCAGGAGACGTATGGTAGCTTGTGAAACCCTATCAGATGCTGATGCAGCTAAATTGTGGCAAAAAGCAAGAAATATTAAAATCTAACATTATGTGAATATATAGTTTTCCTGCCTGTAACATACTTTGACAAACAAATTTGCAGTTTATCGAAAAAGACATATAGTAGAAAATGATGTGAAGGGTTTTTATGGGCTACCACATGTACACATATATGTGGAAAAACTGCTGTGTTGGATTTGAACTCCTGTTTCAATATTCTGGTATATCTGGTATTCAATATCCCTGTCCAAGCAAGCATTTTGTTTAAAATGTAGAAAAATCTTTTCTTAACTATCAAAAATATAGTAACTGCTTTTGCAAAATCAGCACTATCAATACAATTGCAATTTTTCAACAACCAGTCCAATGAACGTACTTTCTCCATTTCCATTTCCATTAAGGATGTCTTGGTAGAAGAAGGCATTGGAAAAAGTGGAGGCTGCGTGACAGGAGTAGAATATTTGCAGAGCAAAAGCCAGTAGAGTGTGCACTTTTCCCATTTGGAACAGCTCTCTTGGAAATCCTTTCACTGTAACAGGAATACCAAAACTGTTTAGGTAATAAAAAAGAACTGCCTTTGTGAAATCATAGCAAGGTACCAAAAGACAGATAACACCGTGTAAGGCAAAGCCAAGAAAAAGTAAATATTCAATGGAGAAAATTGAAAAGAAAAGAAAGCTCCACTTTACTCTAAAAATAATGTAGGCATTTCACAATCTTAACTGGAACAGCTTAAACAGTTAAAATTGGTTAGTAGTTTAAAAAAAAAAAGGCTATGCTTACTTGTGCAGTATTTAACAAATTAGCTAAAGGTTCCATTAATCATTAATTAAGCTCTTACATGCCACTTTAGAATGTCTTCACATATAATATATATATATATATTTTTAAAAACACCTACTATGCATTATCAATAATCCATGTTAACTCAGGTGAGAGGATTGAAATAAGATGTAAGAAAAATGAGACATGAGACAAAACAACAGGAAATTGTCATTGTTATATACATTTAATTAAACTAAGCAATATAATAATATTGGAGGTTACAACTATTTCATCCATACTTTATTACAAATAAATAAATAAATAAATAAATAAATAAATAACAGAACTAGATTTAAGGTTAATTGCAGTATTTACCCAGTCACAATAAATTCAAATAATAAAACCTTTTAGGAAGTTAGATGAGAAATTGTTTTCTTTTCCCCCAGTCCAGGGATTTTTGGATCTTATTTTTGCTGACATTTTTTTCCCTACTTTCTGATGGGTTCATTGTTATGGTTCATTTATCAGTACAGTCTGAACCATAAAAGATGAGCTCATCAGGAAACAACTGTCATACAGTACTGAAAGAAGAAAGACTTCTTGCTTGCCACAAATTGTCTACAAATCTAATAATAGGGTAAGGCAGTTCCAAGAAAATAGTAATAACAGCTTTGCAGAATTGCAATATCATCGTTTCAAAGTACCATAAAAATCTTAAAAAAAAAAAAAATTAAACAAAATTGTAAATAATCTTACCTTTTTTTCTCGTTTTGCAAAAATAAGACTTAAAACTGCAAGAGCTCAAGACATAAAGAGCCGCGTCTTACCACCAGTACCTACTTTAGTTGACTGCACACACCTGGGCAGATACCAATCTGAACCTCTAGAAAAAAAAGAGAAGGGGCTTAGCTGATTCGCCTGCTGTCTGCTTCAGAGTACATTTCGATTCCCCCCCATCTGTCCTCACACACAGAGAGCCATTACGTGGGTTTAGAGGGCGGTGTGTATACACTCACAGGGTGAGATGAAAGGCATTGCTCCAGGGTAAGAATGCTGATCGGGTGCAGGGGTCTGAGGAGGAGCCTGTAATTTGTGTAATAAAGTTTAGACCGCAAGTGCCTCTGCTGTAAATGTTAATGTAATCTCCTGCATTTGCCAGCTGTAGTATGACAACGTTTCTAAGAGGTGATGCAAACAAAGAAATGGGATTCCTGGAAGTCTGAAAAAAAAAAAAAAGCAAGATTCTGATTCTGAGCCTGAGGCGCTATAATTTGAGATTTAGGAATGCACACAGCTAAAATAATTCATACTTGATGTATGTTTTATATTCATTGCATAATAGTACATTAAAAGTGGTTGATATAATCACACAAAGAGAAGCAATAATCCCTAAACCATTTATTAAAAAGGGCTGTTATTGAAAAGCATACAGTTTATTTTATAAAAAGTAAAAAAAAAAATGACACTGTATGAATTTGGTTGTTGAAACTGTAAATACTGTATAAACAAAGTACAATGAATGAGAGATCAGAAATTGTGCTAAAAATGCATGCAGAGCCAAATTAAGTGTAGTGTAATATTGGAACGCTTTTCTATTTAAACAAAATTATGTTCATATTGAAATGCCATAATTTCTAGACCATTTTTCTTTTTTAAGTGTTTATGCTTTATATTAATTTATTGCACAATCCCTGACTACGGATAGTCTTCATCCAAAATCAGAAGCTAAAACACATCATTGACATCAGGCTGATTACTGGGGAACACAATGCATCCATGTAAAACTGGTTAACGCATTCATGTACTATACAGAATGAATACATTAATATTGCTAAAATCATACAATATAAAATTCATAAAAAGTGCAAGTTTTAATCTAGGCATATTAGCAACAGTTACAGACAAATTACAAGATTTTTATCTTTCTATAGTTTATCAACCAGACAATGGAGTCAGTACAATTTATTCTATATTCCTACTGTAGCTGAACCATTAACCCACTCTGACTGCTTATATGTATGATGAAGTTAAGCGTGTCATGTTCCTCTTCATGATTTCTAAGCATCACAGCCCAGAAGCTCCATCCTTAAAGTGATGCGTTCATGCCACTCCCAAGGCAGGAAGCGCACAAAACGAGCAAAGAAAGGTGGCTCAAACAAGTTCTTTTTGTGTGTATTGTTGTCAATGTTGCCTTGGAAAATCTATAGCAGAAAAGATATCTTGATGAGTTTATGATGAAGTCACAAGTAAACAATACTGACATGATGAAATTATCCATATAGATAGATAGATAGATAGATAGATAGATAGATAGATAGATAGATAGATAGATAGATAGATTATAAAGCAAGAAATTACTGGCAACCCTTAAACACAACAAACATTTGAACTCAGTAACCTAAAAATGCCCATGCAAGTCCAAAATTGAAGTGAAACATTTTTCCATTTTTCCCATTCCAAAAATATATCTCCAAAAGTTCTTAAACAGTAGAACATGTGAAAAATATAACACTCTAGGACAGGGTGTTATAGAAACAAATTTAACAACGAGCTGATTGTACGCCAATTACAACATGTCCTGAAGGGTTTAATTCCTCTTATACCACAATTTGCCAATGATTAAAGTTTTCGAATGATGCATCCTATTTCTAACTGCTTAGAGATACAGTTAATGGTGTAATTATGGAACGTCCACAAGACAATTTAATCATCTTGACAGATCCCCTTCCATAAATTCTTCTCTTTAAGAAAGATTTGCCAGACCAATGTTTTTTCTTTATTAAATAACATGTCTTAAAACTATAAACCATTAGCATTGGATTATGTAGATGGTCTGGTGTACAAATCCGTGTGAATATGTTTTACTACAATACAATAATATATTATAATAATCACATTAAAAATAAACCTCTGAATACTGTCAGAGCTGCTGTTATAGCATTTAACAGTTCAGAATTACAGAGGTACATGAAACAAAAACTTATCACCAAAAATTTTCACAAACCTTATCTGTTTTGTTGGTTGCATCTTTTACAATGCTCCATGACTCACCATCGTCACTGTATGCAATCTTAAAGGCAGATACAAACTGTACAACACCAAAGTCTTTCGCTCCCTGAGTAACGATGCCTGTGATTCTTTTAGGCTTCTCCAAGTCCAACTAAAAAAAAAAAAAAAAAGCAAAATACAATAAGACAGTGATAAACACATGTACACTTATTTTGTAAATAACGCCAATTGTAAACTGAAAAAAAGGGGAAAAAATCGTATAGAATTATAGACTTATAGAGGAAGATATGCATGAGACACATTTTAACAGAACTTTTACGCAAGCTAAAATACTGTATATGAAGGAATGAATGAATAAATAAATGTATTAATACAGTATAATGTCGGTAACACAAGGTTATGGTAAAAACAACATGGACAGGCTTAGACAATGCAGACATTAAATAACTACTTTTAATTTGGGCTGCATGTCTTTTTTTTCATATCTGTCAAAAACAGTATTTTAATACAGAAATTCGCATTTAGTCAGTGCATATAAATAAGGTAGTCTATCATATTAATATGGAATTTCTGTGTTGATAAATTGAAATGTGTAGTTCACTCAGGAGAACACTGACTTTATGGAGATGGAGGTTTAAAAGGGTAATCTGGTTTCCTCCTACAAGAAGTGTAGGTTGACTGGCATTTCAAAATTCGCCCCGTCGCATGTGATTTGGTGTGCCAGTGAATGAGCTTGTGTTCTGCGATCGGTTGGCACCCCATCCAGGGTGTATCGTGCTTTGTGCCCTAAGTTCCCTTGGATGAGCTCCAGGCCACCTGCCACTCTAAACAGCATAAGCAGCAAAAGATTCGAAAGGGATGGATAGATGGGTGCATAGTTTACTCATACATTTCTGGTGGTGTAACACTTATTGGTATGTGGAGAACATGACAAATTTCTAGTGGCTTGATTATTATGATTTTCTCTACACTGAATATGGGTTTTTGGATGGACCATCCAAATGCTACATATATAGTTTTTTTGACTGCAAAAACTATTGTGCAGCTATTTTAACTTATAAAATATTTGAGATATTTTATATTATCTATAGCTTCGGCTTTTAATCCACAACATGATCTAAAAGCATATCCCTCTGTAACCTTTATAAAACTAATAGGAAATGGTTTACAAGAGTGACGAAGGTTCATCTTGACCTAGTTGAGTCTAACAGGGTAATCCAGTATATATGATAAAAGAAGGCCGTTATTGCAATACAGCACGAAATACAATTCTTTTCTTTTGTCTTGTTCATATGGACTTAAAGACTTAAATGTGACTTTCACCTGAAGCCACTCAGTGCGGTTGTTGCTGGCTGGGGACCAGGCGTTGGTTTTGCCCTGCTTGTCCAGGCGAGCATAGTGTGGAAGCCATGTAAACGCATCTATGCCCCAGGTGCGGAAAGCGCTGGAAGCCGACAGCTGGTTGTCTGTGATAAGACGAGACTTCATACCCAGGGACTCTGAGCAGCCTACAGCATTGGAGTAGACTGTAAACAGAAAGATGGAAGAGGAGGGACAATGATAGATATGCTGGCAAATGCAAAGAATAACACGCTAATGAAATAAGACATGAAAGGAAGAGATCTGTTTCAGCTGCAGCCTGGGAGTAAGAACTAAGGAATAGAGATAAATATGGAAATAGAAAGAAATTGTATGAGTACAGCAAGAAAGCAATGAATATAAGCAATAAAATAAAAAGCATCCATGTACAGTAAATGTATTAATACATACAGTAATAAATTACGCTAAATAAAGCTCTCACACTCACATACGAAAGGTTAAAACAGTTATTTAATCTAATAAACAATTGAGTTTTTAGTCTAGACATTTGCATCATGTTTTTTATGAGGCTATAACATGATTCTGATCCTATGTCTAAAAATATTTTAACATTGTTCATACTGTTAAACAAGACTGTCATTTTTTGCTTTTAATCTGTTCAAGTAAAACATATTTCTTTAACAAGCAAATTGTATTACTGTTCAGTTCACAGCCAACCAGCTCCAGACGCAGTGTGCACGCTTTGCGGCACACCACAGGGATGATGCGAATATACTGAGCCACAATCGGTGGGTCAAACAGGTTCGTCTTGGTGCCGTCATTATCGGTGTTCCCAATAAACACCTGAAGGAATGTGAGAGAGACATAAATCCCAAACAAAACCACACAAAATGAGAAAAAGTAATGCATGATCTATACCACTCACCTTGTCTTTCCTCTGACCTGGAGCTCTGTACAGTGTGAATATTTTGCCATCAAAGCTGGATGCCACCTTGAAGGACTTGATGAACTCAGATGTGCCCAGACGGCTGGCACCCTGTGTGATGATGCCCGTAAGACGCATCTTGTTCTGTAGATTAATCTGTAAGACCAGCCAGAAAAAGGCATTCATTTTTCTGGGATCAACATAAGCAGCATATTGTCCCAGAGATATTTCTAACAACCTCAAGCCAGGGGTGCTTGTCATGGGGGTCTGAACTCCAGGCGTTGACGAAACCCTGGTTGTTAAGGCGGGCGAGCTCGGGCCCCCAGCGCTGCAATCCAAGAATGCCAAAGTGCACCGAGGAGGCAGAGATCTGGGATTCTACAATTCCCCCTGCCTCCATTCCTAACAAAGAGATGCAGCCTGCCACGGGAATGGAAACAGATTAGCTCCACATCTGTACTGTTATATATAGAATAAACGTATGCTTATGATGTTGACTAGTTTGACTACTACTACTACCTATAGTAATAATAATAATCGTGTAATAATAAATAATTTTCAATTTATAAAAAAAAAAAATTGACTTTTTTTTATTGGACTGTACATGAATGTAGATATTCAATATCTGATCAGTATTATGCTTACTTAGCTGGCATTGCTTCCCTACATAGGGAGAAGGGCACTGGCATGTGAAGTCTCCATCCAGGTCACGACAAACGCCTTTATTCTTACAAGGCTGGTTATCACAATCATTCACATCTGTAAAAAAAAAATTAATAATAATAAATTTAAGTTGATTCATTGATAATAGTATTTTGTAAATGCACAGATTGTTATCAAACAAAATCACTACATAAAAGTGATGACTGTGCATTTAAATTAATTTCCCTACAGGGGTCATTGAATCAGGTCAGCTATGCGTAGAAATATATATTAACGCTGAGCGAGCAACGAGTGAGAGCGGCACAATGCGAACACTGTTTGCTTTCGCAGATGGACGCAGGTGCTCATTCACCCCGTAAATGAGTTTATGATCTTGTGGGACAGTGTACTCTCTGTGTCCTGCTGTGTGGGATGGACAATCTCTAACTGTACACAAAACGTCGAAACAGCTTACAATGGGCTGTAGAGCGAGATGTTTGCAGAAGGCAAACATTCACCAGTGTCCTAAATGTAATGAGACTTTGGGCTTGCAAATCTTTTCTCTTTACAATTTATAACAGGTGGCCATTTACTTAATGACTGTTTTCAAACAGGCACCATTGCAGGAATGTGGTGACGAACAGAGGAAAGTCTGGGAATGCACAGTGCAGGGTCATGACCTCAGATAAAACCAGGAGCAAGCAACATCTGCAGAAGGCAGGATTGGAGTAGAGGTACCAGATAAAAGCTATTAAACGTGTGCTCGAAATAGAATTAAGAGGATGGCATTCTGTGCTTTACTTGACTCGAGATAAGGCTAAACTAGACAAAGCTATAACCTAGACACCTAGGTGGAACAGCCTTAAGGTATGTTTAACTTCAACAGAAGAAGTTGATGGAGAAGTGATTTTGAATTTTTTGAATTTTTCATGATAAAAATATTTTATTCATATGTGCTAAAAATATTTTAAATATATAAATATATAAAATATTTAACTCCATGTACATTGTGTGTACTGTACCAGTAAAAAGTTTGAACACAAGTTATGGAATTAGGAAATTAAGTAACAACAACAACAACAGCAAAAGTCAGTTGTTATATTAACCCACCAAGGTCAGCTGTTCTGGAACAGTATTGTCAAGTGCATTTTTAAAAGTGATTTTGGACGCTTTTGGCATTGTTTTACAATGTAGAAAGAAATAACAATCAGAAGAGACCACAGAGTTAGAAAGTCTATCCAAATGTTTTACTGGTAGTGTTTATACATTTACTTTACAAGGAATAAAGTGCATTTTTAAGCATTTATGAGGCCATTTGTCTGCACGGGAAGAGATGTTTTTATGTGCACGCGCACACACACACACTCACATAGAGAAGACCTTGAGGTAGACAAGTAGCAAAGTGGGAGAAAAGGTCAGAATCATAAAAAAAAGTTTTAACTTATTATTTTGTTTTATGCTGGAAACCTATTTGTCAATAAAATAAACACATATTGTAAATTAGAAATTCCAAGATATACAATTAGGGGGAAAATACAGTAAATAAAATCTCTATTTAATTTTAAGACTGTGTTTGGTTTATTTGTGTAAGTTTTTACTGTAGCACTCATTACAGACCCATCTCCTTTATATCTTTACATAAAAAATTTCAAATAAAACTTTGCCGGCTGTCTTTCTATAAATTATTAATAAAGTATTTGTAAAGTAGTCGAAACACATTTCCCACCAGAAATCTGATTAAATATAAACGGAAACAGTATAAAATGTTATATTAAGCCCCAGTTCCATTTTTGTTACCTTTTGTTTGTTTTGTTGTACTTTCCACTACTTACCACTAAGGGGCAGTATGCTCTGAAAAATTACACCCTGAAGAAGACCGGCTGTATTTATCATAGGCTTAAGAGTTTGCAGTCCAAACAAAACAAAACACCAAAAGACTCTAATCTGCCTTCATGATTCTCTCCACGTCAACAGTTCTTTTCTAAAACTCCTAAGAGGATTGATGGGACCTGAAGACACTTAATCTGGGTCAGAGGTGTTTCTGAAGAAGAGCTAAAACTGTCTATATGATGGAGACTGTTTGGACATTCAAAGTATTATGTAAAATAAAGAGTATAAATTGCTTCTGAAGACCTACCTGGATGTTGTCCCAGTTTTCCAGAAACTTACTAAATCCCTCCATTATATATACAGTATATATAGAACCTTGTAGATGGCTAAAAGCCCAGACTGGGATATGCTGCTATAAGACCTCTTAGCAGTTGATTAGAGCTTGACTAATTACACTAAATCTATAGCAGCTGTTTTGTGTAATGCTAAGCACCAGAGACGGCAAAATAATAATAATAATTATAATAATAATAATTCAGATAGGACTTGACAAGGATATTTAGTACTGTGTTATACTTTGACCATTATAACAGTGTGGCTAAATAATATTTTATAATATTCAAAAACAAGTCATATTTTTAACACTGTCTAAACTTAACCATTTACATTGCTTGTTACACTTGAGGGAAAAAAAGGAAAAATATTGCAATTATAATAACTGAAAGTTTCAATGCCTGATTTCCCATTTTAATACCGTTCTAGATATTCCCTAAGCATATACAGCATATTAAATGCTTACTTCCAGTGTTTTGTACTTTACTTCACTGTAAACATGTATATTAAAATTTTGGGATCTGTGTTTAAAATCACATGTAGAGAGCATACAGCGAAAAAAGACACAGCAAGACAAGCCAGGACTGGAAAATCATGACAATAGCTATTATATAATACTCCCTATGTGTGCTCTCTAATAACAAGTGTGGGTTCTACATCCTGGGCGCATTTGTCCTATTATAATAATAGCTTCAAGTGGGCTGCTAAACATCACAAACTGTAATGAACACTAAGCAAACCTATATATCATATTAATATATATTGACTGGAGGTCCTACCACAGTCATACAAAATGGGAATAAATACAATGGTCACCATTGGACTTCAATGGTTGCCCTTAGCCTCCACAGTCCCTAGTTGTACTACAGAGGTTCCTAGATGTATGGATGGATGGATACATCACACACACAATATAGATGTATTCACTAGACTGGAAGAAGTTTAAAAAATTCTCAAAAGGTTGTTTCTTCCATTTAAGCAGTTAGTGTGTTGTGTGTGTATGTGCGTGTGTGTTTTCCTCATGTTCTGTGTGGCAAAGTGTATAATTTCCCCTAAACAACATGCATTTCAATGTACATATGTTTTGAGATACAGAGTAATATATATATATATATATATATATATATATATATATATATATATATATATATATATATATATATATATACACCCTCTATATTTAAAAACTGGCTTAACTTAACCTGGAAAATGCAAGGCAAATTATAAATTACAAGACTATTCCATCTAACTCTGTACTGCTGCCATCATGGTCAGGACACCTGCTTGTTATAATAAGATGGTATACTTACTTATTTGGCAGTTGACGCCCACAAAGCCAGCCTGGCATTTGCAAGTGTAGGTATTAAAAACGTCTCCTCGTCTGGAGTTTGCAATCACCTCACACTCGCCATCATTTTTACACGGGTTAGGGATGCATGGACCTGAATGGACACATAGATGTCTAAGACCTGCTTATTAACTTCTGTTTTAAATAGTCATTTATTCACATAAACATAACATGACCATTACCACTCTCTTTTGAAGCACAGGTGTCTCCTCCAAATCCTTCAGCGCAGATACAGATAAACGGGTCGTCTCCTACGCCAGTCACACATGTCCCGCCATTGTGGCAAAAGTTCACCTCACAGTAGTCCCCTATGAGCACATGAGAATGTAACTCGTTTTTGGAGCTGAAGTACGAACTGGGTACTCTTTTGACATGTTTTCGGTAGGGATTTACTGGTCCTGAATGTTAAGTTTTGTGGGAGAATAAAAGCCGAAAAGAAGGGGAAAGTTTTTCAAGCTGCTTAATTAGAGCAGGACAGTACAAAAGAGGTCCAAGCTGTGAGCAGCATGTCCAATTGGGGTGGGTGTATCTGCAAACACTGACATAAATAAGTGGGAAAACAAACGGCAAAAACATTATTATTATTGTTAGTGTATAAAAGGTGTATAGTGTTCAGGAGTGATGCTGGTAACTGGCTGTTTTAAAGAAAAAAATCATGTATTTCCAGTTTCGAGATTCTGTTTTTTAGCTTTGTGCCTTTAAAAGACAAAATAGATACACAACAGATGCTGGGAAGTTTGCAGGAAGGACGGTTGCACAACTTGTAAGCCGTATAAGGTTACTATACAAAAAAGCATTAGGAGGTGTAGGACAACTTCCACAGCATTATATGTATAAAATGACAAAACACATGAGGGTAACTTAAAGCTGTTAAAAAATTTTTTTTTTTACAAATTTAAAATATAATTACATTCATTACATCTCCTGTCCAATTTTAAGGAATACCATACAAGAAAAAAAAAAGATTACAAACAAAACATTAAATTACATCAAGGACTATATTTAATTTATGTACAGTAAATGTCTGATGTTTAAATGTCTCATGATGAGACAATAGTGCAATATCCAGCAAAACCAGAGAATAAAAACTAGGGCACAGAATAGATCACATAAAAAACAATCAAACACTTATACTGATTAGCTGATGACTTACCATTTACACTCCAAACACAACAAATAATTAAAATTGAAAGAATAAAACTAGAGGAGCAATAGACACTTCTTAGACTCATATTGTTTCAGCCCTGACAGTTTCTTTCCACTGACGTCTCTCCAAGAGGAGTGGAGCAAATCTATGGACTGGAGTAAGGATTAACTCTGTGGACTGGAGTAATGACTGTAAATCTCTGGACTGGAGCAAGAAATAAACCAGTGGACTAAAGGGAAAAAAAGGGGGAAGATGGAGTGTAGAGCAAGTTTTGGCCTGAAGTAATAAATAGACCTATGAACCAGAGACAAGCATCCATGGACCAGAGTAAAGAATAAACCTATAAATAGCTGTAGCGAAGAAACCTAGTCTTATCGGATTATAGAAAAATTTCGACAACTGCTGCCTGGAATAAAGACCTCTGTGTCAATAATGGTTGGGGAGTAAATTTATACTGTTATTAATTTACCCTCACACATTGTAGTAACATACTGTAAAACAATACAAAGTGCACCACCTATATTTAATAAAGCAAACAGTTAAGAAACCTTCTATTGGATAATGACTGCAGTAATTAATATGGTTCACCTAACAACCAATTATTTAATCCTAACTGATGCAAAGAGTAGCTTCTCAATTCTTAAACAACCATGACAGAAGACAAATCCGGTGATCATGTTACTCTGTTTCAAAAGTGTCATATTATTGTCCTGAATCAAAAAAAGGAAAACAATTATTGAGATTGTATAAACTACTAAAATTAAGTTAAGAACTGAAAAACATGGTATTAAAACCTGAACAGATGATAAACATCATCTTCGAGAAAAAAATGTGGTCAGAAAAACATACTGAATGAACGTAATGGGAGATCATTTAAACACTTAGTGAAATCAAAAATCACAGTAATACTTTTTATATAAATAAATAAATAAATAAATAAATAAATAAATAATACAGTAGAATTCACAGCTATGTTTAATGTGAATAAAATTTAATAGACTGGGGCTAAACAGCTGTTTAGCCTTAGAAAAACCACTTGTAGTCAGTGAAACTAATCAAGACAAAATGGCTGTAATTTGTTAGAAAAGGAATAGCCTGTGGAGCATTGTAATATGGTCATGTCCTCTGGTAAGTCCAGATTTATCCTGTTCCAGAGTGATGGGTGCATCAGGGTAAGTCATGCATAGTGCGTACCTTGCAAGCCTCTGTAATGATCTAAGGTTGCTTCAGTTGGTCAGGTTCAGGTTTTCCCATCAATGGATTTTTTTCTTTTTTGATGGGACAGGCATATTCCAAGTTCCAAATTGTAAAAGAGTTGTTCAGGAGATGAGAAATAATTTTCATGCATGGATTGGCTACCAAATAGTCTAGACCTTAACCACATTGGGATTTGTGGAAGAAGGCTTCACACAACAATCCACCTCTAATATCACCAAGATCTTAGAGAGTAATTGTGACTCTTGATGGAAATAAAGGTTGTGACGTTAGCCTACCAAAACTATGCCACGGCCATGATCAAAGCAAAAGGCGATTCAACAAAATATTAGTGTGTGAATTTTTTGGCTTAGTAATTCAGCCGGAAAAAATGTGAACTCAACTCTAATCTATTGTTTGTCACTGATAAACTGCATAAAGCTACAGTATAGACTGGAAAGACATCAGCACCAGCACCCTGTCTTCATACCGTTTCCTATTTTTCAAAACACCTTTTGGGGTGCTTTTCTTAGTTTTATTAAAGCTTCAAATCATCATCAATCATCATTTCCTTTCCCCTCCAATGCGCTGGCTTTTCTGACTTTTACTGATAAGCTGATGACTTTTCTGTCAGGAGAATTTTATTTGCACATTGAGTACTGATTTAGTTGCAAACGTACAAGTAGTTTTCAGGTGTCATCTTAACTACCCTAAGTATCCCTTACCCATATACCCTAAGGTATGCCATGATTCTCCCATTGCACCACTTCCCAAAGATGTTCTTTAGGTGACTGGAAAGAGCACTAAAATACAGTACACTGAATTCACTGCCATGATTATAAAACCAATTTAAGATGCATTATCATGCTGAAAGTAGGCATTACAGGATGGGAAATTTATGTCCATTAATGGATGCACTGTGGTGTCCTTTGTATAAAGCTTTTTTTCACTGTTATTATTTTTGTAATTACAAAAGAAGGCCACCTTCTCCAGATTCCAGCCCTAAAGCCTTCCCTTTGGGTTTGGACCCAGCTCTGACCCTACCCACTTCAAGATCTAGGCTGGGGAAACTTAGGGAGGAGGAGGAGGTGGAAAAGAAGGAGGGGAAAGAGAAAATGAAAAAGAATGCGGAGGAAGAAGAGAACACAGAGAAAAGAGAAGAGCTGAGAAAGGGAAGGAAGAGGAAACGGAGGGATCAGAGGCAGATAAGGCCAGGAAACACAGGGGGGAAAAGGGGCAGAAGAGAGGGTTTGAAGAGGAGAAAGAGGATGGGGAAGAGAAAGACGGGAAGGAGGATAAAGATAGAGAAGTTGTGAACGAGGAAGAGACGCTGGAGAACGTGGTTGTGAAAGAGGGGGAAAAAATAAACAAAGAAAAGAGGAAAGGGGAGGAGAAGGAGGATAGGGAGAAATGGAGAAAGTAGAAGAGAAAAGAAGAACAAGGAAGGGGGAAGGAGAAGAGGAGAAAGAGGAGAAAAAGATTAGGAGGAGATAAAGGTAAGGAGGAGGAGGCAAAAGGAAAATAGGATAAAGGAGAGAATATGCATAAAGAGTAAGGAAAAGAGGAGGATAAGAAAGAGAAAGGAAAATAGGAGGGAAAAAAGAATAGGAGTAGAAGGAGGATGAGGATCATATATGTTCCCCTAAATAATAATATAATAAAAATACAAAATGCTGTTTTTTCCTGGATTTCAAGTGCTGGAACTTTCTTTCTTTTTTTAAGTGAATGAATAATAAATAAATAAAGTCCAAATGAATGAATAAATAAATAAATAAAAAATAAATAAATAAACAAATAGTGGGACAGCTGCAGTCTGCTTTTTAAATAGCCTACATAAAGTGTTTTAAAATAGATACAATATAATACAGAGTAAATAATATATAATAAAAGTGTAATAAAGTTTAAAGTGAGATGTGGCCATGAAACAATATACGCTATAGTGCAGCAATCTGGTATATATTATTATATCGCTACTGTATAGTAGTAAACAAAATACTAAGTAGTAAATAGTTTAATAATAGTGTAGTATTATATATTATATAATGAAGGACTGTGCTGAACCATCAACTTTGTGGAAGAAGTGTGGTTAGAAGCAAATCAAATGGAGATTACTTTCAAAAAACTGTTACTGTTAAAAATTAACAGTACCAACCATAGCTATGTTTAATAGTGAAAGTAAGAGCATTTCCTTAAGCACACAAAATGATACTGTATGAACACACAGGACTGGGAATAAACAGCTGTGTGTCCATAAGAAAACCACTTATTAGTGAGTCTAATCATAAAAAAGGCTTTAGTTTGGTAGAAAGCATGAGGATTGGACAGTGGAGTAATGGAGAAGGGTCATGTGATCTGATGAGTTGGATCTTGAGCCTATTCAAGGGCATGAGGCGGGATACACCCTGGATGGGGTGCCAATCCCACACACATACATTCACAGACTACAGGCAAATCTTTCTTTACTGTCTGTCTGTATCGATTATTGTTTAAATAATAATTTTTAAAAAATCAATTATTTTTATGGCTCCATTCACAGCCAAAAACAAGAATAACCCACTAATACGTCTAATCTGCTTGTATTTGGACTGTGGAAGGACACCAGAGCATCCGGAGGAAACCCACCAAGCACATGGAGAACATCAGACTCCATGAACACATACCCAATGCATCGAGGAATCGAACCCAGACCATGGAGGTGCAAGGCCACATTGCTAACAACTAATGTATGTGGCCTCTCCCTCATTAAAGGTACAGTATTGACAAATATTTGTAAATAAAGATTGCCATCTTCTGGTGACTTAGTGCTATTGGAAACTTAAAATAAGTTATATAATTTTTTTTTTTTTTTTTGCGTTTCAGTTTCAGATTGTTTTAAACTATTAACTTTTAATTTACTTTCAACAGATCATGTTACCTGACTACTTAAACTTGCAGTCAGAGTGTTATTGTTTCTTTATTGGTATAATAGAAATTACTATTATTGTTGTTGTTGTTGTTGTATTGTTTCTTCTTTTCAGAGTCAGCTGCTTGTTATAACTCAGAATGTTTTAATTGTTCTGCATGGCACAAAAAAGGTTCTAATATTGTAAGAAAAAAACCTTTTTGTTACCATATATAACACTTTTTGTTCAGACTTAATCAATCATTAAATTAAAAAAATTCCGACTTACCCAAATCTTATTATTTATTATTATTATTATTATTATTATTATTATTATTATTATTATTATTATTATAAATCTTATTATCATAAAAATATAATATATACAGTTTTATATAAGATTTTGTTTAACGTTTTGATTAAATAGTTATGTATTCAATCATTATTTCTTCCTTTTTGCTGTCTGTCTGTCTGTATAAATAATAATAATAATAATAATGTTTTTTATGTCATACATTCACAGCCCAAAAAGGGTTTTAAAAAATCTTACCACTAGGGGTGAGCGTTACCAGAGGTCTAGGCTGCATTTCAAATAAACTATTTTATGTCAATATAGTGCACTAGCTAGAGTGTAAACGCCGTTTCCTTATTCTGCCTATAGTGCGTTTATAAGAAGTGTAAGAGGGCAATTGGTATTCAGCCGTTCCTACGTACATCATACTGCGGTTTGTAGTATGGCGAACGGCGGGTTGCGCACTTTTCCCTCCAGACGTACTGTTTAGTGCGCTAGTGTGCGGTTTTCACGCTAGCCGGTATGTGTCTAAAAGCGAGTTGCTCTTTGACCTAGATATTAGACAGCATCAGTGACGGGTCGGGAAAAAGACAGACATAGGACCATCCTGAAAAAACACCGATATAAATGATTAAAACTCAATTCATAATTTAAACACAGAGAGTGAAGGTAAGCGGTGGGTTCGTTATATATTACATTATAAACAAATATGGCGGCTAATGCTGACTAGCCATTTAGCATTTTAATTAGCTAGCCTTCTGGCTTTCTGCACAGGAGTGTTAATGCTAAATATTAGGAATATGTATTGTATTGATATGTTTTTAGGTTTCTTGTTTGCAGGTTTGTGGTAATATATATTTTTTTATGTTTGCATTTTGCATTTAGCTTTTGCTAGCTAGTTTCGGACATCCAATGTGACATTGCATGAATCAAATGTTGATTTGTTAATACGCGCGCGCGCGCATGTGTGTTTGTGTACGAGTCTTGTCTCTTGTTGTTATGATGGGGCGCCATAAAAAATGATCAGTGTTAGAATCTGTGATGAGTCAAGTGTTTAACTAGAATAGTCAGTAGTGTTAAAATGAAGTTGAGCAGAAACTATGCCTTGGTTCATTTGGTCAATGAAAGCTCTTGTACTTTGGACAGCAAACATGAATGTACTGGAATGTATGGAAGCTGAATTCAAGTTAATCCTGTGAAAGAAAGAAAAAACGCTCTTTCATCCCTAATATGCAACTTAACTCTGTGCATGTTAAAAAAGAACTAAAGTTGGGCTCAAATTAGGTCATATATTCAACCTCTGAAATTCTTCCTCTTTTTCCTCCAGCATAAGTGTTTGATTTGCTCGAGGTGTACCTGTGCCCCAGTCACCATGGCAGAAGCTCACCAGGCCGTGGCCTTTCAGTTTACTGTCTCGCCTGATGGAATTGACCTGCAGCTAAGTCATGAAGCCCTGCGCCAGGTCTACCTTTCAGGCCTCCACTCGTGGAAGAAGAAGTTTATCCGCTTCAAGGTACCAGCAAAAATCCACAATGTCACAGTTTTCAGCTGTCATTTCATCTGGTTCATTCCCACACACGTAACACGCGTTTGTGTTGACCTCCACAGGTTGTAGCATGTAGAGATGTAGATTTCCCATCAATTTGTTTCATGCAGAATTTAAAAATGTGCATTGAAGTGTAAATAAAAGAGACCAGAGATAAAAAAAAAATGTTTTTACACAGATGACAAAAGTAATACATTTCCTTAATCCCCTAAATTTAATTAGATTTGTCTGGTTTATGAATGAATCTTGCACTCATTGTTTACAATACAGACAGTATTTTTATTTTTTATTTTTTGAAAATCATTATGCTTTTAAAGTACATTTTCAAAAGCAAAATGGATCATTTGTCAGTAGGTTAAAAACTAAATTAAAATGCTGCTTTGATAATTAATTTATTTTCAGTATATATTTGTAATGTTTGAGAGTTTTGCCTGGTGGTAGTGGGGCTTGAACCTCCAACCTTCTGATCAGTAATCCAGTAACCCACAGGCTTAACTGACCCCTGTACGTCATTTGACATTTGTAAAGTTTTGCTGATGTCCACTAATTAAAATCTGTCCACAGAATGGCATTATGACTGGTGTATACCCAGGGAGTGCTCCAGGGTTGATGCTGGTACTTGCAGGGTACATGGGAAGGGCAAAATATGCTCAAGTGGATCCCTCCTTAGGTCTCCACCTTAAAATCGGCAAATACATTCCAGTAAGGTAAAGCTGTAACTATTACTCTTTGTTTCTCCTTGCTGAAATGTCTTTATCTTGCCTTTATCTTTACTACAGATTAAACATTCACTTTTTTTTCTCTACAATTTCATAATTTTAATTGTGTACTCTATATCAAATGATTGTCACTGTATTTATTTTTGGTGTAGCTTAATATGGTCAGACCCACCATTTATTTTTTCTTCCTGCAGTAAATACATATCTCTGGACAATCAGACAAGAGTTGGCGGTGTTGTGGTGGGCACAGGGCTCTGGGTGGTCATCATATTTACCATGAGAAGCGTGCTGAAGTGGCTGCTCTCCTGGCATGGCTGGATGGGTGAACGTCATGGCTCTTTAACATGGAAATCACGCATATGGGTGGTAAGTAAGTAAGGGTAATATGTGGTTTGTAGACATTAACGAAATGGTTATTTGAAGCCCCTGACAATTTACTTTAAACTAGCTTCGCATTCTGCCACAAGCACAGAAATGTTAGATTCTTTAGCATTTATATTAGATTTATAACACAGCACAGGTTAAGGTGGTGCTCATTAATTATCTATAACAGCACAGTTTTGACAGTAGTGGAGAAAAAGCTCACAATTACAGTATATGAACTACCAAAGAAAGCCTATTGATATTTGAACCAGACATACACTCCTCCCTTAAGTGCTTTTGCAAAAAAATAAAAAGGTTCTTTAGCCCACACACAAAATAGACAGATGAGAGCTTCAAGGAGATATTTGCTAAATTAAAATAAAAATAATAATGTATTGTAATCTATTGGAGTCCTATTTCAATGTGTTCATTCGAAAATGTTATTGTGTTACAAAATTATATGTAATTGTATATTATTACATCTATTTATTAATTTTGGAGTGCATCTCATGCATCATGCTTTCTTTATAGGTACTTGTAAAAATCTTTTCTGGGATGCAAACACCAAATCTGTATAGCTTCCAGACATCTCTGCCTAATCTACCCCTGCCTTCTGTGAAAGACACAATGAAACGAGTAAGCTCAAGAATTTTAATGCCTTCATGAACATATTTGCCACCAAATGTCAGGATTAATTGGTATGCTTTGCATTTATTTAGTCAGCATTTTATAATTTGATTCTGTTGTCAGTTCTTTAATTATAACGTAAATCACTTTGCAGATTGGTTTATTGTGTAAGGACCCAGCAGTGGTCAGGGTCTGGGTACCGTTATACTGGTATTTATCTCCTCATAATACGAGTTACATTATGTGTGATGTCCATTAACCCACTAAAATGCACGCAGTTGAAAAACTGTATTTTTAAACTTCCCGTTGGAATGCATGTGGGAATGCAGGCATCACTGAGACCTGAGAGCACACTTCGGTTTCATTCTTATTTTGTCATTATTTCCAGTAGCATGTTTAATCGCATCTCTCCCTGATGAAATACCGGAAATACGTTTGAAGTTCTGTTGCGCATGTCATTATTTAAAAGTCCTGTACCCTTAGTATCTGGAGTCTGTGCGCCCTCTCCTGGATGATGACGAGTACAAAAAGATGGAGGAACTTGCTTCAGAGTTTCAGAAGACCCTGGCTCCCAAACTTCAGTGGTACTTGAAGTTGAAGACATTGTGGGCAACAAATTATGTAGGTCTTATAAAACATTTTTTTAAATATACATTTATACTACTTACCACTGCATACTGAGAACACTTTACAAGACATGCTGTTTTGAAGTTGCTCTGACAAGATGCTTGGCCCTTGTCACAGTCGCTTCAGATCCTTACACTTAAACATTTTTACAGCTTCAAGAATGTATCCCACCTATTGACACGATTTCACCTGTCAGTAGTTTTAACATTATGGCCATTCAGTGTTACAACCAAAATTATTTGCCATGCTGAAAAATCCACTAATGACCTTGATGACAAATAAAAAAATTTAAATAGAAGTACAAGTACTTTGAAATACTTAAGGAATGTTTCAAGCATTGTATATTTGTGATAGTCCAGCTTTTCCTAAATTACAACAAAATGACAAATTTATCAAGAACAGCATGCTGAGTGTGTAATTCAGTTTGAAACCTATTAGGATGCTGAGGCTTCTCTGCTTCTTGCCTGTGTCATTTCATTACATTTTATCAAACCGGCCCTTTATTTTCAGGTCAGTGACTGGTGGGAGGAGTACATCTACCTCAGAAGCCGTAACCCGATCATGGTCAATAGCAACTATTATGCTCTGGTAAGACATAGATTGTTTGCTGCTAGATGCCATAAGCTGGTTAATGTGTACTGTGTTATAATGCAAGATCTTGTATGCTTCTCTTCATCCAGGACTTCCTCTATGTTTTACCCACAAATCATCAGGCAGCCAGGGCTGGAAACACCATCCATGCTATCATGCTCTATCGGAGGAAGCTGGACCGAGCCCAGATTAAGCCGGTTAGAACGTTTTGACAGAGCTTTTGTAAATGGACTGTAGTATTTTTATTTTTAATGCTTGCACAAAACACATATGATAGTAAATTACAACAATCGCGTCTTTTGGCTTAAACGTCTAGATTTCTCTTTGCCAAGTCTTTGCAGATTAGTGTGAGTTTTACGTTTAAGTTTTTGTGCTGGTTTTTCTTTCATGCCTCCTGATGTTATGCTCACGGTGGCGCAGCTCTTTGCGCTATCAAACACGGTCCCGTTCTGTTCGGCCCAGTGGGAGCGGTTGTACAATACCAGCCGTATCCCAGGCCAGGAAAGGGGTAAGATGAGTCAGTTTTGGCCCCATGCAGTAGCTCATTAAGATTCTCTTAGACCCTGTAGCCTCCTGGTGGTACAGGCGTTCTTCTCATTGCCATTACATTGCTCCATTATATCACTTTTTTTGTGTGTGTGTGTGCTTTTTTTTTCTTGTTTCGTTTTGCATTGGATCCTTCGTCCTCAATCCTGACCCGAGATCAGATTCTCCTTATTGCTCCATACCCCAAGACTGACTGGCAACCGTGTTCTCTTCAAAAGAAAATGCAATAGCATCTCGTTAGCCATTAAAGCCCCGCTCCCCACATTTTATTTGACCTGTTCCTTTTTGCTTTGCTTTTCAGCTTATGCTACAATATACTGTTCCCATGTGCTCATCACAGTATGAGCGCATGTTCAACACCAGTCGCATCCCAGGCATAGAGACAGGTACTGAACCCTCATAGCACAGCTCTCATGCTTAAGCAAGATTTAAAGCCACCTTTAAACCTACCTGCCCTACACCTGGTGTGTGTTTCTGCACTTTGTCCTTAATGATTATCACATGCCTTGAATGGTGATGGTTAGTTCCAGGTGCTTCATGAAACAGGCAAATTAATTTGTTTAACATAATTTTGGTTGAGTTGATTGAATTTATTTCTCTTTAGCATAGGAAAGAATGCATATTATATAGAAATAAAATAACACCAGTTTCCTTTAAATTATTTCTTTCCCCAAAATGTAATTTTCTTTTTTTCTTTTCAACCATAAAGCCTCCATACATGGCTAACCCTAGGTCAGACATTTGTTTTGATACAAAATCTCTTAAATTTAATGTTAGAAAAAAAGTACACAACCACTTGGAACTATGAGTTTACATGAAACAAAGGTCTTGACCTTATTATCATTTCCATGCCTCCCTTGCTGTGGCTTGTTTTTTCATCATAATTTCTTTTCTTATGTTCATGCTCCTGGCATTTTGGTATTTAAAATGCCTGCTTCTTTCTGCACTTGAACCACCACTTTATTTTCTCCTGTGAGTGTAGACACCATCCAGCATGTGTCAGACAGCAGGCATATTGTGGTATACCACAAAGGCCGCTATTTTAAGGTGAGCATGTTTTATGACGGACGCCTGCTCCTGCCACGAGAGATAGAACAGCAGATTGAGAGGATCCTTGCGGACACCTCAGAGCCCCAGCCTGGAGAGGAAAAACTGGCTGCATTAACTGCAGGAGACAGGTAGCTACCTAATTACAGTCAATAAGACAAATTGCATACTAAATATTAACTTGTTTTAGCATACCATAATTAAGAAACTGTGGTGTTTAGTCAGACTGATAAATTTCAAGTGTTTATTTCTTTTAAAGGGGTCATCCAGGCTCATTTTTCATTAAATGTTAATATGATTCTTTAGGGTCCAAAAGAAAAGTTTGTAATATACTTTAGTTAAAAATTCTCAATGGTTGTGTAAAAAAACACTACTTTTACCTGGTAAAAACTAGCTCTGTTCTCAGCAACCTGTTTTAGTACAGTACATGCTCCTTTAAATGCTTATGATCTCTGCTGAGCCCGCCCCCCAGTTCTGTGGGGCGTGTCTTCACAACACACGTGGGGTATAACCACGGGAGTGTAGTCCAGTGCGGGCAATGCTTTGGACTGCATTACCCACAAAGCATTGCCCACAACGCAGTGCGGGCAATGCTTTGTGGGTAATGCAGTCCAAACTGGAAAACGCTGGAATATAGAGCCTAGCCTGTTTTCTTAAGTAGTTTTTGGTTTGATTTAAGTACAGAATCCACCCGGAAGTTTGTAATATCGCCTGACAACGCAGAAATTAAAAGAATGGACATGCATCGACCCGTTTGTCTTTCTCATCACTGCATGGGCATGAATTAACGGACTGTTACGCTGCCGCGAGCAACGACATCAAAAGTGGAGAAGCTTACTGAGAGTGATACGAACGTGATGTGTTTACTGATGTGTTTACATGACTTCTTAATCTTTGACAGACATTGTTATAAACCATCTAACATTACAAAGCTAAGCATAATATAGTTTTCCGACTACGTACACAGTTTGCAACTAGACAATCACCTTAATGCATTGTTTATTATAAACGGGCGATTGGGGTTTATTTAGAGACGGATGTACATAGAGAAGACTACATGTGTTTATAAAGCAGTCTGGTGAAAAATTATTAGTGCAAACATGAACGCATTTAGGTAAATCGGCGGGGACGTTAGCTTCAAAAATAAAAAAATTTAGCCACTGCGTCCTCAACGGCTCAGATGTCGGTAGTAAATGACGACTGCTGTGTTCACTATTACACCCAACAACTGTACACCACACTGACTTAGGCGACATTTTGCTCCAGCGGCGAAAAACAATGGCCGACAGCTTCTTCTCACTCGGGGCGGGTCTTTGCTAAAACACCAGTGTCAATCAACTATTGTAGGAGCAGCCTCTGTCGGTGTGGCGTCATATCGACAGGCATTTAAGATTAGCCTGATTTTAGAAGGGGCATGTTATTTTAATAAATGAAAAGAAAATCACTGGGTGGCTCTTTATCATTGTAGAGTGGTTGTGTACACACTCTCCTAACACACAGTTCAGTCCAAACAGCTTGAAAAAGTGCATGTAGGCCCGTATAACCCCTTTAATTTTGATGATTATGGCTTACAGCTAATAAAAACCCAAAATTTAGCATCTGAGAAAATTTTAATATTACTTAAGGCCAATAAAAAAGATTTTTAATACAGAAATGTTGGACTACTTTAAAATATGAACATGTGCAGCACTCAATACTTAGTCAGGGCTGCACAATTTCTGCAGCCGTGCAGCGTGGCATGGAGGCGAGGTGATTAGTCTGTGGCACCTCTCAGGTGTTATTGAAGCCCAGGTTGCTCTGATAGCGGCCTTCAGCTCTTTCTGTGGTGTTGTATGGTGTTTCACACCTTGCTCTTCAGCATATCCCATAGATTTTCTACGAGATTTAGGTCGGGCGAGTTTGCAGACTAATCAAGCACAAGGATACCATGGTCCTTAAACCAGGTATTTAGTACTTTTGGCAATGTGAATAGGTGCCAAGTCCTAATAAAAAATTTAAACCAGGATTTCCATAAAGCTGGTCAGCAGAGGGAAGCATGAAGTGCTCTAAAGGCTCCGTTTCACAATCATTGCAGTTACAGTATTACTGTTGCTTAAGCACCTTTTTTTTTTTTTTTTAACCACATTTTACTTTCATTCAACTTTGCAGTAATGTGCTTGGAAACAGCACTCTGTGAACACTCAACTTTTTTAGCGATGATCTTTTGTGTCATTTAAAGCTGAGGAAACTTAAGCGGGTGTTTTGAGTCCTTTATCTGATTAGAGTGTGACATATTGAGACTCTAATATTGCACTAATATTTAAATTCTTTGAGATACTTAAATTTTTTTTTTTTAATAATCATGTTAAATGTAAGCCATAATCATCAAAATTAAAAGAAATAAACACTTGAAATTTATCAGCCTGTGTGTAATGAATTTATATAATGAGCTTCACTTTTTGAATTAACTTACAGTAATAAATAGTTTTTAATATGCTCTGTATGATTATAGACTTTAACTGTAATTACGTCTTTTTGGTATTCTACTTATGTATTGCTTCTTGTTTTTTAGGGTACCTTGGGCATGTGCCCGAGATGCCTACCTTAGACAGGGAAAGAACAGGCAAAGCCTTAATGCTGTAGAGAAGGCAGCATTCTTTGTCACCCTGGATGACACAGAGCAGCGCCATGATCCAGACAACCCAGAGGAATCACTGCACAATTTTGGTAAATCCCTGCTGCATGGCAAATGCTACGACAGGTAAGTCCTATAGTTGAACAAAATCTGCTACCAAACTATAGCTGTGCGAGTTGTTTGTTTGGTTAACTAGAAAATCTTTGCCTTTTAGGTGGTTTGATAAGTCTTTCAACCTGATCATTTACAAGAATGGAACAATTGGCCTGAATGCAGAACACAGCTGGGCTGACGCTCCAATCATAGGCCATCTCTGGGAGGTTTGTACTTACATAATCAGTCAAAACTCCAGTCACACGTGTTTTGTATTACTATGATAGATTGGCAATGCACATATCGTAATCAGTACAACATGCAGTATGAACTAACAACTGCAACTAACTGAATTTTTATTTAGCATGTGCTGTCAACGGATGCTATTAAGCTGGGTTACACAGATGATGGCCACTGTAATGGACAGCCTCACTCCAACCTCCCTGGCCCCCAAAGGCTGCAATGGAACATCCCTCCTGAGGTATACCTCATACTCAAACTACCGCCTTGTACAGCAACACAGGGTTCAGTGTCAAGTAGACTGATAAAACATAACTTGACAGTACTTAATACTTGTTTAAGAATATATTCTGGGATATTCTTCAGTGAAATTTTATACAATTGGTAATGCTTATACACAAATAAGTAAGTGTAGTTACATCTTAAGAAGGAAAAATAAAGCAATCTTTTTAGAAAAAAATTATTTGAGAAAATTGAATTAGGTTGTCATATCTAGTAAGATAAAGTCATGGACCATACGGTGATATGACTTAGCACTTTATATACAGAATGTTGAAATTTAGAAGTGGATTTCCATATTAGTATAAGAGGAATAAAACAGTTCCAGACAAGCTCAAATATTAAAGTAACCACTTTGGGGAGGTTTAACACCACCTGTGTTATGACATATTTTCCAACTACACCATGCCCCCTCATGTTTTTTTATTTATTTATTTTTTATTTTTTTATTTATCATAATAAACCAGTTGTTGGTAGTGGATGGAGACTTCTGGTCTATTTCTGTTATGTTGCTTGTGATTGCTCCTTAAAATCCCAAATCAGGTCAGCAGCAATTTATTTGTCTACTGTACACACCATTTTCCCCCTATGATTCACACATTCTCTTTTCTTTGTAAATGTTTCCAGTGCCAAACCATGATCGCCAACTCCCTGTCTGTGGCTCAGGCCTTGGCTGATGATGTGGACATGGTCATTATCCCTTTTCAAGAGTTTGGTAAAGGGCTGATCAAGAAGTGCAAAACCAGCCCAGATGCCTTTATCCAGATTGCCTTGCAGCTTGCCCACTTTAGGGTGAGCTCAATAAAATAATAATAAGAAAAATATAATAATAATAATAATGATAATATAATTTACTATTGTTTTGTAAACAAAATGTTTTACAAAGCTCACTGTCTGAATTTACATGTCCAAAATAAACGGGAAAAAGGAAACAATTTTTAGGATATTTACATGTACTGTAGATAATCTGGTAATGGAAAACTACCTGTGTATTTCAGTCAGTTATTCCTTTTACTAGTATCATTGCTTGTGAAAAAAAAACTGTTGCTTTAATCATATCTTCCACTTGCAAAGTGTTGCAAGGTCTCTATTTTAATTAATTAACTATTGATTAAGTTATTAATCTGTAAATGAACACCATTATTTGACATGTCCAACCTGTTGTTTATTATACATTAATTACATTTATCTTATTTATTTATTATCTCAGGACAAAGGAAAGTTTTGCTTGACCTACGAGGCATCCATGACTCGTCTTTTCAGAGAGGGGCGGACTGAGACAGTTCGATCGTGCACCAGTGAGACCTGTGCTTTCGTCAGGGCCATGGTCGGCAATGAGACGGTACTAACCAGAACTAACTTAAAAACCCTGGCATTTAGACAGATTGAATCATTTTGTGTGTGGATGCGTTCACATGGTTTGGAATGTAATGTTACTTAGCTGTCACTAATGTATGATAAACAAGCCTCTTAATCACTCCACACCTTTTGTGCGAGTACAAACGACTAAAGTGTCTTCAGCAAGCACACGGTGACATTCACACTTTTTCGCCAAGCAGACTATCAGCGGGTGCTGTCACTCTCAAAACCACACCAGTTCATCTGTCTATGATCTGTTTTGGAAGGTTGCATGCTGCAAGTGTTTCACACCGCTTGGTTTCACTTACTAACAATTGATGTTCTCATTGTTTTACACACTAAATATTATTTTATATTTTTGTGGTCTAGGAAAGCGTTTATTCTTTGTGTTGTGTGTGTGTGTGTGTGTGTGTGTATATATATATATATATATATATATATATATATATATATATATATATATATACTTGTGTTTTTGGTAACATTATTTTGCCGCCCCATTTTCTTTAGCTCTTGGTGATGGCCTTTGCATTTTGTTCCATGGTGCTTCTAGTGTTCTGGAAATTCATTTGTATCCCATTTATTTTTTTATATATTTTGACAATAAAATCACATACTGTAGATACTTTATAAGCCCCTTATGGACCGCTGCTGGTCCGTAAAGACAATCAGTTTCAGACTAAAAAAGACAAATATGGTAAAATAGGAATGTAAGGAAATTAACAGAAGGGTTAAGTGTTTTAATACACCATTTCAAATACTGTGGGATTTTAATGGTTAAATATTAGATACTTTGCCCTGATGTCGTTAATGCAGGTCTTTACATTCAATATTTTTGAAGAGGCATATTCTGAGTTGGTCAGCTAATATTTAACTGACTGTAAAGGTAGCTACAACATGCACTGTTATTACATATTTAACTTTATAGCCCTGTGCACTGTGTTCAAGTTAATTAGAGCTGTTATTTTCTTAAACTCATGGTTCATTTTTGTTTTTTACCTTCTCCTGATTTGTGTGGTTTGAAAGCGTATGAGGTGCCTTTAACTGCATTGCTAATTATTGACTAGTCTGAGCGGCCAGCAGATAAATATACACATTAGGACTTTGACTAGTATTAACTAGTATTGTTGGCAATAGTCTTGAAGTGACCTTGATTTTATTTTAGGGTTAGGGAACCCTGTTTCTGACAAAGATCCACTCAAAAGTGGGCAGTGGAGTTTGGATGTTCGATATTTAAATGCATTTCATCGTATTTACCAACTTATTCGTTGTTTAAGCACTTCAGTGCCCAGCTAGCTACTAAGAAATCTCCTTTTAATCTTGTTTTCTATGAAATTTGATAAATACCTGCTTCAGATCCTGTAAAATTGTGATGTTGCATCCTAATTACTAATGTTGATATAATAAATTAAGCAGAAATTGCCCTCGACCAAACATACCACCTTCAAACCAACAAATTAATTAAAGGCAGATATTTTTTACAGATCCCTTTTCACAGATCATGTTCGACCCTTGGGTTGATCGGGTTGTATAGAGAATCTAATAAGTTCTTATATTTTGGGACAGGTAAACTTGCTTATCTTTTTTTTTTTTTTTTTTTGAAGACCTATGTATATATGCTACATAACCTTTTCATTTAAATAGAGTAAATTGTAATCTTTACCCATTTTATTAAAACTATCTTACCTCAGATTACTTAGAAACCTGGGAACTCAGCAACCTGAAAGCTTAATTATGGCTGTATTAGCCCATCTTGAGGACCTGCCAAATTGAGCACTAAGACAAGACTCAGTCCTCATAGCCACTCCAATGGTTATGGCATACTGACAAAAATGTATACCTCAGTGGTATTCTAACACTCGTGAAACGCTAGGATAAGTGCGTGTTATTATTCTGCACAACCAAAAGTCAATCTAATTTAATGCATTAACCAGTGGGAAACAGGTTCATTAATATACTGGTGATGCAGAGTGGTTGGAATAGACAAGAGGGAATGGAGGTTACTGCTGAGGTTGTTGCATCAACAACCAATTTCTGAATTGTATATTTATGCACTTTGTAGCCTGTCGCAGTAGAACATATCCTAAAGTTAAACAAATGTCTTGTATATTCCCACAAAATGTGCTTCTGCAGATTCTATATCTGCTTCAAGGGGCCGGACAGTCTGAAGTAGAATTTTCTGTCTCTTGTTAGCCAAGTTACCAGACCTACCATTCGAAAAGTCAGACATTCTTGCATACTTCTGCCTTAATATTTTACATGGCACAGACATCAATAAAGCATGAAGTCATATTTTCTCACAAATTCTCAAAAACCCTTGCAGACAGAAGAGTGAGTTATTGTACATGTTCATATAAAACTTCTGCTAGTGTCCACGTCTTTGTGTCTTTCTTATGGAAAAGATGTCCTGGGAATGATATGAAGTGAATAGTATAAGTACAGTGATACCTCGGTTTGCGAGTAACGCGGTTTGTGAGTATTCTGCAAGACGAGCAAAGATTTTTAATAAACTTTGATAGGAAAATGAGCAAGTCTTAGTTTACGAGTACCAAGTATCATGCATGCGCTTCTTGTTTTGACACCGGGTGTCACGTGATCACAACTGAGCCAATGGTTTTTCTCTTTCTTGCACTGCGGAATTGTTGTCTAATTGTCTTCCCTGCTGGGTCTTAGTGTGTGTCTCTTACTGGCATAATCAACATTCGTGCACGTGTGTACTATTTATTATAACACTTTGACCACGTGTGTGTGTGTAAAACATATTTTATTTTGTGTTTGTAAGCGCGTGTGTACTGTTTCTTCTGGAATTAATTATGCTCGTAATACATGGTTCCACTGTATTGGTATTTCGTAGTATTAAACTAAGATAAAAGTGTAATCTAAACTAAGATATTAATGTATTTTAAGTAAGCTAATGTACAATAATTCAATATGCAATAATAATATTTGCAATATTTGCATTGGTTAATATTGTAGCACATTAAATTTGTTTTTATCTATCTAGTCTACCCACTGGATATATGACTGCATATGTTAAATACTGATTTCCTTATAGCATTTTTATTATAGCAGTTTATATTTTTCACTTATATGTTTTGTTTAATATTCCTCTTTAGAGAGAGAAGAAGCTGAGTCTGCTCAAGCAGGCCGCAGAGAAGCACCAGCAGATGTACCGACTTGCAATGACTGGGAAAGGCATCGACCGACATCTTTTCTGCCTCTACGTAGTCTCACAGTACTTGCAGCAGGACTCCCCCTTCCTCAAAAAGGTGGGCTGAGAATGAAGCTTCCCACAGGTTAAAATAACTGATGTAATGTTTTCTGTTAATCTTGCCCCTTTGAAACACACATACTCATTCCATATTATGCAATAACCTGCTAAAACATAGCATTTAGATCAAAACGAGTGCAAAAGTACTAGTAGTTTTTAACCTCATTAAGTAATCCGATGGCTGTGAAGATGCAGTTGTTAACATGCCCATGCAGCTCCTTTCCATTACAATATACAAACTCTGATTTGGCCGGATTCCGATTTTCTTTCTTTCTAAAGACTTCTGTCAAACCACTATGCTGTCAGTCTAGCACTGTACCACTCTCACATTGTTTGATGTATGTTCAGGTGCTGTCTGAACCATGGCGGTTGTCTACCAGTCAGACACCACTGCAGCAACCGGGGCTGTTTGACCTGGTGAACCATCCTGAGTACGTCTCCAGCGGTGGTGGTTTTGGCCCGGTAAGTCAGCTGCAGTCATTTGAAGGTTACTTTTGGTGGTTAATATTTTAAAAATTTACTCCTTTTTAAGTGCCTCATGCAGGGCTAATTGACAGCATGATATTGCAGTATGAACTATATCAGGGTAATATTATCCTCCCTAATGTTGACACTCATGTTGTGATTGTATATTATTTATTATATATTATTAACTTATGCCACAATTCATATTGTGTTGTCTATTTCAGACAAACTAACTAGTAAAGGGCACATCATGGATGTAAAAAAGATAATCAGTCACAACACAGCACAGTACATCAAATAGTGAAAAATATATATACAGTCACATCCCTATATCATTGCTGAACATCCTATTTTAAAACTATGGACATTCTTATGGAAGGGGTCTGCTTTTTCTGGGGATGATTTTCACTAGATATTTGAATGTGGTTGTTATGACATTTGCAGCCATAAGAGCAGCAATGAGGTTGGGCAACTGTTCTGGCTACAATAATTTAACATCTCATCATAAAAAGATTTGATTTACTGAATGTCCTTTAGTGCTAGATTTAGGACCTTGATGAATGTCTTTGATGCCTAATTTTGGGGATTTCAGAAATTCATGCTTTGCTTTTACAGGTGGCTGATGACGGTTATGGAGTAGCTTATATCATAGTTGGAGAAAACCTCATTAACTTCCATATCTCCTGCAAGTGTTCCAGCCCAGCAACAGTGAGTGTGCTCCCAGTTTTCATTTTGTTTAGTTTTTTAACCCGATACAAATGTGTTCAACATAGTGACACTGCTAGTTTCAATAAGGAATATCCAAAGTGTTGACTGAGAGTCTTTTTTAATGCAGGATGCTCAACGCTTTGGCCGCAACATCAAACAGGCAATGCTTGACATGCTGCAATTGTTCGAGCTGAAGCCAAGGGTACTGTAGTAAGAAGAGGATGCTGCCACTTACCTAATTAATTGTGTGTTTTTTCTGTGTTAAGGATCGAGGGGTTATGACATTTGAGTTGGACTTTTAGGTGGAGGGATTGAAATTCTTGATTGATGTTAATATAATGTGTGTTTAAAAAGAAATTAAGTGGAGAGCAGGAATGAGTGAGTGAGTGTGGTTCTTTCAACAGAATAAGGGCCAAGCAGCAGCCACTTTAAATAAAACTAATTAATTGAAGTATTAAGAATCGTTTAGGAAGGCAGTGATCTCATGCTTAACACTCACTTTCAGCTTTGAACGGTACTAAGCCCTTAAACCACACAGTCCAATATTCTGCTTACATTTCAGCTTACATTTCAGTAGACAAAATAACCACCCAAGCGTACTGTAGGTCAGTGAGGAAGCACTTCTTTTTACCTTGGCTAACCCTTCAGTGTGGGTAATGGCATCATTGTGGTCAAGCTTACGCAAAGTGATTTCTCTGGAATTGAACCTCCTTGGCTCCGCAGCTAACACTTTTCTGGCACACATTTTACAATATCGAGTCATGTCAAAGTATATATTACTGTAATATATTAAGTATTATACTGTTATATGAACATTACATATTTGGAATGAAAGCACAGAAGTGAATGCTATTGAATGGAATGGAGAAGTTTGAATGCTATTTCGGTTTATTGTTGTTTACAAAAAAAAAATTGTAATAATAAGGAAAGGTTTCAGTTTCATAACCGGCCTCAAAAAAATCGAAGGACATAATGTTACTGTGCAGTTCTTTTTGTTTTATAACAACTTAACATTTAATTATTTTATTATTTGTTTTGTTAAAATAATGTACATTAATTTGATTATTTTAGAAGTTTGGTTTGTTAAAACAATTTTAGCTTTTAAAGTGATCTCAATTAGAAGGTTATTTTTCGGGGGTTTTCTTGTCTTTTTTTTTTTTTTATGTACTTCAGGGCCTGAATTTAACAATTTATAAACTAAGAATGTTAAGGACCTTAATGTTAATTTACAGAAGCAGATTAAAACTAGAAATGCAAAGTAAATAGTTTCATTGTTGTTGGGGGGGGGGATCAATAAAATGAAGACAAGTCTTAAATTCAGACTGTAACATTTAGTAACTGTAACTTTTGTGTATATATGAATCAACATTCACATTATATGAGACCAGATTTATCATAGGTTTAGGAACCAATCAAATAGCAAGACCCATGGCAAGTGTTGCTACACCCATGTAAATATTGAATACTGTGAAATAAATCAATATTCAAATAACTTCTCTTGCCTTTGTTTTTTTATTTGTTAAAATATGCTTTAATGTGTTTGAGTACATATCTGCATAGGAGAATAATCAGTACGCTTAGTAGATTATCATATATTGATATGTCCATATAGATCACATATCACATTTTATCACGCCTGCAATCTTGCATCTAATGGCTTAACTATGCAATTTATGCAATTCATTTCTAGGTCAAGTAGGTCTCAAATCAGTTCTGCTTCAAAACACTGCCCAGTTCAAAACGAAGAAGAAGAAGAATGTTGGGCAGAGATCTGCTTAGCGCTAACATGTTTACTTATGAACCCTGTTAACTTTCCAGCCATTTTATTTGATGTGCTATAAGTAAAACTGTGTGTGGAGTGTATGGTGGTTTACAGAGTATTCCACTTAGCTTTAATTTCACTTTGCTCTATAAATAACAACCTGACTACTTTCTACCCAGAAGCACAGTCACAGTCCATGACAAACCTCAATATAAGGACAATTTTCCATGTCTGTAATGAATGCAAAAAACAAGGATTCAGAAAAATTTAAATATTTAAATGGCAAATACACAAATAAAGATACAAAAGTAAGAATAAATGTGAAAAAAGTGATTACAATGATTTGCTAACAATCAGTTGATATATAAATGCAAAAACTAAAGAACAACTTAATACTTGATCTAAATGCTAACCCAAATACCGTCATCTGCCACTTAATTAGGTACACCTGTTCAACCGGACTTTAACACAAATATCTAATCAGCCAATCACATGGCAGCAACTGAATGCATTTGAGCATGTACAGTATACATGCTGAAGTTAAAAGCGAGCATCCAAATGGAGAAGAAAGGTAACTAAAGTGACTTTGAATGTGGAGTAGTTATTGGTGCTAGACATGCTGGGTATCTGAGTATTAGCTAAAAGAAAATATCCAGAGAATGACAGTTTAAAAATACAGGGCACTAATAGCTTGTTGATGCCAGAAATCAGAGGAGAATAGCCAGATTGGTTTAAGCTCTTAGAAAGACAATAATACCACAAATAAGATCCTGTTACAACTGAGGTATGCCGAAAAGCATCTCTGAACACCAAAGCCAAGATGGCTTCAAAAATAACAATAAACAATTCAAAGAAGAAATGTCCAATGAATTCAGCATATCATGTACATACAGAAGGGCTGTAAAATTAGGGGCTGTCAATTTAAACATTTGCAGAATTGTATTTATTTAATTATTATTATTATTATTAATATTATTATTATTACTTTTAGAAGACCTTTGAGTCACCCTATATATAAACTGATTAATATGGTTCAATTCAATTCAATTATGGTTGAATACAACTTGTCATATTTTGTTTTGCCACTAGAGGGTGTCAGAGTGCAAGAGTCATATCACAGACACTGAAACAAAGAAAACACAAAGGGAATGTAGTTCTTGCTTTTGATTAATGCTGAAAGAACAGACATTCAAAGATGTAACAAAACATCATGACATTTTACATGATCCAGGGATCCTTAGGGATCTTCAGGTTAGTAACAAAATAAGCTATGATCTGTTTCAAAGATGTGCAACTGTAGTCCAGGTGATTTTTCTGCTCTAACATGTCTGATTCCCCTCGTCTGGCTTAGAAGAAGGAAAGTCTAACAAGCCAGCTTCGTACTGAGTCATTTTAGGTTGTGCAAATGATTTCACTTGTAAGGAAAAACCAAGTCGTAAGGTGTTGCGCCACCATAAGCCAACAAAACAGCTTAATTATGCTTTGGTATCAGTTTTCTGGTACTGCACTAGAGAAATGTGTGATTCTTTCCAAAGTTATTTCCTTAGATGCTGTTTTAAGGATGCTGTTAAATAAAGCAGATCCTTGATCTACCATAGGTGTGTGAAGGCCACAACTTTCCATCTTCATCATTCGGTGAGGCCTCATGCCCTGTGGATGGGGATGTTGTCATCCTGGAAGAAACCACTCCCATCAGGGTAGAAATGTTTCACCTTGGGATAAATGCAATCAGTTCGAAGAACTTTCTATTGATTTTGCAGTGAAATTTCTCTGCACGAGGACAAGTAGAGCCAAACCATGCTAGCATGGGTAATCTGCCCTCACGTTTCTCCATTCATTTATTCTGGGTATTTCTGGCACTTGTCTGTAGGCCTGTGCACTTTGGCTGCAACCGTCAGGCCTGAGGGAGTGCACTAGGGGGAGGATACACATGCTCTAGCTCCATCTAGCAGGAAAATAGTGGTTCTGAGAATGTCTGTAGCCAGGGCATGTTGAGACACATCCCCTGTTCATTTTATAATATGAATGCTCAAATTGAATCCTAAATGTACAATTACATGCAAAACCTTGAATTCATTTAATTACAGAATTTCCACCAAAAAAAAGCAGAAAAAAACACATCTCAGCAATTCTATATATGACTCTCTAAACTGAACACTGTCTGCCTTTAAAATACCATGAATTTTTTTTAAACAAAGGTAATTTGGGTAAAGTTCCTTGTTCACACTACAAGTATAACAGGGTGTTAAAACCAAACCAGACTGACTACAGGCTACCATCCAGGCCACTTGGGCCACATTAAATCCACAGTGCTGAATTAACAGCTACAACATCGAATTAACTCTCACAGCATAGCATTAACACATACTTCCAGTGTTCTTTTTGCATCTGCTTGGACTTATGACCCCTAGTAGATGCTAATTCAAACATAGGCCTTTTTTTTTTGGCTGGGTGCAGGTACATCGATGTGCACCGTCCCATCCAGACCATCAGTCACTCTTGTCTCTGGTGAAGGTGAATTCTCACTCTCGTGTGTTTGCATACACTGGAATGCGCCCCCACAAACCCCCCGGCTTTTGTTATGGTGAGAAGCAAGAATGTGGTCTACCCTCAATTAAAATTCCTTTCACTGACCTCTTGCCAAAAGGTAGGCCATTTTAAAAAAGAAAGCCTATTTGACTAAGAATGCACTCGGTTACCTGATGTACAGTTGTCTTGTCTATTACGGCTGGTACGCATATGAAAGCAGGGTGCGAAGACAACACAGCACACACCACTTAACACTTGTTCCAGTGTTCGGGAAAACAATGTATGGTGTGCAGTTTATCTTTTGAAAGAATCGTCGGATAGGTTTGTTATGCATTCATGATTTATTAACCTCAATTTTATGAGGGGAAAAAAAAGAGGTAAATGAATCCATATGTAAGGTAGATGATTATTCAGCACTGTAGACTACATGTGTTAAAGACTACAAAGTGTTAAAGCATCACGTCATTACTAAGAATGATTTCATCACTATAGTAGATGAGTGAATTCATCATTGTAGGTGTTTAAGATGCTTGAATTAACTACTGTTTTCTGCACAATCTGACAGATGTCATCTTAATGACTGTTCCAACATGACTTCTCAAGTTCTCTCTCTGGTTCGAGCTCGAGCTCGGTTGTCCTGTCTCGCGCCTCACACATGCGCACGGGGCCAGAACGGGGTAAAAAGTTGCCAGATTCACCCGATTTAAGCAGAACCTTCTCTATTATTTTAACAAGAAGTCTGATTGGACGCGTAGAAATTCCGATTTGGTATTTATTCGCGATTTGCTTCGATAGGAAACCAGAGACTTTCTCGTGACTTAAGAGTTATTTGACAGGGAAACAGCTGGGGGTTGATTCCACTGAATTGGGCGGGGTTGCGAGCCTTGCATTGCTGAACCTGGCAACCTTGCTCGGGGGCAGATAGGGGCGGAGGGGTGGGGGCACGTATAAAATGCCTCTCGCTACCAATCCGCCCCCGACTTTGTCCTGTGAACTTCGAGTAAGAACCTCGAGCATCAGCATCGTGATCATCCTCCTCCTCCTCCTCATCACCACCACCATCATCATCTCCCTCATCCTAATCTTTTTCCATCCTCAGACTAATGCAGCAGCCTGGAAACTAAAGACCGAGCGGGGACTTTTTTTTTTTTAATGCATGATAAATAAAAGCGATGGAGGAGCAGAAAGTCAGCCCAGATCATTCAGTGTGCAGATCTTGCAGAAGAGCAGAGAGACACACAACAATGGTGAGAGCAAACTCTTTGATGTTTTTTTTTCTTTTTTCCTCTCTGTTATTTATAATGTGATACATTGTAACACCATGTATCCTGGAGTCAGAATCAGATGATATCAGTCCTGATAAAGCAATCTGTAACAATGTTACCTGAAAAGACATCAAGCATCAATGGGACATAGATGTTAGAGATACAGTACAATCCACAGTGTTTCTCTACGAGAAAAGGAGGCTGAATGAACTCATCCATAAATCATTCACTATTTCACTGTAGTATGATCACAGATTTTATGTGCTTTTGTCTTTGAATGAATAATACTACCTGTTTATAAAGACATGTTATATGCTTGTTTTTGGAGATGCAGAGTAAAAATCTCCAGTGGTTAATTAACTCTTACAGTGTTGAGCGAACTCCGTCAATGATCATTTGTGTCCAGCTGGACTTACATAAACACTGTGGGTGTTAACACGGGGGATTTCATCACATAGCCCAGTCCTCTACTGCTTTGACTGGAACAGATGCTTTAAATCATATGGAAAATGTGGCTTCGCTTTCTGACCCAGTCTGGATATCTCATAGTCTGGATATCTAGATTGCTCAGTTAAAAGTGATTCATACAACAACAACAACAAAAAATTGTAAAATTGTTTGTTTGTTCCTTTTTTCTTCTTCCAGATGTCTACGTCCTGTAGACTTTTACTTTTCACAGTGGCACTGTCACTGTATTCGTCTCAAGTCTCGGCGGAGCTCTTGTGCGGCGGGGAGCTGGTGGACACTCTGCAGTTCGTGTGTGGAGACAGAGGCTTTTACTTTAGTAAGTTTTAATGACACTTTCCGTGGTGCATGCTGAGTGCTAACAGGTTTAAACTAGCCACTAAGGCTTCACACAGGCCACTAAAGCAGCCATCTCCACTGCATTAAGGTGATGCAATTGTCCAGACTGTGCCTTTTAAATGCGTAATGGGTATTCATCCCAATTTACTGGTGTGTGTTCCCTGCCTGGTGCTATTCATACAGTATATAAGCCATGTGGTCAAGTGCTCACACCTTCAATTTATACTGTATCTTGATGTACATTATTATCTTTATTATATCAGGAGAATTTTCATACGCATACTCAGTTTTTCATGCATGCATATTACAGCATGTGTCTTTGTTCTTTGCGTCTTTTAACTTTGGACTGTCTGGTGGTGTTTAATATGAAAGATCGGATTAGATTAGCTTCCCTTCCCACCTCCCATCTCATTTCTATGAACTGACAGTGGACTTCCTCCTCTTTCTCTTTACCTCTTATCTCTGTTCAATAGACAAAGGGCAAAGTTAAAAGATTTTTGTAGCTTGGACATTTACAGATCAGTTTTGATTTATTTTGTGGGAACTGTTAGATATTTCGATTTTTTTTTTCATAAACATTTTCATCTATTTTTTTTAACCCCATTTTTATATTACTACTGGGAATATTGTGCAACATTACACGTTACACACCTAGTAATAGGTGTGTTACACGTTACACACCTATGACCTAATACTGCTACTGTTGCTACCTTCTACTACTACTACTACTACTAATGATAATAATTATTATTGTTATTATGGTATTATAAACAATAAACAAAAATTGAGTGATCATTATACATATCATTATAGACTAATCTTTTCAAATCTTTGAAGCTGCTGGTTTATAAAACTCTTTTATCTTATGCACTTTTAATTTAATGTTTAAAAAGAATAAATAAGCAATGTGAAAAATAAACCCCTGATTTACATCCCTGTTTTTCGTTTCTTTTTTATACAGAAACTAATTTTACACAGTAAACACAGTTGACTCTTTTTTTTCTTTTATAATTTTTACTAATACTACAGTTGATACTATTACTACTACTTTTAATAATACTGGTGGATGCTTTCTTTCTGAGTGATCTTGCAGCAGGTTAAGGTTTTTGTTGTAAACAGTGCAATAAACGTGACAGTTGTCACTACACTATATGAGGTGCAAACTGTGCGATAAGTACAAGAATCACTCAATGTTAACGGTTTCTCTCTGTTTCTTTCCCCAGGCCGGCCGTACAGAGCAAACGGTCGTCGTCCTCACAAAGGAATAGTTGAGGAATGCTGTTTTCGGGGCTGTGATTTGTATCTCCTCGAGCAGTATTGTGCAAAACCTGCAAAGTCTGAGAGAGACATCAGTGCCACTACGCTGCAGGCCGTCCCAGTGTTACAAACTCTTCAGAAGGTACGTACAGCAGCCTATCTCCTTCAATCTACTGCCAATCTGCTGATTCTGCTGAGCCAACGCACACAGGACATTTTATCAGAGGAACATCAGTGGCAAGCATGTGTTCCATCTAAAACAGCTGAGTAATGCGGAAAAAAACACACACACACACAAAAAAGATAATAAAAAGGCTTGACAGTTTTAAAGAAAATATACTGGCTGCATTGAGACAAACACATAGTAACACAATGCTGTTGGGCCGCACTTGGAATGATGTCATTATTCAAAACACCAAAACAAGTGCCGTGCCACATTCTGGTGCGTGGCTATGCCATGTGGTCTTGGCAAGAAAATATGTTAAGCACTGGCAAAGAGTGTAGGCCAGCTGGCTGGCCAAGGCTCGAATTTCAAAACAACAAAAACAAGATAACCAGCAGAACAACAATTGGGCTGCGTTTAAGAACAGAACATTGACGCCGAGTACATGTACAGAAGCACACACTCGACGTAAAATCACACAAAGAAGAGCAGTGCTTAAACAACGGAGTAGTGGAGAATAGAACAAATATCAGTGAGACATGGATCATCATAGCAACAGCATTATGAAATGCTACATGCCACATTTGAGCCAAACCTACTCTACTCTAAAGCTAAAACTCAATTATTGCTAATGGAACTTTAACAGCAATGGTGAACTAATTCAGGAAGTGGGTTAGCAAACAGAGAATATGAGGCAAAGATGCATATATGACTTCTAGGGTTACTGCAGTTTCAGAGGCTGCTCAATTTAATGCATCCATTTTCTTTTGCAGGATAGCACAAGGAAGCCTGTTAATGTGAAGTTTTCCAGATATGAGCTGTGGCAACGGACAGCTGCTCAAAGGCTGAGAAGAGGAATCCCCCCCATCCTCCGCTCCAGGAAGTTTAAAAGGCTTGCCAAGAAAATCCAAGACCAGGAGCAGCCCGAATTTCACCGGCCACTGATGACTGTGTCCAAGAGAAGCCCTCAAATCCCCCACGCCTCCAGAGCCTCGCTGTCCATAAGTGAAGCAAAGACTGGCAAGATTTAAAGGGATTATAAAGCCTTGACCTTGATCAACTGAGGCTTTTTTTTTTTTTTTTAAATGAACCCTGTCATCGATCATCCTTTACAAATACAGATACGAACATTCTGTGTTATTTCCTGCCTTACCCAGCCGAAGAGACTTTAGTTGATAGGGCTGAATGTAAGAGTGATGGATCAGGTGACAGAAAAGATTAAAGAAGTCTCTGATTCAACGGGGTGCACAGCCAGAATCATTCCCAATGAATTACCAATGGAGTGTGTATAGCAGTGAGTATGGCGGTCTTCATTCCTCAAAATCCCAACCCTAAGACGGAGTGCCTCTGTCTCATTTGCACCTGCGATTCTAAAGTTACACTATTGGGAGCATTTTTTTATTATTATCAAAAATGATATTTGCTTTATATGCACCTTCATTCACCCTACCCCCTGCGGTGCAATAATGAAGAAAAAAAGAAAAAAAAAACATCGGCAGATTGCACAATGCCACGGACAATTTTAATGGCACTATTGTTTTTTTGTTTTGTTTGTTTTTTAAAATGAACTGCTCCATATGGTAATATTATGGTGCTACCTTTTTGGGAATAAACTCAAAGAAGAGGCTCAAAGCAACCTACTCTTGTCATCATGTTAAACTTTCCGTTTTAGGAAAAGCAAGACGTTGTAAGAGCGGTAAATCAAGAGTGGTTTAATTAGGAATGAGCTCAAGAGACCTGAACTGTGCTCTTAAGATCCATTACATGGGCTGTGGAGAATGAAGGTGAAGTCCAAGGTGGTATCAGGAGAGATGAAGGGAACAACAGGGAATACCACCACTAAGGACGTTTGCGACCATCTCAAGATTGAACTTTGAGCAAGAGCAGTTTCAAAATGCCACACACTTGTACCATAATATTAATATTCCTCTTTCCAGTCTGCATCTTTGTCATTTTATCCGTACTTCCCTGTCTTTAATGCATATATACAGTACAAAATTAATGGAACAATCATTTCAAAGGGAAAACAGCAATAATGTCTTCTTGCATATTTTCAATGTACAAGAGTAGTATTCCAGTGCTTTTGCTTGAAATGAAATACTTGAATCTGTATATGTAATCGGTCTCCAGGGACATCATGTCATAGACCTTATGAGTAGTCCATATGAGCAGTTTTCTTGCAAAAAATGAGCCGCCAAGCGTGTTTCTTGGTTCAGATAGTAATGGCACTGTAAAAAGGCATTATTTATTTTGAAATAAACATATAAATGGTCCCAATGATAGCACACATTTATAACTGGTAGATACGTGTTACACAATGGTTTTATTTGTACTGCTTATGTATGTAGATGCTTTGTACCAAAAAGTCTCTTTTTTAAGTAAAGTCAGTGGAAGCTTCAAAAGAATCTTGTCTCACTTTGTATGCAGCCTTGCCGGCAAACTTGTTTGTTGAATCTAAACCAGCAAGGAAATCTTTAAAAATCCTTATATAGTAGGAAATGGCTGCACACACACACACAAAACAGATCTTAAGTGCTGAGCATTTTTGTTTTAATACTGAACATTTTATGCAGGCACTGACCTGGCCTCCCTCAGGGGAGGGTAAAGGCTAGAGAACATTTGCTGTTTGTCATTTAGAGACTTATTTTCACAAGGTCAGAAGGTCAGCTCAAAGGCATGCATCATTCACATATAATTAGCTATATATATATGCCTTATACACCTATGGATGTTAATTAACTCTGCACATTCAAATGAAGATATTTCTTAGTGTGTCAGTGTGAAAAAGTAAACTCATGTTAGTGCATACGATTTTTTCTTTTTACATAACTACCGGTCCTTCAGATACGTGTCTCCACTTTACCTTGTTTAACCCCGCTTCCAGCCTTGTCAATCTTACGGGCCTAAACTTGCATTTACTGCTTATCTTCATACCTTATGAATACTTGAAAAGCCCAAAATACCACATATTAATTTACCTGTGTTTTTGCCCCACAGGTGTTTATATAAGATGTTTCATGAGCACGAGATGTAATATAAGGACATTCTTGTTTTCTCTGAAGGTGTTTGAGGTTTGGACAACTTTCAGCAGTGTAGAGAAAAAAAAAATCTTAGGAAACAAAACTTAAAGTTTCTATGTAAAAGTACATAGTAACAAAGTGTTATTACCTTTTTACTCAAGGGTTTAATCATGAGGCTTCAGATATTATTCAGTGTTTTTTCCCCCTTTGACAGTTGCCCAAACAACGTAAATACATACTCAAAGGTACAGGAGTGGTCCTAAAGGTCCAGGTGTTTACTTTAACTTGGGACACTACATTCCTTACCACAAGCCCAAAATGCATGTCCTTAAGGGTAAAGTTGCTATGAAGTGTAAGTTCATGGCAAATTTAAGAACTTTAAATCACCATTTCAAGTTGACATTTGTTAGTCTGTGACCTGTTCATGACATATGCTGTTAAACCTATTATTTTTTAATCAGTTCAACAATTGGGCTTAGAGATGGATATAATATTTGTGGTATTAACTAGGATAATTGTTTTACCTGCCTGTGGTTAACATGACTATATACGCTGACTAAGAAAGAGTTAACCAAAAACAATCCAAACCCCAAAGTACAGATTCACACTGACACACTGTGCCTGTTAGTCACTCTGTTGTGAGAATTGATGACCACAACTACTAATGCCCCACTGAGCGAGATATCTGTCACTCGATATGTGGGCAAGTATTAAAACAGGCTTATAACCAAACAAGAAGTGACTTGAGAAATACGCAACCACACAAAAAAGCCAGCTAGTGAATAATGTTTCACAGTTCAAATCGATGAAAGAGCATAATTATTGCCAGATCAGAGCTATAGTGAGAAGTATTAGTCAGAAAGATTGGATCAGTCCTTGTTACCATCTGGTGATGGGTCGTGACAAGATGTCTGCTAGCAACACAGTAGTGTTTCTTCACTATTCCATCATGTCCAATAGTAATGTGTTTATTATGTGTATAGGAAGATAACTATAGACATATATTAATGGAATTTTAAAACATCAATTTAAAGTACAGAAGTACTACTTAACTGAAAATTGCTATGTTATTTCTTGTTCTCGACAATTTTCTACAAATTTATAGAAGTATGGCTGAAGTAAAATTTTATATAAATGTATTAGATGTAGTGCTAGAAATTAAATCTGACCCATTCTACAGTGTTAACTTTAAACTTTCAGTATTAACCATGCTGGTGTCCCGTTTCTTCCATTCCTGTTGAACACAGATTTGTGGATACATGATTGATTCAGTGTTTAAATATTGTATAAAAAATATTGAATATAAAAAATATTAAACATTTTCCATATTTGTTCAATTACTTTTTAATCGTGTATAAGATTTTTTATTTTTTTATTTTATTGCAAAAAGATAGCCATCTAAATAATAGCAGTGGTACTGTAATAACCCAGCACTCCAAAAGCCTCTGCTATACTAAATTAACATTTTTTATACAGAGTTTCCAGCTTCTTAAAAGAGGCTCGCTTTTGTTTGGTGCACAGGTCACTTCATTAACAAACTGGAGCGAGTTTCTTTACCCTCAACGTCATATTGTGTAATCTAATTACACAAAAGCAACAAATTTGCTTTAGCACACATGTTCCTAGAGTAGGACAGACATTAGTTGTGACATCCCAGCTACTTCAACAGATTGAGTACTGTGAGTACAAGGTGCGTTCCCATCACAGTTCCCTGACTGAGAAAAGTGTGTCAGAGGTAAAAAGAGCAAGGTGAGATCGAAAATGGAAAGTTCAGAGAATGTATGTACTGAAACACAATGTATTTGTGGTTTTACATGTATGCTGAAGCATACAATCATGCTATAAATAATTCAATAAGCTCATATTCTATGCCTGATCACTCTTAATGGTTCAACAGTTGCCTACATTCTAAAATTCAATTAAACTACAAAGTGTAAAATAGCACTGTTTGTTTCTGTTTTGAATTTTTCAATTAAGCTATAATTCTGAAAATATTACTATATTACTTTATTCAGCAAAATTATATTCATTAATTGTCCTGACTAAAATAAATGTAAAATGTCTTCTAATTGACATTTAGATATTGTAATTACGTAATCATTTTTATGGGAGTGACAAAAACATATGTGATTAAATAAACAATTCAGACACAAATATATTTTGTATATATTTGACACTTTATATATATATATATATATATATATATATATATATATATATATATATATATATATATATATATATATTACAATATAATATTTTGTATATTTATATACTTTATATATATTTATATACTTTATATATATATAGGTGTCAAATATATACAAAATATATTTGTGTCTGATACACTTTATATATCTGAAATAAGAAAGTAAGATTATGTCTATGTAAAATAGATCTTAATCAAACAATTTAACATGTCTAAGCTTTATTTCAATGAATGGTGTTTTAGTGGGTAGTGTTGCTATTTTATGGCTCCAGAGTCCATGGTTGAGTTCCAAAGCTTGATTTAATGTACATGTTTGTATGTTGCAAACTTTCACCTTTTTCTGGTCAGGGTTTTAGAGTCTAAGCTGGAAACACAAGTCTGGGTGCATTTTAAATTTTAATTATATGAATGAGCAATCTGTTCCCAAAAGAAGACTTCTTGGGAGCTGGAATGACGAAGAGAGTTGTTAGAATGCTGTCCCACATGTTCATGCATACTTCACACTACTGTGTCTAACACATTCATGATCACTCAGCCTTGCACCCAGTAAGCATGATGAATATTTCATATGAGTAGTTTTTACTGTATCTATGGAAAAACAGTTTGCACCCCTTAACCATAGATCCACATTAAATTTATCTCTCCTTCATAATAAATCACAAATGATATCCTTGAATACCCATACTTCTTGACAATTTGATATTTTTCTCCCAGTGTCTCAGCAAACAACTTGTGTGCTGTCCATGGTCCTGAAAAAAAACCTCGCCTACTCCTAATGAAAGATCATATAACTTTGCCTGTTCCACAGATTGGTTATCAATCCACAAAATGTTGTCTATTAACAACAGCTTAGTCCCTTTGTTTTGATCCAGGTGATGACGCTTTAGATTTCAGAAAATAAAACATTTTTTTGTCAGCATGTAGCATCTTCAAAAACTTCAAACTCACAAACTGTCTATAAATATCCATTCCAAAATTCCACTCAAGTCACAAACACAGCTGCATTCATTTAGAAGTTCTCAGGATCATTCATTCATTCAAATGTTGGCTGCAATGGCTTATGACTTCACACCAGCAGTCACTGCTGTAAGGAGAAGATACATTGCTGAAGACTCCAACCCTTTTTCCACTGCAAATAATGAGACAGTATGTGAAATTAGCTTTAGACTTACAAGACTACCAATTAGTACTAAGTAGTGTTGCGTTGTGCATCAGAAAAGCATGTCTGTGCTCGGAGATTTGCTACAATAACCCATGGAGCTTTGAGAACTTTCTGCATGACTTTAGAAGCAACAGTAAAGAACAATGAGAATTGGTACCCAATAAGTACAGAGAATAAGTGAATCAGTGTACTCCTGATATGTGGTAAAGCTGGCAAAGTACACTGCATGAGTAGCCACGATTGAAAAAAAAAAAAAGTTAACAAAATCACAACCATCTGCCCAAGAATGTCTGAAACCTTCTTGGAAGGCATCCATTTTGGTCTTGAAAAACACTGTTGAAATATGAGTTGTCCTCCTCACAGTTTGATCTTCCCAAGTTTTGAACTATGAGCTAACCAAACGAAGGCAAATATTGATCTAAACTCTTTAAACATCCCAATTCCCGGGTTATATTCCCCTCAGTTTTTTTGGCAGACTTCCCCAACAGTGCAATAACCGAAAGTTCTTCGATCAGTCAAACTTTAACTGAATGTAGATAATCTGTGATGATCACCAGAGATAAGGTACAATTTAAACAGCATAAGACCAATGACACTAATGGTGATATGAAACCTGATTTTTAATATATTATGATCAGTGATATGAAAGTATATAAGATGTTTTTATGCTTGCATCAGAAATTATTTTCATTTATAAATTATTATTATATTTTGGCAACTGGTTTTATTGAACAAACTATTTTAATGATTTTTACCACAATACATACAAGTACATCTTCATTAGCATTACGCAGATGGCAACAACTAGATCCACTTACAAAAGTTTATAATTAGCTATTTTAATTTTTTTCCACATTGGGGTTTTAGGAGGGCTTTAAGGTTACTTTTAATACCAACAGTTTCATTAAAGGTAATTGGCAAATTGTTCTGGTAAGCAACCAGAAAATATACATTTTGGCCAAAGATACTGATATGAGCCAGCACTCAAACATTCAGGATACGATTGCACTGGTTGCATGGGTTAGTGTTCAAATACTTATACTGTTCTTCATTAGTCTCATTTTTGTGCAGCCAGTCATAAGACCTTTATGTGACAGCAAAGAGTTTGGCACACACTTACTAAATTGCCAATAGAGTATCATTGGGGCGCTAATAGATAAACCAGTAACTCACATAAATGCAACTGAAGCACTGTTTAAGAGACATTTCATATTTTTATAGAGTCCACATATTTTCATAGAGTCCATATTTCATATTTTTTATTTGCTATGGGCTGCTGAGGATGTATTACTCAACTGTCTGAATTTGCACGACTGAACAAAAAGGAATGATCATGCCTATTTTAGACTATCTGTGGTTTTTGCAGTGAGCTGAATTGAGCACTGACTAATCGTTTATTGGAACTTTGACACCAGTCTACTTATAACAGATAGGCACCGGAGGAAAAAAAAAGGGTCAAATTTCGCAACTGTAATTTGCTGAACAGTCAGAAGTCTTTCTGGAAACCTTAAATTACACAGAATTTAGCATTGGGACATGGAGCTAAGACTTTGATACTCTTTCTAAGTATAACACAGTAGTGAAGTCGTTCATTTTCCATGAAATCTAGCAATTAAACAATTGGCTATAAACTGAACCCAGTGTAACTTAAATATAAACAACCTAAAACCATACACAATTAGCATAAATACACACACACACACACATGTATATATATATATATATATATACATGTGTGTGTGTGTATTTATGCTAATTGTGTATGGTTTTAAGTATTGGTATAAATATCTATTTTTTTCTGAATATATATATATTCAGAAAAAAAATTGTAAAAGCACCATTATGATCTAATACAGCCATGAGTCTTTTTGGGAAAGACGCAACACGTTTTTCACACCTGGATTTGGGTATCCTCCGCCATTCCTCCTTGCAGATTCTCTCCAGTTCTGTCAGGTTGAATGGTAAACGTTGGGACAGCCATTTTTAAGTTTCTCTAGAGATGCTCAATTGGGTTTAAGTCAGGGCTCTGGCTGGGCCATTCAAGAACAGTCACAGAGTTGTTGTAAAGCCACTCCCTTGTTATTTTAGCTGTGTGCTTAGGGTCATTGTCTTGTTGGAAGGTAAACCTTCAGCCCTGTCTGAGGTCCTAGGCACTCTGGTACAGGTTTTCGTCCAGGATATCCCTGTACTTGGCCGCATTAATCTTTCCCTTTTTTTGCAACCAGTCAGCCTTTCCCTGCAGCTGAAAAACACCCCACAACATGATGCTGCCACCACCATGCTTCACTGTTGGGACTGTATTGGACAGGTGATAAGCAATGCCTGGTTTTCTCCACACATACCGCATATAATTAAGGCCAAAAAGTTCTATCTTGGTCTCATCAGACCAGAGAATCTTATTTCCCACTATCTTGGAGTCCTTCAGGTGTTTTTTAATGTGTCTTGCACTGAGAATAGGCTTCCGTTGGGCCACTCTGCTGTAAAGCCCTGACTGGTGGAGGGATGCAATGATGGTTGACTTTCTACAATTTTCTCCTATCTCCCAACTGCATCTCTGGAGCTCAGCCATAGTGATCTTTTGGTTCTTCTTTACCTCTCACCAAGGCTCTGTATTTTATTTCTTTCTACATTCACTCTAAAAAAATTGGTGAAACATTTTTACACTTAAAAATATTGAGTAAATATAAAAAAATATAAAAATCATGTAAAATATACTTCATGAATTGAGTACAAGTCAGTAAAAAAATTAAGTAGACCTGAATAACTATATTTAGTACAATGATGTACAAAATTGAGTAAATGTAATGAAAATTGGAAGTTAATGAAAAGTGAAAATGAGTAAAATAATTGAGTAGATATAATTGAAATGGAAGGTAGAAGATACTGAAAATTATACTATTATTTAACAAACAAATGTGCTACATTTACTAAATATTTTAACTGAATGAAAGAAACAATACACACATTTTCATTTTAATTAAACATTTATTTGCCAAATTTGACAAGACATGAAGTCTAAACTCAACCTGGTTTACTTTGCAAATGACATGTAACAAGATCATAAACAAAGAGCTGAATTTATGTTATTAGTAAACAGTTTCAGAAACAATACTCCTGCCACAAGTATTATACAGTTAACACATGTAGACTTTTGTATTGGAATCTAATGAGTCACATTTTACATCTGAAAGATTGCACACCTTCACACTTCAGTTTCCTGCAAACTGTGGGATCCATACAAATGTGTGTGCAGACCTTCTCGAGTCTTAAAGAAGCAATGACAGTCTAAATGAAGACAGGACACTAAATATCCATGACCAACAGTACCATGCTTCACTCGGTAATGATCGAAATTCCTTTTGATGATGCGACAAATGCACACAGTTTACACCGCCATCCCATAATGCTGGCACCTAAAAAAGGAACAATAGTATACAAGTAAGTACAAGTGTGACTGTTACTATAGTCTACCAGACTGGTAAAATAGTACTTCCGTTCAAATACATACTTTTTGGACTAATAGTCTATTTCTATCTTTGATTCAATGGTTACACATTTAATACTTCTGTAACATTTAAAAAAGTTGACATTTACCTCCTGTTTTATCTCTATTCAACTTCTCTTCATTAGTGGTGTTGGTGCTGTGAAAGAGATATAGAAAATATAGAAAATATATAACATGTTTCACACAAACACACACACAAAATCAATCAGTTTTAGGTTATTTTACTTACATATCAGAACATACATAATGTTTCACTTCAATATTTTAATTTCATATTACTTTCTCCCAATTCAAATTCTGAGAGAAATGTTGTATTTTCACTAAATCTTTATATTTCATAGCTTTAGTTATTAGTACAGTACTTAGCACATTTATTTTATAACATCTGCCGCTGCGTGCTCAGTGTTTAATCATGTTAAAAATACTCATATACAGTAACGGATAAAACACTGCCAGAACCCGGACACTGCACCTCATTTCTGCTGTTTAAACCGGATTTGTTCTGAGTTTCTTCCTTAAAGTGTCGGAGTGACCGAGCAGACTCGCGGTTCAGTGTGTGAGGTGGACCGGTACACATGCGGTAATTATTTGAACGTTAGTTTTATATCCTCGCCACAGTGGGGGTAGGCTGCGCAAAATCACCGCATTTGGCGGGAGAAATTCAAATATTGCGGCACAACCGCGGCCGGTTACACCGAGAAACCCGGAAAAAACCCGGACATGCACGCGCTTTTACACCAGATTTTAAGTGTCTGTATTAAACGCGCTTTAGCTGAGCAGTTTGGTGGTTGGAACAAACAAGCTAAATCACACTGAACCCCAGGACTGGCCAGTTGCTAGCTATCGTTAGCTCTGGAGCTCGGCTGTGACAGGATTCAGAACAGTAACTCACACCCTATAAAGTTGTGTGTGCAGGCAGACAGAGTCATTATTACGCTGTTTACTCACCAGGATTTGTAAGGAATGTCCCAGAATGTCCCAGATGCTTCATGTCCATTCTCACATCCTCACCGCCTTCTTGTCTCTGATGTTACACCAGATTTCCCATGAGCACTTGCACAGGGCAATTTACTCAATTATTTAAGTTTTTGTTGTTAAACATAAAGAATATTGAGTTGGAATAATTTATAATTGTAGTTCTTGAAACTAATCAGTACAATTACTCCATTAACAGATATTTTGATTGAAATGTATCAAAAAATATTAAGTGCATGTTAAAAATAAAATTAAGTTAGTCAAATGCTGATTTTTACTAGTGAAGTAAACTTAAATTATAGTGTAAATTTAAGAGGAAATGAATAATTGTTTTTTTAGGCATTTATTTTGATTTGTCTAACTCAAACAATCATGTATGTGACTTTTAGAGATTTTATTAAGGTAACATAACTTTTTTTATAACTGTGAAATTTACAAGGCCACAGAATCATTTTTTAGAGTGTTGTAAAGGAATGCTGAAGACATCCAAAAAAATGCATTAATCTCCTTTGAACAGTTAATGGTGAGATGTTTCTGCTACATATTCTCTGTAAAGATTTCATAACACCTCTAATCTGTTGTAATCTAATCTAATCTCGCCTGTTAACTCTGGTGCTGTTAATTGGTAATTTTTTAGGCTGATAACTCTAAATGAACTTCTCGTCTGCGGCAGAGGTAGGTTTTGGTCTCGCCCTCCTGGGATGGTCTTTATGAGGTATTTGAATGGTAGTATCTATCTATCTATCTATCTATCTATCTATCTATCTATCTATCTATCTATATCATTCATTCATCTCATTATTATCTAGACACATTGTCTATATGTATAAAATATTAATAAAATTCTGAATATAAATATTTTATCTCTTATCTATATATATATACAGAGAGAGAGAGAGAGAGAGAGAGAGAGAGAGCAGCTGCAAATTTATATATATGGGAGAGAGAGAATTTTTTCTGAATTTGCTCCTGATGCTGCTGCTGCTACTACTACTACTACTAATAATAATAATAACATTATTATTATTATTATTATTTTAATGGTTATTATTATTATTATTATTAATAATACTACTACTACTACTACTACTACTACTAATAATAATAATAATAATAATAACCATTAAAATAATAATAATAATAATAATAATAATAATAAATCCAAAGATCTGCACAGTACTTTTACTGGTGTTTCCAAATTGCCTGTAGTGTGTGATTGGGTCTGTAAGTGTGTGTGTTGGCACCCCATTCATCGTGTACCCTGTCATGTGCCCCAAGCTTCCTGGGATACACTCTAGGCCATGATAACCCTACAGTACACAGGATAAGTGATATAGAGAATAAGATTCAAGTAATAATAATAATAATAATAATAATAATAATAATAATAATATACACTTTTATACACTCTTACTGTAGTCCAAAATTCCTTTTCATGAAGTAGTATTTTCCTATAACCCTCTTATATCTTTATAACACTGCATTTGTCAGCAACAACAAATGGAATCATGAAGTTGGCATTACAGTACATTACATCTCTACAGTAGTCATCTTAAAGCTGTAACATTTTGTGTATTTGGAAAAGTGCATCAGACACAATATGTGGCAAAAATTATATGGACAGTTGACTATTAAATCTTACACACACTCTAAGTAGTGAAAGCAATTCAAAATAATGCAAAAAAAAAAAAAAAAAGTGCGATTCAGAAATGCCCTAGAAGCAATTAAGTTTTTTTAAGATGACAATATTGTCAAATGTGTTTTCCGGATGAAAATGCTTCTGTGACTGGTTTGGATTTATTTTATTTTTTGGCATGCGACTGCTCTCTCCTCAGTATGGCGGACTGTACCGACCTACCTCCTCCCATGCTGCCACTGACAGTTGGGCCGGTTGTCTATTTAACACAGAGTGATACAAAGTACATATAGTTAAATGTCCCAGTGATGTCATTATCACTATTCGTGAAAAACCTCTCGTCCAATCAGGTTGCTCGGTCAGAACTAAGTGTTGTATAAACTGACAAAACTCGAGGTATTTAGAGACTTTTCTTTGAATGATTGAATATTATATTCTGAAAATTATTTATTTATTTTCAATAGATTTACTTATGTATTTATTACAATTAATTACTTTTTTATAGCCTGTACACTTGTGTGTATGGTTGTGTAAAAAAATTTATGATCTACCTGACTTGTGATAGTGATGGAAAGTTTGAATAATAAAGAGTCTTACGAATCTTTTTTTGAGTCATTTTTTTCTTTTCGTTCTTTTGAAAAGAAATTTAAAAAAAATATTTGGATTTTCAAATAAAACGACCTCCTAATAGGTCTGCATACACAAATTCTGGTTATAGTTCCAGAAAATAAAATATTACAATGCAGCTAAGGACATATTATAATTAACAGAATGAGTAGCTCACCTCTTATATCTTTCAGTCTGAGTCATTCGTTCTTTTGAATCTTCTGTACTGCATAGCGTCTATGGGAGTCATGTGACAAAAGAACGAATGACTCGGGACTTGACGACTCATTGAGTCACTCAATTTTGTTTCCTGTGTACTTCACTGCATAGCGTATATGGGAGTCACATGACATCAGAACGAATGACTCGGGACTCAAGGACTCATTGAGGAGAACCATTTAATTCTGTTTACTGTATACTGGACTGCATAGCCTCTACGGGACTCACGTGACAAAAGGATGAACAACCCGAAGTAGAAGAGTCATTGAGAATGAATCGCTTAATTCTGTTTCCCATACTTAACCTACTGGGGTTTTGCGATGATTTGCGCATGCGCACCCAGTAGAAAATGAACGAATCACTCTCTGAGACTACTCATTCTTTTGAATCACGTTAAAGATAAAAAGAACGAATCGTTCATGAACGATTTAGGCAAAACTAAAACATGTTGCTTATGCTCTCGGTGTAAATAAGTGCCACTGTTCTAGGGCTGAATCCCAAATACTTGCCAACTTAGCGACTTTATCACTACATTTAGCAAGTATTTAGACCCCTAGCGACAAATCTAGCGACTTTTTCTGGTATTACTGGAAAATTTTGGAGACTTTGATGTGTCCACATATATACTCAGCAAAAAAAGAAACATCCTCTGACTTTCAACTGTTTTTACTTTCAGTAAACTTGTGTAAATATTTGTATGAACACTAAAAGAGTCAACACTATAAGACATAAACTAAAAATGTTTGACAATGTGTCCCTGAATGAAGGGAGGCTCAAAATCAAAAGTACCAGTCAGTATCTGGTGTGGCCACCAGCTGCTTGAAGTACTGCAGTGCATCTCCTCCTCATGGACTGCCTATTGCGGACAGTCTGAGCACTGATGGAGGGATTGTGTGTTCCTGGTGTGACTCGGGCAGTTGTTGTGGCCATCCTGTACCTGTCACGCAGGTGTGATATTCGGATGTACCGATCCTGCGCAGGTGTTGTTACACGTGGTCTTCCACTGCGAGGATGATCAGCTGTCCTTCCTGTCTCCCTGTAGCGCCATCTTAGGCGTCTCACAGTGCGGACATGGCAATTTATTGCCCTAGCCACATCAGCAGTCCTCATGCCTCCCTGCAGCATGCCTAATGCACGTTCACGCAGATGAGCAGCGACCCTGGGTATCTTTCTTTGGGTGTTTTTCAAAGTCGGTAGACAAGTCTCTTTAGTGTCCTGCGTTTTTAGAACTGTGACCTTAAATGCCTACTTTCTGTAAGCTGTTAAGGTCTTAACGACCATTCCACAGGTGCATGTTAAGTAATTGAATATGGTTAATTGAACATGCATGGAAAACATTGTTTAAAACTTTTACAATTAAGATCTGTAAAGTTATTTGGATTTTTACAACATTATTGTTGAAATACACAGTCCTGAAAAAGAGATGTTTCTTTTTTTGCTGGGTATAAAAAACCCTAACTCCGCCAGAGTGTCTCTTTTGGGTCACTTTAGCCGATCCAAAGCCAGGATAAAAGAAGAGGGTTAGAATCGTGACAATAAAAAACAAAAAAAAACAAAAAAACAGGCCACTTACACTAGTTTGTTCTATTCTTTTTCTATTCTATTTCATTTCATTTAATTAATTACATAATAATAATAATAATAATAATAATAATAATAATAATAAAAACCTTGCTATATGCACTGTGTTAAGCTAACTGAGACTTGTTATAGCACCTGCATATCATTGGTCTTTTTTTGAGTGCTTTAATTAAAAACAAATAAATAAAATTCTATATATATAAGCAGGATATTTGACAGAAAAAAGTTCATTTGTATAGTTCTAAACGTATTCAGGGTGTTTTTACTTACTTACTTTTTGTCCTGACAATATATAAATTACGCAATTATGTCATTTAGCGACTTCTAGCGACTTTTAGGTCAGCCAATGGATACTTTCCTTACTGAGAATTTAGCAACACTGGCAGTGAGGTGAGTTATGAACTTGTATAAGATGACACTATCAGACATTATGTTTTCTGGCTAAAAGTGCTACCATGCCTGGTTTTAAACTGGTTTTGAATGTGACAGGTGCTTTTCCTTTTTTCCAGTACTGCGTACCACCACTAAATAACTAAGTAACTACAATATGTATGTGTCTCACCCAAAAATAATTCAATTCAATTCAATTCAATTTAATTTGTATAGCGCTTTTAACAATTGTCATTGTCGCAAAGCAGCTTTACACAATCAGAAGAATTATTTAAGCCTGTATGGAATGTAAGTGTGCATGAATCAAGATGAGCAGATCATCCCTGGTGAGCAAGCCGTAGGCGACAATGGCAAGGAAAAATTCCCTGAGATGGTAATAGGAAGAAACCTTGAGAGGAACCAGACACAACAGGGAACCCATCCTCATTTGGGTGAAACAGAAAGCAGGAATTGATCTGCATTCATACTGTGTGTTAGGTGGCAGGCAGTTCAGCTATAACAGTTGATGTTAATTGATGTAAATATGGAGTCCAGGTAGTTATTGGAGACAATTGCAATTTTGAACTATCAAACAAACCGCAGCCAATTCAAGTCCTCATGTCTTGTCCAAAATGCAAATCCAAAATGATGTGTTTTCAAAAAGAAATTTTAGGTAGTTCATGGTAAAGGTATCAATAGAAGATGGGCAGGAGATGGGAGACATTGTGTCAACTGGCCTAAAGTGAACAAACTCACTCTTATCTTCTATACCGCTTTATTCTTTATTCAGGGTCGCGGGCGTCCTGGAGCCTATCCCAGGAGACTTAGAGCACGACACAGGGTACACCCTGGACAGGGTGCCAATTCATCGCAGGGCACACACATACACTCCCTCACACACTCATTCACACACTACAGGCAATTTGGAAACGCCAATTAGCTTAATCTGCATGTGTTTGGACTGTGGAAAGAAACCAGAGTACCCAGAGGAAACCCACCAAGGGAGAACATGCAAACTCCATGCACACAGAGACCGGGCCGGGAATTGAACCCGGACCCTGGAGGTGCAAGGCAACAGTGCTAGTGAACAAACTAGTTTATTAAGTGATTTTTACCACACTATATATTAACACATCTTTTTTTGCAGCATTAAACAGATGCCATCATCTAGATTAACTTACACAATCTTATTATTAGCCATTTTAGATTTTGTTTTCCCTTTTTTAGTGGTTTATATTCCAACCAATTCCATGAAAGGTAATTGGCAAATTGTTCTGGTGAGCAACCAGGAAATATAGATTTTGGCCACAGATATCTATTTGAGCCTATTTTACCATGGCATGGGTTGGCATTCAAAATGTTAGTAGAAGTATAATATTAACTATCGTTTTCAGTCACACACTTTTTGTGAATGCATACTTGTACTGTTCTTCATAGGTCTCACTTTGTCCAGCTAGTCATAAGACCTTCACATGGAAGCAAAGAGTTCATCACACGCTTACATCACAGTCTAACCAGCAACTCGCTGCAACTCTCAACAGAACACACTGCATTTTCCATCCTTGTTTTCATATGGGTTCATCACACAAAAAATGACTACATTCTATTCTATAAACTGTTTAATTATGAAAGTTATAATATTTAGTTATGATTTATCTGATAATTGTGCATGCCTATTGAGTATATTAGCAGTATACTAAACACAATCATTAGCCCAGATTTTCTACTGTATCACACTTTATATTTCGGGGGGACTTATAGACATGTGATTTTATTTGAAATATACCTTCTAACGTGTACAGTTTTAAAATACTGTTATGTTAATATAATTTTCATTTCTCAGTCACTTGTTTAAATTAAGACTTTCCACTTTGCTTTATGTATCATCATTACGTTTCATCTCAAAAATATTAAAATATATAGAAAGAAAGACATATAAAATTTAAATTGTTCTTTTTTTTAAGGAAAGAACAAAATGTTATTCAAAGTGTTGTTAAAAGCATAATGGTTGAACAAAAACTGCCTTCACAGAAACATATTTCTGAGTAATTTGCAGAACGTGATAAATGGGAATGAGAAAACTTTGCTCTAGGTGGCCTTGAACAGATAGGGCTTATTTGATCATGTGGTGGAAAGTCTGATTAGGCAATGGTCAGACAGGAAACACATGGAAAGGCCATGCCTTATTTTATTCTAGTATTAAATTATGTTAATTTTTATTTATATAATATATGTACGGGTTTGGACATTGGATTATTTATGTATGTGTATGTTAATGTCAGTAACACTGGGCTTTAATTGGAGCAGTCTAAATTGTGGGTTAACATCTGGACAGTATAATCATTAATCATACTGTTTATAGTATTATTGTACCTTACTAATTTGAGCTGATTATAGTGCAATGCAGCTACGAGGTGTTTGAAGTGACCATGTACTGTATAAATAAATATAAAGTTAATCAAATTAGTGGTTTGACTGTGAGGTAATTAGAAAGGGAAATGTAGGGGCAAGTTTTAATTGGTCAAGGGCAGGTATCTAAATGTTTTGGTATACACATTAGCAAAGATATCTAACAAATGCCACCTAGTATACAATAACATGAACAATGCTTAACCCTTCTGTTACCTTCAAATTTACTAACATCTTTTATCCTTGGGGTCAATTTGACCTCAGCAATTTCAACCTCAAGAAAATGATCATAATTAAAATTGTTACCCAATTTTATGTATAAAAGTCACTGGATATAAAGCAAAAAAACAAAAAAATTATGTCAGTCATTTATTTTGAGACTTTAAACATTAAATGGGGTCAAAATGACCCCAAAGATAATAGCAGGGTTAAATTGGTTGATGGAAGAGGACAATGAAACATGTGAGTACTTTATTGAAATCTAAAAGAATTAATCATATACCCTATTTTTTTTTACATCAAAATGTGTTTAATTTTTATATACACAAGCATTCGATTCAAATACAGTATTAATACATTTTTTACTGTTTGTTTTAATGCGAGGTTTGTTCTCGAAAGACCTGTTGATATTTAACATTTTCTATGTCATTTTTATGTTAATTAATTTTGTTAATGGTAGTATTTTAATGTTCCTAGCTAATTGTCTCTGAGGCAGTCCACGCCCAGATTGATTGACCATCATCCTGGCCTCTTTAAAAATCAGAAATCTCTATGGAGCATGCTTAAAGATGGGTAAATAGAAATGTAGTCATAATAATACAATTAATTTTGTTGCATGCATTTTATAAAAAACGGGAGGTGTCTGTTTATGTCTTATGTCTCTGTGTACCTTGTGCCGTAGATAATTTCCCATTTTCTACTCTCTCTTTCACATTGTTATATATGAACAGGAAATGAAGCTTTTTACTAATTAAATTAATATTTTCTTGTACTGTTACAATATCTTACCAGGATATTGTTGTTGGTGAATCAAATCTGTCTAATCTTTCTGCCTTTTAGATTAAGTCTTTGACCACACAAAGAGAGGGAGAAAGAAAGAGAAATAGAGTAAACAGATTCATTTTCCCTGGCCTCACTGTAAGCTCACTGGCAATAACAAGTCCTGTGGCCTGACCTACTTAAGCTATTTTCTGTCTTTCCATAAAAACACTATTGGATAAGGTCTGGAAGATGCTTGGGTAGAAAGCAATAGTAGGTGATGCAGTTTGAGGTCTGTTGTCTGAACGCTTGATAGATGACATCATTGTGTTGAAAGAGTTCCCCACTGCGTCCCTCCACATCTCCACAACAGGGGAAACTGCTTTCCATTTTGTTACCACTGTCTTAAAGGGATGTCCCGCTGATTTTTTGCCAGCTCACCACTTTCCTTTACCTTATTAGCGGACTATAGTTGGGACATAACTCCTACTTCACTACCTAGGTTGCAACGTTTCAGTGCTAACATTAGTATTCTTGGCAACAATAACAATAGGACTCCACAGGCCTGAGGCTGAATGGCCAAAATAACCACATTGGTTAATTATGTGTTGATTAGCGAAACATGTCGACTCAGGACATGACAACATCTATAAAACATATGCAATTAGGAATATATGCATGGAGCAGTTGTGACTCAATGGTTAGTTCTGTGGGTTACTGATCAAAAGGTTGGGGGTTCACCCCACTGCTAAGCTGCAACTTGTTGGCCCTTGAGCAAGACCCTTAAAACATCTCTGTGCCATAGGTGAGGTATCGTGCTGACCCTGTCCAAACATGCTGGGATATGCAAAGTGATTTATTTTGCAGTGCTGTAATAAATGATAAATAAAAGAAAAGCTTTCTGCTTATTAATTGCAAGAGATACACACCTCCTTTACAACTGGCTCAATCAAAATCAGTGCAAAATAATAAAAATTCAAATGGGAGTTTCCAAAAGATTGAGGAAGAACCCCTTTATCTCTAGAGTGGATCACTAAACTAGAAGCATCCGTCCCAGAAATGTGAGCTGAGCTGGGAAGAAAACAACATGGTGCTCCAAACTCTTTTTTGGCTTGAGCTCATGGTTTGTGGCCCTGGCCTCAGTTTGTGAAGAAAACACCAGCAGGATAAAAACTGGCATACAACACAGGTTTGTTTTCATGGAGCCTTTGATGAGGTAAGAGAATATAGTGACATGCATCATTTTGGGTAGAAAGTAAATGAAGTGGCAGGAGAAAAGCCGCGTGAGACGAAGTATTGTGAAAGAGAAAAGAGAGATTAATTTTAGGTCATAGTTAGGGGGATTAAGGATATATGTCCTTGTTAATCCCAGGACATTTTAAAGCTTTACCTCTTTGGTAAAATAAAATAAACCTTTCATTCTTTAGCTAGAAATAGCTGTAATTTTTCTGAAGGCAATACAGATTATCCTTTGTTTAAAAAAAAAAAGAAAAAGAAAGTGGGGTGGGGCACATGTGATGGATGATGATTACTAACTCGCTGGATGTTAGTAATTACCACTTACATGACACTGAAAACAAGCATTCACATATGTGCAGGGATCTCAAAACAATCATGCAGTAATAAAACCTTAAGTGTGTGGAGTGCAGCTCAAAACTCCTGATCAACATCTGGGGTCATGACTCAATTGTAGGGAATCCACAAGAAACCAAGACTTCCTGCTATTGTTTTGAAGCACACGCCAACTGTCATTACTGAAACAAATTGAACTTAACGTAAAAAACAATACTGTTTAGTCTTGGGAGGTTGTGAAATATATAACATTCTCCCACTGTGCCCCCCAGCCATCAACTTTAGAATACTTTTAAGATGTTTTGGGACATTTGTTCTGTAATATATATATATATATATATATATATATATATATATATATATATATATATATATATATAAAACCTTCTATAATATGTAACGTGTAATTATATAACCAGGAAATTCATCACTTTTATTTTACCATTAAGACATTAAGACACAACAGTTCAATTTATTTGCTGTTTATTGAAGAACACTTTTTTTTCATAGCAATTACAGTGCAAAAAATCTTTAAGGTTACCAAGTATATCTTAAAGCCGTCTATGAGGGGACCAAACTCAGCAGCAGTAAGTGCTTTCCAAGTGATGAGAAGCCAACCAAAAGTAGGGCATCAGGGCGGATCAGGCGGGTCTGGAGAGCAGAAGGGGTCAGGATTACTCATATCTCAGACTTGGCATGTGTAGCTTGACAGAGATTGAAAAGAGGTTAGAGGGAGTGGGAAATGCAAGTTATTTGGTAAGATCATTGTTTCGTAAGTTAAGGACGACTACCAAGAACTTCAGCAAGATTAGCCTTCCTCAAGTCCTGAACATTAAATGGAAGCTATTCCATAAGCGGTCACTGTAGCGATTACTATTTGAGGCACCAACTAATAGCCTGCACCTTTAATGCAAGGCATAATGGTGTTTAGACTTTTGCTGTTTTTTCTTACTCCTTTGGATTGTACTTCAAAGTCAAATGGCTACTTCCATCTTTTCCTAATGATTTCATTTTTATTCTTTTTGAACTAAATTCCTATGTGCATAAATCTTAAACATTTGTCTGTAGATTTCCAAGGCCAACTCCTAAAAGCATACTCCAGTAGATCTCAGCCGAACTTATCTATATTTGTTGAAGCAGTGTTACATCAGCTATTTAAACACTAGAGCCAGCTGTGAGTAACCAAGTATAAGCCACTAACTTGGAGCTAAGCATAAAAAGTTTTGTTTTGCTCCACCCAAAACATATGATAGTTTTTAAAGAAAATGATTAAAGAAAAGTGATTTTTCCTTCTTGCTAGTTTCCATTCATCCACACTCCAATAAACATTCCAACACTTTCAGGGCCTTCAGGGAGCTTTTGATCAATGAGTGTTAAGGAGGGATCCTAGGGAACAACTCTTGTCGCTAAGTCACGGAGGACATTCTGTAGCTGGATATATATTTAGTTTCCACACCCTTGCCACTCAGAAAGGTGGGGCTGAGCCAGAATTACGAATAGCCCTGAGGTTGGTTAAAGTGTTATGATTCTGGCTTTTTTCTGCATCTTACTTAGAACCTAAAACTTAAAACCAAAAAACTAACCAAAAACTAAACATCTGAATTGCTCACACATGGTCTGTGAGATTGCACCATCAGTATTTGCAATACAGATATATAACGGAGCCAGGTGGGTTTTTTTGTACATCCATCAAATCACTTTCTCTTCTTTATGGTAAAAGTTATCCTTTATTTTAAAACCAATGTGTGATTGTCTAAAATTATACATAAGGACCAAAAACATATGAATAAATTTTGGCAAGTCATACCAAGCTTCGGTTAAACTATTTTAATCATTTTTTTTACAAGCCCTCAAAGTGTTTCTGAACACAGTTTGTATAGCCATGGTGTTATGAAGGTCAAAACAAAGAGTGAAGTTGTGGCTTCAGCTTCAAAAATAAAAGGACTACAGAGAATCCTCGGCTTTACAAACCTTTACTGGCAGTTCATATAAAGTTTGAACTCTGTTCCCGTTTCTTAAATTTTACCGCTCAAAGTTCCTCATCTGGAAAAGGAGCATCTCTGTTACAGGCAGGTAAAGGAAAGTTTGGCTCTCGCCATGCTTTAGAATACCTTGTCACTTTCTGTAAAGATGTTGTCTCAGGTCCTCACATCCAGGCGCATGCACCTACGCATTCATCCATGGCTTTAGAGTATTCTACCGCTGTAATACTTGCACACCACTTGTGCAAATATCACTCACGTGTTTGTTCTGTATGTGCTGCCTCAACAGTGTGTGTTCTGCATCCTTCTGCATCTTTGGTGTACTTACCAAAGTGGTGTTTTTTTTTTTTAAATACACATCAATAAACACCACTGCTTGAGTAAAGTCCAATGTGGAGCCAACAGGGAGCGTGAGATCCATGAAGCATAAAAGGAGAATAATGTATGCTGTGAAGCTGGTTGGAGGAGTAATGTCCTCAGTGGAGTAAGGAGACAGAGTAACGTCCACTGCAAAGAAGAGAGACTATTGAGTAGAGTATTGTCAAGCAGGGAGGCAGGGTGATGTCTTCAATGGAACAAAGAGGCAACATCTGACATGGAGCCGGGGGATCTAGTGACATCTGAGGCAAAGCAAAGAGACAGAGTGATCTCCATGGCAAGACCATGAGCCAAAATAGTGTCCTCTGTGGAGCAAAGAAAGGGGGAGACTTCCTCAGTGGGACAAGGAGGGTGGGCTTAGCTCGTTTCAGATCAGGGTTTTCCTGACATCAAATCAGTCCCACCTGGCACTGGACAACTTTCCTCTCAACATCAGGTAGAAACTAAAACGTCCAAATAAAAAAATTCTTTGCATCCATGGTGGGTCTACAGTACAGTGGGAGCCAAAAGTGTTAGGGAAACATAAGACTCGAACCCAGACCCTGGAGGTGCAAGGAAACATTGCTAACCACTAATCCACCATGCTTGCCAAAGTAACAATTAACTTCTAATTTCCTACTGAAGAACAGTACATAGGCTGTGTATTATCTGTTTCTGTTCTGCTCTATGAAGTGCACTATATTTTTAATAGTGAGTCATTTGAGAGACTGGGTCATTTGCAGTTACCTGCAATTTTGGTTGCTTTACACGTCTGTGTATTTACCTGTATGTGTGCCCATTATGTCCCTACTTGGAATCAGTTAACTAGCTAGCATTAACTAATGAAATGAAGCATTAAATCATTCTTTAATTTTTGGAAACAGCAGTGAGAAATAGTGAAGCTGTTACCGATCTTGTTATAACCATGCACAGGCACATATGTGTGTCATGTGCACTCCAGTTTGGTTGGTGACTGTTAGTGTAATTAATGTTATTAGAACACCTGTGAAGTGGTAGAGTGTTACATACTGTATAGTTAGACATCCCAGTGATTTTATGCTCTTTATTAACTATCGTGTAATTCCTCTCGTTTCAATCAAATTATACAGTTAGAACTAATCGCTGTATAATGGGAATCAGCTGGTTTAGATAATTGATGGAACAAATATGCGGTATAATTTTGCTATCTGAAGCCGGGGAAAACTTGTGTGGCCAATTTTGGTATAAACTCTCCAAGAAGCAATGAAGCAGCCATAGATTGAGCAAGTGACACAAGCGTAATGCAGATGTCTTATGGACTCTATGCCCAGCTGAATACAGCAGGTTCTTAAAAATAAATGACTTCTTACTAAATATTGATTGATATACATCAGTTTCATTGCATGAAAAAAATAAAGTAAAATTCCCATTATCTTGATTTGTTCAAATAATGACATAATAGTGATAATGAGGTAACCTTGAGCTGATAACTGAGTTCTGGATGACTCTTTACTACAACTGCAGCTGCAGTCAATGACTGTAGCAACTTTTACATAAACTATTACCACAGATAAGTAACCAAAGTGAATACCATTACCATTATTCAGGAACTAAATCTAACATCAATTATTGTGGTGGCCTGTCTTAGTGTTATGGATATTTTTTCAAAGTTTACTTATGGGTGGCTGTGGTCATTGGAGATGACAGAGCTACCTGTGTACATCTCCAAAATGCCATGACACTAGTCAATTCCAATCAATCTGTCCTAGATGTTCCACTGCTAGCAATGAGGCTTTGTTTATTCACAAGAACTGATCAAGGATCAAGAGGATTAAAAACTGCAAATTAGAAAAAAGCTATATATATATATATTAGAATATGTTTAAATGAAAGCAGAAAAGTTGCTAACAAACAGTCCTCTAGCCATCACAGTTTGGCTCCTTGTCAAAGTCACTCAAATTCTTACACTTGCCCATTTTTTTTCCTTCCAACCCATCAACTTCAGAAAAAAGGGTTTAGTTCGAGATATTGAAAATGTAAAAATTGTGAGAAGCTACTGTACCACTGTAGTGGCTGGACAACTGGCTCAGAGAAACTCCAAAACTGCAGCTCTTGTGGGACATTTCCAGGCTACATTAGTCAGGACATGTGACAGTGACATGTGAAGTGATCCAAGGAAGGAAAACTGGTAAACTGTCAAGAGGATTATTATGATCCTCTGTGTATTCCGATGTGTAGTCTGATCCAATTGAATAACTACAGTTTTTCAGTTCGGTGTAACAACACATAGGAGGTCATTAGTTTGGTTGCAAAGAGGGGGATGGGCCTCCTCAATATTAGACATGTCGTCATAATGTTATAGCTGATTAGTGTATGTTAATCCTTAATTCATTCATTCATTCATTCATTTATTTTTATACTATTTCTCCCTAGTAGGGCTGCCTGGAGCCAATCAGGAAAAGCTGAGGATACAAGGAAGGGGACACCCAGGATGGTTTGCCAACTCATTGCAGAACAAAGGCACACACATGCACAATATGAAATTCTTATATCTTGATAAAATACCAAATATACAAATCTCATAAATGCCATCTGTATATCTGCATTAGTTGCTTGGGTACCCATCAGAGTCTGCTAGCAGTACAAGCATCCTGGTAGAAATTGTTTTAAACTCTGCTGTTACTGGGGACCAACATCCGTGTTCAACCACTGAGTGCAAGCCTCTACCACATGAGTTTTACTTTCAGAATCCACAATTTCAGCTGTGCTATGCATGACATCAGGTAGTGCGCATATGTTTTGAGTTAATTTTCCTCTTTTCTTATCTGCTTATCAGTCATCAAAGAACAAGGATGTTTTGCGACTAGTAGGCTGTTTAAGTTGAGGCTCTTGGGTCAGATTCCACTCCAAGTTAGAGCATTAATCTGTCAGCTGTGTCATCATTGAGATTGCCAGGCATTCAGCACAGAGGATGTCCAAGCCAGAGACTGCTTCCTTTATTGATAGTCAATGCCGAAGCCAAATCATCTTCTGGGGGGGTCCAGATACAAATGCAAATCAGATTTCATGACTTGTGAGTCACTGTGTTATGTATCATGAATCATGTGTTATGGTCTGGAAAAGACCCTCAAAACACACGAGCAGTATATAATCACAGGTCTGCTAGTCTTCAGGTGGTCAGGATGTGTATGTCTTAATACTTGATGTGTTGGAAGTGTTTAAGCTGAGATGGTAAGGAAATACCCCCCACTGCAGTATTCCTGGCAATAGTGGGACTATTGAAATACACATGGCACATAGCCATAGACACGGTCACCAGATGGGGGAAATTTAAACAACTTAGAAAAGAAAAGAGAAGTGAGTGCTATATTGAGCCACTGTAAAAAGTCATTTTTTATTATTTTTTTTACAGAAAATAACTTTAAAATTTAATAGTAGTTAAAAAAACTACATGCAAATCTCTGTAAAATTACTGACATTATCTGTAAATTAAGTGGACTGCGGTTCAAAGTATTATTTCAATACTAAAAAATTTACATTTTCTTTTACATTTTTTAACAGTAAAAAAAAACATTATTTTTTCGAGTTTTTTCGAGTTTTTTTTTTTGTCATTGAAAATTGCATACAACATTATGTAAAATTATAATAATACATTGTAATTAAATATGAAACTCATTAGATAAAGGTTAATGTCCATACTAAAAATTTAATATTTTTCTTTGTAATTTTAAGATAAATCATATTAGTTTTATAATACTTTGACATTCAAGTTTTAGATGCAAGTTGAGCATTTTTCATGACTTTTTAAAAGATTATCCAGAGGAAGTGGCACAGGTAAGGAAGCAGAAGCCCCACACTTACATGTATGCTACAGTTTTACCTTTATGCCTTCAAAGAATATGGAGAGAATGTAGGAGACCAATAGTCAGTGCAGCACCCATGCACATATTGTAAACGGCAAAAATATTTTTTTTGTTTTTATGACATTTGTTCTGAAATATCACCATGGCAATCTAGCCATCAGCTTTCTTAATGCAGGCCTGAATATTCTGACACAAGGATAATGTATTTGTTGTGTAGCTGTTTTAAAGCAGAGCTTTAAGTTACACTTTAATATTTTGCTTAGATGAAGGGAACTATGGTGTTATTTTTGTACCAAAAACTCCGCAAGTTCTCTGCGTAAACTGTCACAGCCAATCAGAAGCTTCTTCTTTGTCTTTCAGCTAATGCCTTTCAGGCATAGCCACAGCGAATCATCTGCCTCCACCTAACCCTATCCGCTGCTTCCTCTTCTCTACTTCATCTCTGCTACCTCCAACTCTGCATCCTGTCTTTTCTTTAACGCCACTGTCTCTAAGCCGTAGAGCATCGCTGGTCTCACCACTGTCTTGAACACATTTCCTTTTACTCTCGCTGATACTCTTTTGTCACATAACACACCTGAAACTTTTCTCCACCCATTCCAACCTACCTGTAGCCGCCTCTTCACCTCCTTTCCACACAATCTGTTTTGTACCTAGATTGCAACAGCTAAGCGTAACAAGTCAGAGCGTACCCCCATCTCTCCAGATTTTCCTTCCCCTGTTCCCTGCTTTGGCTACAAAGCACAATGTCATCTGCAAACATCATTGTACATGGAGACTTCTGTCTAATCTCATCTGTCATCCTGTCCATCACCATAGAAAACAAGAAAGGGCTTAGAGCCGATCCTTGATGCAGACACACCCCCACCTTGAACTCTTCTGTTATACCTACAGCACATCTCACCAATGTCTTACAGCTCTCATACATGTCTTGCACCACTCTAACATACTTCTCTGCCACATCAGACTTCCTCATACACTACCACAGCTCCTCTCTTGGCACTCTGTTGTACGCTTTCTCTAAATCTACAAAGACACAATGCAACTCCCTGTTACCCTTCTCTGTACTTCTCCACCAGCATTCTCAAAGCAAGTACTGCATCCACTGTACTCTTTTTAGGCATGAAACCATATTGCTGCTCACAAATGCTCACCTCTGTCCTTAACCTAGCTTCCACTACTCTTTCCCAAAGCCTCATTGTATGGCTTATCAACTTTATTCCTCTGTAGTTGCCACAGCTCTGCACATCCCTCTTGATCTTAAAAATAAATTACTAACTAATACACATCTCCTCCATTCCTTTGGGATTCTCTCACTCTCCAAAATCTTGTTAAACAGACTAGTCACAAACTCTACTGCAACCTCTCCTGAGCACTTCCATACCTCCATAGGTATGTCATCAGGACCAACTTTTGATTTTCCTTAGTCATAAACTTTTCAAAATACTCCTTCCATCTTCCCATCACTCTCATGGCACCTATCAGTACATTTCCATCTCTATCTTTAATCACTCTAACCTGCTGCACATCCTTCCCATCTCTATCTCTTTGCCTTGCCAACCTGTACAGATCCACCTCTCTCTCCTTCCTGTCCAACCTAGCAAGTTCTCAAATGCTCTTTGTTTGGCCTTTGCCACCTCTACCTTTACCTTACGCTGCATCTCTCTATACTCCTGTCTACTTTCTTCAGTCCTCTCAGTGTCCCACTTCTTCTTAGTTCTTCTCCACTTCTTTCTTCTTTCCCTGTATACACTCCTGGACTTCCTTGTTCCACCACCGAGTCTCTTTTCCCTTTCTTGATGATACACCATGCACCCTCCTACCTGTCTCCCTGATCACCTTATCTGTAGTTGTCCAGACAACTGGAAGCACCTTCTGAAAACCCAGAGCCCAGAGTCTTATCTCCGCCCTGAAAATTGCACAACATTCTTCCTTTTTCAACTTCCACCACTTTGTCCTCTGCTCTGCCTTTGTCCTATTCACCTTCCTCACCACCAGGGTCATTTTAAACACCACCATCCTGTGTTGTCTGGCTACACTTTCCCCCTCCCAATACTTTTCAGTCACTGATCTCCTTCAGATTACAACATTGACATAAGATGTAGTCAACCTGAGTGCTTCTGCCTCCACTCTCATACAGTATGTCACCCAATGTTCCTGCCTTTTATGGAAAAAAATTTGCACTACTGCCATTTCCATCCTCTTTGCAAAGTCCACCACTATCTGTCCTTCTGCGTTCCTGTCCTCTGGACCAAACCTACCCATCACATACTTATCACCTCTGTTCCCTTCCCCAACATGTCCATTAAAATCTGCACCAATCACCACTCTTTCACCTCTGGGGATGCTCTTCATCACTTCATCTAACTCACTCCAGAATTTCTTCTTCTCTTCTAACTTATGTTCTACCTGTGGGGCATAACCACTAACAACATTGCACATCACATCAACAGTTTCCAGCTTCAGACTCATCGACCTGTCTGATACTCTTTTCACCTCTAGAAAGAAATTCCTTACAAACTCCTTTTTCAGGACAACTCCTACTCTATTTCTTTCCCTATCCAAACCATGGTAAAACAACTTGAACCTTGCTTCTAAGCTTCTAGCCTTAGTACCACCTGGTCCCCTGGACACATAGTATATCTACCTTCCTTCTCTGCATCTGTCAACCAACTCTCTTGCCTTCCCTGTCATGAGCACTCCTAAACTCTTAGAAGATAGTAGCCCAATTTAGTTAATTTATCCAGACTTGGGACTGACACAAGAAGACACTCTATTGTGCCCCCCCGAAACTTGCTTACATTTTTAGATCAAACATTTACCATGGGAGAAGAAGCATCCAGTAAAGAGACAAGTCCTTCATTAGTAAGTATGGAGTGCAATATAAGACTACTTTGAATCTTTTTATGGTGATTTAAAAGTTAACTTCTTCAACATTGGATCATTTTAAATTCAATTCTTTTTACTGTGTAGAGATCCCATCAGTATTGTCTTACTTATAATCCGTAAGAGCCTGTCAGTGGTGAAAATAAGTTGTTTACACTGATTTACATGCTTGTCCTGTTGGATTAAATTGCATAGCATTTTTGTGAATGCTGGTTATAATGTTCAAACTTGATACTGGACTGATTATGATTATGTTTCATACAAAAAAAGAGATGATAGAATATTTAGTCTGTTTCTTGGGCAAGAGAGAAAAAGATAAGATTTTTTTTTATTTATAATCCTAATGTGTTCTTTTCTTCTCTCTTCCGATCCATCCTAATGCACCAAGGATCCAGTTGTTTACTGCCTGTTTGGGAAAGGATCTTTCTTGGATATACTGGACTGTCCTTTTTGCTATTTTGGTTTGTTTTAGATTTGATATACTTGCAGTAATGCATTAGGATTCGGAACTAAAGGGTAAAGTTATTTGTACACATACATTATTTAAGAACTATAGAGTAAAAAAGGGAACACATTGTACTTTATTTGTAATAAAGTTTCTAATCCAACTTTAATTGGAACATTGGGAATCTTGTTTGAAATTGTTTATTTCTTTAAAGGTTCTCAGTCAAAAGTTTCAAGTTTGTGAAAAAGAATGTTCCACTGTTATAGTAAAATAGTCCAAATATTTCATTTTGTTTTTTATTTTAGGATTTTACTGTAATGTTATAAAACCAAATTTCTTTGTATTGTATTTTGCATCACACTTATACTATACTGTGTCACAGTTCTACAGGCTATTTTACAAATATTATAATCTTGAGTTTGTGTTAACACTATATTGAGCATATGTGTTCATAGGAATTTATGACGAATTTGTGAAATAACAGGGTTTTTTGTGTTATTGCTTTATTTGAAGGTGTTTGATCTTTATGTTAGGAAAAATCTGTAAAATAACAGTGTTTCCTGCTAAATGTCTAATGATTTTGCTTGATTTTAATAATTTTGGAAAAATCTGCAAAATAACTGTGTTTCACTGCTAAACATAGTGCTGTTGCTTTATTGAAGGTCTTCAATTCTATAAATTTAGCAAAAATCTGTAAAATAACGGTGTTTCAGTGCTAAACTTCTAGTGCTGTTGCTTTAAAGAAGATGTTTAATCGTATAATTCTGGGAAAAATCTGTAAAATAACGTTTTTTATCTGGTAAACTTAGAGTGCTGTTGCTTTATTAAAGGTCTTTAATTGTAAACATTTAGCAAAAATCAGTAAAATAACTGTAGAAGCTATGAAAGCTGAAACGGAAACCCAACTTATGAAAATGAACAGATAGTAGGCTTTGTCTTGTTATCTTTGGAGTACAGGGAACCTGTAGTAAACATCATCAAAGGCTATTACTCTATATGGATAAATTCCTAAGGTATACAAGTGGTCACACATTTGTACAAAGATGAGTCAAGTAAAATAAAAGATGGCGGTAAAACAACAATATTTATATCGAACACCATGTCATGGGGTCACTTCGTGACTTTGTTGGAAAGTCTTGGCATGCATATGTGCTGCAGTGCTGATTTTCACCTTCATATGACTCTCTCTTTCTAACACTCTGTGGCCAGCAGCCAATCACTGCAAGCATGGTGGTACAAATGATTACGAGGGAAGTGAGAAGAAACAGAGCTCACATCACCTTCAGTAAATATGATCTGTTTACTTCAAACCTCCAGCAACCCAAATATGTCTAGCATCTCAGCCCAGGAAACTTAAAGTCCATCACTGTCTTCGAATCTGGTTATTTCTGAAACCATCATCAATTCGCTCAAGTCTAATAGTGTTACATATACTCTATAATACCTACATGGATTCACTTTGTACCACAGCTTATCATATCCGCCTTCTATGCTTTTTAGTTTTAGGTTCTTAATGCAATTTCTTGGGTGTCTGTTTTTAGGAAAGTAACCAGTGTAACACAGCACAGAAAACAACAAGACAGCTGCACTCCACAGCATGGCTATCGGCTTCTCTTCAGACTAAATAAAACCGTACAGCACAAGAGGCCCACAGCTTTTCCCATGAATGCCAGGTCACTGTTTACCATAACCGTATTAAGAAATCCAGCTGTTGGGCCTGTGCTTCTCTGTGGAACCCGGTTTAACCTCAGATGTATTCTGAGCTCCAAGAACTGAATGAAAACCTCAGTTGCTAAACTAATGGTATTTTCCTGTGGTGTTTCAATTTCAAAATAGAAAAGTGGAAGAGTGAGCTAATGGAAAGCTACATTTCATGCAAAGTTAGCTATCTCAAAGGATATTTCAGTTACTAATTCATTCTGAAACGGGGTGTTAAATCTAATCGCTAATCTAAATCTAATCAGTCTCCTTTTAAAAAGTGCTATTGAATTTAGCAAAATATGAATTTGAATCAAGATTAGAAAAAACAAGGATCTTAGGAGCACATAGGCAAGAGTTCTTCACTGTTGCCCACCGTGAAACAGAGTGGGATTTTCATGGCCTTTTTACCTAAGTAAACAGAAATGACATTTGTTGTCCTTCACTGGACTGTTGACCTTTTAAAACCTGCCCATGAAACTCTCACTCCACATTGTCCTTTATACGGTTAGTGTATGTGTACGCCAAACGCGGTTCCTAGAAGGGTCAATAAAGCCAAGACCTTTGTCTCCTCTGCAAGCTTGCGGGCTGCCATTCTTACACTGCAATCTGAGGCTTCCAGCACTACAATTACAACCCGACGAGACATTTTGGCTCGGGTCTACCGAGGTCTGACAGAACAGGGTTCACAGGGAAGTGCTAGTGAGGGAGAGGACTGTTTTAGTTCACATGTCCTCAAATTTGCCTCATTGTTGCATGTGCAAGTGCAGAACAGAGGATGTGGACAAAAAAAAATGCCAATTTAATTATAGTGAATGGGTTTCCCGCTGTTTGCATGCAAATGCTTTTCAGTATATTTGTTGCATCCACCTACTGGAAGAAGGCTTTAATCAGAAAAGGGCATACATGGCAAATATGTGCTACAACTACAATCTTGTAACTATTTGTACCTACATTGTAATCAAAAAACAAGTGCCAGCTTTTTGAGTTGTCTTCTGACTTTGTATGACCTCCCAGGGTTATGCCAGTGCTGTGTTCCTGGATTTTTATCCTAACAGGCAGTTGATCAGTTGGAGCAGGATGACCCTCTTGTTTTATTAAGCAAGAAAGTTTTTTTTAATTTCTACTCTGTGAAAGTAAGAAGGCATGAATCCTTTTTTAGACTTGTAGTCAATTGATCTTTTAATAGTGTCCTGCATACTACGGTTTCTGGTGATTGTGCATAAAAGTACGGTTTGTAAGGAACCTGGAAAACAATACAACAAATATGTGAATGTGACGATTCAAATAAGAAGCAACAATCAAATAGATTTTTGTCATTTGGACCTCGTCTTTGCATCTCATTTGCTTTTTTCCTTCAGTTTGCTACTTGTAAAAATATCCCTCCCTTATAATAGCTGCATCCTTTGGCTTGGTTTCCTCTCGTGTGTGAGTATGAACTCTGCTCCTGACCCTCCTGACTGGGCGTCTGTTAGCGTGGTTGGGCAGGCGAAGGCCCAGTGTTGGCACAGGGCATCATCCTGTTCCTCTGTTTCACTGTTGATCTGCAGGGTGTCTCTCTGGCTGCACGCAAGCAACCAGCACATCCTGACTGAATCACGCGGCGGCGAGAAAAACAAGTTGACAGGCGCCATCTTGTAGGCTTACCTTACACAGGAGCGGCAGAAAGATTAAAACACTGCTGCATCAATAACCCACACACGGAGGATGTCGAGGTTTTAGGGGAAGCTCTCTATTCGGTAACTATGCAACCGTGTAACCTATATGAGGTAAACAGTGATGACCTAGCCTTGACCTAACGTTGCACAAGGCTCTCATCCATTTCATGTGTTTGTTCATATACTTTGGCATGCCTGCATGTATGTAGGCTACATGGAAAGAAACTCCCTGGGAAGTGTGAGGAGAGCAGGAGACCTTCTCAAGTGAGCCTATTATTCTTTGATAGCCAGTGTTTTGTATTCGGTCTCCCTAGTGCTTTCCATTAAGGAAGGAATCACCTTGGGTTTGCCAAGATTTAACCAGAAACAGCCTCGACGGATGGTTAATTGAAGCAATCTGGACCTCCATGTTCTATACAATGCACAATATGTGGCAAATTTCAGCACTAGCTGCAGTGTTTATTTAAAAAAGAAAAAATACAGTGCAGCGTGAGGCACACTGTCTGGAGATTTATTGATTAAATGCATGATATTCAATATGGTACTACTACCCGCTACAGACATATCATGCTCAAGACTTTATCTCAGCAATTTTTTTTAAAGCAAAACAAAGCAAAACAAAAAAAAACCTGACCTAATTCCTGGTAGGGCTGTACATAAGTTGTTCTTGTCATATGCTAAGGGAATATAAGGTCACATTTGTTTTTGTCTACATTGTGCGGCAAACCTCCCGAAATAGAATATTCTTTTTAAGGACTATGTGATTGTAGACAGCGAAATTCCCAAAATAAGATTTCTAGCTAACATTATCAGTATAATGGTAGTGCAGAGTGTCTTTGGATTGTAATGTACCATATCCGGAAAGAATATTTTAAATGTTAAAAATTTCAGAAGAACGCTCTCTCTTTCTTTCTCTCTCTTTTTCTTTCTTTCTCTCTCTATCTATACTGTATAAACTGTATATATATATATATATATATATATACATAAACACACCTAATATTTTTTTTAGGGTGTGTCCCTGGTGTGTTATTCCGACGCAACTCATTTTCCTCTTTTCTTTTCTGTCTGCTTATGTCTACAGACGGCATGTAAAATATTTTAAATAGGCACAAGTGTCGCTGATGTGCCACAGACATAATCACACGGTGAGTGTCTCACCAAACTTCCTTTGCATTTCATTGTTTCCTTATCCAAAACGGAGAGACAAACAACGCATGACGGTCACTGAGTGAAACCTAGGAAAGGAATCTGACCAAGGCGAAACCATATGCCGTAGCTGTAGTCACGCCGTAGTCACATCGTCTCACTCTCTCTGCCCTTTGTAGACAACAGCGGAGAATGCGTGCGTGAGAGTAAGGAAGAGAGACACAGAAACATAGTGTGATTGAAAAAGGAAAAACAAAACCACTGACTCACAAACAGTGACCTCTGCCAGAGCCCATGTGCCAATTAAAACATTAGCACGGTACTCATTTAAAAAAAAACGGACAAGAGGGAAAAAAAAAAACACTATTCACAATTTGCACAACATGTTTCAGTTAATAGGTTCTCTGCTCTCATGCCAGTTGTTTGCTGTTGTAAACAGCCTGTAGTGGGTATGGGTTTAGCACAGTGTCATGGGAAAATACTAAAACGATGTGTTAAGTTAACATATGAGGGCCAGGATGTTCGGTCTGAGGTGAAAATCAAGTCCAAAATGTCAGGTTATTCAGTAACTGCCCTTCATGAGAGAGGATTGAACTGTACTTTGGGCCAAGTTGGCAGAAATGCTGAACTATGAATAGGTTTAAGAGCCTCATCGCAAATTATCGAATAAACTGAGAATAGAAGCGAAAATTATGCACTTCATTTCTAGGCTACATGGGTAAACAAAGCTCTCCTTTGATGTGTGTAGATGATTTGTAGTATCCGGTCATACATGTGTGCTGATCGACATACAGTAAAAATACAGCTGCACAGTTTATATTCATGCACTCGTTCTAATACTGTATGGTTTTCATAGTAACTTGTGAAATACAATCTTCACATAAAGAAATATTTTTATATATTTTTGTGTATGTGAACATTTCTGTAAAGAGATGTTTTAAAGAAATCCAGTGGCTTCCCTTTTGTAACGGTCAGAGTTAAAGCTGTAACTTTTAAGCTTTCAGACACAGGAAAGTCTTGGGCTGGAAGGCTTTGCAGTTTCTAGGTAACATGACAAACTGTTTTGTTTTTTTCATTTGTCTTAACTTAAAAAAAAAGAGAGAGAGAGAGAGAGAGAGAGAAAGAGGCTGATGAATAAAAGACTGTTGAAAGCGACTGGAGCATAAGTTTAATAGACACATGATTTATAGCTATTCACCAGTATTAAACTGATTTATAAATGATAAAAAGTCCAACTTGTCAGTATTAATAAAATGGCTGAAAAAGGATTAAACACGTGATTAAAGGCATCACTTCACTCCATCAGTGATTATTTTTATATTATAATTTTTATAACTGCATGCCCCAGAGTGCTCTAATTATTATGTCCTATACTATAAATAATTCAATTTTGAGATCCATTGTCAGTCTAAAGAGTTTATCCAGTTGTCAAAAGTCATGTTTCCTCCATGAAAGTGTAGTTGTACTGTAGAGTATATATGTTAAGTACAGCCTTAAAAGTGTTGCTGACGATGTAGGACAGTCATTCAGGAAGAGCTGTATTGCTGCTCTGTGGTTTGTGGCTGGTAAAACTAAATCATCTGAAGCATCTGATGGCACAGTGAGAGACGGGCACGGTCGGTGGCGAGTTTCTAAAATGTGACAGCGTGAAATCAAATGAAAACATAGCTGATTTATTTTTTAACCATTTCTTTCTTTCTACTTTTGATATCGAATAATTTCTACATTACTACATCTAGTGCACGCACGCAGTTTCATGTTTTTCAGTACATCTCTGTTTTTACATATTTACTGAAGAGAATAAGATTAAGATAAATGATTCCCATAAAACTATTCCTTCAAATACAATCTTTTCTTTTTTTTAAAAATAATTTTGCCTTATTTGTTTCTAAAATGTGGTCACCTGCCAATTCTCATGCACCAGCCAGCTCTCCCATATCAGACAACAGCTACCAACAGCTGTGTTTGAGAGCGTAGGCTAACACGTGCATCCTCACGTGCCAGCTGCATCTTTCTCGGTCTGCTCTTCATTCTGTTTCAAAGAGTGGTGTCAGAAGAAAGAATTACACATTTGCCCTCTTTCACATATGTGAGCTCATATGTGCACGTTTTCATTATGTGCTCATGCATACACACTTCTTGATGTTGGGACAGTAATCACTATGCCGTTCATTTCTTTTTTTTTTTTTTTTACAGCTTCGATATACTTTTAATATACCTGTTGAAAAAATTCACTGTTGATCTGGACTATGAGCTAATTGTCAATGATTTTGGACACTTCTATATGAATGCACTGCTAATAGATTCTTCTTGACCAAATTTCACTTACCACTGGAATTTATTAACAAATCTGATGGTATTTCTTATTTCCTGAGGGGTTTGGATGATTGACAAAGTAGAAGGGTGTAAACAGGCATAATTTTGTGGTTTGAGTCCCTCAGTGTCCCACAGAATGTAATCCTACGTTTGGTTGTTTCATGCATCTTTAAATATCTGTATGGAGATTACCCACATAAAATTAAAGTGCCAAAAAAAATCCATGATGGAATCTATATAACAGATTTAAATTTGATTACTGATCTATTTTTGAAAAATATTATATTAATATAGGGGCACATTTTAAGTGTCAATTAGTTTGTCTCTCTATGCCATGTTGGACAACCAAAACTCATAGTAAACGGAGATCGCTGTTGGGAACAGCAGTGTTCTGTGGTTTTCACTTGGTGCCACAGGTTGATCGGTTTAACCCATGTGGGTGGAGGGTTGGGCGCTTTTGGGTGTTTCTTTGTTTGTATGTTTTGTTCTTTGTCGAATCTGCCATTTGTGTCTGTTGCATCGTCTGTCTGCTGCTTCTTGTCTGGATGTCTGAAGTGAAACTGCAGTCACACTAAAGGGATTAAACTTTCTTAGTTTTATTAGGTCAAGACAAATAGAACTTATAATACAAATAGAGATGGTGGTACACATCTACACATAGTGGTACACATAGTGGTACACATGTACCACCAGTACAGTTATTGTAAATGGATTGAGCTGTTATAAAATATATTGATTATAATATCATTACAAGAAAAAAAAATGGCATCATTGTAATGATGCACCGTCATAGAACCAGAGCTATTCTGTCTGACCACACTGATATCGGTGACGCACAAACACCATATTTCAGACAATAATTAAAAAAATAAACACTTTCAGAGAACGTTTTCCAAATATTGCAGAATCCCCATCTTTTTTTAGTTAATCCTAGTAAAAGTGTTTTAAAACTATGACTAAGTGCATTTAACTACTCACTTTCCCTTGGAAAAGTCCCCTTCAGTCCCTGCTGGTGAGGAGAAAATACTTACCACTTTTACACTGGAAAAGAACTACAGGGTCAGTAAGGTCAGATTTCTGGTTGGGGCTCTTTTTGGGGTCTCTCACTCTGCCAGCTGGCTCTGATTGTTAAGGCCCCTCTAATCTGTCTTGATCATCTCTGTCACGGGAACACCATGGACGCCTGAGCGAGCAGAATCAAACATGCCTACCTACGTTGCAGGAAGTGATTTTGGAAGTCTATTACGTCCCAAAGGAAGGCTCATTAAAATGACGTGTGCGTGCTCTGCAGTGCCGGCCCCATGTATTCTCCTTTCTAGAGGCCACAACCGCAGCCTAACCAGAACCACACTGCTTTTCAAAGGCGGAGGTTCCCTACTCTGCCTCGCATTTGTTTGTTGTAATCAAGTCTGCTTATGTCTTCAACAATGGGCATTTAAGCACATTCACTTAGACTTCAAAGGGAAGAGGAGGTGCCACATGATTAAAGCAACCAATCAGAATGAGTGGAATCCCCACAGTTCCTTTAGCTCCGATAAACGTTAATTACGAACTCTGGATTCCAAGCAGCGCCGTCACACTAGGCGTCTACTGCCTAGCTGAAACCTTTCCCGATAACCCTGTGGGATGACACATGAAGCACTAACAGCATTTTACGGTCCTAATACATACCACCGGCTGTGCGCATCATTGCATCAGACATGTCAATTGTCGCAGGTCTTCTAGTGGCCCATGAGTTTTGCGCTACTCTTAGAAACCGAGCCTGAATTGTTTGTTCTTTCTGCCTCTCTGCACAGTGAGAATGCTTCTGTTGCAAATTTGTTTTCAGCACTTCCTCCAATCTGCCTGAAGTAGACCAAGATGTTGTGTTCATTAAACTGCCAACCACAACATTCTCAGACGTTTAAGACTCTCCAAACATAATCTTGAACCATTTTAAAGTGTTGCAGACTCCCACTGGGCCTTTATTCAACCTGGCCTCTTTGCTTTCTGATGTGCATGTCCAATTAACCTTTATATTTTCTTGCTCTCGAACTCTGACTACTCTTCCCGACCTCTGCAAACATCGGTTGCAATAACAGTCATAACCCCAACCACCTTTGGACGATTTCACAGACTTTTTGCATAACAGCTTTCTGTGGAACACCTGTAAAAGGATTCAGATTAAGCGTAGCAGAAAAAAAAATACTACTTTATCATCCCCCATAAATGTTATGCAGCCTTCTGAATGTTTCTTACTGCTTACATATAATTCATGTTGAATATTTGTCTTCCTGCAGGATATTTGTCATTTTGATTAATATTTCCTTCTCCTTTCTTCGTGCAGGCATTCGCTATTTTTCTGCTCTGTGCCTAAATAAAATACCATGTCTCCGTTACAAGCAGCAGTGTGAAACTTTTGGATAATGTCCTTCGTGATCCTTTGTTGACCCTACTCTGCCTCATTCTCCTGGAATGCCTCCCTACCTCACATCACCTCCTGGGGATCTATCCACCGCAAATAAACATTTTCTTCCTTTCATCCTTTCTTTCTCCTTTTTTTCCCTGCCCATGACCTGGAGACTTGATGCTTCCAAATAAGGCATTTGACATTATGCTGAATTCCATCTCTCAGCAGTTGCCTATCGTCAAGCTGTAGAAGTTGGCGGTGTGTGTAAGTGTCCGGGTGATGGAGAGGGCTGATATTTGCAGTTGTAGTACACCGCAGTAATCCCCCTCATATTCATCGTAAACTTTTTTTTTTTGTTGTTTCTTTCTTTTATTTTATACTTTTGTCATTGACATGCTAATAAAATGAAATAGATTTTCTTATGCCTCATACCTAACACAGATTGGTGGCTTACGAAAGACAAACTTTTAGGCCAGCCTGGCCCAGAATGACATTTCTCGCTCTGTGAAAAACATCTGAGGGATGAAATAAAACAGTCTAGACAGAGGCCGGAGACAGGGCTAAGAAGATGCAAGAGGCGATAGGAGCTGTATGGATTGTAAAACTTCTATCAGGGTCATATGAGGTGAAAAACTCTTCGTAGTTAGGCAGAGGAGGACCGAGCCGACCCTTTTCATCAAGCACATGACCCCTGATACAGATGTTAGTATGGACTTTTTCTGCCCTTGCAAATCTCCCCTCTCCTCTCACATGGGCCCATGTGCAAACAGCAGATCTGTTCATCACGCCACCGCTCCTCCTGGCCCCTTCTTTCTTGGACTCTCTGAACTGCCTGAGCGGAGAATTAGGTCACAGAGACGGAATCTTGCCTCGAAAAATGCACATATGCTACAAAGGTAAAGAAAACAGGGTGTTGAGCACCTTGCTGAACATTTTGCAGCCCTATCACCCAATCTGAGGCTCGTCTTTCAGAGGCAGAAAAACATTTACTATTTTCTTTTTTTTTGTCCAGCTGCAGTTCCACAGTGGCGGTTGTTTTTGAAGAGAAGCTGGTTTAAGGATGTGAGAGATGCTCAGAGAACACGGGGCAGACGGGCCACGCTGTCCACACCCTCCCACCTGATCTGAGTGGCCTTCCCTCACAATGAGAGTAAGCACAGCTGCACAAGCTGGCCCGACGCCAACCAGAGCTTGGGTACGCCAGCTCTCAGAGTGCTGCATAGCATCTGTGTCTCAATAGAAATGGTTTTCACTGCATCAAAAGATGGTATTTAATTAGGACTTTTTTTCCCCAAAATATCCTCTCATTGATTTGACTATAAGTCAGGTTAAAGTTATGATGATGATGATGATGATGATGTTGAACATCAGGTACGGTTTTAGCATTTGGCCTCGCAACCAAGGCTGCGTTTTTGCGCGTTATTATTCCTTATTGGGAATCTAATGATGCATAATCAGAACCAGAAAAGGATGTTCATTAAGAAAGAATGGTGTAATGAGAGTAAAAATATAACATGAACCTAAGGTGTCCTCTGATTGGTATTCTAGTTCTCCTCTTTAGGATACAGATGCGTATACTGTTGTTGTTCCTCTTGGATTTTCTTTCCCCCAGACAATTGGAGAAACCAATCAGGGAGGCAGCAATGTGCAACCCAAGGCAAATGAGGAGCATGGCCTCCCCAGACACACTCTTCCAAGAACCAAAGCAGCAGGGCGCATGCACAGAACCTGTCTTCCTCGGAGGTGCACATCCTTTAAAACAACAGAGATCATCCTCCCTTGGCCCAGGGGCATGGCTCCAACCCGAGCTTCTAGGAACACAAAAGTCCTCACTTTAAACAGAAAAGACAGCCAAGTGCCGGAAAAAATACCAAAACTATTATAGTGAGCCCAAGTATTAATTTCACACAGTCCAAGCTAAACAGTGTCTGCTTGTTGCTCTATTGCATGTGAGATCAGGGAGGTAAAGGACACACGCTCACATTTATAAATTCTTCAGCCCAATGGAGACTTAAACAAGTCTGAAATAAACAAACATGAATTAGCTGGTAATGCACTGATTCATCGAAAACAAAAAAAAAGTACCGCCTAACAATCTCTGAAGACCACCAAAACATTTACACACATTTGACGATTCTCTTATTGTTGGCTTGGTGCGCAAACCTTATCCACAGCTGTTGAGGAACTTTACACAGTTTAATTGAATGTTAGAGTGAAAGGGTAATGTTCGACTTGGACTGTATAATGCACATTGAGGAACATCCGGGTGTTTTCCTTCACAGGCAGTCTGACTCGCTGTGCTCTAAACTGTACGTCTGACACCAAGGGCACTCGAATATCTAGTACATGTAGAATACTTGTAAATTTAGATTGCTAATGACGCCAGCAGTAACAGTGGCAGGGAAAAACGCCCAGAAAGAACATGAGGATGAAAACACGAGAGGAACCGAAATAAAACAGACAATCAACCTTCTTGTGAGTGTCATGAGATACTGTGGAAAGAAATATTACTCTAAGTCTAACATTTTCAAGCACGTTGAAAAGATTTGCATTATAAGCATGATGGTCTTTATGAGTGGAATAGGCGTTCTTAGGTAGAAGTTTATAGAATCCAGGCATAATTATACACTAAACCGAGAGTGAGTCTTGGGTATAAACTGTTTTTAGTAAGTAAAAAGCTTTGAGAACATCTACATGCACCAACCTTTTCCCTGCGATAGGGTTAATCTGGCACACAATATGTTTTTCTGGATGTGAACAAGGTGACAGAAAAAAGAACACATTTGAAACATAAATGTTATAGTTGAACCAAACCCAAACTTACCCACCACTCATTTGACTTAGTAAAGTCATATGCATAGGCCATATGCCCTAAAAGGAATTTTACACATTGACTTTTTTTTTAATAAAAGGGCAGCATATAGTAGCATCTATAGGCTCATCGTAAATTATTCTAATATTTACACCCATATTCAATATTTTCCCTTATTCGTCTGCTTCTTCTTGTTCTTCTCCTTCTTTTTTTTTTTTTATAAAATTTTCTCTCCTCAGATGACCCCAACTTGGATATCAGGCCAAGTGTCCAACTGACTGCCAGAGGCGAACTTCAGGCCCCCTTCAACTTATCCTAGTTATTTATTTTTCCCTCAAACAATTCAATTGGCCCCATGTACAAGTGGGGGAAATCAGTGAATGCTCTTCGTAGTGCGTGTGTGTGTGTGTGTGTGTGTGTGTGTGTGTGTGTGTGTGTGTGTGTGTGTGTGTGTGCGCGCACGCATAAAAGCAGTTAAGAGCAGTGCAAGAAGAACCTGGGTTTTCTGGGTGTTTGGCAGCAGATGAGACAGTCCCGACAGCAGTAAATTAAAACTATTAAAGTGAATCATACATTCCACCCTGACAAGCACATCTTCACCCATGAAACCACAGCGGAGGGATACGCTGCCGGCAACCTGGCAACGGCAGCCAAGTATGTTCTTTAAGAGTAGTTGAGGCCCACATTGTGTAACAGGCTGCTGCTGAAAGCCAAATACGCAAAGACACCCAGCCATACGCTTGCCACATTTGACACTTGCTGCAGAGGAAGTGCGCACATCGTCACCCTGCCTTCTTCCAGACCTCACAAAACAAAAATTTTAGCAGCTCCTGGTCAGCCCTCCATTAATGCATTGTCCTGACACTACCAGACACTTTGGGTGGCCTCTCCCATGGCCTCTACGGTCTCCAAACCTCTGCTCCATATTGATATTGAAAAACCACAGGTATTTGGCTCTAAAGGAGTGTATTGTATCTCTTTGCTTTTCTCACTAACAGCTTGGAACAAATTTTGGATGAACTGCATGGCAGGACATCAGTGTTTTTGCAAATATTTTTCACTGTGAAAAGGATTTGATCAATCATCCTCAGAGGCTTAATCAATCACTGCATTTACATCACTAAGTTATTACATGTGCCACATGGAAACAAAAACATAATCTGGTTTCCATTAACATACAATAGTATTACAGTAATTACTCAAGGCTCTGAAACCACATTCAAATTAGATGCTTCCTTTGTTCCCTACAATTCACTCAAAGATGTTTAGCCCTTGCTGTAAATTTAAACAGTTTCATGACTGATATCTTCATTCATTTATTCATTCATTCATTCATTCATTTATTCATTTCATTGAGCGGTTTGTCCTAGTAGGTTCAGATCGAGAGGTTGTCTAAGTAACATTATTTATGAGGCAGGAATACACTCTTGAAAAAAACTCCAATTCATCACACCATGCTCACACATTCCCACCGTCAAACATTTTTATCATTGCCAATGTATATATTCCACTTAACATGAAGCTAAAAGTTCATGATAAGGGATAATATTGTAATATAAAAGTAGAAAACACTTCATAATGCTTACAATGTTTAATTCATCAGCAATCAAATTGACATGAGGAAAAATTTAAGATTAGAATACAGAACACAAAAACATCTGCACAATTCCAGATGGGAGAATCCTTAGAAGGTCATGGACAATAACAGGGAAACAATCCTGTGGGGCTTCCAGATCCAGACAGACAAGCAGGTACTGGCTAACTAACCTGACATTACGGTAGTAGACAAGGAACAGAAGGCAGTAGTGGTGATAGATGTAGCAGTCCCAAGTAACAGAAACATCAGTAAGAAAGAGGATGAAATGCTGAAAAAGTAACTGGAGAGAATGTAAAAAGTGAAGGCCAAAGTGGTCCCAGTGGTGGAGCTGTGACTCCTAAACTACGAGAGTGGCTCCAACAGATCCCAGAAACAACATCAGAGGTCTCTGTACAAAAGTGTTGAGTACTAGGAACAATAAAGATATTACGCAGGACCCTCAAACTCCCAGCCCTCTGGAAGAGGACTTGAGGTTGAAGGGGATGCAGACCATGGGGGAGAATGGGGGAGAACTAAATAATGCATAATAAATAATCAGTTCTTCATGGCATTGATTCTACAAGATGTTGAAAACATTTCTTTGAGATTCGAGTCCAATCATACAATGACTTCAGATTTTTCTGAAAGAATGCAAATTTCCCATTCTATAACATCCCAAAATAGTTATATAGGATTCAGATTTGTTGACATATTGTCAGCAGCGATATTTGAAAAATCTGTGGGCATTTATAACAATTAATCCAAAATGTGCCAAGAAAACATCCCCCACACCCTTACACCAGCTCCATTGACCTGCGTTCAAAAGGCATCTTGGTTCCCAATCTGTGTGCCTTAGTAGAAGTGAAGATTCATCTGATCAAGCTACATTTTTTCCAGTCTTCAGTTTTTGTCAGCCTGTCTCCACTGCAGCCTCAGCTTTTGGTTCTTGGCTGACAGAATTAGAACTTGACCTGGTCTTTTGCTGTTATAGCCCATCCACCTTAAGTTTTGATATTTGGGAATGCTTTTCTGCTTACCAGAATTGTACAGAGTAACTTATCAAGGCATTTTGTTCTACTTTTAAGAAAACCCTAGAGAGCATTGTGCGTGAAAAATGCCTGGCACCAACATTCATGCCATGGGCAACATCAGTGAGATCATATCAATTTCCATTCTGATAGTAAATGTAAAAATTAATTTTTGTTGCTTGCCCGTTCCTACAAGATTTTATGCACTGCACTGCGGCTACACAATTGGCTGATTGGATAATTGGATAAATGTATAGGTGTACCAGTGTTCCAGTGTTTATGTGTGTATACACTGCTTATAATAAATAAATTAATGAAATTGCAAAGTAATATTTCATTCATTTCATTTTTCACATTGATGCAATAACTGCATAAATTCTGGTGGACATTCTAAATACTGCATGACACAGTGGCTTGTACAGTGGGCACAATGCATGATCGATGCATCAATTCATGTGCATCTCTTCTTACCATGATGCACATATCACTCCATTGCTTCAAAGTCTTTATGTTCCCTAACAATTTTTTAAAATTTATTTTATGAAAAGACTCACTAACAAGTTCTGTTTATGATTTTTTAACGGCCTCACAGCTGTGTGTCAGTCGCAGTAGTTCCAATACTGTCAGGTCTCGTCACATTGTGCAAGTGATCACATATACAATGATCAGCCATACCAGTAACACCATTGTCAGGCGAACCAAATAATATTGATAATACCAGTAAACTGGTGACAGGATCATGGGCCCCAAAGGCAGTCTGCCTGCTAAGTCAGCCTGCTACTATTCGCCCCAGCAGGCAAAGAGCCCAAGGCAGCCAACCTGGCCTCCCAACTCATCAGATCCTAATCTGATTGAGCACCCATGCAGCAGACAAACAAGCCTGAACCAATAAGGGGACATGCAGTCCATCAAACTCAAAGGGTCCGCCACCAGTGTTCAGGTGCCAGACACCACAGCACACACACCCTGGCCCTTTGCATCTGAGGCCAGAGTAACATTGGTGGCACATGGGGCACCTATTAACACCTAGAGCCGTTCTGAAGGCTTTGCAGAGCATAAGTAGGCAATAGATCTTTATCAACTGTTCAAAGGAGATTGTTGCAAAAGGTGTGTTCATAAAAGTCAGTGCATTGGGAGGGATTCGCTCTTTTCATTGCCTTTAGTGTGTGAATGATTGTGTAAATGTGTGTATGTGAACATAAATGAAATTAAAATGTTGAGTAGAAGGGATGTTATGAACAGTTATTACGTCACAGCATCTAGCACTTTTTTGGGTGAATATAGCGATTTTTCCCTCAAGGTGAGAGTGACTAGATGCATCCCTCAACAGAGCCAATCAACACAATACTTTACCATGCAGAGTTTGCATAGGACATAGAAATGACGATAATGCACGTAAAAGATGCCCAAATCCTTACCAGACAGAAATAAAAGTGTGACATAACATAAAAAGGGAAGTACATTATAAAACCCAAACCTTTGAAGATAAATGGAAGAATCAATATGTTTTTTTTATGTTTTTGTATGTTTATTATTCCTGCGGAAAGTTTAGAACCAGCTTGTCACATACAGTATGTTCTGAAACTGTGGTACTAACAACAAGCAGTATTGTAAAGCTCCACTATGAGATCAAACGAATGGTTATGACTATAACCTCTGTTGCCTGAGGGGGAGGAACAAGGTACATTACATACCGTGGGATTTCACGCCCTCAAACCTGTGGTGACGTAGGTGTAGCCCCGCCTACACCTATAAGCCATTGTCAGCACTGTTGACTTTCAGTTTGACAGCCGCTTTTCGCCGGCCTAAGCTGTGAGGCGGGGCAGCAATGTGCTGTATATATATAGACAGTAAAACCGGACAAAAGTGTGTGGTGAAGACCAACTGGCTGCCGCAAAAATATAATCCACGGGCATGCACTTGAACAGCACCAGGATGTTGCCATAGCTCTCGTTAAATGTGCCTTTACACCCTGAGCCAAAGGGACACCATTGCTGCGATAACCTAATGAAATACCTTTCACAATCCAATGGAAAAGCCATTGTTTAGACAATGCCTTACCCTTTACTGGACTGGCAAAGCAGACAAATAATTGATCACATAAGCGCATATTTATTGTATGGTCCATGTAGACCTGTAATTCATGTCCTGGGCACAAATTATTAAATTAAGTGTTCAATGTTCTGAGGTCCAAAACAGGATGCTTCCCTCCCCCCCTCTCTTTGCAACGACAAAGTAACAGCTGTCCCAACCTTTGCTCAGAAGAGAATTTATCTCCTACCGGAACACCGCTTGTCCGACACCATGGTGTTGACTACGGAAGAGAAGTGCGGTGGCTTACGATAGTCGTTATTCTATACCGACTGTGTTTTGCACCCATGTCAAGACTGTGCATGCGCACCACTCGAGAAAGTAGGAAGTCAACCGGCTCACATTGAGTACCGAATGCATCTGGCCTACATCTGGCATTTCGCCAGAGTGTAGCCTCAGAGAGCAGTCTCATGTTTTGTTTTGCAACATTGTAAACAGGAAAACTCTTTATTGGTTTTAATAATGGAACATTCACACAGTTTACAAAAGGCACCATTTCTGGAGCAATCGAACTGTAAACATTGAGGGCACTTGCTCTAAGTCCCTGAAATTTTTTAACACGCCCAAACTGGGATTCATAAATTGAGAAGATACACTTGTGTTTGGGAGACTGTGTTAGGGAAGTGCAACGTTGTTTGGGACTGATTCCCTGAACATTACATAGCATAACATAGGGCGGCATTGAGAGGGAAGAAACAGTGTCTCCCTGCTGCCAGAGCTCCTCTCCCTTTAAAATCTGAGAAAGGAGGAGTGAGGATTCTTCCTCCTAATCGATGAATCCTTCCGGAGGCCTGATGGGGGGCCCATTCTCCAGGCTGACTGCCGTGAGTTTTGCCCAGGAGGTTTTTTGTTCACCGGACGAGAGACAGAGCTAGTTAATGACGGTGGTCTTTTGCCGCGGAGTGGTCACTTTTTGAGTATTTTTAGGCTTCACCTCTTGTCACAGATTGATGTCTCGCAACGTCTCAGCCTGTTTTCTCTTGAAGTCAAACGTTGCCTGAATGGCATTGAGTGACTGGCCAAACAAACCCCCAGCAGACAGCGGTTCATCTAAGCAGATGGCCCTGTCTCTATCTGGGATGTCGGAGATCATGAGCAATAGATGCCCCTGTGCTACCACTGCGCTCGCCATCCTCCTGCCTCGCCTGGAGTGAGCCGCACAAAATGAGAGAGAAATGGGAGAGAGTCATGCGCAAAATGTAGTCTGTGGCAGTCCTGACCTCGTTAAGCAGCGCACATATCAGGCTCTCTTGAGGCACCGGTGAGCTGAGCTCTGCCAAACACATTGCCTGATACGTCTGAAGCAGCATAACGAAATTGAGCGCACGAGCGGTACCAACTTGAGCGCGGTCAATCTTCTCCAGCTGGGCAGAGAAGAATCTACAGTGTTTGGACGGAAGGACAGTAGGGCCAGACATTCCATGATTATGCGTGGGTGCCAAATAAGCAGCCAAAGACGGCTCCATTGGCGGTCAGCCAACCAGTCCTGCTTTATCGGCTCCGTCCAATTGCAAATACTGTCCGTAACCAGGCTCCATGATGACGTTAACTCACTTTATCGGTAAGTTAACGTCATCATGGAGCGGGTCGACAGCAGAAGTGATGATGATGATGTTATCTCACCGATAAAGTCGGGAAACAAGGGCAAGCAGTTTTTAACGGGGAGGGCCACTCCACCTTCAGCTTCTTGGCCGCTTGCCAGTTTTGTGCTGGTCCTTCTCGTGCAAGGAGAAGCTGGACTCCCGAGGATAGTAGCGAACAGCGGACTTCTTTTTTGCCACGTTAGCGTCCATGCTCATCCTAGCTAGCACAGTTAGCACGGCTAAACAGAAGCCAACCAAATTGAGATGTCGCTAATACTCTGACTGACAGTGCACTTAAGGTCAGCGTTACCTGGGTAAACGACTCACCAAATGAGGCTGTTAAACTGAGAGTCAACCATGGTGACTATGACTTATGGTGTAGGCAGGGCTACACCGACGTCACCACAGGTTTGACTGCCTTTACGGGAAGAATATAGGTGGCTTCAGCCAGGACACGAGAGGGCATGATATCTCATACACTATAAAGTGATGTTATGAAAAGGTATGTGCTTATGTGCGGATTTAATAATTCTACTCTATAATAAACTACTAATAAGCTACTTGCTCAATGTAAACAAACACCTGCGGCTGTAGATATTAAATAGAAAAGCTTAACTAAATATTTTTACTGGGATTAATTCATATTTTCACTGCTGAAATAACAGTGCTGAAATGGTATAAGTGAATTTTAATGGAGTCATTTGAAGACAAAACTTCAGAGAACTTCAAAGACAAATCTTTATCCCATCTACTTCCCATTCCATATAATTTCTCATCTGTAATTCACTTTCTGATTACCAAACAGGGAATGTACAGTACTGTATTTGGCTGACGCCGAAAAAAGTACAACTTAACGTAAACAAGATACTCAACGTCAACTCAATTTTATTTCTTTGTATTAATAAGTAGAAAAAACAGGCAGACATGTATGTGGGCTTTAACCTGAAGTATTATCAACACTGATTACACTAAGGAGGATTAACTTATTTTTAGCTTTAACCTTTTACTATTTCTACAAAAAAAAAAAAAATTATTCCGATGGGTACTAACATTAGTGTGTATATACACATATGGGTATAAACTATGTATACATTATGTGTATATATACACACACACACACACACACACACACACACACATATATATATATATATACTGTACACTCACCTGAAGGATTATTAGGAACACCTGTTCAATTTCTCATTAATGCAATTATCTAATCAACCAATCACATGGCAGTTGCTTCATTGCATTTAGGGGTGTGGTCCTGGTCAAGACAATCTCCTAAACTCCTAACTGAATGTCAGAATGAGAAAGAAAGGTGATTAAAGCATTTTTGAGCGTGGCATGGTTGTTGTGCCAGACTGGCCAGTCTGAGTATTTCACAATCTGCTCAGTTACTGGGATTTTCACGCACAACCAATTGTAGGGTTTACAGAGAATGGAGTGAAAAGGGAAAAGTACGCGGCAGTCCTGTGGGCGAAAATGCTTTGTTGATGCTAGAGGTCAGAGGAGAATGGGCCAACTGATTCAAGCTGATAGAAGAGCAACTCTGACTGAAATAACCACTCGTTACAACCGAGGTATGCAGCAAAGCATTTGTGAAGCCACAACACGCACAACCTTGAGGCAGATGGGCTACAACAGCAGAAGACCCCACCGGGTACCACTCATCTCCACTACAAATAGGAAAAAGAGGCTACAATTCGCACAAGCTCACCAAAATTGGACAGTAGAAGACTGGAAAATGTTGCCTGGTCTGATGAGTCTCGATTTCTGTTGGGGCATTCAAATGGTAGAGTCAGAATTTGGCGTAAACAGAATGAGAACATGGATCCATCATGCCTTGTTACCACTGTGCAGGCTGGTGGTGGTGGTGTAATGGTGTGGGGGATGTTTTCTTGGCACACTTTAGGCCCCTTAGTGCCAATTGGGCATCGTTTAAATGCCACAGGCTACCTGAGCATTGTTTCTGACCATGTCCATTCCTTTATGACCACCATGTACCCATCCTCTGATGGCTACTTCCAGCAGGATAATGCACCATGTCACAAAGTTCGGATTATTTCAAATTGGTTTCTTGAACATGACAATGAGTTCACTGTACTAAAATGGCCCCCACAGTCACCAGATCTCAACGCAATAGAGCATCTTTGGGATGTGGTGGAATAGGAGCTTCGTGCCCTGGATGGGCATCCCACAAATCTCCATCAACTGCAAGATGCTATCCTGTTAATATGGGCCAACATTTCTAAAGAATGCTTTCAGCACCTTGTTGAATCAATGCCACGTAGAATTAAGGCAGTTCTGAAGGTGATAGGGGGTCAAACACCGTATTAGTATGGTGTTCCCAATAATCCTTTAGGTGTATATGTGTGTGTGTGTGTGTATCGGCGTTCCCAAATTGCCCGTAGTGTGTGAATGATGATGTGAGTGTGTGTGTGTGTGTGTGTGTGTGTGTGTGTGTGTGTGCGTGTGTGTGTGTGTGTGTGTGTGTGTGCCCTGCGATGGATTGGCACCCTGTCCAGGGTGTACCCTGCCTTGTGCCCTAAGCCTCCTGGGCTAGGGTCCAGGCCCCTGTGACCCTGAATTCAGGATAAAGCGGTATAGAAGATGAGAGAGTAAGTGAGTGTATATAGATATATACACACATACACTCCACCTGCCTGCTTTATGATACTAATATATGGGGGAAAGTACGACCACAAATCAAATAAATTATTCATATAAATTAACAAAACAATTCCTAGAAATTTCAGGGCGTGTCAAAAGTCTGTTCTCTCTCTCAAAGAATGGCTTTCTATATATAGACCTCTGGGCTGAAGCTGTGTGGCTTCTTTTACATTACGTTGTACATCCTGTTTTTCTCGATTGGGCTGCAACTGGATCTCAGCAGCCAAAGAGGCTGATAAAGCCATCATTATCAAATATCACATGGGTTAGGATGTCAAGGGGGAGAAAAACACACATACACTTTCACACACACACAAAGAGAGCGGGAGAGAGTGAGAAAGAGAGAGAGAGATGGTACAGCAGTACCCAGTTTACCAACAGATTGTAGCTGGTAATTTTAAATGTCTAAATCGTGATAGACTAATCAAACAAATGAACAATATTTACGGCAGGACACCCACCAGATAGCTGTCTCTATCTCTAAACGGTCAACACTGAGTTAGAGGAATGAAGCCCTGAGGGCATCTGTGACATTTTTCCATCTCACAGAGCCAAAAAAAATAGCATGATCTTATGATGATAAATATACTGTATTATTCCATTTGAAATCATCCTCCCTTCTGCTAACGTGTGACCTGTAAAAAATGAAATGGTCAAATACGTAGTGCAAAAGACATGGCTGAACATATTATTACTGGACAAACACGAACGGAGACCGACCCCTCCTTTTTATCTCGTGACAGAGAAGGGAAAGGAAAGACACCAGGTGACTATGAATCAAACAGTGACAAAATAATAAAATTCCACAGTGATAAGCAGGATTTCCATTCGGGCCAAATTTGCTGACAAGGTCTTTAGGTTTTCCTGGGGCGGGGTAAGCTGTTTTTTGGCAGAAAACCTGGTGTCAACCTTTGAAAGGAAGAGAATTCAGATGACTCTTGAAACAATACCGGGCCTACATTCCTTCTAATTATACTTAAATGAGAAACAACGACAGTTAAGACATAAAGTTAGTAAAGGGAGAATAGTGGTTAAAGGAGAATAATAGTTAGTGAGGGAATTCTGCAAAGTGTTGGTTTCTGATGCAAGCGAGTATATCAAAGTACACAGTTTGCCTGAACACATAAACATACAGTGTACTGAGAAGACGATTAACGATAAAAAAGTGTTAAGCTTTTTCAAACATCATGTTTAAATGAGTATTGTTTAACATTAATTGAGCTGAGCTGAGTCCATGACTGCAGGCAGAACACCTTGATCTGATCATTAAAAGTGTCCCTTTACTGCAATACAGAAACAACACAGTAAACTCCACTATAATATAGCTTGTGGTAAACTAATGTACAATCTCGTATTCTGTGCTTGTCATTTGATGTACGGCATTTACAGTTTAACTGCCTGAAGCTTTAATCATGATATCATTAATAACATCATTAAGCGCTTGATCATAAAACTACGTTGTCAACATATTGTAACTGAGGAAAACCACAGGCATAGAGGAAAACAGCATGTTATTAAGTGACAGCTGAAGTTACATTTCCAAGGGAAATCTGCATAACCAGTCCAGGAACCTGTGCACTAATATCATAAGCGATCATGAGGGTCACTGGATCGTTTTAAAGCTCAGAGAAGCATTCACACAAGGTGCGTCTCAGAGGTCACTGCATCAAAGTTAAACTGTGAGACTTGACATCACTGCTTCCTGGCTTTGCCCTTGACTTCAGAGTTAAATTGTCAAAGGCCTAACAAAGTCTTGTTCATTTACTCTCCCCTTTTCCAGACCTCCCTGTTCTGGCAAGCTGCCACCATGCCCCCAGTCACCTTCCTTCGCAGTATGCATGTGCACTATGTAGGAACAGGGACGAAAAGATAGAACTGGTGAAATCTTCCTTCCTTTCCAGGACAGAACTATGTAAAGGCTTTTTTTTTTTTTTTTTCCTTTTTTAAAGTCAGGGAACATTTTTGGTGTCAGTTCACAAAATCCTTATCAGGGTTAAATAGGCTCTTTAAGGACTAACAGATGAGGGAGAAAGTGGGAAGTCCTGCGTCTTGGTACTTTTTTATTATAGTTAGAGAATTATCGTATTTGCTATAACTGGGAACAGTGGAACGGCAAAAACCTGCAAGTTTCTCACACTGATAATTTGGTATTTCGGTAATCTCTAAAAACCATCATAACCATTGAAACTGCTTTAACTGCTGAACTATAAAAGCAACAGAATTTTATCCAGAATCATCATTTACATTAATATTTTTTTAAAGAGCGGAGATTATAACGAGAGCAGGGAGTTTGACGGGAAAGTCCTCACATCATTTCTTCAGTCTATGGGATTGTGTGGGGGGAATGACTGTCAGTATCAAACCACAGAACATCCCACCCACCCCCTACCCCTAAACACACACACACACACACACACACACACACACACACATACACACACACACATGTGGTCTCAATTAGAAAAAAAAATCTTGTTTTTACCCACCAATGAATAGAAAGGAAGGCTCTTAGGGCTGTTGTTTGTTGGCCAGACCTGCCAGAGAAATGGGCAGTAGTTCAATTTTACATAAATTGCACCACTGTTTACTCACATTTAAACAAAGACAGACTTCAAAGGCTAAAACATGAACTCTCATCATCTCATTTTTTTTCTCAAATGACAGTTTATTCATACAGGTTACCTCTGAAATATGCTTTTCTAATAGTGTTTTGCTTGCAGTTTGCATACCCTCCAAAAGACATACCAAAGACATTTATCATGCTTGCTGTCGAACTCTCAGATCTGATTTGACCAGGAGGTGAACAGCACAGCTCAGAAAATATCAATGTAACATAATGCTAATTTTAGTTTCATATTAATGCTCTCATTTTAATGCATTATTGTTTCTAACAGCTCATTCAGAGAGAACTGCATTACGGACACGCCACATATTCTCAGGCTAATGGATGTACATTTGCCAGGGTTTGGCCACGCCTGAGCATCACACCCATATGTGGTTCTTCCACAAACTGGTATCACAATACTGGAAGCTAAACTATAATAAATAATAAAATACAGAATTAATATATAAATAAAACTTAGTTGAATTGAAATGTTGCAATATGACAATATACTTGTGCTCAAAGCACAGTCTAAGAAGACATAGTTTGCCAAGGTTGGGGCACAGGAAGTTGAGTGACCTGAATAGAGGCCTGACCTTAAATTCATTGAAGACATTTGGCATTAATTGAAATCAGTACCCAACCTCACTAATGCTGCTGAGGCTGAATTCTCAACAGCTCCGCTCAAAAATCAATTGGAAAACCTTCCCAGAAGAGTGGAGGTTGGTATAGCAGCACATGGGGCACTAAATCTAGAATGGTCTGTACACATATAGTAATATGGTAGTAAAGCCTTTTGTTTTATAATTGCCCTTATCTACATTTGTATCCTCTGAGCTCTATTCAGACTGCATGGTTTATGACTTCTGTTAGGCAGAATTTACCAAAGTGAATGAATCGTAATCACACAATTCAGTTCAATGTTAATTGTATTGCCATCCTGTTTTGTGTAATACCGTAGATCATACAAATACTATAGAAATTATGATAATAATAAAATAAATTATAGAAACACTATGAAAATTCTACTGCGAACGAATCAATTTAATCTATATTCCGTTATATAACTAAAATTATAATTTGGACATGAGACACCTAATACATGTAGAATTCATAATATGTAGACATTTGATTAAAAATTTTAATATTTTCTTAGTAACCAGTGCTTTTACCTATGTATATTAACATACTGTATACCAGTTATGACAAACACTACATATTAATTGCAAATAACCTTCAGAATGTAATCTCAACCCCCCAAAAAGAAATACAGTGCCATCTGAATTAGTAGTGATAAAGTCATAAAGTGAGCAGAAATGTTAGCATAAATATACAACAATTAATATTTATTCATAAGAACCATTTTGGGAGGATGTACAGTCATCTAACATTTTTACATTTGACATTTTTTCTTAGCACAAGTTTTCTTTATTGCAGTAAAATCTTTTTTATGTTCCTATTTTATCCCATCTTTCCATTTTAGGTCATGCACAGTCGTAGAAGCATTTCACTGCATATCATACTGTGTATGGTTGTGTACATGACAAATAGAATTTGAATTTAAAGACTTCTTGTTTTTGTTCTTTTGGCTGCTCCAATTAGGGGTCCCCACATTGGATCATTTGGCCCACCTATTTGATGTGACAGAAGTTTTTACTCTGGATGCCTTTCCAGACACAATCCCCCTGTTTTGCCTGGACTGGCTTGTGCACCCCCAAGGCAGATTTTCCCTGTTGGGGAATAAAACCCCGGTCTTCCATAACACAGGCACTTCCATCATACTTATGTTTCACAAACATCTTAAAATGGATTCCTTAAAATGTATTGTTTAAAAGAAAAAAAAGAATTGGAATCCTAAAAAAAATGTGAACAGCATCTGAAAATTCTTTTGTTAGCATTGTATATATCAAAGGGGTGCTAATAATTTTACGGGATATTTTGCAGGAAAAAAGTGTACTTTAAAATAATTAAATTACTTTTCTTATTGCAATATTTCTACAGTTCTACAGATAATAAAGATTGATTGTGGTATAGGAGTCTGTGGAACACAGAGCTCAAATGAGGAAACCTCTTTTTTTTCCAGGACTCGCATGTTTATCTTTTCTTTGGGAAGTGTGAGAGTCAGTGGAAAGTTTTTTAGTGTAGTGGTCTACATTGCACTACCAAGCCCACGCAATATACCGAGCACAACGATTCATCAGTCAACCAACAAATATTAATATATAATAGATATAGATTTTAAATTCTAAGAGATCCGGTTTCCCACCCCATGCCCCAAGTCTACTGAGATAGGCTCCAGCCTCCCGGACCCTCTACACAGGATAAAGCGGTACAGATGATGAGTGACTGAGTGTATCTAGTGGTCAAAAATTGGAACTGCACTTACTGTAGCATTAACAGAGGTCTATAGGAGCAAGACTTGCACTACCCCATGTAGTTTCATTTCAGTTTTGATGACAGGGTTGCCAGATTGGATTTGTGTGAAAATTCTCTCTCTCTCTAGCTTGCAAGTTCTTGCTTTATTCCAAATGACTGAATTAAAGCAAATATATTTTGTAAAAATTGCATTGACTAACTGCATGCTGTGTGCAAAGTATTGTCAGAAATTATATTGCAAAGATAGAGAAAAGAATATGGCCTTATGTTATGATTTATGAAAGATTTGTGTTACCGTGTAAGGACAGAGAAAAAAAAACATTTGTCTTACCAGTTCTCAAAATTTGAGGGTAGTTTCAGGTCTTTTGCTTTGATTTTAAGACATAATTGGGCTGGAAATTTAACTTGAACCTGACAGCCTTGGTTTTCACAACCACTGCTGTTTTCAGGTTGACGCCATCCAGGTGACCAAGAAACACATGTCTACATTTGCAGACTCAGGGATCCATTTGTGTTCCAGCTGTAGGACTATAGTCAACCACCTCAGGACCTGGTGGATTATCCAGTAGTTCAAAAGACATGTCTAAGTAGATTGCTCAGTCCACGTAGGGGCATTATTATCAAGCTGCCATTGCCAACAGAGGAATGATAGATTCTCAGGGCATACATGACCAGTACTCTAGTCACACTGTTATGTTCCCTATACTATGATTTCATTCCACTAATACAGTTTAATACATGCCTCAAAATAATTCTATACACTCTTTACCCTTTATAGGGCACTTATTAGAATACTTGAAAATGTAATATTTAAAAATAAAAAAAAATTTTTTTACTTGTTTTGTTTTTTTTTCTTTACTTTTTCATCAATGTCAGTGAAGTTACCATATATGGTTCCTTGCCCATCTAGGGTAATAATTGTTTAATAAAGCGTATATATAAAACATATCTAAAAACAGATAAAGTGATAAAGTTATTTAGATGTAAAAATGTGGCAAATATTATTGTTTCTACAAATATGTGTTTTTTTTCTTAAGGTACTAATATGGCACTTGTAACAAAAATGCTCATGCATATCAAAGTCCAGTCCAGTCCAATTCAAACCGGTCACTTAGGCAACACTTACCATTTAGAACTTCTGGAATAGCTTATTAAGGCTTTAAGAACTGCCCAGAACAGTTTTAAACATATTTTTAGTTTTGTCCACAGAAGTTACCTAATGTGCTTCTTTGCCAGATTACGGGTTAAACTTACAAAGCAGGAATTCCAATTAAGAACATTGGAACAGTTTGGAAATTTTTAGGAGTTTCTAGCCCTCTAGAACAATATGTTGATTTTCACTGATTAACACATGCAAGTGCTTGTGTTGTTTTGATTATGTCTATCCAAACAATCCTGACCAGGCTATTTAAACTATTCGGTTGACTATTCAGAAATAGTCTGCAGAGAACTACTAAGAAAGTTGCCATTACATCTTTTCATTCACCCCGAGTTGACCCAATATGGCCTGTCCACAAACCAGATTTAAAACGTGGCAGGGCTTGACAGAAGTGTGAGAGACAGTGGGGGGGTTAAGAAAAGAAAGGACAATGTATTGACACCCCCATTACAATACATTTATTTTAATCAGTTTTGGAATGTAATCAGTATAATCAAAGCTCATGTGAGCCTTGTAAGATTTTCATGTCAATTCTTTGTCTTTGATGAGACAGACCACCATACAATGGGAACATCATAACATTTGCCTGCTGCAGACACTAAATCCTCAGATTCAGCAACTCCTTTTTCCTCTACTTCTTTTCTTTTTTTTTTCACTTAATTACCTGAAGTGTAGCTTTTTCCAAGTTCTTCTTTACTCTCTCCTCCTCATTCCCTTTTTACAAAGACCCAACTGGCACATGTGACTGCAGAAAATTCTCTGGCGTAAACAAGTCATGGTTTAATATATACTTAAACTAGCGTAAGTACCCGTCGTTGACGGGAAAAGAGTTTTTAGATATAGTTTAAAGGTTAAAGCTAAAAATAATCTGATCAGCTTTAATGTAATCAATGGTATTATAATTTTAGGTTGAAGCCTAAGTACATGCCTGCCTTTCTTTTTGTATGGCAGAACTCTCTACCTAACTTATTAATACAAATAAATACATTTAAAATGTTGAGTATCTCATGCCTTGTTTAAGCTTGTACTTCTTTCATCATCAGCCAAATACACTCCCTGTTCGGTAATCAGAGAGTGAATCACAGATGAGAAATCGCAAATGTAGATCAGTTAAAGATTAAGTTTGTCTTAAAAAGACATGAAATAAGACACAAGGTTCACTTATATCACTTTAGTGATGTTATTTCAGGGGTGAAAATACTAAGTAATCCCAGTAAAAATATCAAGTTTAGCTTTTCCTATTAATATCTATTATTGTATGTGTTTGTTCACATTGGTGAAGTAGCTTATTAGTAGTTTTAAACCTATTTTAAAGTACTGCAAAAAGATTCTGTCCAGCAATCGATTTAAGATGCGCCCACATTTTGACACCTGAACAGTACAGTATACTGTCCAAACTTCCTGGCACATAACTGCTAAAATTCTACTAAACATTTTGATTTAATTTATGGTGCAGGTTTACCTTTTGCCAAAATATCTGCCAAAATTGGATTAAATTCTGTCCAGACCGTTTTGCATGATACTATGACAAAATCTGGCTGGACAGATACACAGCCAGACAGACAGAAAATGTGGTTTCCAGTGTATGAAACATAAAGATATTGAGAAAGCATGTTCTTACCAATGTACAGACAAAACCCTCTCTTTTATTTATATAGATAACACAGATAAGCCAAGTTCTTTAAAATACCAAATTCAAAGAAAAAATACATTGCTGGAAATTTTACCAAATATAAGTGACCAACAAAAAATTTGAGTTGAATAGATATTTAATATAATAGTGTCTATGCAGATTGAAGATGTAATTCTGATCATATTTTTGCTAGGATTTTTTCACCATGAAAATGTATTCATTAACCATCAATATGGACAAGTAGGGCATGGTTAATAATAGAGCTGATTATGATATTGCCTAGGATTAACTCACTCACGCCTTGTCTATACCCCTTAATCCTGTATGTAGGGTCGCGGGGGGTCTGGAGCCTATTCCAGGAAATTTAGGGCAGGAGGCGAGGAACACCCTGGACTGAGTACCAATCCATCAGGGCACGCACATATTCACACAATATGGGGCAATTTCGGAACGCCAATTAGCCTAATCTGCATGTCTTTGGACTGTAGGAGGAAACTGAAGTACCCAGAAGAAACCCACCAAGCACGGGAAGAACATGCAAACTCAATTCCTGTCTCCAGGAAGTGCAATGTCTAGGATTTTTGAATGTAAAAAAAGGTGAAGGTTCATTCATTTATTTATTCTTTATATGGCGTATCCACTACAAGGCAGCAGGAGGCCTGCAGCCTATTCCAGTGGACTAGGGGAAGAAGACAGGGTACACCCTGGACACTGTGCCAATCCATCGCAGGGCACAAGCAAACACACTCTCACACACTACAGTCAATTTGGAAAAACTAATTATCTTAATCTGTATTTTAAAAAGACCCACCTAGCACAGGGAGAACATGCAAACTTCACACACATACACACTCGGACCCGAATGTGGAACACGAATGCTTGACCCTGGAGATGTGAGGCCACAATGCTAACCACTATGCCACTTTGCCGCCTAAGGTAATAGTTATATAGTGTTATTTTCACAGTGGTTCCTGGTTAAGAAAATGAGTAAAACAAGTTTTCTGTGTCCCAAAATATCGTGTAAAGGTCAAACTTCTTCTTTTACTGCTTTACCACAAGCAATTACAATCACACAAAAAATAAGTATGTGAAGACACTCAAATGAGCCACTTTTTTATTTACCAACAATGGGTAACTTTGGACAGGAGCTTTTTCCAAGAACTACTGCTTCATCATTTCCAATAATTTCTGACGTTTTCAATAGCCTTTTCATGCTCAATAAAGTAAGAAGAGTTCCCGCCTACTGAGGCACTGAAGTTTACATGTGCTGTGAAAGCAGCCTTCACCTGTAAACACTGAGGGGAAACCCTTTACAGAGTCATTAAACAGAACCCCCTCTTTTTCTCTATAGAGGCCTCAACAGGGGTTCAAGTGTTTGGAAAACTCTTTCTGTATTTGTTGTTGCTATAATACACTGTAGATTTAGTGTATTATTATTAACAGGGTCATGTTTCTATGCTTGTGGAAACAACCTGGTGTTCTCTGTCATGGGTGAAAGAGAGGAGAGGAAGCATGGCTCATGGAAAGCGAACTCCTGCTTACAATCCTCTGTTGTTCGTGAACCTCACTATTCAGACACACAGAGAAGTTACTCATAGTCTTTACGCATGACCTAAGAAACACTTTGGAACTGAGCCCACTTTTACTTTACAGTAGGAAAAGTCTGAACACTGTGCGTAAATACACTTTGGATAAATTGATGCTCTGCGTCAAACCCAGCTCAAGTTGAATCTGACTCACGTTATATTTTGACTTGGAACAAAACTATGAAACGAAACATAACAAAACAAAATATCATCATAACTTAATCACTATTATAGACAGATCCGGACTATCACAAAATCGTTGCCTGAATCAAGTATGCATGCATGGGGTTAATGATTATAATTTTCTAACCCAGAAATGAAGCTGTTGAATTTTAAAACATATGTTCTGTAAAATAAAAAGTACATTTTATGATCTTAATCTTATCCAGCCTCATATCAATTTATGTCGCTCACAACAGAAATTAATGATTAATGAATAGAGGACTTAGTTGCTAGATACCCATGGACTGACACAAAGTCTAGAACACTCAGACAGATTTTAAACACTCCTAATTTACTCTTTCCAATGTTAATCTGAAACAGCTGCTGAGCACATAACGCCCGGCACCTATAGTACTTCTCCACATTGACTCAGTGGGTGAAAGCCCATGATGAAGGCAATAATATGAAACAGTGTTCCCACCTTCCTTATGCTTTCCATCTGGCTTACTGTCTCCACCTAGGACTTGTTTAATTCAACTCTGGAAGCAGGTGGAGAGTCAAAGAAAATGTTCTTTATTGTATTAAGTTGTAGTTCTATTATAATCTGAGTTCGACTACAAAGCCATCATTAATAATAAATGACAAAAGCAAATGAAATTAAAATGTTCTATATTTAAATGTAAACATGTACTAGACTTCTTTCCCGTAACATAATTTACTTACTGGCAATTCATCATCAGTTCATTTTAGGTCATCGCCTGACAGTTACTATAACGTTATTAATTTCAAGTACAAAATATTTTTGTCATCTAAAATTGTTAAAACAACATTTGTGGAATGGAAAAAACTAAACCTTAAATATAGTTTTGTTTTTACTTCCAGGAAATTTTAAATCCACCATTTTTTCGGTGCAGCCAACATTTAAGAAAGCTAGTGGACTGTTACCATTGAGACTCCATAAACAAGTTCCAATTCATTAGTCATGCATCGTGGCAGAGAAATGTTCTTCGAGAGCAAATAATCAGTGCAAATTAAGTGCGAAATGATTTCCAGGCCATTGCAATGAAGAAGCTAATTATTATCACCGACACAAACATTCACCTCGACACTTCTCAGCACTGGAAACTTGTTCCCACTAACATGGTCTTTTTTCATGTCCTTGTAATTTTGCTGCCCCAGTTGTCTTTTCTGACCCCTCAATGCTCACCTACATGGTCAAGTCAATGGAGCCACCCTCTGTTGTTTGTGGTCTGGATTTTTGCACCAGCTAGCAGAGGGGAAAAGGAAATTGGGGTCAGGAATGGCAGCCGTGCTCCTTATTCTGTCCAACTGGCCTTTCCTCGGTTTGCCAGCAATGAGGAAATGCCCTGGAACCCAATCTGTCCACACAACCAGAACGGGAAAACAAGAAATCCGAGTGTGTAAGGAAACTTGTTCTCGTGATTTAAAGTCAGAGACCTCTCACTAAAATACAAAATCAACAGGATCATAGTGATATTTAACCCAAGTTGCACTTTTAAAAGATCATTCATCGCTCAGTAAAGCATAAGTCCATTTTTGATTACATAATATCATCCAGGAAAATGTTGCAACACTTTTATTATTAAGTCCCGTTAAGTGCTGAATATACAAAAGTAATATATAATCCTCCAAATAATACATTTTGTCCATGTTTCTTTTATAGATCGTGGAAATAGAGCCAAGGTTATTGACAACACAGTAGTTGTCAATAATGTAATCAATTTCCCACAGACAGGGTGGAATCAGGGACAATACGAAGTTATATGATTATAAGAAGAATAATTATGTCTGGGATGCATTTATTAACGTTTTAATGTATGTGATTTGATTGATCCAGTACCTCAAAAATTTATTTGTTGCTTTTAAAGGTACCAAGAACTGAGTTCATGCTGTATCTAACGAATTTTCTTTCTTTCCTTGTGTAGTAGTTAAAAATATCTTTATTCCATGACAACACGGCAGACATAGGGTTGTTTGTTTGCTTGATTTCATATAGACACACACACACACACACACACACACACACACACAGTTATGTGTTAAAAATTAATGCCCCCTGATAATTCATCTGATCATAGCTTGTCTGAGAATTAGGCAAATACAACATCAGACGAACTACAACATAACTTTTTTTTTAACATGCCAAAGTTTATTTAACAAAAAGTCAAAAATATATAATTACTTGGGCAAAATATATAAGTACTCCTGATGATTCCATAGATTATAAATCCATCTTTACTAACGTGAAGTAATAATTTCCTGTATGATTTTATCAGTCTTTCACATCTCCTTGGTTCATTCTTGTTTACAACATTGCTTCGGTTCATTAAGGTTTTTGGGCATTCACTAACGCACAGCTCTGTTAAGGTCCCAGCTCAGCATTTCAATTGGCTTAAGGCCTGGACTTTCCAAAACTTTGATTCTTTTAATTTTTTAGCTATTCTGATGTGCATTTACTGCGTGCTTCAGATCATCATTTTGTTGCATGAACGAATTTCAACCAAGCTTTATCTGTTGGACAGATGGCCTTACATTTGCTTCTAGAATACTTTGGTATACAGAGTAACTCAATGGGCAACTCGATGACTGCAAGGTGCGCAGGTCCTGTGGCTGCAAAGACAGGCCCAAATCATCACCTCTCCACCGCATGCTTGAAATGCTGTTTGAGTTTCTCCAAACATACAGTAGTGCTGGTGTCAAACAATTCCACTTTGGTTTTATTTCTCCATGGAACATTGTTCCAGAAGCCTTGTGCTTTGTTCAGATGCAGTTTTGGGAACCTCAATCATGCTTTTATGTCCTTTTTAAACAGAAGAGGTTTCTCCTGACAACCCTTCCTAACATAAAGTATTTGTTCAGTCTTCTTCTAATTGTGCTATCATGGACTTTAACATTTAACATGCTAAATGAGGCCTGTAGAGTCTGAGATGTAGCTGTATTTTTTTTCTTTGAGCAATGCATGGCCTTACCTTTGGGTAAATGTGTTGGGATGTCCACTCTATGGAAGAGTGGCAACTATCTTGAATGCTTATCACTGTACAATGATAAACTCTAAATAGTTTGGAAATGGTTTTATAACCCTTTCCAGATTGATGTGCAGCAACAATTGCTTTTCTAAGACCACTGCTTACTGTATGTCTTTCCCTCTTGGCATTGTAAACACCTGAACACCTGAATGCTCCTCTGTTTTTATAGAGATCTGCATACCTGCTGATGACCAACTAATCTTAAATCTTGTAGCAAATACTGTAAATGTTGTTAGTCTGAGGTTGTATTTGCCTAATACTAAGATCCGCTATGATCAGATGACTTTTACTATGGTTTTACACAAAACAACACTGAATTAAGTATTTTCTTTGTACAAACTTTGTTATACATGTTTATTTTTTCAGTTCATGTGTGTATTGGACATTTTTGGGCTCATTTGTATAAGGTTAATTACCTAATCCCATATGTGTTATTTCATAGCTTTCAAATTTCCAGTAGTGTTCTACAATGTAGAAAGTAAATCACAAAACAAAAAACATAGGATTAGTAGGTGTGTCCAAACTTTTAACTGGTTATAAACAGTTGGGTAAAAAAGTACTTAGTCAACCACCAATTGTGCAAGTTCTCCCACTTAAAAAGATGAGAGAGGCCTGTAATTTTCATCATAGGTATACCTCAACTATGAGGGACAAAATAAGAAAAAAAGAAAAAAGTCCAGAAAATCACATTGTAGGATTTTTTAAAGAATTTATTAGCAATAAATAAATAAATAAATCATTTATTATTATGGTGGAAAATAAGTATTTGGTCAATAAAAAAAAATTATTTCTATACTTTGTTATATACCCTTTGTTGGCAGTGACAGAGGTCAAATGTTTTCTGTAAGTCTTCACAAGGTTTTCACACACTGTTGCTGGTATTTTGGCCCATTCCTCCATGCAGATCTCCTCTAGAGCAGTGATGTTTTGGGGCTGTTGCTGGGCAATACAGACTTTCAATTCCCACCAAAGATTTTTTTTATGGGGTTGAGATCTGGGACCTTGAAATGCTTCTTATGAAGCCACTCCTTCGATGCCCGGGCTATGTGTTTGGGATCATTGTCATGCTGAAAGACCCAGCCATGTTTTATCTTCAATGCCCTTGCTGATGGAAGGAGGTTTTCACTCAAAATATCACGATACATGGCTCCATTCATTCTTTTCTTTACACGGATCAGTCGTCCTGGTCCCTCTGCAGAAAAACAGCCCCAAAGCATGATGTTTTCACCCCCGTGCTTCACAGTAGATATAATGTTCTTTGGATGCAACTCAGCATTCTTTCTCTTTTCTACTCTTTGGTTTTTACCAAAAAGTTTTATTTTGGTTTCATCTGACCATATGACTTTCTCCCAATCCTCTTCTGGATCATCCAAATGCTCTCTACCAAACTTTAGACGGGCCTGGACATGTACTGGCTTAAGCAGATAGACACATCTGGCACTGTAGGATTTAAGTCCCTGGCGGCGCAGTGTGTTACTGATGGTAGCTTTTGTTACTTTGGTCCCAGCTCTCTGCAGGTCATTCACTAGGTCCCCCTGTGTGGTTCTGGGATTTTTGCTTACAGTTCTTGTGATCATTTCGACCCCACGGGGTGAGATTTTGCTTGGAGCCCCAGATCGAGTGAGATTATCAGTGGTCTTGTATGTCTTCTATTTTCTATTAATTGCTCCCACAGTTGATTTCTTCACACCAAGCTGCTTACCTTTTGCAGATTCAGTCTTCCCAGCCTGGTGCAGGTCTACAATTTTGTTTCTGGTGTTTTGTGCTTTGACAGCTCATTGGTCTTGGCCATAGTGGAGTTTGGAGTGTGAATGTTTGAGGTTGTGGACAGATGTCTTTTATACTGATAATAAGTTTAAACAGATGCCATTAATACAGGTAACGAGTGGAGGACTGAGGAGCCTCTTAAAGAAGAAGTTACAGGTCTGTGAGAGTCAGAAATCTTGTTTGTTTGTAGGTGACCAAATACTTATTTTACAGAGAAATTGACCAATTAATTCATAATGAAATCATACAGTGGGATTTTCTGGATTTTTTTCCTATTTCGTCTCTCATAGTTAAGGTATACAGTACCTATGATTACAGGCCTCACTCATCTTTTTAAGTGGGAGAACTTGCACAATTGGTGGCTGACTAAATCCTTTTTTGCCCAACTGTGTGTATATATCCACGCCCGCTTGATTGGATTGAGATCTGGTGAATTTTGGGGCTGGCTCAGTGTACTTTGACTTTTGGCCTGCTACAGTAAGCCCCATATGTGGTTCTCTTGGTATTTTGGTGACTTTTGTATTGTGACCAGCATCAACCTTTTTTCAGCACTTTAAGCTGCATTGGCTTTTCTGTGGGATCTGACTGGACACTCATCAATCATTTTGCTCTCCTCTGTACCTTTGTTTTTTTTTTTTTTGCTCTTTAATCTTTGAAATTTGAATTGAACTTTGCTTTGCACCAAACAAAACTCCAAGTCCTATTCTCTAAAAGCTGCTGTGCATCTGTGCTGGGATCTACTGTTAAGTGAGGTCTTGAAATACCGATTTTTCAAAGATTATCTCTAAGTAAGTGTAGGGCCAGTAGAACTGCCATGCCATGACCAGGCACAGGGGTTTACTTAACTGTACTGAATTGGGTTACAGTGCCTCTGGCCTGTTCTCTTCTTGTACACTTTAAAACTTCTTGCAACTTCTGTTCTGTGAAATTCTCTCAAAATCAAAACCATAAGCCCTTATTAAGATTGAACCTTCTTTCATTACTGTCCCAGTGCCCTCACCCAAAGGACAGCTAAAAAACAAATCTTTATTGTATCTGGGAAGTAATGTTGATAATAAAATGTTAATATTCTTAGGGAAAAGACCAGAATGTGTTATTGATTTTCCTTCTTGTGTACTAAAGAAAAACTAAGGAACACAACCTGGCAAATGCAAGTAAACCTACTAAGCAAAAGTGTCTTAGTGTGTAAAAGAAAGCCTAGCAATAGAATATTTGGAAATGAAAAAGGTAAAAAACTTTTGGATAAAAGATTGTAAATGTAAAATTGACAAGTAAATTGCAAACAAAAATTTGTAAAAAGTGATTAGCAAGTTTACGTAAGTGGTGTATCAGTACATGGACTATCATTACTGCTTGTCCTCTTCATTTATTTTTTATTTTATTATTTTATTAACAATATATTGAAAGAAAGCTAGGCTAGTAAGCTTACCTACCGAGCAAGCTTGGATTCTTATGGCTTGTGCTGAATTGTTAGGGCTAATTTAAACATAGCTAAATGATAAGCCACTATGTTTTCATATTATATTTATGTATGGTCATAATAACACTTCATCCTGTGTTTTTGTATAATCCCATTCCTAAAAATGTTTAACAAGTCATGGCATTTCTCTAGTTACAGTAAATACAATGTCCGGTTCATGTCTGTTGGTGCACCTGTCAGGGCATATTGCTTCGTATGCCATTCATAAGACTCTATGATGAACATGTTTGGACGGGTCAAGTTAGGTAAAGAGCAATTTTTCTTTTTTCTGAGAGTAGATTTTTTAAAAATATCTTGGATAAAGCAAGGCAATAAGTTATGCTGAACCAGGCAAAGGAACAAAGGGAAAGGCGTAGCCGCTGTTTCTAACCAGAGACAGCAAATCCCCTCAGAAAAATAGCCTTATATAACCCACTGTGCACCTGCAGCAAGCAAAGAAAACTTAAAAGCCACAGCATTTCAATGGGTGGATTTGAAAGAAATCCCAAACCAACTATTATAATACAAAATGTGAAGCAATCATGATGCAGAGCTTCTTTTACCTCCGATTACATAATGCTGAACTTTGCCACTAGTTATGATAGTAGGATGCATATTTTAATGAATGAGAAATTGAGGGTTGTGACCTTTTGGAGACTGAGGGAATGTCTCATACTAATTTGAAGGGGCCGAGCCAGCATAAAGAGAACACAGAGACAACACCACTAGGAAGTTTTAATCATTGCATTACAAACCCCACTCTTGTATCTTGAAGGGTTAAGTGCTGCAGGGTTTTATGAGTTTCCAAAGGATGGTGCCCTTTTCTTTGAATTTGCTTCCCCCTTGTGGCAAACTAATGTAAACTTCACTCCAATAGCTCAAATAAATAGGTTACATCTTCATCCTCTTCCATACTGCTTATTCTGCCTAGACGGTCGCGGGGAACCTAGAGACTATCCTAGGAGGCTTAGGGCACGAGGCGGGGTGCATCCCAGATGGGGTGCCAATCCATCACAGGGCACACACAGACGCACTCATTTACACACTAAGGAATGAAATAATACTCCAGACCTGAGGCAGGAATGGTCTACATTGCTTGAAAATTACATATTAAATAGTTCAGCACTTTCATGTGTCAATTTAAAGACATTCCTTTGTTGTTGTTTAATAGCTTAAAGATTTTACCAGTTAAAGACACTAAACAGTGCAAAACAACGGACAGAATGAGGCAATCCTTATAAATTGTTTTGTAAGGTCATATTTAACGTGTGAAACTAACGGGAACAATTATGGTGCACTGTTTTACTGGCAGTCTCAGTTTTAATATAATTGTATCATTTTGTAATCACTTACTCCAGACAAAAGAAAAGCATGGAAATGTATTTAAGCTCAACGTGCAACTTCATCCTATTAACTACTAGTCCTTGTAAAAGAATTTACTTCATTTACAGCAGTCTGATTCCTGTCCTTAGGCAACAAACGTGTAGACTGCAGGAAACCTGGTGAACTTATAAAGGAACCGAACTGTACCTGAATTTACTGTGCAGGATGTAAATGGAAAAAAGAAAGTTCCCATAAACTAGTATTAATGGAAAGGAATTAATGAGTTAGAAAAGGAAACTGGGTTTTTTTTAAAACAAATGTACCCAGTTATTCATGGAAGAAAAGAAACAAGCAAACACAAGGCAAACTAATTTGGAAAATTTGGAAAATTGACTGTTTATTACAGTTCTTTCAGATGAGGGCAGGGTTGCATTCTCGCACTTTTCTAAAAAATACATTTTCAATGTTTATATTAAAGTGTAAAAGTTACATATAAACATCTAAATCATATTTTCTATTATGCAACCTTGCATCCTTTAGTTTAGACATTCTGGACAATTTGTGTTTGGATGTGATGATCTGTTCTTCAAATACTTTTGACAATATGGATCTGGAAAATGTCTATAGTTAAAAGTTCCGTACAAATAAAATTAAACATTGGTTTGGAAAAATAAAGCAGGTAGCATAGCTACTTCACAGCTCCTGAGCTGGAATAATTTCTGTGTATGTGGGTTTCTTTCTGCCTTTTCAAAAACATGTTCGTAGGAGGATTGGCTACAGTTGCCTCTAGGTGTGTATGCATAGTGCTCAGAAATGGACTGGCATCCCATCCAAGGTGTATTCTCGGGATGGACTGCAAATCCTGCTCAAGATAAAGTCAGAAATAGAGCTATAGAACATGCAAGACCGTCATCTACTTTCGGCCAATATGTTTTTGAGTGGACACAGTGGTATCCAAAACTAAGTCTATGAAAATGTCTAATTTAAATGTGCAGAACTCCTCCAAAACCTGGTAATAAGTAATGCACAAAGCAATATCATGCTAGCCAGATGGGCCTAAAAAGGGGCCCATCTGGCTAGCATGTGCAAGTTTATCGCTTTTAAAAAAAAAAAAAAAAAAAAAAAAACTTAGCTCTGGAAAGTTCTCTGAAACCCAGAATAGAAAGTAAAAACAGAAAATGGAGGAAAAGCAGAACTATGGTAAATGATAACTTTACAATAGGTAAAGCCATGAATTAACATATTCCAACATAATTTTCCGTTAGCTATTAGCTAAAGCAGTTAGCTATTGATTTTAAGTTTGGTGCATGTCATGTTTATTTATTATTAGTTAGCTTTCTTGGAAGAATCGGTTGTTTAGATTGCCTTGACAGCTTGGCCCTAGTCTCTCTCTCTCTCTCTTATCCCCCAACCTTTGGCAACTTTCGTTTTAGTATACAAGCATTGCGTCTCAAAAAATTTGAATATCATAAAAAGGTAAATTATCTTTCATAATTTCATTTAAAAAGTAAAACTCATATTCAAGATTTAATAAATGTAAAGTGAAACATTTCAAGCCTTTTGTTTTTATTTAAATTTTTCAAAATATTAGAATATTTAATTTTAGGTTTGAATAAGTTTCTAGTCAAACAGTATAAAAACAATGTACAATTATCGACAATAATCAATGTACAATTATAGACAATAATAAGCCACAGCTTGTCCTGTATTGAGGCATCTTAATCTCCAGGGAAAAGAGTGAAAGGCAAAGGTGTACAAGCAACAGTAACTGAGAAAGCTTCACAAGAAGCGGATTGAGGTTGGAATCAGTGCATCAAGAACCACCACACAGAGAAGTCTCCAGGAAATTGACTACAACTGTTGCATTCCTAGTAACAATCCATTCCTGAACCAGATATGACAGAAGACCACCATCTCACCTTCCCACAGCACCAAAACTACCACTAACAGATTTTCTGACCATGATTGTACTATGCATAATTGGCCAGCCAACTTCGCCTGACCTAAACCCCATAGAAGATCTAGTGTATTGTCTCAAAGCAAAATACCACTTTAAATTACATCACATGAACAAAAAATCCTGTGCAATAAAAATATTTCTGCATTGCAATTTGATCTGAAAGGGGGGAGGGGTCCTCATTGCATCTATAACGCTTAAAATGTTCTGCACTTGCAGTTTATTGTAGATGTATTTACATTTAGGCATTTGGCAGACGCTCTTATCCAGAGCGACTTACAAAAAGTGCTTTAAAGTTTACATCAATATAGATGTATAAATTGTAAAAAAAAAAAAAAAAAAAAAAAATGTTTAGATGCACTGTTTACCAATAGGTGTTCTCTTGAAGCTTGTGTAAAGTTATGCAAATGTAAAAGACAAACAAACAAGAACAAAAGGCCTAATGCATATGCCAGTTTGTGGGCCTGCACTGCTTAGAGCTGCCTCTGGATCAAATGTTTAATGTAAATGAATAAATACATTTAAAAAAATAAATGAATTGATGAATTTATACTTGAATCAGGGACTTAATGATCGGAACACCTGCATCAGGTGGCGTAGTAGAGAACATTTCTACTTCTGCCATTGAGCGTTTGACTTGTTTATATGCCGACTGTGTTGTGAGGCGCCATGTGGTGTTATGTCGCGCATGCTCCGTAGCGTCCTGCACGCTCATCGCTGCGTCCTCGCGTCACCGCCAGTTGCCGCTGCGCTCGCGCTGAGAACACCGCGGACTCCCGTTTTACCGGAGCGTTGCTCGGCACGATGTCCGCGTTTACAGAATGAAAAGACCGGATTGTAGCTGCTGCACGGGAAGCGCAGGAGTGTATCCTCCTTAAACGGTAACGTTTCTTCACCCAGTGTGTTAATGAGCATCTTTACAGCATTGTTTCTCCTCGCTCGGTCTCCCAGGGTAACCAGCCTGATAACTGTTTATTGCCCGTTATTCGCTAAACATCTTTCATTTAATTTGGTTTGTTATTATTTAAGATAATTCGCGCTTATTTTAATGCTCTTGTATATATCAGTGTTGATTTTGTTTTTAAATATCAGTCATTCAAAGCAACAGATTTTTGATTGGATTGTATTTTGATCTACGCCTACGTAAGTAGCGTGCTGTTTTCTCATACTATTCAGTAGGGCAGTATGCGCTTATAGCCGTGGCCATAATAACTATATAAAGTCCTGTATGCGCATTAGGTGTGCAGTGTTGACGATTGAAAGTCACTGGATTATTGTATATTAATAACAGTACAGCTGTTGGCTCACCAGCTTTGGATTAGGGAAGTAAAAAGAAGTTTGTGTAAAAATGGGTGTTTGGTTTATAAAAGTGAGATTTATAACACACTATAATCAACACAGAAACATCTACAGTGAATGGGTTAATATTGTGTGCAAAAATCCATCCATATAATTAGGGTCAGTTGAGGCCAATGGTGACCAATGTATGTTCTTTCTCATTTTTACAACCATGGTAAGACCTCCACTTCACACACATTCACACATTACGAGCAAGAACTTTCAAGTTTTCGGACTGTGGGAGACAACTGGAGTACGCAGAGGAAACCCACCAAGCGCAGACCCTGAGGCAAAAATCAAACCCGGATATTGGAGGTGTGCTAACCACTAAGCCACCGTGGCGTCAGTGTCCTTAAATATTCCCATTATATTCCATCTGAAGCGCAACACCTGCCTTGTTCCCCTTTTGGATTAAAGAGGGTTTGTGTACACTGGCGGGTGTTCTATGTTTACAAAACGGAGTGTTATTTTTTGGAACAGTGTTGGACTTTTAGCTGCTCCCATTGAGGGTTCAACCACTCGTTTTAACATTTTATTCGGTCTGGAGACCGGCACTGCATCCAGTGGCTGGGGTTTGTGCATTGGGTGGGAATTGAACCTGGGTTTCCTACAAGGCAGGCGAGAAACCTACTACTGAGCCACCAATGTCTCTTTTTTTGGGAACAGTGTGTGAAGGAAAATTTAGCTTTTTTTTTTTACTAATGGGTCCTTGTAGTTGCTGTATACAGTACCTTATAATGAAGGACCATGAACTGTGTTATGCTCCTTTTTATACTCAGAGACTCTAAGGAAGATATGTTTTCCTGTATTTTCATATATACTGTTTATGTGTATAATTATTCGCTCCTTATTTTTAAGTGGTCTAAAAAGCTGGCAACCCCACCTCATTCTCCACTTTTCCCTAGGGATGCTAAACAAAATAAGGAGTTTAAAATAGGAATACATTAATTATTAATACATATGGATGCATATTGTTTTATTACTGAGGAAACACCTGAGTAAAGTGATAAGTGTCCTGTAATGACAAAGCATTAAGCCGAGATTTTCTTGTCTGCCATTAATTTCTCATAACCTTTTATGTTTGTAATTTGAATAATATATGTTATTGAATATCCCTATAAAGTGTAATAAATTATTTTGCTGTGGGTGATAATGGTCTTGGTCATCAGCACCTATTCATATAACCTAGGATGGCAGTTGCTGTGTTTCCACCAGCGTGTTATCTTTGTGTCAGGGGCCATGGCTATTCTTTTAAGTCTTTACACTGACAACAGATGTTCTATTCAGGGTCACATGTTTGCATCCGAGCCTTAGAGCCATTGTCCTAGCTTATTGAAAACATGTGTCGTTTAATTGCTTTGTGTGAAAAGCTCAGTGGTGCTTTTTTGTGACTTCATTCGAAAATGTAAAATCGGATGGATGATTCTTCATTGCTATATTTTATCTTAATAAAATGTTTAAACAGTTGCAGTTTGCAGGGGTCCTAATGCAGTTCACTCTCTTTTACTTGAAAGGATTGCTTTTGTTCTATCTCCGGGCATGAAAATGTGCTCATTAACCACCTACACCCCTTTATCACATGAGTCATTAAAGCCTGCTGTACTGTAACATGGATTTCAGCATTTCTTTTAGTATCTGCTATTACATGCTTTAAAGGGATAAAGCAAGGTTGCTTTTTGTGGTCTAAGCTTGAGTCTTGTGTAAAATGTAGAATCTTGTGATTCCTTTCCTCGAACCGTATTTACTTTTGCCAATCACACTTGCACTGGATGTTTACACTGTATAGAAAAACAGAAACACTGCTGGCGCCCTAAGCTAAACGTTTGGGCTCTCTGTAAGAGGGTGGCTTGCTCAGAGAGGTTAGCTCAAAGGTGTGAAATAGTGTTGAATAGTGAGTAGAACGACCTGCTAATTTATTTCCATTTTTTTAATAGGCTTTGTAAAGCTGGTCCAAGAAGTCAATAGGTCTATCCATTTGTAAAGAAAAGTCTACACTACGCTTTACATCATTATGGTGCTTTGCTTTGTACTACATTTATTCCATAGTAAACCATGTTAATATTGCTCTGTCTAAGGTTCTTTAGAGAAGCTACAGTATAGCATGTTTAAGAAGTAGAAATCAATGCCAACGTTAACATAATTGACAGAGATACCTCCACCACCAGCTGCTTTTTATGGTTATATTGTATTCCCAAATACTGTAACTCCTAAACTATACTTCAAACAGGAAGGAACCTATAAAAAAACAGACATTTCAGACATTTGTCCTTGCTGTGACTTCAATTGTGTATCACTCAATTCCTATTTCAATTGTTAACTTAAATTGTCAATCTGTCTTGTCCCAGCTAGCCAGCTAATTGGGTCTCTAAGTTAGCTAGTTAGTTTTTTTTTTTGTTAATTTATGTTGTAAATTTATGTTGTCATGTAGCACCATGGTCCTGGAGAAACGTTGTTTCATTTCAATGTGTATTAAACTGTATTTGTTGAAATGACAATAAAAACCTTGATTGTCAGTATAAACGATAATAATGCAATACAAATCCTATGAGCATTAGTGATGGGAAGTTTGAATCATTTTAGTGACTCGGTTCTTTAAATCTCGTTCATTAAAATGAACAAATCTTTTTTTGAGTGATTTTGATGAACTTTTTAAGTTCATTTCCTTCTTTTGATCAGAAATAAAATAAAATGTTGCATTTTCAATAAAAAGGTCCCCAATAGGTCTACATACACAAATCTTGGCTATAATTCCAGTTATGAAAATATTACAATGCAGCTAAGGACATATTATGATAAACAAAATGAGTAGCTCATCTCTCATATCTTCCAGTCTAAGTCGATCATTCTTCTGAATCTATTGCACCGCATAGCGTCTATGGGAGTCACGTGACAAAGGAAAAAATGACTCGGAGTAGAAGAGTCATTAAGAAAGAATCGCTCAATTCTGTTTCCTGTGTCCTCTACTGCATAGCGTCTATGAGAGGCACGTGACAGAAGAACGAACAACTCGGAGTAGAAGAGTCATTAAGAAAGAATCGCTCAATTCTGTTTTCTTTACATAACCTATGGAGGTTTTGCGATGCTTTGCGCATGCGCGCACAGTAGAAAATAAACGAATCACTCTCCGAGACTACTCGTTCTTCTGAGTCATGTAAAAGATTCGTTCAAAAAGAACGAATCGTCTATGAATGACCCATCACTAATAAGCATCAAAACTCTTTCCTAAGGTGTCACTCTAAAAAGCTTATAAACTTATAAACAGATGGCTGGCAAAAATTGTAACTACTCTGAAAATGGGCCTTAAGTTACTGGACATGAATGTTTACCCAACGTTTTTGGAGGACAAACAGGAAGGAAGCTTGAAGCTTGTTGAAGCTATGATTAAGGTAAAAAGCGATTTTTGTTGGAGCCACTACTCCCCAGATTAGTTGGTAGGGATCGGAATCACCTGGGATCAGCCAATCACAATACCTAGGTGCCTATTTGATTTGTATTGCAATTCTGTCAGTATCACGATTTTATAAATATCCCGATATCTGGTGTAATGCGCATCCCATATCGCAATTGTTGTTATATTGCAATTAGGACAAGCTGAGGAAGTGCTATGTGTTCTTGTCTAACCAAAAAGACATGGTCATGAGGTGACAACTTTGTTTCTATTATTATTAATAGTATTATTATTAAGTAATAACCAAGTAGGAGTACGGAATGAATCCACTCTGGTGCTTAAGAATGTAACCTTATTTCTGATGTCAAGCAGCACTTGAAAAGTTTCTGATGATATGCATGTTGTGTGTGAGAGCACCTCTCAGCTAGGACAAGGCTCTTTCAGTTAGCTGAAGTGCTCTGTATGTGTGCGTTGGTACAAGGCAGAGACGGCTCATCCAGATGGCAGTGCGAGGATTGGCATCCATGCCATGCCAGCATTTACTGGCCCAGTGCCCATGTCGCTTACTGCTGGCTTCACCTAGAGCCTTAGAGTATGTTAAACCACAGAGAAGAATAATCCCAGCCAGATTACAGTGTTGCTTTCCATTAATGTATGCATTTTGTTGTCTGTCTGTCTGTTGTATGGCACTTTAGCTAAAGAAACCACTGCCTTAAATGTTTGAGTTTGGCCACCGTCGGCTCTCTGATTTACTGCAAACCAGGGTGATGGCAGGATTTGTAAAGAAACTCTTTGTTATTACTGCAAGAGGAGAGCGGAGATTTATAGAGAAGCTTGCCAGGCAAAACATAGACACAGCAAGCCTATTGACCTCAAGCTGTTTTCCGTGTTGTCAACTAACACACTCTAGCTGTGAACAAAAGCGGGGCTTTTAACAAACTCAGTCAAATTACTGTATTTATGAATCCTTAGCAGTTAGGCTTGGCAGGGTACCTCTTATGTGCATATACTAAAGAAAACTGGTGAAGTGAAACTACCTGCTCTCACCCACTCAGTGTTTGTGTATACCTGTATCCTGTACAGTGTTCCCGGGGGTCCTGGGCAGTGTACACCCTGGACAGGGTGGCAATCCATTACAGGGCACAAGAACACGGTCACACAGTACAGGCAATTCAGAAAAACTATTTAACCTAAATTGGATGTCTGTGGACCCTGGAGGAAAACCACCAAGCCTGGGGAGAACATGCAAAGTTCATGCACACGGACCCAAGGGGGCGACTCATACACTCAACTGTGGAGAGCTAACCACTAAGCCTCTGTGGCAACGCAAAATTAAACTAAAGAATTTCCAAACAATGATAATTTAAAAGCCTATAAGTGTCAAAACAACCGATAATGGAAGATACAGTGCACAAGTTTTAGGAAGGTGTGAAAAAAATCTTCTGTCAATGTTGGCCGCTTCAAATCCTTTGGTCTCTTTATGTAATCTCAGACAGAGTAGATGATGTTAAGACCAGGGCCCTGTGGGGGTCTTCCTTAGGAACTCTTAGTTCTTCTCTACGCCGAAGATTGTTCTTAATTACATTGGCTGTTTGGGGTTGTTGTCCTCCTGTAGAATGCATTTGGGGCTAATCAGACACCTTCCTGATGGTACTGCATGATCAGTAGGCATTTACCTGGATTTCTCAGCATTAAGGACAGCATTAATCTTGACCAAATATCCAATTCTGTTTGCAGAAATGCAGCGTCAAACTTACAACTACCTTGTATTTTGTTGCTGTGCTCATGTCTTGCCATGGTGTATGACCTGTCCTCCACAATCTCATCTTAGCACCAGGGCTTGACTGTTCTTCACTTAGGTAATGCCTGTATTTCATAAATAAAACTGATGATCATTAATACGTGATGGTATATTGGGTTAATTATGCACATGACTCTGGTTCTACAAAATCCCAGACTTTGTGTAACTGTGCAAGTGTAAATATTGATTCCGGATTGAAGCCAAAGGGTAAAAAGAGATCTTCGGTTTGCACACTTTGCATTTAATAAATTGCAAAAAATTGCCTTGCACCTCCAGGGTCCAGGTTCGATTCCCGTGTCTGTGTGCATGGAGTTTGCATGTTCTCCATGTGCTTGGTTGGTTTTCTCTGGGTACTTTGGTTTCCTCCCACAGTCTAAAGACATGTAGGTTAGGTTAATTGATGTTCTCAAATTGTGTTCTCAAAATGTGTGTATGTGAGGGTGTGTGTGTGCTCTGTGATGGACTGGCACCCTATCCAGGGTGTACCCTGCCTCGTGCCCTAAGCCTCTGGTGATAGTCTCCAGGCCCTCTGCGACCCTGAATACAGGATTAGGCAATATAGACGATGAGTGAGTGAGTGAACATTTTTTCACATCTGCCTAAAAATTTTTTTTATATATATACACATATATATATATATATATAAAAACATTAAAAAGGCTGACTGTCTGCTTGTCATTCTAAAATTAAAAAGCATTTTGTTTCATTGGGGTTTAAGTTTTCTTTTACAATCAATAAAAAACATAAAAATGGTTTCCCAAAAAATTGTAAACAAAAAACCAAAAAAAAAACCTGAACTAAAATTATTTAATCACCTGTTATTAAACCAGGGCCTTATCAGTTAACAGCACAAATGTTCCTGAAAACAGCACAAACACAACACTGATGAACCAGACTGTTTGGGTGCAATCTAGACTTTGATGTCATGCTGAGAGACTTTACAGCAGTCCATAAAGCCCATATTTTTTTTATGTAATAAACACAACACAAGTAAGGAATAATTTACACAGGCTGTGTTTCACATGTTCATAGTATGTAGTACACTCTCTGGCTGTCTGAAAGTCTTTAAAGCAGAAGGGAAACCTACTAAATTCTTAACCACCGTATGCCTGTATCACACGGTATACTCACTTGGTACATTTACACGCACAGTTTATTCGAGCTATGGTTATAGCTCAACTAGGCCATGTAATTAGACTACAGTCCTTGTCTAAGTATACAAACAGGCAGGAGAATCGATTTATTGACTGAAGTTTGTCTGACTCTGCTACAAAAGGAGCGATGTAATACCTAGTTTCAGCTTGTTATTATTGTATTGACCTATTATGTCACACACCAAAACAATAAACAATCAATTTAGCTAGTGGCAAGCATGTTGAGCTGTGAATACATGGGCAACTTTACAGCACTGTACAGTACATTTCCTTTGTACTGTGTGCTTTACTTTAGGTACAAATGAGATGCTCGCTGTCTCTTGTGTTTTTGGTGTTTTACAAAGGCAGATGACACCACAGTATTATTAGCAGCTTTTTCTGCTGTTACTCCTGGTCTTCGACTTACAGGTCAAAGCCCAGGGTGGGGCCAGGGTGGGGCGAGCGGATTTTGTGTCTGATTAACGTATATGTTAAAGAGAAATTATGTTATATTATGTTATTAGATTAGATTCAACTATTATGGTACCTAGGTGCTGATTCATTTTTTTTATGCAGTCCTGATCACGTTTTTATAAATATGCCAATTTAGTATTTTATTATTTTTTTTAGATTTAGTTAACCCGGCAAACAATTTGCTTTAGCCACACAGGATGCTTTGGTGCATGACAACGTCTGAATTGTTCAGAGTGCACCACCTGTAGGACTATAGAGGAACAGCAACATTTTACCACTTACAGTAAATGTGACTTTAAAAATTATTTAAAAAAACGATTTTGGAGTCAGTACGGCGATATGTGAATTGCCACACAAAAGAATTTTGTGATACATCACTGAATCGTTTTTTTTTTGTTTTTTTCATATCTCTAATGTTCACATTTATTCTAAAAGTCCAGTTTTAGTCAGACTAACACAACGTCATGTAAACATACTGACTGTTTTACTGGTTGGTAAACGTAATTCGTACTGGAAACATTCTTGTATCAAAGCGAATTTCGCCAAAAGGAATAAATGAAACCTACATGATTTGTTTCACAACTCAAAAATTTTAATATAAAAACTTATTAATACAAAATATAAAAAAAAACAAATAAACAAATTAACTTGGACAAGAAATCTATCTAAAGACACTTTCTTTTGCTTTCTTTTAAGGATTTCGCAGAAATGTGACATTGCATAGTCTTTAAACAGATTAATCTGCCGCACTGCTACTGTCTTTTTATCGTTTTTCTTCATGAGAGTCGTTGTAGCAGTAAAGTTACTAAAGAAAACAGTCACTACACTTGGACACAAAATTTACAAATGTTATAGTAAACAGTATTCACTTGCACAGGCTATATACGAGTGAGGCACGCACACTGAGACCGAGCATGGGAGAAGATTATGCACAATCCTGCAGCAATAGAGAGAGGAACCATTGGCTCAGTTGTGATCACATTATAAATCACATTATTATGCTGGGCAGACAAAGTGTATGCATACTACTCATATTGCAAGACTTCGCTTGTTTATCAAGTTAAATCTCGCCTTAAAAAACACTCGCAGACCAAACTCTTTGCAATCCAAGGTTTTACTGTATTGAACTTTTAGGGTAGTCACTATAATTTTTCTGTAAAAAGCTTAAGTTCTGTTCTGTTGCAGAAACTTACAGTAGGCCAGGGAAATTGGGAACATTTCCTTATACATTTTTAATATACCAGATTTAGTCTCTATCACTGTCTGAATGTAGTAATATTTAATGTAGTAATACTTTAAGAAGCAGACTGCCTGGGTAGACACTATTTTGGGGCATGGAGATGGCTGCACCGTAAGGTTTTTGATTCTGAAATACGTAACTTGGAAAAGCATTAGATACTTGCTAGGCGAAGACACGTAATCCACAGTAATTTAGATTCAGCATGTTGTATGTAAAAGTTATTTGATTCTATAGAATGTAGCCAGATTTAACCCCTTGAACTATTGGGATATGTATATGTGTCTGTACCTTCCTCTTCCACTCTTATGACTACTTTTTCCTATAAGTACTTAAGTACAAGTAATATACTGTAGTTACATATTAAGTTTTTTTTCTTTAATTATAAATCAGTTTTTTAGGTGTTAAATTATTATATCTTTGCATTTTTTCTTCAGTTTTCCTGTGTAAAGGTTTTTCACATTCATACAGTGGTCTTTATCTATTTTAGACTTTGCCATTTCTACTGAGGAAATATTTTTGTGGTTTTTATACATCTCCTAGATACCAGAATGCTGTAGGTCAGCATAGAAAACATCTATCTGAGAAGTCATCTACCTAGTATGTTAAGCCAAGGAGTACTGTAGGCGAAAGAAGAGAGGAAAAGGAGAGAGAGCACTAGTCGTTAGGCTTCAGCTCCCCAGGCACAGCTCTATTTATAGAAGATGCTGTAAGATACATGCCCACAGGTCAACATTTTCCTTCTATTTTCCCATAAACATGGACCAGTTAAAAAAAGGTAGGCAGCCCGTTAATGTGAAAAACCCAGCCACTCTAAAATGCCCTCAAGATTTTATTCTGGTGAAACCAGGAACTCAGTTAGCCTTGAATATAGTGGAACAACAATATAAGTAGAAACCTCTGTTAAGTCTCTACTCTTTAGCCAGGTTTCACACTTCCTTTACATGGAATAACTGTTTATAAAGTCGTATTAGAACTTTCATTTCTAGCCACACCAATCCACAGAGGAAAGGGGAACAAAGAGACATTTAGGCCTCATCCATACGTACATGAGGTTGTTAATACCTGTAGATTTTCTATGCATTTTGATTTCTCCTTTGCTTAGATCACTGAAAATGGGCCTTCGAAAAAACATCTTCCAGGTTGAAGCTATTTAAAAAAGCTCTGTTTTCAGTGCTGATGTGTGGGCAGTGCAAACAGTATTTTATGCGTTTGAGAGCGAGCGCTACATACATGAGCCGTATCTTCTGTGTATCAAGTCAAAGTGTGAGGTAGTTAGATAGTTGAGAAGTTTTTTCAGGCTTCTGATTTATTTATTTCCTTTTTTTTTTTTTTTTTTAATAAAACTAAGCTGGAAAAACACATGGACAAGGCCTTAATGCATGTGTAGGTCAGTGGCAGTTCCTCAAAAAGACACAGTTCCTTTCTTACAGTTCCAGCTAGAAACCATATTTTTTTTTCCATTCTACTCCTAATAGTATTTAAGCCTCTATTTACTATTGTTATCATACCCCCCGTCAGTCTACTGTCTGAGTACGTCATTTACGACAGAGACATTATTTGATTAAACACAAATGATTAAATATAAATAATTTGCCAATGTACAGTAATTATGATGAGCAGTTATCTGACTAGTAGTATTGTTGCAGAATTTTGCTCTTAATGCAATTTGAAAACATATTAATTTTAACATGCATGTACTGTATTAACACCATAATATATTAATATGGGGTTAATATACTGTATATACATAACCCCATATATATATATATATATATATATATATATATATATATATATATAAAAACACACGTACACACTGTATGTATGTTTGCCATATTATATATTATTAAACAGCTATGGAAATCTTTTAATAAAATTAATACATTTAAATACATTTATTGTCTATTGACAATAACTGCAGATTTAGAGATCTATATCCTAACACAAACATTTACATTTACATTTAGTCATTTGGCAGACGCTCTTATCCAGAGCGACTTACATTTTTATCTCATTACACATCTGAGCAGTTGAGGGTTAAGGGCCTTGCTCAAGGGCCCAACAGTGGCAACTTGGTGGTTGTGGGGTTTGAACCTGGGATCTTCCGAACCGTAGTCCAATGCCTTAACCACTGAGCTACCCCTGACCCAAACAAAGTTCGAGTTGTTTTTTTCATGTGGCTTTTTAAAAATTATTATTATTTCTTTATTTTAAGTTATTATTTTATACATCAGATGTGATTGTTGTGTAAGGTTTTGGACAAAATAATAAGAAATACTTTTTTTTGTTTTGAAATTTGGACCAGATTGTAATTCAGTAGCCCTGATATATATTTTAGCATGTGTCACATAACATGTATTCAGCAGTATTTAGAGATTTATGTCCTAGTGTATAGGTAGAATTTACCGAACAGTAAATATCTCTTAGAATATACAGTGGAACCTTGGATTGCGAGCATAATTCGCTCTGGAAGCATGCTTATTAAAAGGAATTTTCTTCATAAAAAATAATGGAAACTCAGACTATTCATTCCACAACCCAAAAATATTCATATAAGAATAATTAATACAAAATATAAAGTACAAATAAAACTAATTAACCTGCACTTTTCCTTTAAAAAGAATTGTGGCTGTAGTGATTGAGACCAGAGAAAGGAGAGGAGGAAGGAGGGGGAAGCTATATAGGACGAATTTCACACATCCACCAGTTTACCAATAGAGACTCTCACTTAACCAAGCGCGCGCACAGACACATGGACACAAACACTAGCTTACAGACAAGCGAGGAAGGTGGCTGCTGCGTAGGAGGACTCACAATAGGAGGATGCAAAACCAAGCACACGGGTGAGTCTCTATTCGGTAAAGTGGTGTGTGTGTGTGAGAAAGTCATCCTACACAGCACACACGCATGCATACAAACACAAAATAAAAGATGCTTTGCGCACACACACATATTCAGTGTTATAGTTAACACTACACGCGCACCGGATGTTGACTATACGAGGGACGCGCACACACTGAGACCGAGCACGGGAGACAATAACCCACAATTCTGCAGTATGAGAAAGAGAAGAACCCTTGGCTCAGTTGTGATCACGTGGCGCTTGGCTTTAAAACAAGAAGCACATGCGTCCCACATGATACTTAATGACACTTGGTACGTATATCAAGACTTGCTCCTTTATCAAGTCAAAATTTATTTAAAAAATTTGCTTATCTTGCGGAACATTTGCAAACTGGGTTACTCGCAATCCATGGTTCCACTGTAAATATTTATTCCACAGGGTACAAGCAGTATGTCAGATTTTAGAAGTGTATACTCAGAGTGCACAAGGCAGATGTTCAAATGAAATGTATTGTGCTGTATGGTGACGTTTTAATATGTTGACATGCCATGTACTCGTTAGTAAAATTATAAAGCCTGACATTGCATCTTTTTTGTTTTTTTTGTGTCTCATATTTTGACTTGTCTAAGGCACATAGTGAAGCATGCAATAGGAGGATGCAAAACCACAGTTTTTTATTTTCCACTTTCCCATTGCCTCAAAGACAGATGAACCCAGGGACCTGTATTCTGAAAAGCAGATCGTTTCCACATGTGACCACAGCATTTTTTTTTCCTGCAGCATGGGCGACTGCAGGGCGTCTGAGGTTCAAAGACAACAGCAGAGTGTCCTCTAGTCTGTCCTGCAGATTTCTCCTGCCCTTTGTACTAGGGCTTCAGTCATCTGCCATCAGTCAAGCAGTTCTCACTTTTCTTATAAAAAAAAGTCTGCTAATGCGTGTCACAAACCTGACTTTTCCTGCACATATCATGATCACAGATGAAAGCATTTGTTTGGCAAAAGAACAGAGACTTCTGCTAGTCTGCCCACAAGAAATAGCTTTGTAAAAAAAAGTTATTTTATGAGTACAAACTATTTCAAGACCCATGTGACCTGATTGCAGCAAAAATCTGTAAAATACCATGCTGTTTATCAGTGGATACAACTTGTAAATTACTTTAAGAGCACACACAAACACAAATCAAGTGATTTTGAGGTCCTCCAGCTTGTTCTTGTCTCAGCTTAACCATTCTCTTGAAATTATGATGAATGATGATGACAACCGAATGTGTTTCATTAGCGGAATTCAAAGAATAATTTTCCGAGGTCTAATGCAGGGCATAATAAGCCTTCCCAACAAGCGACAATATAAAAGATAGCTTACAGAGATAATTATTCGAAGGCTTAACACAGAACAGGTGTACACATTAGGGTAATTAACCAATAACAGGACAGGGATGTAGATTGGACTAGAGCAAAAAAAAAAAAAAAAAAAACTCAGAAGCACATGGAGTGAATTCAAAACAGCAGAGACAAGAGTAGCATCCCAACATCATTCTGGGAAACTTGCTGCATGCTGACAGGGGAAATTCAGGACACATATGCACTACACTGTTTTTTTTTTCCCAACCCTATTCAAATATGCCTTATCTGAGCTGGTACAGAATATATTATAAGACCAGACATAGCAAAAACTGCAAATTTCCAACATTCAGTCATATTTAGCAGTCATATTTAATTTGTGTGTATATTGAGAGGAGATTTGAATCTGACAGATTGTGGTTATGAATGCAAGACACATTACTAGAGTGATCCAGCCACAACTTCACCGCTTGTAGACTGGCTTCTTCTAGGATTTTTCAGGAGTGGTCAGTGGACTGGCCAAGAAGGCAGTATTTCAAAATGACTGACTAACTGACTTAAAAATGTACATGCATCTGGTTTGCTGTACATGATGTACTTGTGTTACATACAGTTTTTGCAAGATGTGTGCCATTTTTTTTTATGGAAAATGAGTGAGAAGGCATAGGACTCTAGTTCATATGTAAGGCATAACAGAATGGCACCATTAACAAACAATGAAGAAATAATCCCTGTTTAAAAGTTTTCATACCTTAAGATCTTAATATTGTATATCGCCCCCGTTAGCATCATTGATGGCATGCAGCTTTTTGTAATAATTGTGCATGAGGTCCTTTATTCTGTCAGGTGGTACAGCTGCCGGTTCTTTTTGGCAAAATGTCTTCAGTTCCTAGACATTTTTTAGTTGCATGAACTGCATGTTTGAGATCTCCCCAAAGTGGCTCAATAATATTAAGGTCAGGAGACTGTGATCGCCATTCCAGCATCTTCACCTTTTTTGCTGTAGTTATTGGAGGGTCAACTTGGCCTTGTGCTTGGGTCATTGTTATAAAAGAACACCCAAGAGCGTCCCATGCGCAGTTTTGGCGCTGTGGAATGCAAATTGTCTGCTAGTATTTTCTGATAATGTGCTTTATTCATCTTGCCATCATTTTTGACTTACTTCCCTGTGCCGCTGGGGCTCACACATCCCCCAAAAAAGACGAGATCCATCACCATGCTTTACAATAGGAATAGGCCTTGTTGACTACTCTCCAAACATAGAGTTCAATTGTAGTCACAAATGCCTCTGCTCCAGAAGCTGTGAGGCTTGTCTAGGTGCTGTCTGGCGTACTGCAAGCGGGCCGTTTTGTGTCATGGGTGCAGTAACAAATTTTTCCTAGCAGCTCATTTGTGTAAAAGTACCTCCTTATTGTGCTCAACAACACCACTTAAAACAGCACCACTAAGAAGCCTGTATTTCTCTCAAAGTCGTTTGATGGTTTTTCTTTGCGTCCTGAACAATTTGTCTGGGAGTAGTGGGTTCTTAGTCTAAGCCACTGATCGTGGCTTAGTATCAACAGAACCTCTTATTTTCCATCTCTTTATCAGGGTTTGAACAGTACTGACTGCCATTTTCAAGTGTTGAGAGAATACTTTATGTGCTTTTTCTGCTTTATAAATTTCAAGTACCTTATTACCTTGTTCCTATTCAGACAATATAGTGAGGAGAATTAACCATGGAAGTGGTGGACAGTCCTGTAACTCTCATAAGTTTTTGTATTTCCACTTATTATGCTTTAGAATATCAGCTTGTAACTTTCAGGTTCTGGGGTATGGAAAACAGCGTTAAATGGGAAGCTAGGTTGCTAAGGTGTACAATCCAAGGTGGCTAGGGTTGAAGACACCAAGTATGCAAAACAGCGTTAAATGGAAAGCCACGTTGCTAAGGTGTACAATCCAAGGTTGCTAGGGCTGAAGACACCAAGTATTGCCCTTTGATTTGGGGTTAGGTGTTAGAGGCTAGATAGCTTTGTAGCTCTAGGCATAAATAAAACAACACAGAGGCAATTCGGAATGACTTTGAGGAAATTGTGAAGGAGACAAAGTGTTTAAGATGACATTACATTACCAGATGTGTTTTCTTTGTGTGGGTTTTGGCAGACAGCTGCTTTCCGTACTGCATACTGCACAAACCTACTTTCCCCAATGTTGGGGACCGACAATTACCGCAATTAACGATTGTTAGAACTCCTGGGATGTGGAGTGATGCGTATAGTTAATGACTGTCTCTTATCAATGCTCGTGGAATGTTCTCTTCCAATCAGATTTCTCAGAATGAGCCAACGTTGTTTTTGGTTTCCATTCTCGGGTACAGTTGCGTATTTACACTCTGCGATACCACAAATAGCAGGACACTTGATTTGTGAGCCGCCATTAAAGACATGAGGAGAAGAAAACAACAAAGTTAACTTAATTGCTATGCCTAATATTATTGATATTTAGGAAGAAATCAGTTGGCTATGTGCTACGTGCACAATGGATGAGATTGGCGAGTGCTACATGAACAAGGAGATTTCGAAGGAGACCGATGGAGCTGATGACGTTGCATCTAACCAGTGATCTACTTCCATGCTCAGGTACAAGTGGCTTCCATATCTGATTCGATCTGTGCATGGGCACATTTCCAAAGACCGGAACGATTGTGTTCTCACTGATCCAAAAAAAAGAAGACACTTTAGGGTCAAATTTTCTTGGAAATGATCCTGGGCCCCTGATGTGAAAACATCCCTAAAATACTGTTTATACTGTAAGTATCGCCAGGAAAATAAAAATATTTTTTGGATTTCATAAAGTAAATTTCATAGCATACACTTGGCGCTTCAACTTGAGTAAAATCTGAAGTGGTACTTCAGGTACTTGTAGTGGAGTACATTTTTAGGAAGTAGGCTACTTGAACTTTTGCTTGAGTACTAAGTTTGTGTAGTCTGCCATTTCTGCAGACTACATACTTGGAGGACAGACATTTGCAGTTGGGCAACTAGCTTACATTGTTGCAGGGGTCTAAAGTTACCAGTGCTACAAGTCCTAACATTGTCTTGCTGAGTATGAAATCTTTTTCACTTTTAAGTAGCTCTAGTAGCAGTAGGTCTTGTATTTTTATTTTTTTATTTTTTTTTTGTATCTAATCAGACATTCAGTGGTTGGAACATCTGTTAGGAAACCTATCTTCACATAACTGAACTATAGTCAGTCGTAATTCTTAGAAGTAGATTCCTTTTAAATGTAAATCATTCATATTTCCAGGGAATCCAATAACCACAGAAATGTAACAAGGCAGGATGCTGTCACTCAAGCCTTATTTCAGCATTCTGTCAGACCGATGGTGAAATTATACCCTCTCCAGGCATTCAAGTAGAGATTGATATGGATGGAAATTAAAGCTTTCTTGAATGTGTTCCAGTAGAACGTTTCCTCCTTGCCAGTTTGGAATGACATCCTTTAGAGTTATAATCCAGTGCTTCTTGTAAAATACTTTGATCCAGATGGTGAATGTCTTTCGCACATAGTGGAAGGTCTAAATTAAAGAGGCTGGGAAGGATCTGTAATCAGTTGAGCTTGTTTAAATTTAGCTATAAAATGAATAAGAAATGAGATGCTGAAATGTAAAAGGATGAAATGCTGAATCCTATCCTAAGACCATGCCTCAACTAATCTTAACCTTACAGTTCTTGTTTGGTATTGCCTCAGAACTGTCAGAAACCTTTAAGATTTTACGTTATTTTGAATGAATGGTTTAAATTTGGTGGTGCACAAGGAAGGTTTCCACTTGGCAGCTCCATGGTTGTTGATTCGATCCTGAGCTTGGGTCTGTTGGAAGTTTAACTGCATTGGTTTTTTCCTGGTTCTCCGTTTTTTCTCACCTCTCAAAAGCATGCCAGTAGGTTGACTGACAATGTGAATGTCCTGTGTACGTGCACATGGTGGCCTACTGTAGATGGTGCTGGGATATCATCTAAGATGTATTTTTTTACCTCTCACCATCCAAAGTTCTCAGGATAGGATTTGTATCCATCATGACTAGACCAAGCTTAAATGGTTGGTGAAGATGAATGATTAAATGAATAGTATCTATAATTGAATTCATCGTATTCATTCTTAGCATGCTCACTCACATAACACACTCCTGTTGAAACAGAGATGTACCAGTACGACCAGATCGAGTGAGGAAGGATGAATACAAAGGAGAGGGCTCTGCACATGGTGTCATTTACAGCACTCACAAAAGGCATCAGAGTGTGAACCTTTGGCCTTTATTTTCCCCGTCTGACAACGTTAAATGAATAGGAGTATGCAGTTGTGCTACAAATGTGTAGCTACATAAGAAATGTCGGGTCTGTTTTCATGCCTTGGGTTCATCAACTTATAACACACTATATGTAATATTTAAAGAGTTCAAATATAAGTTTTCTGCTTTTTTTTTTAATAGAACAGAAAGGCATTTTATAATTACAAATTATCTGATTCTTCCATACAAGAGCTGTTAAGTATTTCCATGGGAGGAACACTGGGTTTGTTTCACAAAATTCGCTTGTGCTGGTCAGAAAACAAACATGTTGAGCAACTCTGTGTGCAATGCTGATTAAAGGGCCTTAGCGTCCTGGAACTTAGATTTAAGGCACTTTACTTTTTGCTGGAGCCGGGTTCGTTTATTGTCACGTTTTGTAATTCAATTTAAAATTATTGTAAATGATCCTCTGTCTACTTTTTTCACTGTTAAATAAAATCCTTGCACTGCTGGAACTGACTAATAATGTCAGCGCCCTATGCATGCATAGAGAAAAAATGTTGCATGAATTCTGATCTTCCTGTTCTCATTCAAGTCGCATATCAAATATCTGATCTAGGACCACATACAAAAATTACTAGGATCTGAACTGAAAAACATTATATCTTTGTGTTAAGGCCAAAAAAAACAACTTCAACAACAAAAATCTTTAAAATCTGTGCCACATTAGGGTAAAAAATTGGATTTGAGTCTCTTCAGGCACGTAATGTGAACCTAGTCTTAGCAAGCAGCAACTGGCACATAATCCAAATTATATCTCATTACAACCTTCTAGTCTCATAGTTTGGTAACTTTGTACAAATAACCCTTAGCCTTTTAGCTGCCTGGCACTTTCATCTGAATAAGCAGTTATAATCCATGAAAAGAAGAGAAAACTCTTAATGAAAGGGTAAAGAAATGAAAGGTATGAGGAATTCTCAAACAGTTGCTTTGGTAAAAACGACAGCAGCATGCAGTTGTGTGTGAGGTCACAGCCCTCTAGAGAGGTTCACACTGAGAACAGGGTGTGTGTGCTATAACAACTGACATAACGAGAACTGTTTCTAAGCACACATGACAGAAACAACTGTCAGCTGCACAAGTGGTGTAGTATAGGTGTTGAGTAGATGTGAGAGGCGGCAAAGCAGCAGGAAAAACAAATTACTCATCAGTTAGAGACACTACTGGAAGAACAGTTAGCAATTTGTAATCAAGGGAAAAAAAATTTATACACTCATTCTTCTCACATACCAGGACTTCTGGCAACTGTAAACATGATTATAAACAAATTACATAAGTGCGTCTATTTGATAAAAAACAGCCATGTTGTCTGTCAGAGGAAACATTTTTAATTATTCTTCCCATAAATGAAGAACATAGTATCTTCAGTTTATATACCGTAACAGCATGTGTATATTTTACTTCAAGTTTCAACTGTATACTTGTCTTTATATCACATTATACTTCATATCATAGTGCTCTGATTGATCTGTTCGAACACTAGTTTAGATTGCAACGCTATTTGGAATTTAAAACTCTGATATTTGCTAATATTTTAAGGCAGAATAAGTAAGTGGAAATATAAAGTAAATGTTGTAGGTTTTTCAGGACTGTCCACCACCTACATGGTTTATTCTCCTCATCATCTTTTGGCTACATAGTACTGATAAGAACTTGGAACTGCTACCTGTTGGTTGCCAGCTCTGCCAGTCGCGGTTAGTCGAACAAGGATATGTGTTGGTGGAGCATGATAACTGGTTAAATAAAGAGATACATCACATTCATAATAAATAGCAATTTTAGAACTGTTGTATAAAAGCAATATTATACTCGAGGTCATGCTTCTGTACTGAATATCAGCATGGCTATGATATCTTCGGCACTACTGCTGCGCCTTCCACATCACATTCAGTACAACACGACCTCAAGGATGATTTGTTTAACAATAATTGTATAACTCAACCCACAATTGATGTTTAACATCAATAAAATCTCCTACATCAAACACTGATATGATGACACTTTTGTAAAGACTTGGCTTGAATTTTTTGATTTTTGATTCACACATTACTGTAGTGGATAGCATTGGTGGGTTTCCTCCGGGTACGCCGGTTTTCTTCCCACAGTTCGAAGACCTGCAGATTAGGCTAATTAGCGTTTCCAAATTGCCTGTAGTGTGTGAATGAGTCTGAAAATGTCTATGTGCCCTATGATGGATTTGGTACCCTGTTCAGGGTGTACCTCGCCTCATGCCCTAAGTCTCCTGGCATAGGTTCGACCCAGAATACAGGATAAAGCAGTATAGATGATGAGTGAGTGAGTGAGTGAGTGAGTGAAAGTTCTCAGTAGAGAAGACTTTGTGTATTCTTATTTCTGGTCATGTGGGAAAACTGTTATGTAAATGTTTTGTTTTATTAACTACAAAAGAGGCTAATAAAAAATGATTGGTTGTAACTGCTGGAATGTAAGTGGAAATTCCAAAACTAATCTGTCTTTTACACACATTCCAAAACGATAAATGTAACTACGCATTACATTTATTTAATTTAAAAAATCATGGCTCTAATTGATGACAGTGGTAGAAGAGTTTGTGCAGTTTTTGTAAAATGATTGACTTTGTTTTAGCACCTATATTACACATTAAGTGACATCACACCACGCCATCACTGATTATTTACCTCTAACAGCATACCATGATTTCCCATGTTTCATTTCTTACACAATTATTTAAAATGTAAACATTGTGTAATAAGTAAACCGAGCACTCCGGTGATGATCCAGCTGTGTCTGTCTGTTAAGAAGGCAGACTCAGTTTTGCTGTGGCTGCTTAACGTAACAGTGTGTCATGCCCAGTGTGGGTGCTGGATTCTATTTCTGTGTTTGTGTATGTGCTGCAGATGTCTGTGGCCCGGAGGAAAGGGGACAGCGTCAGCACATTCACAGCTGAAGCTTGGCACGAGCTCCTGTTCGCTCTAGGGCCTGAAGTTCCCACGAGGCTAATGTAGTGAGGCAAAAAAGTATTTAGTCAGCCACCAGTTTTGCAAGTTCTCCCATTTGAAAAGATGAGGGAGGCCTGTAATTTTTATCATAGGTATACTTCAACTATGAGAGACAAAATAAGAAAAAAAAGGATTTTTAAAAAATGTATTTGTTTGTTATAATTATGGGGGAAAATAAGTATTTGGTCAATAACAAAATTTTATCTCAATATCTCCCCTTTGTTGGCAATGACAGAGGTCAAAAATTTTCTGTAAGTCTTCTAAAGCTTTTCACACACTGTTGCTGGTACGTTCCTCCATGTAGATCTCCTCTAGAGCAGTGATGTTTTGGGGCTGTCGCTGGGCAACACAAACTCCCTCCAAAGATTTTCTATGGGGTTAAGATCTGGAGACTGGCTAGGCCACTTAGGAACCTTTAAATGCTTCTTACGAAGCCACTCCTTCGATGCCCGGGCTGTGTGTTTGGGTTCATTGTCATGCTGAAAGACCCAGCCACGTTTCATCTTCAATGCCCTTGCTGATGGAAGAAGGTTTTCACTTACAAGCTCACTATACATGGCTTATTCATTCTTTCCTTTACACGGATCAGTTGTCCCGGTCCCTCTGCAGAAAAACAGCCCCAAAGCATGATGTTTCCACCCCCATGCTTCACAGTAGGTATGGTGTTCTTTGGATGCAGCTCAGCATTCTTTCTCCTCCAAACACAAGTTGAGTTTTTATCAAAAAGGTTTATTTTGGTTTCATTTGACCATATGACATTCTCCCAGTCCTCTTCTGGATCATCCAAATGCTCTCTAGCAAACTTCAGACGAGCCTGGACATGTACTGGCTTAAGCAGGGGGACACGTCTGGCACTGCAGGATTTGAGTCCCTGGCGGCGCAGTATGTTACTGATGGTAGCTTTTGTTACTTTGGTCCCAGCTCTCTGCAGGTCATTCACTAGGTCCCCCGTGTGGTTCTGGGATTTTTGCTTACAGTTCTTGTGATCATTTTGACCCCACGGGGTGAGATTTTGCTTGGAGCCCCAGATCGAGTGAGATTATCAGTGGTCTTGTATATCTTTTATTTTCTAATAAATAATTGATTTCTTCACACCAAGCTGCTTACCTATTGCAATGTCTTTCCAGCCTGGTGCAGGTCTACAATTTAGTTTCTGGTGTCCTTTGACAGCTCTTTGGTCTTGGCCATAGTGCAGTTTGGAGTGTGACTGTTTGAGGTTGTAGACAGATGTCTTTTATACTGATAATAAGTTTAAACAGATGCCATTAATACAGGTAACGAGTGGGGGACTGAGGAGCCTCTTAAAGAAGAAGTTACAGGTCTGTGAGAGCCAGAAATCTTGTTTGTTTGTAGGTGACCAAATACTTATTTTACAGAGAAATTTACCAATTAATTCATAATGAAATCATACAGTGGGATTTTCTGGATTTTTTTTTTCCTCTTTCGTCTCTCATAGTCAAGGTATACAGTACCTATGATTCCAGGCCTCACTCATCTTTTTAAGTGGGAGAACGATTGGTGGCTGACTAAATCCTTTTTTGCCCCACTGTATTTCTCAGGCTGAAAAGAGGCAGCCTTTAAATTTCCAAAACAGATCTCATGAAGTTTTGTCAGATTGTGTTCACTAGTACACAACTCAGATTAAATCTCCCTGGATTTGTGTGTACGGTCTCAACAAGAGTAACTTTTTAACCAGAAAATGGGACTTCCATAATCATGCTAGAGTGGTATAGATAGTGCCGTGCCGTGTAGCACCTTTTAAAAATGTAACAAATAAAAGTTTTCTAAAAAATGCTCATTATTATTATTATTATTATTATTATTATTATTATTATATCAATTATATCAAATCATGAATGTTAGTCAGGTGGTACTAACTGGTAAAACTAGCAGGAACAGACTATGGGGAGGAATTTTTCATGCACAGAAGTGTGGTGGTTCAGCATCTTTGGCTTATGTGATTGCAAGCAATGCTGGGCTCAAATACTATAATTTGATTGGAATGAAAATTATAGAATAGCATCACAGTTATGCAGTCGGTTATGTTGCCATCACATGGCTTTCTGGTTCAATCCTGAGCTCAATGTACTGTTTCTGTGAAGCTTCTGTAAATATTCTCCCTGTATCTTCTGGTTTCCTCCCACTTCTATAATGCATGGTGTTTAAATCTTTTTTTTTTTTTTTTTTTTTTTTTGAAAGCTTGTGTGTATGTTGTATTCGTTCCTGTGTAACGACTTTGGATTTGTGGTATCCTTGAATTAGAGAACAAGATAAATTAATGGTTGGAAATCATAGCATGGCATAATATAGTTATATATAGATGTTGATACTATGGAGATCCACTGTTCCAATATCTATGGGTGCATCGCTGCATTAAAAGAGTATAAATAATACTGGAACACAGTTTAAAGAATCCTGTTTACTTAAAATTCTTATATTGCATCAAGCTTAAGCTAAACCATACACTCACCATAAACTCATCCACTTCATTGGGTACGCCTGTTTAACTGCTGATTAACACAAATGTCTAAATCAGCTAATCTCATGGCAGCAACACATTTAGGCATGTAAGAATATAGACATGGTCAAGACAATGCCGAAGCATCAGAATGGAGAACAAAGGTGGTTTAAATTACTTTGACCGTGGCATGGTTGTTGGTACCAGATGGCCAAGGGCCAGTCTGAGTATTTCCGAAACTGCTGAACTGCTGGGATTTTTATACACAGCCATCTCTAGGGTTTATAGAGAATGGTCTGAAAAAGAGGAAATATCCAGTTGTCTGTGGGAAAATGCCTTGTTGATGCCAGGGGTCAGAGGAGGAATGGTGAGACTGGTTAGAGTTGATAGAAAATTAACTGTAACATCTCTTTACAACCGAGGTATGTCAGAAAGCATCGCTGAACACACAACACATCAGATCTTAAAGCAGATGAGCCACAGCAGCGGAAAATCACACCAAGTGCCATTTCTGTCAGATTGTTGCCTAGTCTGATCAGTCTTGAATTTTGCTTTCACATTCAGCTAAGAGAGGCAGAATTTAGAGTAAACAATAGAAAAGCATGGATCCATCCTGCAATGTGTCAATTGTTCAGACTCATGGCCCTAGTGTAATGGTGTGGGGCATATTTCCTTGCCACTTTGCACCTCTTAGTATCACTGGAGCATGTGACATTCCATGTCACAATGCTAAAATAATCTCGGACTGGTACTGTACTTACTGTACCTAAGTGGCCTCCACAGTTGCCAGATCTCAATCCAATCCTTTGGGATGTGGTGGGACAGGAGATTTGCATAATGGATGTGCAGACGACAAATTTGCAGCAACCTCATGATGTTATCAAGTTAGTGTTGGTCATTCGGCTGCTCCCGGTAAGGGGTCACTACAGCGGACAGACCATCCACAGGTTTTACTGGCAGTACTGACACTGAGATGATAACATCATGAGGTTGCTGCACATCCATTATGCAAATCTCCCGTCCCACCACATCCCAAAGGTGCTCTATTGGATTGAGATCTGGCCATTCCTCCGGATGCCTTTTCTGACGCACCCCTCCTATTTTATCCCGGCTTGGGACTGCTGGGGCCAAATGTCTGTATCGACCAAAGGCTTTAGCACCTTGTTTGAATCCATGCCACAAAGAATTAGGGTATTGCTGATGGCAAAAGTGGGTTCAATGCAGTACTAGCAAGGTGCATTGTGGGTGGTGCGTGCATATAGGCTACAGGTTCAGACTCTTAATTCAAGTAATGAATTGAGTATATTTGTAGTTTTAAGGAACCGTAAAGCTAAATATATGAAGATGAAACCAGTTCTATGTTCATACCATGTTTTTTACATTAATTAAGATTAAACACTTTATCACATACTTTAGATAATTGAGTTCATTCACTCTTTCTTCCATTTCAGAAGGAGGATGCATACATTTTTTTAAACATTTTAACAAGCACTTAATCATTAATAGATGTGTTTATGTGTTTTCAGATATTGACATGAAGAAAGATATAGAGGTGCTAATAGCAGAGGAACGTGCACAGATCATCTGTAAATATGATAAGGTAGGAAACTTTGCACTCATTATTCTGTGTTTACATAAAGTAATGACCCAATTATATTTAGTCTTTGTTTTGTGTGCATTTTTTAAATTTTATGTACTGTTTACTTGCAGGAGGAGGAGCCTTTTTGATCACGTTAATAAAATAGATCGCTCACGGAGAGAACCTGTGGCCAAAGCTAAAGTTCATGTAAAGATGTGTGCGTGTGTGTGTGTGCGCGCGCTCAATAAAGCTGATCAGTGACCTGCTGTTGCTTTATTTTTAAAGATAGATTCGTGAGAGTGAAATCTTGATACAAAGGCGCTTTATACTCATGCTGTGGCTGCTGCTTTGTGTTGCTCGACTGCTCCTGAGTCACAAATTAGTCGTGTCAAAATGCAGGTGTAGTTGTTGGAAGTGTTTTTTGTTTGCTTTGAGCGTTTTTTATTTTTAATATCTAGCTGTTTCATTTAGTAAAGTGCAAGGATTCGTAGATGTGCTTCCGGTTACAGTATGCTTCAGGAATGCTCTAAAACATGGCATATCCTCTGAAATAAATGATTAATTGATCTAGTGCTGTCATTACAAATTAAATTGCCCTTTTCTGATCATTTTTGGCTAATGAATTCATTCATGGGTTTATTCGAGGTCCTTCAATACAAATAGGTTTGGCAGATATATTATCAGTATTCATAATATGTCTTTAAAAATATAAATATAAACAAATATCTTCACATCATCTTGGACATTTTTTTAATTGCTTTTTTTAACAACACAATATAATGTCATTTTACATTGGAAAAAAATGGTTACGTGGTCAGTTAATTGTGTTGAGAAATGTTACTTTCTTCATCAAATTGTGTTTAGTAAAAACAGCTGTGTTATTAATTTTAAGCAAGTATCTAATATACTAGTTCAATTATGTAGAGTGAATGTTATTGATTGCTGCAGTATCGATCCAATTCCATTATAAAATAGAGTCGAATTACCACTCAGTGTTCAATCAACACTTTCTGATTGCATTTGTGACATTTTAGTCATATATAAACACTCTGGATTTTGATATCTCTTTTAATTGTGGATGTCAACATTGGGACGTTTGCTGTGCAGAAATAAATGTCTGTAGAATTAAATTACAGCATAGTTTGTATTAAATTTCCAGCACGGTATATTGCGGATATAAAAATAGGCCTTCCTGTTCTCAGAAAAGAGGCAGACATCCGAGCCTGTCCCCCATCAGCCTTTGAAATTGATTGATGCTGATTAGAAAAGCTTTTAAATCTAAGTGTTATTGAACATAATGAATGAGATAATCTGTTTAGTGATTTTGGCCGTCCTAAGGTTCTGTCATCCTAAATCATTCTGATTAATATTTGTGATTTCACTATTAAAGGAAATAATCATTATTCTTTTACCATTATCGTACTTTGTCTTTATGTGCAGCTGCTTGTCATGCTCTACTAGAGTCATTGCTGCTCTAACATGAGGATGTTTCTCACCACGTGTGCTGGTTATAGAGCTCAACAGTGACGGATTACTATTTTAGCGACCTTTGTTTCAGAAGCAAATCTCCATAGACATTTCTTCAAACAGTAAAGCAGTAAACGTTTTAAAGCATTTAACCAAACTGAAAGATGAATAATGGCCACATGATGGCCGCATTTTAAAAAGGCAATGATATAAGACTGTGTGGTTAAAGTCTTTTACAAATGCATTGTAAACGATGCCATAGAATTGGGGCCAGGGTAGTGATTTAGTGATTAAGGTTGTTGGACCACTGATTGGAAGGTCAAACTCAAACTCCAGCATGACCAAGTTGCCATTGTTGGCCCCTTGAGCAAGGCCCTTAGACCTCAACTGCTCAGATGTAATGAGAAAAACATAAGTCACTCTGTATAAAGGCTTTCCCCTCAACCTTAACATGATTTCTACAAACAATGTTATGGACCATTATTAGTATGTTATTCTTAACAGTATTTGATATGAAGAAGATGTTATGAGCCATAGCCACAAAGTGATCTTTTTAGCAATATTGGTTGCCCATTCCCAGTATGAAAGTATGATTCTTGTTATTTAAAATGGCGATTGCAAATGTGAATCATGCTGATGCTATACTAGCTAGTCAGGGCTGTCTATAAGCTCACGCATGAAGGGAGGGGTTACTGTAGTACTTCAGAGATGTGGTTGGCTCAATTCACATGACTCAGAGAAAGCATGTGATAGCATTCTCCACTTCCATGTGGTAGGTGTCATGGGTGATGGGTAGAACACTGTCTCACTGTTGAAACCTTAACTCAAGGCTAAGTTTTCCTTGATATGACAAATTATAACACCTTTGTCGCTAATTGTTTTTTATTACAGGAAATACACAATATAAGCTCTACAGGTCTATGTAAGGCATGGCGGTTCGCACATTTGTGTTTCCTGCTCTCATGACAGGTTCAGTGATCACATGGGAAATAGCTTTTACCTTAAACAGGAAATTGGTTCTATGACTATATGCTTAGATTTAGAATTGTATTGGTATTTCTAGCTCCTCACACACACACACACACGCACACACACACAGGCTTACATTACGGTACATGGCACACTATAGTGTACGGTATGGTATGAACCTGTAGTATTTTAGTTGGCTGTATTATTACCTGATATAACTAACACTGTCAGTGCCCCATTGTTAGTTGACCTTTGACGCCATGACGACTTACACATGTGTGTTTCAGGGCAGGGAGGAGGGTGTTGAGATCGACCCTTGGGAAGATGCAGACTACAGCATTTACAAGGTCACGGACCGCTTTGGCTTCCTGCAGTAAGTCATCTATTCAGCATTAAAACGCATTTCTATTGAAACTGCTCTCAGGTGACCTGTAAAGTTGATTATAGCTCACATTTATACTTTTATCGTTCCTGTAATAGGCAGGAAGGGAAAGTGAAATATATATATATATATATATATATATATATATTTAGAAATGTGTAGAAATGTGTTCGTATTTAAATAAATAAAAGTTTTTATTGTTGATATGAAAAAAAATTTATGTTGGATTTCTGTTATGATGATTATTCAAGTAAATAAAAATAAAATTACACTAAGAACACAACAGAAAAATCTTAAAATGTAGTACAGCCTGTCATGGAGTGTGCCACAAAAATTTACCAGTAATTACAACTGCTTAATGTACCAGGAAACTGGTGGTCTTTTCTTACAGAGTTACACAGTGCTGACACTGGAGACTTCTTCCATCCATGTTAAATAATCATCACACCAGAAATTCTTTCTATATCAACAATAAAAACTTGTTTAAATACGAACACATTTCTAAAATATGTGCTTTATCGTTAGGCTTAGTTTATGAGCAGGCAAATGAACTGTTATTATTGTCCTGTTAGTTTTATTGTGATTTTAATTACAGCTGCACTACTGACCGTGATATCATTATGGTGCAACACACAGTTGTTCTCTTTCAAGCATACGTTTCGGTGTCTCACTATGGGATACGCCCCTTCCGCGTATTCTTCAGAAGTCCTATTACACTACGCCAGCCCCAATTGGCTGGCAGACGTGACGCTGTGTCTGGGAGTGACCTCCCCCCCCTCCGTATAAAAGGGGCAGCACAGCGTCACTTCGCTATTCAAAAACCTCTTCTCGCTTCACACCAGAAGCCTATCTTTCAGAACGACTGGTCACCACACCGTCTTTCGCCTAGCTCCTTTTATCGACACTCCAGTTGATTCTAGGACCGTTTAAAAGCAATATGGCTGCAGCAACGCAGACCGCTAAGGCTAGAGAGGGAGGAGACGTGCGTATTTGTGTTTGTGGGAACAAAATTTCGAGCAAAGACACACACCAGGTCTGCTCGTCATGTCTTGGGCTAAAACATGCGCAACTAGCGCTAGACAACCCCGGTTCATGCGAACACTGCGCACGCTTCACCGCGAAGAGCCTTCGTCGCAGGCTAGCGCGCCAAGCCAGCCTGTCGGGCCTCGACCCACTCCTCTCACCTAGCCCCACTCCAGCTGCCACCCCACAGGTATCCATCCCTGTGGAGCTGCCCACCACGGCAGCCTTATCCTGGGGTGAACAGCTCGACGTCTGCGCCCCTCTACCCAGTGTGCTCAGCACTGACGAAGAGGAAGGCGCGCTAGACTTCGAGGAAGAGGGTCAGTCCGACTTTCTCCTTTCTGAGGAAGAGGAGGATCTCGAGGACTCTCCTTTCCTTCCACCCGTGCACTCAGCACAGCCCCTTGCCGCGACAGGAGCCGCTGAAGCTATGGAAGGGGCACCATCCCCGCTCCTGAGCGTCGACCTACAGGACGTGTGCAAACGTGCCGCGGAAAAGCTGAATATTCAGTGGCCGACTGTAGTGGCAGAGACTGCAAAGTCTCGATACGAAGGTAAGAGGCTGCCGAGAGCGAAACGGGCGGCACGGCAGCTCCTTCCAGTCTTCCCAGAGCTCCTGGAGGAGCTCGCGGTGACATGGAAGGAAAAACCGTTTACGAGCAAGACGCCAGTGCAGGGGGGATCTGCACTCGACGTGGAGGGCATGGAAAGAGAGGGACTTTTCAGGATGCCCCCTATGGAACGGTTAGTGGCTGCGCACTTGCTCCCGAGACACACGGCGGCTGCAAATCCGTCGTTGCCGTCGAAAACGGAGCGCTTCCAGTCAAACATGACGGAACGCGCATACAAGGCAGTCGCGCTCTGCGTCAGAGCTCTAAACGCGACCTCTCTGCTGACCGCGTACCAAGCGGAGCTGCAGGACGAAGCCTCGGCCACACCAGGTCAGACACAGTGGGAGGAGATCTGTATAGTGACAGATCTCTCTCTGAGGCTTCAGAGGTGCGCGGTACAAGCCGCGGGGAAAGCAATGGCCACGATGGTCATTCAGGAGAGAGGCCGGTGGCTCAACTTGGCGAATCTCTCCGACAGAGAGAAAGAGTCTATCTTAGATGCACCAGTGGTGGCTGACGGAATTTTCGGCTCGGCTCTCACCCTGATGCAAAAGAGATGTGAGGAGAAAAAGAGGGATGACGAGGCGCTACAGCTTTGTATGCCCAGGAAGGCACAGGCGGCACCCCCCCCGCCACTCAGGCAGACCTTCGCACAGGTCACAGCCCGCCCTTCCCCCAGTTATCGCATCCCCAAACGGCAGAGGCCGAACACAAGTTCAGCTGGCCAAGGCGGAGTCGCAGAGCAAAGATCTCCCTGGCAGAGAAGAAACTATCCGCCAGCGGCAACTCAGACGGCACAGCCTGCTCCTCAACCCCATCCTCATCCTCAACCCCATCTTCAGGGAGTGAGGAGGAAGAAGAAGGCCGTTTGATGGGGTCTTTCCTCGGGAAGGGAACCAACAGCCCCCCATTTCGCTAGTTCCCGACCCTCAAATGTTGAAAAGGACGAGTTCCGAGGTCCGAAGTTGTTCTGTGTGGAGGGGAGAGCCCGGGTGGGCCAGGGGCAAGACAGTAAAGCGAAAGAGGAACGGTGCAGCAGTGTACATACATCAATGTATCACAAGCATGTCTCACGTTCAAACCCCAATAAAGCTTTTACTGAACCCCCAAAAAATATCAAAAAATATATCTCCCCAAAAAATGTTGCAAAACATATCAATAAACCAAAATATAACGTCACCTCGGGGAGCTGTCGCTCTCACAGAGGTGATGGATCACACAGATTCTGTCAAAGCGCTAAGTGCCCGCGCATGCGCAGTACAGACCACAGAACCGTCCGTGACTCAGCCGCGCGAGGGCGCCAGAACACTGCAGATACGCAGCTGGCAAGAATGCACGCAGTCCCGCTGGGTATTAAAGACAATACAATTCGGGTACAGACTGCAATTCGCAACTTCACCTCCAAAATTCAAAGGGATAATTCATTCCCAGGTGAAGGGGGAGTTGAAGCATGTCCTTCAGGAGGAAATTTCCTCTCTGTTGAACAAAAAGGCAATAAGAGTGGTTCCACCAGAGGAGAGCCACAGCGGGTTTTACTCGAGATATTTTCTCGTCCCAAAGAAGGGAACCCAAGCCCTCCGCCCAATACTAGATCTACGTGCATTGAACGTATACCTAAGGAGATACAAATTCAGAATGCTCACGCATTTTACACTCCTACAAATAGTGCGCCAGGGAGATTGGTTCACATCAATCGATCTGAAGGACGCATATTTTCACATAAAGATATACCCGCCACACAGGAAGTTTCTGAGATTTGCCTTCCTTGGTGTGGTATACGAATATCTGGTGCTACCATTCGGCTTGTCCCTCAGCCCCAGAGTATTTATAAAATGTACAGAAGCGGCGCTCACCCCGCTCAGGGAGAAAGGCATTCGTCTCGCTACTTACATAGACGATTGGCTTGTGACAGCTCGCTCGGAACAAGAAGCGAGAGAGCACACAGCGATACTTCTGGAACATATACAGAAACTGGGGCTAAGATTGAACACAGAAAAGAGTGTTCTCACTCCCACACGGTCCATAGTGTATCTGGGACTGTCGCTGGACTCAGTGAACTTCAGGGCGCGACTATCGGCAGACAGGGTGAAAAGATTCACCTGTTGCATGACCCACTTTCAGAGGGGAAACAAGGTTTCCTTTCGTACATGCCTCAGATTATTAGGACTGATGGCCTCAGCCCTGATGGTTATCCCGCTAGGGAGACTACATATGAGGGAATTCCAGCGCTGGGTAGCGTCCCAAGGGCTGGACCCGGTACGTCACTCACGGAAAAGGGTAAGAGTGACGTCAGAGGCAGTTCTGGCACTGCGCCAATGGAAACGCCCGAACTTCCTGACTCAAGGGGTATCCATGGGTGTAGTTCGGCACAGGAAGATAATAACGACGGACGCGTCGCTGTCCGGTTGGGGGGGCATTCACGAGGGCAGAATAGTGAATGGGAGATGGGGTCAGCATATGACCAATCTTCACATAAACTATCTAGAAATGCTAGCTGTTTTTCTGATGCTAAAGCATTTTCTTCCTTTTCTGAAAGGAGAACATGTCCTTGTGAGAACGGACAACACTGCAGTTGTAGCCTACATAAATCGTCAGGGAGGCCTCAGATCACTCCTTCTGCACACGTTAGCACGCAGACTGATCCTATGGGGCAGTGTCAACCTTCTATCCCTGAGAGCGACACACGTACAGGGTGTGATGAATCGGGGCGCGGATCTGCTGTCCAGGGGAAATCCCCTCTACGGGGAGTGGAAACTGAACAGAGAAGTGATCGAACAGATCTGGGGCATGTATGGCAGAGCGACAGTGGATCTGTTCGCGTCCCAGAACAATGCCCAGTGTCACCTGTTCTTTTCCCTGAAGGACCAGAGCGCGCCCCTGGGAATAGACGCGCTAGCACACGAGTGGCCTCGCACTCTCCTATACGCATTCCCACCGATAGCGCTCATATCACCAACACTCTGCAGAGTAAGGGAGGAAGGTATGAGACTAATACTAATAGCCCCGAGATGGCCGGGGAAACACTGGCTTGCGGAGATTATACATATGCTGTACGACGAGCCGTGGTCTCTCCCGCAGCGCAGAGACCTTCTGTCACAAGAGGAGGGGGAAATCTTCAAAACCATACAGAATGCCAGGGCGGCATCAACTAGATCTCTTTATGATTGTAAATGGAATGTGTTCGAACACTGGTGCGCAACTAGACACGAGATTCCTTTTCAGTGTTCAGTGGCAGTAGTTCTTTCATTCCTTCAGGAAATGATAGACAAAGGCAAAGCGTTCTCAACCATAAAAGTGTTTCTGGCTGCTATATCGGCTTGTCACATTGGTTTTGATGATAAAACAGTGGGACAACATCCTTTGATATGCAGATTCATGAGGGGCGCGCGCCGCGCCCTGCCGGTCTCTAAACCACTTACCCCATCATGGGATTTGGGGTTGGTGCTTGATGCATTGTCTATGTCCCCATTTGAACCACTAGACAAGGCTGATTTCAAGGCACTGTCTTTTAAGACTGCACTATTAATAGCTTTGGTCTCAGCGAAGCGCGTGAGCGAGATTCATGCTCTTTCTGTGCATCCAGCATGCTTACAGTTCATGTCCGGGGATGCGGGAGTAATTATGAAACCTAACCCGGCATTCATGCCTAAAGTCATTAGTGCGATAAACCCTTTTGAGTTAAGGGCCTTCCATCCACCTCCTTTTGCTTCATCAGAGCAGCAAAATCTAAACACGCTGTGCCCTGTGCGCGCTCTGCGCATCTATACAGAGCGGACCAAAGGTCTAAGGGAAAGTGATCAGCTGTTCGTTTCTTGGACGAAACCTCGTACAGGGAAGCCGATCACTAAACAGCGCTTATCACATTGGATAGTGGAAGCGATTTCATTGGCTTATTCCAGCAAGGGTCTAGAACCCCCAACTGGCGTACGCGCGCACTCGACAAGGGGAATGTCAAGTTCCTGGGCTCTTTTTAAGGGAATCACGTTACAGGACATATGTAAAGCGGCGAGCTGGTCATCTCCGCACACATTTGCCAGATTTTACAAACTGGACGTTACAGCTCAGACTTTAGCTCATGCAGTACTGAGCGTAGGGACAGATTCTAAAGACTAAAACTCGTTCAGCCCTAAAGGCTTTGGGTATGGTTGGCAGAAGACTTCAAGACAGGCTATCTGACAATACGGGAGTTAGAATATCCCATAGTGAGACACCGAAACGTATGCTTGAAAGAGAACAATAGGTTACTTGCGTAACCCCGGTTCTCTGATAGTGTTACGAATAAAATTAAACCCCTACTCAAAGAGAAATAAATTAACCGTAACAAGTAAACAGGGATCCTCTTTAGAAGATCCCTGGGGTCCCCGCTCTCACTCCCCAAAAGCTTCACGACCACAAAACACAGTTAGAATGCAAGAAAGTAAATTTATTAATTAACATAGACAAAAAAAAAAAACAGCATAACCTTCGGGATGGGAAACGCCAAAAGAAAGTACAATGAACAAAACTAACTACCGATCGCAAATACTAACCTAGAAAGAAATTATAAATAAAAGGATACAAAATCTTCCCTCCCTGTGTACTATTAACAAAAAAACAGGAGAAAAACGAACATAACAAACAGGCACCCACCTCCCAGCCGTAGTCCACTTAACAAGGATCAGGAAGTAAGGTGACAAAACATAACACTACCAACACAACTCAGTTATACTTAATTCCCAAAAATAACAACAAATGTCTTGCTTAGCGATCCTTTCACAATCACTCAACATAATCGAAAGAACACATCAAATGCAAAAAAGGGAAACCAGGAGAGCGGGGAAGCCGAAGAATCCTCCATCGCAGCGGCTTAAATACTGCGCCATCACGCCGGTCGCCAAACGAATCCGTCCTCATGAGCCACTCCACCTGTAAGCAATTAGAGGTAGAACAACACTACACACAAGCTACACCGTATCCAAGCAACAACCTACAACCACTTGTAACACCTCCACACCAAAAAGATACAAACAAAAAGTTTGTATCTAACCACAACTTAAGCTTCAGCATCATGGACCCTGGACAAGGCATCTGCAACCACATTCTGAGAGCCTTTCTTATGCCGGATATCCAAAATAAACTCTTGAATTATTAGCGACCAACGCATTAAACGAGTATTCAAGTTACGCATCCTGGCCAAAAAAACAAGAGGATTATGATCTGTATACACGACAATTGGAAAGGAACTTCCACCTAGATACACCTCAAAATGTTGCAACGCTAAAAGTAAGGCGAGGGCCTCCTTTTCAATTGTACTATATCTGCGCTGACACGGTGTAAGTTTCTTTGAGAAATAACAAACTGGGTGTTCAATTTCCAACTCGCTTTCTTGAATGAGAATGGCACCAACCCCAGTAGCAGAAGCATCCACTTCCAACTTGAAGGGACGTCCAAAATCCGGCGCTAAAAGGATAGGGGCATTACACAATAAATCCTTAGCCGCTCGGAAAGCTTGCTCACAAGCTGAAGACCACACAAAGACCCTAACTGTGCTGAGATGATCGGTTAGTGGTGACACAACACTGGCAAAGTTACGACAGAATCCTCTATAGTATCCTGTCATACCTAGGAATCTACGTAGTTCCCTTTTATTTTTCGGTACCGGAAATTCCAAAATAGCTTCAATCTTTGCGTCAACTGGACATACATGACCCTGACCTACCTTTTTCCCCAAGTACACCACTGTGGCCTTGGCGAACTCGCATTTAGCCAAATTTAAGGTCAGAGCTTCCAAGTGAGGTGACATTAAGTGAGGTGTCTCACCAGATGACCCTCCTTGCTGTGTGAAGCGAGGAAGAGGTTGCTTGTTTTGAATAGCGAAGTGACGCTGTGCTGCCCCTTTTATACGGAGGGGGGGGAGGTCACTCCCAGACACAGCGTCACGTCTGCCAGCCAATTGGGGCTGGCGTAGTGTAATAGGACTTCTGAAGAATACGCGGAAGGGGCGTATCCCATAGTGAGACACCTCACTTAATGCTATCAGAGAACCGGGGTTACGCAAGTAACCTATTGTTTATAACTTTGCCCATTATTTCGATTTTTTTTTCTTTTCAGTGAGGAAGAGCTCCCCACGCCAACACTTCTTGAAGAAAAGGTAAGAGAGACAAATTAAATCAGTAATTATAAACAGCACAACAGCATAGAATCATCATGAATCCCACATCGGCCAAGGCCAGGAGGTCAAAAATTACCCTGATGAGTTTTAAATGTGTGTGTGTGTGTGCGTCAGTATGATGGCAAAAACAGCTGCTTGGCCTGGAGTTAGTCCACCATGTGATACATTCCATGCATGCTGGGAGATGGTGTTTTTATTTTTGATTTGTGAATTTTGTTAATCTAAGACTTAAAGGTTGCAAAGTTTAAAATAGGTATAAATAATGAGGATTGCATTTTTATGTAAGTTATTTGCAAAAAAAAAAAAAAAAAAAGAATAGCTGTGTTGCAATAATTAATGGCAACAATCATACCTATTAAATTCACATCCAGCTGGTGTATAATTTAGTAGCGCCTGTTTTAGCCCCTGGCTTAAGGTTTGTGCGTGATGACACTCAAAAAAAACTCCCAGGCTAATTTACTAACAACAATACAAAAAACTGCCTACCAGTGTCAGTTTTACTTTAGTAGTTGATGACAGTGCCTTTATATAGCACCGATACGGACTGTTTAACATCCATTTGAGCATTGTCCAGCCACATGTAAGGTATTTTAAAAACAGTACTAGTGCGTTAGTTAGGTATTTGCCTGAAGTTAAATCTGCGGCATAAATTAAATCAAAATGTTGAGTAGATGTGAAGTTATGAGCAGTTATGTGGATGAATATAGCGCCTTTTCTCTCAAGCTAGGCGTTGCTATATGCATCACTCAACGCGATAGTTTACCGTGTATACACAGAGTATGCAAAAGATACAGAAATGACAGTAATGCACCTACAAGCTGCTACAAAGCAATGCTCTAAAATTAAGCATTAGTGTGAAGCGTCGCTTATAGATAAAACATATCTTTAGAGCAAACATGCTGCAGTCAAAGGTCAGGGTGTAAACTGAGAGCCTAGTGTTATGTGTTAAAATTAAAATGTTAAGTAAAAATTATGAGTCTTAATGTGCCGGATTATGTCACAGCATCATGCAAAACTGGCTAGACAGAATTTAGATAAACTTTTGCAGTATTTGGATATCTGCCAGAAGTTTAAGTTGCACTTTAAGTGAATTCAAAATGAAATAACATCACTGGTTACATTGAAGCTAAAAAAAAAAAAGAAGAAGCTTATTTTATCCTTAACCATTTACCTATTTTTTTAAAAACCCTTTTCCTGACGGGAAATGTCGCATACTTGCTTTAGTAATATATAAAATTTTAATGATAGCGTCATAACATTTAATTTATTAAATAAATATTACTGCAGCAGTGCTTTAAAAAGTGGCCATTCATACCGTATATATTTTGTGGTTGTTTTTTTTTTGTTTTTACTGCTTTTAGATATTTTTTAATAGACATTTGAACTTTCTGTGGGTAACAACCTAATTTACAAATTGTCGATATAGATAAATTTCGATGTAATTTCTATAATTAAATGTGGTGCGAGATTATAATTGTGTGTTTAAACAATATATTGTGTTATGGTTAGTGTTGCCTGTTTACATACTGTCTTCCTACCCTCGCAGCAAAAACAGCTGGAGGTCGAGCGCGTACAGAAATGGTTAAAGATGGTCAGAAAATGGGAGAAGTACAAAAACAGCGAGCGGGTGAGATCCAGCTCTCGATTTTATTTTTTGGCTGAGAATAAAGTTAAAGGACAATATCGTACTTGTTAAAGACTGTAGTCCAATGCATATCTGTCAGTCTGTTGCGGATAATAAGCACATTGTCTACAGGACATGTCTACATGACTCTTGCATACACACTGATACTTTTTTTCTGGTATAGATGATGAAGAGGGTGTACAAGGGGATTCCACTCCAGCTGCGAGGCCAAGCCTGGAGCCTATTGCTGGATGTCGAGAAGGTTAAGAAGGAAAATGAAGGAAAATATGAGGTACATGCGCTCACATTTGCATATACAGTACACAGAGATGGAATATTATACACTATATATAACAGGAGCACCTGACAGTCTGATCAAAGCTGTTTGTTTGTAATCATGCGTTACTTTTTCCACAGAGAATGATAGGACAAGCCAAGATCTACTCCACAGAAATCAAACAGATTGATCTCGATGTGAACAGGACCTTTCGAAACCATATCATGTTCATGGACCGATTCGGAGTAAAGTGAGTCCCATCAGAGATGAATGTACTAACATGAAAGGAACATCACATGACTATGCAGTTTTCAGATGCAGCATAAGAGCTTAATGAGTCATTTAAAGAAACACAATGCACCCGTTTTTAGTCTCGGCTCTGTTCCCAGTAGCATTATGGTCCTCTTCCAAGTCTGTAATTTGATGACAAAAACAAAGCATCGACATAAGATGCAGTAGTCCTCATGTCCTTAAGCGTGGATTAGTTTAAAATCCCATAATATGGGACCCAGACATGGTTTTGTTGAAATTCGCTGACTTTCTAGCTCATTGTGTTCGAGTGTTTCAGTCACATAAGAGTATTGCTGTGGCATACAGTAAAGAAAGAATGTCAGCTCAAAAAAATCGAAATGATAGATCCTTCAGCCTATTGTAAAGATTTCATGTGAATTTGCAGTTATAGTAAGGTAATGAGTTTATGAACACATTGTAAATAATATGATAATAAATGTTCTGCAAAGCTGACATAGTATCTAAAATACAATCATACTTTTGTGTGAGAGATCAGTGAACTTTACTGTAGCAAGGAGAGCTTAAACAGTACGCAAAAGCTTTTCATAAAGAGCACAGTACTGTTATCTGCCTCTAACCTGTCACACATGGCGGTCTTAGACCGTTTGAAAGTGTGAGGGTGTGTATACGTGTGTGTATTAATAGATTTCCTGCATAACAGGGTTAGGCGTCTGTGTACTAAGGTGCTGGTCTGATTACAATCTACAGGACAATATGTTGTTTTTTTGCACCTGTCTGTGTTATTATAATTAGTTTGGGTTGAAGTGCTTCCTGATTTTTTTCTCGATTACAAATATTTACGTTAGCTCTTATGCAATTTATCCTTGAGTTTAGAAATTCTGGCAACAGGTTCGACAGCTTCACAGCTTTTCTAGGGAGAAAAAAGGCCAAGTTTGACCCTGCCTGGAAACACATTTGTTTTGGTCACAACATTTAAGAGTTTTTTCTGTCATTTTTCTTTTTTTTTTTCTTCACATTCGGACATTTGGCTCGTTTCCCCAAAGTGTGCAAGAAACGCATTGACGTCACTGGAGGCTTAATAAATTGCAGGCTTTTAGAGTTCAATGGAAAGTCTTGCACATGTAAACTGTCATTAATACTCCAACATTTACGGAAAGGCGCAGCAATGATTTTAGCTAAAAGGAAAGAATCACGCTCCAACCTCAAGAATTTGGCTTTTTGAATCGCAGAGCACTTTTTAAACAGCGGGCTATGTAATAGAATCTGTCTTGGATTTGGAGTACGGCAGTGTGGGGTTTTTTAGCGTATAAGGGGATTTATGTGTCGTTAATGGAGACTGCATTGGCTCTGATACTGCTGAATGAACTGATTTGCTTGTGTTCACTGTTTCTACACAGACAGCAGTCTCTGTTCCACGTGCTCACCGCATACTCCGTATACAACACGGTAAGTGCACATTCAAAAGTGATTAAAGATATTGTTTAATACATTTTAAACAAGAAGATCTGTATGCAGTTTCTGTGTGTGTGTGTATATATCTGTGTGTGAGCATGTAATAGAGGCACATACGGGTGAAAGGAAGTGTGCAGCCAAGCTCAGGCCTAATAAAAACAACACAATTACAGCACATGACTGCATATAGATTTCATTTTCATGTGGTTTCTCTGTGTGTATCTGTGTGGTTACATGTGCATGTCTGCAGGAGGTGAGCTATTGCCAAGGCATGAGTCAGATAGCAGCCATTCTGCTAATGTACATGAACGAGGAAGATGCATTCTGGGCCATGTCCCAGCTGCTGACCAATCAGAAACATGGCATGCACGGTGAGCCTCTCTCATTACTCGCAGGAGATGTTCCCTAAATTCCAAGCACCATATTGATTTCAGTGTTTAGTGTTCCTGCAGGATGTTCAGAGCTTCGGAATGCTGAGTTCACAGTTGTATCTGAGAAGCGTTTAGTATTGATCTAAAGATTCAGTTTTAATCAAGTTTTTTCCCCTTACCAATAGGTTTCTTTATCCCTGGATTTCCTAAATTGCAGAGATTCCAAAACCACCATGATCAGATTCTGTCTAAACTTCTCCCTAAGCTGAAAAAGCATCTGGTAGTAAAAACAATTGCTTTTTATCAGAAATTTATAAAGAGCATTATCATTTCCTATGCATTTTGGCTTAATTAAAGTAATTATATTTCATGTTTACGCAGCCTCACTTCTGTTTTTCTTCTTACTCACTAGGACAAGGAGCAGATGACCAGCGGCATTTACAGTACTAAATGGTTCCTGCAGTGTTTTATTGACCGGGTAAGTGTGCGCCACGTGCAGCCACACACACACACACATACACACACACGGACGCACGCACACGCGCACACACACACGGACATTCCAGGATGTTACTATAGACACAAGCCATTTGTTACAGCATGAACATGTGGCACAGCAAATGACTGCTATTTATGTCCATCACATTAGAGGAGTCTTACACAGCTTGTAAGACTCAACTTGTTTATTGAACATGCAGCCCAGTAGTGCAGGCTTTGCTGCCTCATATTTCCCAGCCTGGATTCCAAGCTTGGATGGCTGAATCGCGCTTCTGTTTACTTTTTGTGTTTAAAAAAGTTTACCGTGTTGTCTGATTTGCTTTCATGTTGACTCTGTGTGAATTGTCTATGCTAAATTGCGCTTAAGTGTGATTGGACTGGCATCTTTCAGCCAGCCATCATTTACTGTATATGCAACTTATTGGATATGGCTTAGAGAGTATAACGAGGGAACTTAAGGGGGTGCGCTGGGCAGGGGGTGCCAAGCACACGCGCACACACACACACACACACATACAATCATACACAATTTGGAAAACCTAATCAGCCTACACTGCATGTCTTTGGACTGTGTGAGGGAGACAAAGTACAGTACCTGAAGCATAGTCGTAAAATGTAGTAAAATTTTATAGTGATTAAATTCAATATAGGTTATGGTTTGATTAAAGGAAAATGAACTGAATTGCCTCCGAGTGGCGCAGTGGTAAAGTGCTCGCCCTATCATCCAGAGATCGCTGGTTCGAACCCTGGGTGATGCTGTTTTCCTCTCACAGCTGGAGGCACAGAGAGAGCTGATTGGCCGAGCTCTCTCAGGGGGGAGGGATGAGAGGTACTTGCGCTCCCACATTAATCACGACTCTACAGCCAATCAGGGGCGTCTGTGAGCTCGCGCACGCGAAAGGAGCGGCTGGCGCTTTCCTCCGAGTGTGTTACTCCGCTCCTAACGGTGCGTGAGCGAGCAGTTCGAAAAGATGCGGTCGGCTGACGTCACGCGGTTCGGAGGAAACACGTGATAGTCTTCGCCCTCCCGGCTGAATGGTAGTAGTAGCCTTAATGTGGGAGCCCCCTAGTGACGGGGAGGAATTGGCCACGACTAAATTAGGGAGAAAATTGGAAAAAAAAAAAAAATGAACTGAATTACCAAACACCACATTTCATACCTATTATGCTTTACTCTAGAATCTTATATGATATGATTATCTTATCTACCTCTTTAAGACACCTCTTCCTTCCGTCACTGTACAGGTCACTAGATAATGCTATACATTTTATCTAATGTCATCTCATCGACTCAACAGCACCCTTTAGCAATAGTACATGTAATAGTACTAATAACTAGATTGTGCAAACTTAAGCTTTCATCAAGCTTCAATAAACCTTGGTCGATAAAACCTTGTTCCAGACACCGTTCACCCTGACCTTACGCCTGTGGGACATCTTCATTCTTGAGGGAGAAAAGATCCTCACAGCCATGGCCTACACCATCCTTAAACTGCACAAGAGTAAGCTAAAGTCTTTCCTTTCATGCAATGTAAACATCATTGCATTAAGGCTAAGAATATTTAAGCTCCAAATCAGTTTAAATTGTCAGAGTACCGCATCAGTGTCCTGGTGTGAAGTGAAGCCTTTCTTTTACAGAGCGTCTGTTGAAGATGTCACTGGAGGAGCTGAGAGAGTTTTTACAGGAGAAGATCGCAGAATCCTTAGAGCTCAGCGATGATATGGTCATCGAGCAGCTTCAGGTCTCCATGACAGAACTGCGCAAAATGAAGCTAGACCTTCCTTCTCCAGGTTTGTACTCTATAGGCAGGCCAAGTTGTATGATTGTAGTGCGCTGTGTAATAAGAGTTTCATAATGAGTTTAAAAGGATATAGGATTGCAATAAGATTTATTTAAACTTTAATAGTGAGGAGAAAATTGTGCATTTTTATTTAGACCTTAGATGTTCAGCAGCTACCAAGATTTATTTATGCAGTTTGAATTTTGCCTACAAAAGTGGTAAAAAAAAAAAAAAAAAACTCACTCAAATATTGTACCATACATGACCTTGGTCATGATGTCAGATCGGGTGAGGGACAGTATTAAGTCCAGAACCACTATTCATGTAGGATGTACATGATGTAATGTTGAAATTTATGTAAAATGCATGACACTATTACCTCATTAATAGTCTGGTCTATAATTTAATTTCAAGTCTGTGCTGCTTTTTATTTATTTATTTATTTTTGCCCGCTCAAATTTAGTTTTGAATGCTGCAAACTAGTTAAAGAAGGCCATATGTCTTAATGACGTTCAGGCCACTCTGAGCTTATTGCAGCCGTTCCTGTAAACATTCAGCAAGTCGAAGACATGATCCTTGAAAATGTGGAAAAGACTCATTTGTCTGTGAGAACTGTACACCAAATTATTCATTAAGACCACTTGCACATTACAGAAACTTGGCTGGAAGTGATTATTGAATAGTTGCATCTATAGCTAAAATTACAAAAATTTGTAAGGACAGAAAATTAGCAATGTTCATAAAATAGCAAATTGAGAGTGTGATAAAATAGCCTACATCTTTCCAATCATATATACTCGTCTAAGAATAAATGTGCATTTTCTCTGACTGAATATCAAAATAAAATTTTGAAGTAAATCATGTTATGAATAGCGGTTAAATGACTATCAGTTTGTAAGTATTTTGCTGACTCTGTTTATTTTATTTCCAGCTAAGCCAGATGAACTGCCACGGAAACCACTTGGTGTGGAGCGTCCTATACTGCTGACCCCGCTGCGAACCCACAACCAGACCCTGGATCAGGAAATACCAGACAAGAGCCAGCTAGCCAGACGACCTCCAGCTTCACTTCAGATCTCACTCCAGGAATCGATTGTTCCTGATCAGGTCTCCCTAGAAGACAAGTGTCCCTACCAGGATAGGGAGATAGACAGTGTATCGCCATTTCCCTCCCCTGACCCAGTATTAGTGCATACTGAAATTGTTTTTGGCCCAGATGGATCGATGGAAGCTCCCGAAGAGCAGCCACCACCGTATGAGCCTCCTAAAAATGCAGAACCGAATGATCCTCCACTTCCGTCCCAACTGACCATGAGTACTTGTGGAACTTTAACAGAATCAGCACATTTAGAAGCAACTCAGGACACTTCACAAGTCACATCACAGGCTACAACAGAGGATGGTTTATCTGTAATGCACAGAAGCAAGTGTCAGTTGACATTATCTGTAGCCTCACCGCAAGACTCCCAAAATGAGAACCTCCCAGATACAGAAAAGGTAGAAACAAGAAAAGTGAAGACATTTGTTTCAGAGAAGTCTGTGGTATTAACTCAGAACTCTGCATTTATTAAACTTTCCCGCACAGACTCTGAAGAACAGTCATCTTCCACATACACAGAGGCTTCATTATTCACAGCTGGAAGAAAACTGATGACTGTTCACTCAGACCCGCTGTTCAAGCACCATGATCTTCCCAGTCTGCCCAAATCAGAGACTTTTTAAGCTGGCTATCAATTCTTTGCCTTTTTTGTTAAAGGATTTAGAATTTTCTGTATCCCTCCCACTGTTCCATGTTATTTTTCACTATCCTTCTTCCTAAATATTTCTTATTGTCGCAAAGGGAAGCCAGATTTTACCTCCAAAATGAAGGACTACGTTACTGCATCACATAGGAAATAGAATACATTGTACTGTTCTTGGACAGGATACGTCCTAAAATAACAGTTCAGTTTTCATACACCAGGTAATAATTGGTTTACAGCAGTTTACTTGCCTTACAGAAGTAAGGTGTTGATTTCATCAGTTTGGCCTGGAGAGGTGCTACGCAAATTTTAGGGAAAATCTTTAAGAAATCATTTGTTAGTAAAATCAGGAAACGGGTTCAAATAATGTGAGCTGGCTCACTGTTATACATGTGCCACCAATATCATCCTGAACATTCTAATATATTTTATTATTTTTGTTAATTTATTACTTGTTTATATATATATATATATATATATATATATTTTTTTTTTTTTTTTTTTTGTGGTTTCAACTTACCAATTAGTGGATTGGAAATTCTTCGGGGGAAAATCATTGCAAAGAGCACCAAAATAAAATAATACCATTAAATAATAATAAAATAATAATTATTGTAATAATAATAATAATAATAATAATAATAGGCCTTTTTAGGCGTTTAAGCATGAATCAATGCTTAATTAACAAAAAAAGCAATAAATAGTATGTAAAATTATTACTTATTATATATATTTAATAAAATAAGTAATAAACAACTCAATTCAATTACCTTACAACAATGAGCTGACTATAAATGAATTGAATAAATTAATCTATGTAAGTAAATGTTTGTTTTTATGTGAGACGTAAGTACTCTATCTAGGCTGCATTTCTTTTAAATATTTATGACAACTGAGTAAAGAACTCTTTTAGGCTTTTTTTTTCTGTTGCAAAGGATAAAGTCGCAAGTTGAAAGCAAATATTTATTTAACAACCAGTAATATGCCGTTTGCCATTCATTATGTAATAAAATACATAAACCATGACGATTCATCATTTATCTAAAAAAAAATCAGGAAATGTATTTTGATATATTTAATAAAAGCATTTTTCATCAGTACTGTACTAGCCAGGTAAGGGAAGAATTAGCCAACATTTTTCGTGCCAGAAATATTTTCTGTGCCAGTAAAGTGATAAGTGTTATTGTACTTAAAGGGAACTTTGTTTAAAATTGTGTAAGCTTTTTTGCAGTATTGTATTTTAATGCCTTAAGGCTTTTGTATCGGTTGGCTTTTAGACATTTGTATAGCATAAATTATATTAATACTTGTAAAGTACTGTGTTAAATTCACGTGTTTTTTAAAAACATATATTTAATATTGGTTCAGTCTTATCAGTCTTAAATCAGTTTGTGCAGCATAAACTGAAAGCTGTGCAGAACGCTTCAAGCCTTAGGATGAATGTTTCACTTTTAGTGGTTCATGCAATTTAGTGTGCAGCCGCAGTCATTTGAGGCATAATGTGAGTTTTTCTAGCCAAGGATCAATTTTTGCTTTATGCTAGTACTCTGATGGGAATTTAGTGCTTTTGCCTGTAAGAAAGACTTATCATTATGTTGAATATTTTTTTTGCATACTCCTTGATTCATTTTGCAGCAAAGTCAAAAATAAAATCTGCAAACTTGTGTGCAGTCCTCAGTAAGACAGCAATATACAGTATACAACCTTTTATGAATTATGTACATCATTTAGATAAAATGGTGCACAGGGTTATGTAAGAATAATAAAAAAGCCATATCAGTGCAATGGTAAAACTTCTGGGCAGTTGTAAATGTTAAATTGATTTAAAGGCATTTGCTGATCATCTTTTTGCAGATTCCTACCAATACCACATACGTTAATAGCACATACTTTAATACCACATGCTCGGGTGATCTCATGTATGTGACTCATATACAGTATGTGCTTCTGTTACTGCATCTGCACATCTTGAAACACGTGTTGTATTATTTTTTTTATAATACTCCTTATAATCAGTATGGTATTTTTTTAATTACTTGCTCTGTTTATACCGCAGGTGATTTTTCTAGAATAATTAAATTTCAACAAAATGAAGGTGGCGATATTGTTTCTCAATAATTAAACTAATCCTCTATAATAATGTCACGCTGGTCCACAGCCCCACTGAGCAGCACTGCTGTACTCCTGATCCACAGACTCCCTGTATGTTCAGCTCAGTAACTCGAAATGCACTGAAATGCGGATAAAAATTTTAGCTCTTCCACAAAGGGGTTGTGTAACATCTCTCTCTTTTTTTTTTTTTTTTTGCTCAGATTGTTTTTTTCTTGTGCAGGTTTTTGAGATGCCTGCATTGATCTGTACATTCCTTAGAAAGGAGTTTCGGGGAGCTTCAACCCAAATGCTTTGTTTTTTACACAATCTGTTTATTGTAAAGATATTTAATTTGCAAAGGTGTTAAAGCTTTCAGTGGCAGAAATAGCATTTTTTTTTTCAGCAGTGTTCATTTTTATATTTGCATTTAACAGTGTGTCTTTCTGCTTTTCTATCCATCAGTCTGTCTGTCTCACAATCTTTAGTAGTGAGCTTTGTCAATGTGTCTGTCTGTCAAACATCTGTTTGTCCATCTGTCTACAGTATGATACTGTGTGTCTGTCTATCTGTTTGTATCTATCCATCTGTCTGTCTCTCTGTATATCCTTTAGTTTGTCATTATTTTTGTCCATTTTTTGACTCTACATTAGATAAACAGATATCTATTTGTTTATTTTCAGTATATAACTGTCTGTCTGTTAGGAGGCAACCGGCACGGCATGTACTGTAACTGCGTGGGGCCCCAGGCCAGAAGGAGGGGCCCCCAAGGGCTAACAAACATGTATTTTTATAATGACATTTTATAATTTTATAAACAAGATTGTGATGAAGTCTGGTTGGAGAGGCTCCCTGCACATTTTTGCCTAGAGCCCCAACAGACTTTAGAATTGCTCGTCTGTCTGTCTTGTTTTCTTTTTAGAGACGTCCTTATTACGGCACAGCAAAAATTCTGTCCTTGTTAAAGAAAAAACACAAAAGAAAATACAAAATACCAGTAGAATAGACCTAATTGGTTAATAATTATATAACAATATTATTCTACATACTGTGTGATGCTTGTTTTCTTTTTAAAGCCTCCACACACTTCTGGTTTTATATTATACAATATGAAACCCATGGATGGGACAGTATGTTCCCAGGCCTGCAGTATTTTTAACAACCAGTAGATGGTGCCAGTGGTACAGATTCTGATTTCCCTTTAAAACAATGCAGCGTCTCTAATTTGTTTTCACGCACTGTGTAGTCACGAACTGATCTAGCATGAAGCAGATCCATCCATATAAGAACAGATGCAGATATTGACTAAATTATTCATTCTGTCATCTTTTAGGTTGTACACTTTAGGAATAATAGCTGTCATCTTGAGGCGGGTGATGCAGGTGCTTTAGCAGCCGAGTCAATTTCTCAAGCTAGCAAACAGAGCTGTAGACCTGAACCTGTCTCTAGTCCCCTGAGGACAGTGACAGTACATGGTGACATGAACATTTGTGTGATTTATTCCAGCTTTTGCCAGATGGTGAAAGTCATGCATCACTGTAAAGGAGCATGGCATTGCCATCCATCTTCACTGAGAGTGCCTCTGTCTCTGTGAAACACACTGATCTGAAATATTTTGATCTAAATGGACTGGTCAGGGTGCACTACATAAACCCAGTCATCCAACTTAAACTTCACTGGTAAAGCTACAAACTGAGACTCGTCATTCCAGTACTCATGAGGCAGATGCCTCTAAGTGACTCAGACCTCTCAACTTATAATAGTGATCAGGAACCATATGAGCTGAATAGCACGTCTAAGATGGTCTTTTTAATTAGGCTTTTATTGTCATTTTAACCATATACAGTTCAGTAGACAGTGAAACGAAACAGGGATTTCTCCAGGACCAAAGTGCTACATATATGTAACATAAACTAACAGAAACGGTGTAACGATTAGCACTGCCGCCTTGCACCTTTAGGTTTCCAGCCAGGCTCGATTCCCGTCTCTGTGTGCATGGTGTTTGCCAGTTCTCCCCGTGCTTTTTGGGTTTTCTCTGGGTACTCCGGTTTCCTCCAACAGTTCAAAGATATGCAGGATAGGCTAATTGCCGTTACCAAATTGCCCGTAGTGTGTACTGTATGTGTGTGTGCCCTGCGATGGATTGGCACCCTGTCAGGGGTGTACCCTGCCTCGTGCCCTAAGCCTCCTGGGATAGGCTCCAGGTCCCCGTGACCCTGAATACAGGATAAAGCAATATAGCAAAAGAGTGAGTGAGTGAGTATTTTAAGTACTACAGTATACAAAAGACGTTACTATACAAAAAGATAACACACACAAGACTATACAATACAAAAAAAATCTATACAAAAGATAACATAAGAGCATTTAATACAATACTATACAAAAGATTACAAAAGATAACACAAAACAAAGTGCATGTGCAAATGTGCAAACAGGAGCAGCAACACATAACACAATGCAATATACTGTAATATACTGTAACAGTGGGTTGAGGTAGTGCAAGTTAATGGCATGATAGATAAACAGTAAACATTTTTTGTAGAAGCAGCAGGGACGAGACATAGTCCTTATACAAATATCTGTGGAAAAAAACTATTTCAAGTTGGTATTGAAATGTCCTAGACAGTTGTAGATCAGTGTATGCGCGCATGTGTGTTTATCATTCCAGTCCCATTTTATAGAGGTGAATGTTTATCTGTGTTGAGTGTGTGTGCGTATCAGTCCAGTCCTTTCTTGTTAATGACATGTGGGTAGAAGCTGTTGCACAGTCTGAATGTGAGGGCCCGAATGCTTGGGTACCTTTTCCAGATGGCAGGAGGGTGAAGAGTGAGTGAGAGCGGTATGTCCGATCAGCCACAATGCTGACGACTATGTGGACGCAGCGTGTGGTGTAGATGTCGATGATAGAGGGAAGAGAGCCCCCGATGATCTTCTCGGCTGTCCTCACTATCAACTGTAAGGTCTTGCTGTCTGAGATGGCACAATTCCCAAACCAGACAGTGATGCAGCTGCTCAGGATGCTCTCAATAGGATTTATAAGACCTAATGGACGGTAAAGAGTTTCCACCTGCTTCTTCATGTGCTTTTTATTTTTCCTGTCTGAAACAAAGCTATTTCTTAGCACATCTGGGCTGCTGGTGTTTTTTTATTTATTTATTTATTTTTTATAAAATCCACTCTAATCATCTTTTAAAAGGTTCAATGCTTGAGGGCATAATTTCATCCTCTTAATGGGAGAGTGCCGTCTTAATTTAAACGCACTCATCATATTTATATTTGGATCATAATGTTCTTTCTACAAGCCTTAAAAAAGAATTGGATGAGGAGAATGACAATTTTACATACATTTTTTGTTTACAATTGTTTGTTTACAAAACTGCAGGTAAATTTGATAAACCTGAAAAATACATTTTATTTCTTACCCTTGACAAATAGCAGAATTGATTATATACAATTAGAGACAAAAGTTTGCACTCCCGGTGTGCAACAGACTGGCATCCCTTTTCAGATTACATTTCTGCTTAAATCTCATGATAAATTATTTTGCCTTTTTACTGGAATGAGATGGGGTTGTTTCCCCCGGAAAAATATAAAAGATGTATGTGCAGTTCATACATGTGCAACAGTCTTAGGCACATGAAAAATAAATGCTGTTAAAATTAATTAATGAAGGAAACGGTCGATATTTGGTGTGACAATGCTTTGAGCACCTTTATAATTGTATAAGGATATAATTTTATGTCTCCAGTTTAATCTCTTATAAGAACTTTGGCTGTTGCATGAAAAAAAAAATGTTTAAAACGTGGTCGATTATATAATATGCTGCATTCTTTTCTGGTATGTATATATATATATTTTTTTGTAAACTTTTAATTTGGTGGAATACTGATGTCTGAAAATCAGAAATGTTTTCTTACTGACTCAACAATAAAGTCACAAAATAAAAAAAAGATGGATTGACCCCCTGTCCAGGCTGTACCTTGTGCTCTAACTCCCCTGGGATTAGCTCCAGGACCCCCTGCGACTCTATACAGAATAAGCGGTATAAAAGATGAATGAATGAATGTTTATTTTAGGACTTCTGCATTATTGAGTTGTTTAGTTCCTTTTATTTTCTAAAGCAGAGGTTTGGCTGAGACAATATCATTGTTTATTTTATATTGTTTACAACTCTCTATAACATTTTCATGCAGAAACATTTAACTTCATTATTTATAAATTAATCCTTGCTTTATCCCTCTGAATGTGCCTAAGATTTGCACACATCACTACTACTACAAATACTACTACTACTAATAATAATAATTCCTTGGGTAATATACAGTATGATTATGAGGATTAAGATTATTATTATTATTAATGGGTGCTTAAACTCTTACCCTTGGCTGAAGTACTGTATCGAGAGGGATGTGCTTTTGTGTGAACGCGCGCGTGCGCGCTCATGTGCGTTTGGCCTAGCTGTGTCTGTGCGCGCGCGCGCGCGAGAGAGAGAGAGTGTGTGTCTGTGTATGGAGCTGAAGGTGGCGCGCGCACAAGCAGCGCGAGCGCTTCAGAGTGCAGACGTGGATGCTGTTTCATTTCATCATCGCGCGCGCGCATAGAGGCTCTTAACGTGGATTTCGGCGGGATTCTGCGCTGCGTGTGATCTGGAGATTAATGAAAACAAAGAGCGGCTCGGTACACACACTCAGAGTTCACGCGGACGGGACACCACTAACGGAGAGTTCCGGGTTCCGTGCGCGCGAGACCTGATCGTATCCGTGATAGGATGGCATGAAGGAAACACCGAATCAGTTCCGAAGTAAATGCATGTTAAAGCGATCACGTTAGCGAATCGGAATTAGTGCAAAAAACAGTTGAAGATACTTTGAAAAAAAAAAACATTGATGTGGACCTGATTTTCCGAGCCGAACTTTCCGCACCGACCATGCAAAGTTTGCAGTCTGCTGGTTCCCCGTCACATCTACTCACAAGCTGCATCTCACAGCTAACGAACCTGGAGCTGAATACCGAGAGATACAGCAGGTGACTTTACCTTCATCTCCATCACAGCATCAGCACCTTCAGCACTGACTCTGTCCCAGAGCAACATGAAAACACCACGCCACCACATCCACCAGTGGTAGGTCTTTATTGTGCAAATGAACTAAACCAGTGATGTAAAGTGTATCTGTGTGAAATACTGGGTTCTCTCTGCAGGGATTAAGTGTAGGAGTTCTCAGTGTGGAGATCTAATGAAAGTGATGCGCAGTGTAATGAGAGAAAAGGAACTGGTAGAATTCTCATCAAATGCCTCTCAGTATATTGTTAGTCTACATCACATTGGTACTTTGATTACATTAGATATGCAGCACAAGCACCTGCTGACTTTTGCAATTCTTTTTTTTCTACACTGCAAAATCTCCACTTTGGGGTTAAAACCTTTGTTAACAAACAACACTTAGAGTGCTGCATTAACACCTGCAAAGCTTAATTAGACTTGTCTGCTTTACACTGAGCGTGATGCACATTAATATTTAAAAATTAAATGGATCAATTAAATGTTGATTAAATTCTTACATCATTACAATCTATAGCAAAAGTTCCCAGCTTTTACTGTCAGTTGTACCCCATCAACATATTTTTCCCTACTATCATTAGAGATGCAAAGCAGGTTCAAGTTTTTTTTGTGCATTAACCCATTTTGTCTTGTTTTGTTTTATTTCTTTCAAATGGCTTGTTTAAAAAAACAGGATTCATGCATTCATTAGAAAGCTGCTTCAAACATCTCACCCGTTTGGTAAAGGGTTCAACTTGTCACTGTGACTGTTGTTACAGTAGGTCAAAATATTAAATATGATTTGACTAGTTAATGGCATAACATTTAACTCTCACATGCTTAGAGTGAACACTAAGTAATTAAATCAAATTTTATATCCTTTTGTTTTTGTGATTACAATATGAATCTACAGCATTAATGGTTTATTTAATAATGTGGATTTTTACTTCTAATTAGTAAAATGTTACCAAATGTCTCCAGCATTAAGGTTTCCATCGAAGTGTCATGAACCCATTACAGAACCTCCATGTACCCCTGTTTGAAAAACCCTAATCTATAGTGTTTGATCCTTTGATGAGATATTCATTTAGCATAAATAGTATTTTTTTGTGTTCAAATAACTTTTGTAGAACTGAATGACCATTTGTTATACTAAATAACACCAATATGCTGAATAAACTCAGTTTTTAACTGACAGTTACAATATTATATCAACACCTGAAGGCATAAATTAATTCGTGCAATGGTAAATTGCTGCTTTCAGTGTTAACAGTCAGTTTGACAGGTACACATTGTAAGTGTGAGTCTACATTCTCTTTTCCTCAATCACTTCCAGTCCCAGAGCAGTAAAAAGCATCCGTCAGTCTCCTGCTGAATTTTCCACCGAGCGTGCCATGCTTCTTTGAGGAGGATGCGCTTCCCTCTGAAGAAAATCCGCAAGCAATTCAAGCTCCTCCTGCTCCTTGTGCTTCTCACGTTTGCCATTGGCTTCACCTATCTGCATGTCATCCAGGGCAGGGCCATTAAACTCCACTCCAGCTATGGCAAAGGTAAGACCCGTCTGAGTGGAATCAATCTCAAGCTCAAAAAAACCTGACCTTATACCACCTCACACTGATTTCTTAGAATTAACAGTTAAAGCCTCTAAAATTCAATTTTCATGATAATTTCTTTGTGTGTTTAAGAAACTGTACCACCAATCAGTGTGACTTTCCTTGCAATCCTGTTATTGATCTCGAGAGCAGGTTAATGAGGATGACGACACTGAACATCAGAGCTGCCCAAAGTAATCTAAATAAAGATGCAACTCAGTTTTATAACTATCCTTGTCTGATTACAAGTAAGTTTGTAAAAGCAGCTTGTTTTCTGGAATATTTCATGATTGAAATTGTAGATAAGACAAAAGAACCATCCCTGGAACAATCCTGCACTGAAAATAAACTAGTATGCAAAATGTATACAATACTAACATTTCTGCTATGCGTGTGCTCTCTGTGCCACTTTTTTTTTTTTTATTTTGGGCCCTTTTTTTGTAAAATGCATATGTACTTTTTGTTCATTTTCTAAAAATCGGTACACCTGCTCATGCAATTATCCCATCAGCCAATTATGAGTCCTAATGCATAAAATCATGAAGATGCTGTTCGAGAGTATTATTTAATGAAACATCAGAATGAAGAAAGATGACATCTCGGTGACTTTACCAATACTGTGACTGTTTGGTGCCAGACTGACTGGTTTGAGGCAGAAACTGATGATTTTCACACACAACAGTCTCTAGAGTTTGAACAGAATGGTGTGAGAAACAAATTTTCCAGCCAGTGGCAGCGGGTGAAAATGACTTGTTGATGAGATAGCTTGGAGCAGGATGGGCAGACAGGCTCCAGCCATGATGATCAGAAAAGCATCTCAGAATGCACAACACTTTAAAACTTGAGGTGGATGGGCTACAACAGCAGGGTTCCACTTCTGTCAGCAAAAACCAGAAATCTAACGCTACAGCGCGCACAAGCTCACTGAAGCTAAACTGATTTGATCAATCTCATTTTCTGCTGCAACATACAGATGGTGGTATTAGATTTTGGCAACAACAGCAGGAATCTGCCCTGTGTTGACTGTTTAGGTTGCTGGTGGCCGTGTAATGGTGTTAGGTATGGTTTCTTGGCAGTCCAATCAACCAGCTTTTGTATGCCACAGGCTATCTGTGTATTATTGATAAATCTGTAAATCCTGTTTTTTCATCTTATGACTGGTTTGAGAATGATAATAAGATCACTGTAATTCAGTGGCGTCACCTGATCTGACTCCAATAAAACATCTTTGGGCTGTGGGAGATTCACAGCATGATTTGCAGCTGACAAATGTGCAGTCATTACGTGATACTGTTTTATTCACACAAACCAGAATCTCGAAAGGAATGTGTCTTGAGAAACCTTGAGAAATCCGAGGCTTGTCCTGTTCTTAGTTAAAAGCAGTCCTACATTATATTATTATGGGGTTTCTAATAAAGTGGCTGATGAGTGTATATGTACTCAGTAAACAGTTTAGTTAGGTATAAAACTCCTTTTATTCAAAGCTAATATTTACAGTAAGATCTATTTTTTGACTGTGTGTGGCACCAGCAAAAATGTGTAAATACCTGTCTCATTAGGGAAACACGAAGGATTCTGAATTGGTATGATTATAAATATCCTCTTCTGGTACCTTTATTTTTAAGCGTATAAGAATAGCAGATGTCAATTTTCGCAATCTAATAACAGTGTAAACCAGCTCATTATTTCAATAGATGTTTTTAGAACACTGCAGGTTGGACATCTTTGTAACGGTACAGTGTGACCTTTCAACAAGCTGCCAAGTACTTAATGTTCTTATTATATAATCTGTTAACCGGTATAAATTAAATTTTTTTAATTTATACTGCTATATAAAATGTAAAATCTGACTAATTTAGTAGGTGTATGTAACCATACTTATGGCATAAATGTTCACAGGAGAAAGCCAGCTGTAATGCACAGGAACCACTGATCATCAAATGCACTTGATTTGCAGTTTAATGCTGAAAATGCGGAGGTTTGATCAAGGGTGCCTGTTAGAGAAAAGCAGAGAAAAGCTTCTTGTATTTTTCGTCGAAGTGAAGGATTATCCATCTGTGCCAGCGAAACCATGCCGCTACCACACATAGACATTTGTCCTTATATGGCGTAACTGCTGTTTTAACTGCTGTGTCTATCAGGCATTTTCCAGTGTGCTTCATCAGAAAAGTGGCGTTTGATCATATAAAAACGAGATCTTTATTTAGCATAATCTTAAATCCTCATGACAATTTTTTTTGTATCTGATCAGGATTAGTTGATATACTGTATGAACACTGTACTTGAGTAAAGAATAGAAATTATTATCATGCAGCACAGCTCAAAGATTTTCCCCGCAGTTCTCCCTGATTGTGATTTCAATGTGTAGTTTTGTTAAGTTGACAGGACGAGGCAAGAGGCAAGAGGACTTTTTTAACCCACAGGTTAATGGAATTTGGGTCGGCTCTCGTTATACAGCCTGTTCACCACCTTGACTAATGCTCATGCAAATGAGGGGTTTGGACGGCAGCCACTGTTTCGAGTGATAAGAGAATAAGACTGAGACGCATGTGTTCAGTTAGTGCATGGCATGCGGAATCCCACTGGACAAACCCCAATGAGTCATGCAACGAGCGATTTGAGAGATGGACTACAGTTTGGTGTAAGTTACAGTATATGTGATAGCAGTATAAGACATGTGACATTCTACCTTGGTGTGGTGTAACTGCCGGCTCCAACAAACATGAATAACTTATGCAATCAGCTAATTTCATTTAATTCACCATGACAATTTGTTTTTAGTTGAGGCACTAATCATATTATGTATGGAAATTTCAATAACGTCAGTGCTGCTGAGGTGTTTAAAAGCTTTTAGTGTTGCACTTTCAAAAAAATATTTTCGACCCCCCCTAAAAAGCCATACATTGGATTAAATATAGAAAAGTATGTACCTGGTTTAATTCTACCCTAGTTATTGAATATATTTGGCTACTGTAGTGTTATTCTTATATTCTCCCAAGGTATTAACACCCTGCTCTTCTAGATTCATTAAAACATTCCAGCCTTGATTGAATGAAAATAATGTGTTATTCTTTGGATTAAATCAAGGAATGTGAGACCTTTTCTGTTAGCCACATTCTCTGATTAAGGCTCTTCACTGTGCTTTCAGTGGGAGTCTTTTCATTTTAAAGTAATTTTCACCAGGGAAGTTCTCTTTATTGGTTGAAAAAAAATTATTTCTATTCTCACATTAAACTGTTTCCTAAAAACTGTGGTTATGCCTATATACCGATTAATCATAATATTAAAACCACTCAGAAAGGAAGTGAATAACTTTGATTATGTCATTAAATTGCCATCTGTCAAAAGGTGCGAGACATTAGGCATCAAGTGAACATCAAGTGGTAGAACTAAAAAAAAAGGCGTAAGGAACTAAGCGCCAAATTGTAATTACTAGACATCTAGTTCAGAACGGCATGTCTTTTCAGGTCTTAGTAGAATACAATGAATAGTATCTACAAAAAGTGGTACGAGGAAGGACAACTGGTGAACTGTTTACATGGTCATGGTCTATAAATTACGTTGTTATGGATAGATGTAGGTTACAAAACATAGTGTATTTTGATGCTGGTGGAACCGTGTAGCAGCAGACTAGTCAGGGTTCATACTTTACAGCTTTTTGGGGGTTACTACATAATATGCTCTCATAGTGTGCCAAAACAAAGGTCCACACTTAGATATTTGATTATGGTGTGCATTTGCCTCGACACTGCTCAGACCACCTCATACAATGTTGCAACATTTATTTTCAACCAGAGCATGCATTTTTGGCCAAGATCATGTCTTGATGATGGAGAGTTGAACCACTTCGTAAATTTTTCTCCAGCACGTCCCAAAGACTTTTAATAGGGTTAAGGTCAGGACTTTGTCATGGCCAATTCACATTATTCAAATTATTCCTTATGATCCCAGAATCGAGTTTTCATAATTCGAGCCGGATTCAATTTTACATTACAGTGTCATCCTCGAACATTCCTGTGCATCCGGGAAGAACAAAATACATTGGCTTGTACAGTACATTCAGGTCATCAAAAGACTTTTGCCAAATACTGTAACATTGCTGAGCCTCCAGAGACTTGTAGCTCTTGTACCGCTTTGCATGATGGGTTCATCGCTTCATGCGCTTCACTTTTCCCTGATGCACCCATCGTTCCTGAATAGGGTCAATCTGGACTCATCAGACCACACAACTTTTTTCCATTGGTCAAAAGTACAATCTTTATGCTTTCTGGCAAATTTAAGCCTTTTTTTCCTATTAGTTTCAGTGGTAAGTGGTTCTCCTATGCCCGCAAAGCTGTTTAGTCCCAATCCTAATAACACCGTACGTTTAAATGATTCCAGATCTAAGTCAGAGCTTTTCCCTATTGCGTTTTTCTGAAAACAATTGTCTAGGTTTTATAGTGTATAAGACAATTCTTAATGTGATTTCAGATATCTCCCTAGTTGTTTTCATTGCTTTAGACTGTAAATAATTTAAATCAATTTGAATTTGAAGGGGCTCATTATGAATTTACAGTTACAATTATGAATTTACTATTATATTATTCCTAATTTAATACATTAACTCTCATAGAAAGCAAAAATTACAGACAGACATATTTTAGTTGACATACAGTACAGTAGTTAACAATTTCCTTTGTATTAGATATAACATCAAACACTATCTTTGAATTATATGTAATGCAACTGGGAAAAGGGAAGCTCGTGTGTCTACACAGGGAAAGCGCGCTTGATGACGTTCTCACTGTGAATCTTTAATAAGCCTCGGTCCTCCAGAGGAGAGGAAAGGAGAGGAGAGGAGGCGGGTGTGTACTGTGCTGGTGGAACAGGCAGCTCTCTGTTGATTTGGCTCAGGGCAAGGACACATGGGGCAGGTGGAGGCCCACTCAGCAGCCGAGTAGGAAGTGCAGGAGGCATGTGATTTTGGCAAGCATGCTTTGAGAGGCAGCACCCTGGGCAGAAGGGATTGCTGCAGAGCCAAAGCTTTGTCAAGACGAATATGTGTTAGCTGCTTCGTTAGAGGCCAGAAGAAGACATTTCTCGGCTGGTTATTTTACCTCTGATTAAAATGTATACTCCTTGATAATTTAAGGATCTAATAATCACATGTGTTAGGTGTTGCGTTAAATCGTTTCGATATTCACAGTGATAAAATGAAACATTAAGCAAAATAAAAATAAAACATTAAGCAAAATAACATGTATTCTTTTGGTGAAAAGATCATTTATTCTGACAAAAAAGTATATATTTATACAGATGGATCAGGTATCAGGACGGATGTTGTGTGGATATTTTTGTTTTTTTTAGATTAATAGCAGTGCCAGTGAGAACGTTCTTCCTTCACAATAGTATCTGGTCAGTGCTTGATCTTGTCCGCTGATGGACGGGGTTAGATGGCGATGACGGCTGGTCATAACATTAGGTGGAAGGGCTAAAAGGAAACATCTATCAATAACTTGACAATGAAACTATTACAGCCAAGTGATTTATCATATTACAAGGACTCATTTGTGACAAACTAGGAATGATGAGGTGCATGTGCAAGTGTTTCACTTCTCCAGTGTGGTATTGGGTTCATAATGTACCAAACATTAATGTAGGAACCCTTTCATTCATCTGTCGTCAGTTCTTTTGAACATTAATTGGGCAATCTGTCTGTGTTTGGTCTATCTACCTTTAGTTTCTTGTCCAGAGGTATATTCTCAATCACTGTTAATGACAAAGTTATAGATTAGGGATTACCACAAAAAATCCAGGAGGTATTACACTGTGTATACAGTAATAAACTGACATGACTGACAGGCTGTGTGAATCCACAGACAACAAATCAGCCTCAGAGTTACTTCTGCTACCAATCCTGTATATTTCTTATAGTGATTTGCACTTAAACCAACTTAATGATGTTGCACGAGGTTCCACAAACCTTTAAAATAATGTGCTTTACAGCGTTTAACAGCAAGTGTGTTGTGGATACCAAAATGGAAGCTTTTTATTGATGCCTAATAATTTGTGAAGGACAGGATCCATTTATACCAGCCACCCTTGGTAAAGTGTGCCTAACCAAATGTACGAAGGCCACACTCAGTAATGTACACATAGAAAGTGGACAATGCAAGATATAATACAATAACCTGGTGGTGAGATATTACAAAACATAAGGTACGATAGATACAATAGATGTGTGATGCATGACCTACTTGTTAGGGTAAATCTGTTTATTTATTTATTTATTTTTTACTCTTGGAAATGGTTGCAAAATAGCCTTAATTGATCTGAGTTTTTTTTTTTTTTTTTGCTGCATTATGAAAGACGTACTGCACTGCCTAAGCATCTTTATAAAAAAAAAAATGCTCAGCAACCCTGATTCACTAAATGTTTGCATCCTAGTGGCATTTCAGCATCTGTGCTTCATCAAGTTTGAAAATTTCCAAATGTCATAATTGTTTTTTTTTGTTTTTTGTTTTTTTTTGCTTTATTTTTTCTGAAGTGTTAAAAAGGTGATGGTGCTGGATGCGCTGTGCATGTGTATGTGGACATGCAGCATTTGTCATACACGATTAAGTGTGTAGTGTGTATGAAGGGCAAAGAGAAAAAAAAGGAGATGAAGGACAAGCATGCTGTTGGTTTGGCTAAACCTTTGCTCAGTGTTGCTTCTGTTTTGGCTCACAGCCTAAACTAAAGATCTTCATAGAGGATATTATTGGCTTCTCACTCACTCCTATACCACTTAATCCTGTATACAGGGAACCTTGAGCCTATCCTTGGAGACGTAGGGCACACCCTGGACAGGGTGCCAATCCATTGCATGGCGTGCACACACACACACACACACACACACAATATGCAATTTGGGAACTCCAAATAGCCTATTTTGCATGTCTTTGGACTGTGGGAGAAAACCCACCAAGCTTAGGGAAAACATGCAAACTCCATGTACTGTACACTGAGACAGGAATTGGACCCTGGTTGGGAATCAAACCCAAACCCTTGAGGTGCAAGGCGACAGTGCTAACCACTAAGCCATTGTGCCTCATTATCGGCTTCTAACAGTCTTAAATACTGCCTCAGTTACAAATTTAATTCACCCTTTATTAATATTCCTGGAAGCTGCAGGCTTAGAAAAAACTTTGGAGCAGTACAGTAGATGCTCGGTACCATTTAATTATAATGGGGACATTATGGTACCTTATTTAGGTATGTAGGCATGTACGTAGGTTAATAAGTGATGGGGTACGGATTAAAGCTGCAGTGTGTAATTAACAAAAAATATATGTTTCAACATGATCTGCAATCATTTCTAAGCAAATAAATTGTTTATTTTGCTCATGGCCCTCTTTGCCAAAATACAGCTGTGCAGCTCTAAAAGGTATCCTTAAAACGAAACATAGAAAACAGCTGTATATATTAAAGTATAAAAAACTACTAAAACATCTTATGCGCATCAATATGTATCATACAAAGCAACAACCTTTTTTTTTTTTTCTTCTGCACCACATTTCAGTCCAGTAGGTGATGGCATGGCACCAGCCACCTATAAAATAACTAGGTAGAAGAAGAGGCCATAATCTCGTATATGCACAAGACTTAACCTTGTAAATCGTTCTGCACTGCCACGGAGTTCTGAACAGGCAGAGTCGCGTGGTTGCTAGGCGACACCGCCATAAAGGCAGTCAATGTGTAGGCGATGCACCAGGTGGCGTGTCTGTTTCAGGGCCCTGATACCTGTGCACTTGCGTGATCATTAGGTAGCACCTGTAAAGGTATCAGGGCCAAAGACAAAGGCAAAGACCAAGCGTGCAGCAAGTCTCACAAACAATGATAACACAGGGTTGATTTTATAGTGCTTGGGCCCTAACGATGCACGCAGCAAAAAAAAAAGACGAAGGCAAAAGCCCAAAGTCTTCAAAAGCAGCTGGAATTATTGCGAGAGAGCGACACTCATTGGTCCAGCGTGTGCTCTTAGTTTAAGGGTTTAACCACATAAGTCACACATAAATCCTCGGTAAGGGAGGACTTGCCCCAAGAGGATCAGAAGCCTTAAGTTTCTACAGCCCCGTCAGGCACGAGGAGACAGCAGAGCTCTGTTAGGGTTTTGTTTTCAGCTTTTTTTCTTTACTCACTTTTCAATTCCCAATTAATCATCCCACGTTATCTCCAAACAGGAAGATGTTCCCACTCGTGTCTCATAAACACTCTCAAACTCATATTTCATTGACCCACTCAGAAGCCCTGTAAGAGATCTTATAAATATTATCGGTGCTTCCCGTGGTGCGGCACCAAGTAACAATCATGTGGTTTACAATGATATGAAATCTATGCTTACAACAGGACATTAATACTCATATTTTTATTAAAGACATTTTATTTATATTATTACCCAGTATTAATAGTAATTAATCGACTTTATTAATAATGAGTAATGTTCTTTCGTAAGCATAAATTCCATATCATCATAAGAAAGAATCACTTGAACGATGTAACATTCTGAATGTAGTTTAACTACGTCGACTTCTATTATTTACATTTTGTAAATGAGCTCAATATGTAATAAATAATTTGACCTCTTTTTTACATATATTTAGCATAGACAATTTTATGTGTAATTTTCGTTAAATCTGAATAGACTTAATGCGGAAAATAATTAGGAAGTACATTTTTTTAGACTACAGAGTTTTACATTTTTTATCGTTCCAGATGTTTTGCCACTTTGTAAAGAATTTATAACGGCTCTAATCTGAGACGCTGTTAATTCTCCTCTGCAGCAGAGGTAAGTTTTAGTCTTGCTTTCCTGGGAAGGTCTTCATGAGAGCCAGTTTCATCGTGGTGCTTGATGGGTTTTGCAAATGCACTCAACAATACTGTTCTTGCAAGAACCACTCTAACTGACCTTTATGTCTTAAAATAATAACTGACTGTTGCTGTTATAGTTACTTAATTCCATATGTGGTAGTTCTTAGTTAGGATAAGAAATCCTGTATTGTGAATTAAAAACAAACAAAAAAATCTATAAAGTCGTGTCTATACTTTTGACTGGTACTGCACCTCATACGCTCGTGACTAAGCTGATAGAAGTGCATCTCTTGTAGGCTGCATGGTCCACATTCCACAGCTGTAATGGAGTTTCTGTTACTATTGATTTTATCGCTTTAGTGAAAATATTAATATTTAATTTCCCTTGAAAGAGCTGAGGTGTTTATTTGGTGCTGGCTTGGTCTATGAGTCGCCATATAAAGTATCACCCCACTCGTTAGTGATCATACCTTCACCTGGACATCTGAGAAAGACCTTGACCTATATTCATAATTCTTAGTTTTCTTCAAATTTCACAAAAAAATAAAAGCTTGAGAAAGAAAAACAACTTAAGTTATTTGGAGCACTAAGTGGGTTTTCTAAATGCGAATCATTTTGGGAACAGAAGGGAAAACAGCCTGTGACTTATCCATGTGCCAGCCCACCCTGCTAATGCCAGCTGTATGGACCAGTTAGCAGGTTTTCTTCCTCATCCCCCCTTCTCTCACTCCCTCTCTCTCCTTTCTAGCTGCTTGGCTGTCTCCTTTTTCATCCCTTATGTATGCATTAAGCCATCATGGCCCAGAAAAAATCCACAACACCTGGGGTTGTAACGGGAGGCTACACACAGGAATGAGGATTTAATTGCAGAGATTAGATCTTCAGTGGAGCAGGTTTAAACTCCAGAAAAAGCAACTATAATACACGGCCCTAACAGTGTCTAATGCTCTATTGTATTGTATTGTATTGAACCGTCGCAGCATCTCAGCATCAATTCTTCCAGTGAATGTGCTGAATTAGTTTGGAAGAAAGCATGCATTTTTCCCAGCATGCAGTTCCCCCTGATGTGGCTTACAGAATCACCGCATACCGTTAAGTCAATTCATGAAATGGCTGTGTCTTGTCTCTACAAAGCTATAAGCACAGTTTTTTGGTTCGTTCGCGTTTTTTTCTTTTCTTTTCTTTTTCTGAAACATGGCTTGAATCCTAAGTGGATGGAAGCGCCTTCTTTAATGGACGGTTCTCTGTGTCGACTCTTGTGTGCAGCTTTGATAACAGCATTCAGCTCCGGCTATTGAAATGATGAACGAGTGCAGGTGCAGTTTGTTTCAGTTTTGTAGCACTCCACGTGGGTGGATAGTGCATCTTTGGCAGTTTTATCATAATTGGGAATAGAAATTTCCTCTATTTATAGTGCTGCATAAATACATTTCTAACATGTTATGTACAATACATCATATCTTATGCATATGCCATACTGTACTGTACGTTCTGATGTGCGCATGGAGCATTTTGAAGCATGGTTCAGTTTACAATGTATATTTCTGTACAATATCTATTCATAAGATCACAAGACACTCTTTCTAAATCATTTAAGAGGTTAAAAGCCTTTAATTACAGGGTTCACTTAAGGCCTGTAATGACCCACTGAACCTTTAAAAACACTGGAGCTGACTACAATATGAGAAACCAAGCGTATAATATGTCAGCAATAAAACATGACAAGGTGTGCTGTTTTTTTAACAGCATGCCCCAAAGTATTTTATGCGTCTTATAGCACAATATGCTGACTATTACCAATTAATTAATGATATGCCACAATATAACAGTTAATCTGGTACAGAACAAATTTGTTCTTAGATTACATGCAGCATCCTCCATACAAATCCCTCTTATAGCTGTGATTATTGAGTATATACAGTCTATATATTGATATTTATCAACTTTGCATAAGACTGTATAACAGATTTTGGTGATCTTTTAATTAAATAAGATGTTAATACAGTCTCTCTTGGAAATGAAAAAAAAAAGCACAATATTTTCCGCGAACATTGATGCATAGTTACTGTTTATGTCATAAATTGAACAAAGATAAAAAAACATTATTGTGGCACTGTGCAAAAGTTTGGGCACCCTACATAATCAGTACTTAGTAACACCTCCTCTGGCAGATACTGTATCACAGCTTGCAAACGCTTTTTATAGCCAGCTAAAAGTCTTTCAATTCTTGCACTTGGGATTTTCTTCTATTCTCCCTTACAAAAGGCTACTAGTTCTGTAATATTCTTTGGTCGTCTTGCATGCACAGCCCTTATAAGACCTCACCACAAATTTTTTTTATGATGAGTACTGTGATGGCCGCTCAAAAACCCTCAGCTTGTGTCTCTTGAGGTATTCCATAGTGGATTTCAAGGTATGTTTAGGATCATTGGCCTGTTGTAGAAGCCATCCTTTCAGCTTCAGCTTTTTTACAGATAGTGTAATGTTTGCATCCAGAATTTGCTTAAATTTAGTTAAATCCATTCCTCCCTCCACCCGTGCAATGTTTCCTGTGCCACTGGCTGCAACACAACCCCAAAGCATGATAGCTTCACCCCCATGCTTAATAGTTAGCAAGGTGTTCTTATAATGAAATGCTGCTCCTTTTTTTCTACAAACATGGCTTTGCTGATCGTGGCCGAAGAGTTCTATTTCACCTTCATCAGTTCACAGCACATGTTTCCAAAACGCATCAGGCTTCTGTAGATGTTCTGTTTCATACTTCTGACGTTGGATTTTATGATGGGGACGCAGGTAAGGTTTTCTTCTGCTGACTCTTCCATGAAGGTCTTGTGGAACGGTGCACCACCACTCCCGAGTCTGCTTAATCTTCCTGCAGGGTTTTTGCAGTCAAATGGAGGTTTTTGGTTTGTCTCTCTGATCAGCATATGAGCAGTTCTCTCCGAGAGTTTTCCTGGTCTTCCAGATCTCATCTTGACCTCCATAGTTCCCCTGAACTGCCATCCCTTAATTACATTTCTCACTGTGGAAACTGCAAGCTGACAACGCTTAGCTATCTTCTTGTAGCCTTCTCCTGCATTTTGAGCTTAATAACTTTCAGAGTCTTACACAGCTGCTTAGAGGAACGCATGGCTGTTGAGCCAATGTGAGTTTGGTATCAGAAAAAAAAATGTTTAAATGAAGATTCTGTTAAATAGTAGGGAAGATTGGACGTTCAGACGCTTGATCTCAGGATTTCCCTGCTCCCCGTAAAAAAAAAACAACTTCGTCAGCAGTGTGCTTTTATAGTAAAAACAATAAAATCAGGTTTTTCTGTCACAGGTGGATAGTAATCATTTCAGTGCTTTAAGACCATGGTTAGGTTTAAAGCTTTCTTATCTCTTTTGAAGGATCAGGAACATATAGTATTAATAATTCCGATTTGGGCTGAAATTAAAAATATCATACCGTACATTTCACCCAGAGCACATTCTCAGCCACAGCACAAAACTAACATGTCCGACTTAATAAAAAACTTGATATGTCGGCTCACATTTATTCACACTTACTGGCCAGCGAGAATGGTGAATTTATCAGCTTCGCGGTATAATATCACTGGAGCCTTTGTTATATTGTAATGCAGTATATAACCTGACATTATGAGGTCATTCACTTTAACAGAAAAGAATTTCAAAAGGAGTTCTTGCTTTTTTATGTGAGATCTGTACTATTCTTATGTACTGTGTAATTTTTCGGAGTAAAAAAAATGTATATATATATATATATATATATATATATATATATTTTTTTTTTTTATATGTACTGTATTTGGCAAAGCGACTTGCATTTTATTTCATTAAACTACTGAGTATTAGGGGCCTTGCTCATGGGCCCAACAGTAGCACCTTGCTGGTGCTGGGGTCTAAACCTGATATCTTCTGATCAGTAATCCAACACTTTTTAACCACTGTGCTACCCCTGCCCCCAGTAGGGACATATACTGTACAGTACAGGCTTATGTATGGATGTCAGATATAATGTTATGTACTGAATAGAGGATTCGGGGGAAGCAGCGTCCATTGTTCTTGTTTCGTTTATTTACATGCTCACAGGCGAGACAACTGCATTAGTAATATTTTACTCCTGCTAATGTTTTTTTTTTGAACAAGTAGGACTTGACTAAAGTAAAAAAGCTCCATTGTTAACATCTCTATTCTCATAGTAATCTGCTACAATGCAGAGCAGGTTAACCTGACATATATTTAGCGGCATTGTTTCAGCACATTTTTACATGATTTCACACTTAATTGGTCTCTACAGAAAAGATTCCCACTCAAAGTGTAGAAAAAGCTGATTGTGTTTTTTTTTTTCTTGCGAATAAGGAGAAGTGTTTTTGTTCTCTGTGAAAAACCTGTTTATCTTAGATAAGATAAAACTCAGTCCTTGATATGATAAAGTTTTGATTTCCCATGCGTCCATATGAACCGTAGAGCACTAAGGTAGCCTTAAACTCCAGAGGATATTGCCCTTTTTTTCCATTGCGTTTTTTTTTTTCTTTTGCAATCAGGTTCTCTGTAATGACACGCGACAACCCAGAAAGATTTCCTGTCACTTTCTATCTTTCTGGATAGAAGCTTTGTTAAGAACTAATAAATTGGATTCGTTTTTACAGGTGAAATAATTCTCTTGTTGACAACCTGTTTCCAGATGTTTTTCGAACACAATGCTCTGGCCAGGCTGGGTGGGATTTATTGTGTAGCTGTTTACGGACAATGTTTAGGTCTAGAGAACGAGATAAAAATGACTCTGGACACTGTGTACACACCGTTTATTTCCGAGTACACTGGCATGTTAAGTAGCAGATGTTTAATGGCTTGAGATGAGCAATCCACAGTTCCTAATTTGTTTGTGGACGTGTTTTCGGAGCAGGCTGTTTGTTCAGAAAAACAGATGTGTGCCCTCTCTCTCACATTCTCTGTGTGTGTGTGTGTGTGTGTGTGTGTATATGTGTGCACAATATGGAACATCAGTCTGGTTTAAATCTGCTTTCACCAATTAAATGCTCATCAGAACTCTGAGACTGAGGGTGCAATTTGTCAACTGGACCCTTCCTCATCATTATCCTCTTTTTTTTTTTTTATTATTATTATCGTTCTTTTTTTGGCTCTCATACATTTTCCCATTTTCTTTCTACCTCATTTCATCCCTTACCTTCTCTCCCAATCTCTCCTTATCTGTCTTACTGTCTGTCCCATCTTCCCTCTGGCTCTTTCTTCATCACTCATCATCATCCTTCATACTCCAATAGCAGTCTGTGACCAAAAGCAGCCTTACATGCCACTCCTCTTTCATACTCTCTCTCTCTAACACTCTTTCTCTGTCTCATTATTACTATTATTAATATTACTACTACTGTACTAATATTATTGTTACTTTTCCTCTCCTTTGTCTCTCTCATTCGCTGTCACGTTTTATTGTTAGTACTGTCTGTCTCATCCTCCCTTAGTTTCTTTCCTCGTCATTCATGTTCTTCCACACTCCAGTGTCCTCCACACTGCTGAGAGACCCAAAGCAATCTTAGAATTTCTTCAAATAGATGGATCTACGATATGCATGTATTCATTTATAAATATTTATATTCCTCCTTCACAGCAGACTATCTGAGCTCCGAGGTTTTTACGCGGTTTTATTCTGTAGTCCTATTCGAAGTGGAGCACTTTAAGCACAATAGACGTTCAGTCCAAGTGGAATTTTGAGTGATTTAGGACAGGGTTGGTTAATCATAGGAAGAGCAACAAGACTTATTATTATAGAAACAGTACGGGGCAAGTGAGGGCAAAAGTTTGCATGGGGAAAAACAATGAGGATTACAAATGAGGATTGGGTGTATCCTAAAAAGAAGACAATCTATAATGGGTGTTCAAGTCAAACCGAGATTTTTGATTGTGCAGAGTAATCAGATCACAGTTATGAGAGTCTTTATTTCTCTACCATAATCCCCTGTTACACTAATGCACTTACACTATTGTTTCACCAGTGCTTGGATACCATCATGTAGAAAGTACGCCTGAGCCATGAACGGCCATCCTGGCCTTTCCATGTCAAAGCGGAGCGTTTCTTTAACTCGCTTCTGTGCCAGGCGAAGGCAGAGAGCTCTCTCGTTGTCCACTGTGCACTCACTTTTCCTGAATGACCATGTGTGCAGTTACCACAAACAGATGAGTTTCTCTTATGCAAGTCGGTGACAAATCATCATCGATTGGGATCGCCATTCATGGACTTTCGGCCTTCTTTAATAAGTTCAAATGTTTAACTGCAGCGTAAAAAAAAAAAAAATCTCATCACCGTACTGTGCTTGAAATCGATTGTATGCGGCCATTCTTCTACTCATGTCATGACGAGTCCCAGTTTGACTCGAACACTCCTATATCTATAATATAACATGAAAGGAACATTTTAACAGTTTTCAGATGTGGTCTGTACAAGGCAATATTATACTCACCTATCCATCCCAAGAGATTTAGGGCACGAGGAGGAGGGGTGCCGGGGCACACACATACTGTACACACATGCTCATTCAAACACTATGAGCAATTTTGAGAAGAACATGCAAACTCCATGCACACAGACGGGAATCGAACCCTGGAGGTGCGACACTGCTAACCATTAAGCCACCATGCTCTCGCAATATTATACAGTATTGTAAAGTCTGTGTCTACAAATACTGTATGCCAGGAAGAATGGAAAATTGGACAGTTTGCCCCCGAGTGGTGCAGCAGTAACAAGCTCGCCTTATCATCCGTTTGAATCCCGGGTGATGCTCAAGCATCCTTCCGAACCCGGGGAGCCTAGAGAGATGATCGGTCGTGCTTCCTCAGGGGGAGGGCACTGTAACAGTAAACAGTTTGGAGTAAGCAGATGCAGTTGGCTGGTGTCGTGAGTCTCAGACGAAACACATGATCGCCTTCGTCCTCCCTGGTGGGTGGTTGTTGCCTTAATTTGAAGCGCCCTCATGACTGGAAGGACTGGGCATAGGAAAAGAAGGAAAAAAAAGGCAATTTTTGTTATGCGTGAAAAATACAGGTTAAATCTAGGTGCCGTAATAGTTCTTCGGCTTTGTCTCATTGTCCTTCGATTTTTCCAATTCTGTTCTCAGGGTATGCAGATTTTTGCAATCAACTGTAAAACAATTTGCTATACATAAATGCAAATTCATAAATTGATAACGTGACATCATAAGTCATTTACGCAAACAGTACAAAGCAGTTTCCATCAGCTCAGTTGGGCAGTGTACCGAGTGGTTTGTCCTGATGTAGCATTTAGGAAATGACTTTTTCTACGCCATTCGAAAAGCAGGGTCGCAGCCTCCGAAGCTGCCAACGTGCCTAAATTTACCTTCAATTCTCGCTTGCTGCGCAGTTTGAAAGAAGAAAGTGTGAGCTGTAGTCTAAACAAAAAAAACCCATGATAATTACCACCGAACTTATTCAAAGTATTCATGAATAAAAGAAACGAGAAATTACATTGGCAGTGGAGTGGGATATCTGGAGCTGTTGCTTTTGTATAAAAGAGAACTGTTATTTAATTTTGAAAGGAACATTTGAATTTCAAAGTCTCATGGAGTTCTAGTCTGATATCCAGAAAGCCATGCAGATAAAAAGGGGTACCTTGAGACCAGAGAATACTTTTCTTGTGTACTGGACAAGTGCTTTAACCATCAAGAAAAAGTAATAAAGGACAATAAAGAATAATTGATGGATGGATGGACGGGTGGTTTTTAGAGTGATGGCTGCAAGTTGCAAGTGTAATTTAGAGCTACAATGTCTCCAATGTAATTTGGAGGGGTGGAACCAATTTTTATGTCACTCTTACTCAGTTTTTGAGGATGAAGTGAGGGAGACACGTTGGTATTGTATAGGATCTGTTGTATTCTTTAGTCTTCTTTATTTCTATCGGTCTGGTTTTGTGGATTTACACTATCGATTTAAACATAAACAGGCTACTATAACAACAGAGTCATAAATAAAAGGTTTATTGAATATATATAAAAGAATATGCCATTATACAGTATAAAGGATGGATTTGATAGTACACTGAATTGTATGTTTGTAAACTTTTTGCAAGAAAGACCTCGAAAGGTGTATTGTGTTCTCGCATCAGCAGCACATCCTTCAAATCCAGTTAGTTTTTAGGTGGGGTCTCCATGGATTAAACTTGTTTGTCCAGCACAGCTCACAAATGCTGGATTGGATTGAGATCTGGGGACTTTATAGGCCAAGTCAACACCTTAAAAAAAAAAAACTGAGTCTTGTTCCTCACACCATTCCCTGAACAGATTTTGCAATGCGGCAGGGAGCATTATTCTCCTGGAAGAGTCTCAGCATGGCCACTCTGATGGGTCTGTGGCTAAGCAGCGCTATACACAGCAAGCTGAGAGGCAGCGTGTGGTCTGACACCTTTCTGTCACAGTCAGCGCCAACTTTTTTAAAAAATTTGTGCTCTACAGTAGTAGCCCTTCCGTGTGAGTGGGCTAGATTTAGCTTCCTGCACACATCAGTGAGACTTGACCTTGACCAGGGCTCCCATGACCTTGATCTTTCTTTGTCAGCTTTTAGTATGTACTAATCAATGAATAAGTCTGGCCTCCGAGGAACTCCTTTAATGGACTGTTCCTGGATGTGGCAGTAGCTCCCAGTCGAGTAACGTGCAAGTGGTGTTTGTGAATGATTGTGTGTACAGGACCCACAGACAGATGCATCTCTTCGGCATGTTTGAGACGATTTTTAGGAATCAGAGATTCCACGTGCCGAATATTGATGGGGACGTCAACATGGTGGGAATGTTGAGGGAACACCTCACAAGACCTGAAGATTTGGAGATGCTCTGTCCTTATGCTTGCCAAATTGAGAGCTTTGGGGGCTGACTATTTACTTGCTGCTTAATATATCCCAATGACAGGTTCCATTGTAACAAGATAAATCAACATTAATCATAATAAATCGTAAGTCAGTGGATCATTCACGAACACCACTTGGACAATACAGGAACTCGGCTGGGAGTTATTGCCACATCCCGGAACAGTCCTGACTCAGTAAAAACCATTTCCACATGTTTGGGCCATCAAAGGAGTTCCTGGGAGGCCAGCGTTTCATACATGAAGCAGGCAGTCTGGCATACTGAGAAAACGTTCTACCTTGATGGTATCCGACCACCAGCACAAGTCTGGGATAAGTGCTTTATTGTAGCAGGGGATTATATAGAGAAATAACGGTACAGTAGTTTGGAAGTAGGTTTCTCGGTTACTTACTACTAGCGATACTGGTATGGGTTGATACCAACAGCATGTACTTATATTTGTGAAAAAAACATTATTGCTGCATTCCTAATGAATGTGTTTTTTTTTAAGTATATTGCAGCAGCAAATAACCATACATCTTTATTCTTAATGATTAATGTATTTATTATCACCCAACTTCTCTTTATGACTCAGGGTACATCTGGTTACAAAACTACCACGAATATGAAATGCAACAGTCAAATGTCATATCCTGGTGCTTGCACCAAGATTGAATCATCTCTCTTCCGAAAGTTCACTTTTGTTCCTGTTTCATTCATTTGTCACATTTGATATAAAAACATAGCTGCTTAATCTTCTTTTAGCATAAAACAAAACACAACTTTACCACTCACCGTCTCTCCCCTGCACGGTGTGCACTATATCTTTATATATAACTCACAGACAAGGAAAAAAAGCATAAAAGACATTGATTGAAGGCCACATTTGTCCCTCATCCCATCTCTGAGAGATGATCTCTGTGCTCCGTGTGTCGTTTTCTCATCAGGCAGACACAGATGAGCTCGAGTGAACTCACCACAGACAGCGGGTGTCAAAATGTGTCGACATGAATCAGTTTTACAGCCCATAGGGAACAGCCCTTATTCTCCTCTTTTACCTGCTTCTGTTTCACACCTCTAATAATCTGAACTTCATTGATGACTTAGCACTTGGGTAAAATAAAGCACATGTACCTGCTAGGACTGAGATGAAAATAGATTTTTAATTTGCACAGAAAATGTGGAGTAGATCATGAAATTGCTTTGGTATTTTGTGTTAAAATACTTGAAAATGGGTGGAATGCCTGTCTGTTGCTGGGCACCATGCACCCGCATGTTTATAGACTCCGTATCCACCAGGGGATCATTTAATACAGCCAGTGAACATACTGGGATGTTTTTGGAAGAAGAAGTAAACCTGAGAATCTGTGAAATCCCTCGATACCAAGGATACTGTGAAACAGTAATTATTATTATTATTATTATTATTATTGTTATTTAAATATGAGAAATTCTCAGTCCTTCATACATAATGCGAAAGATGATTGCAAGGCTAATTTTAAGAATGAACTAAATCACAGTTTTGTTATAATTTTATTTAAAAATGAATTCCGTGTGTGTGTGTGTGTGAGAGAGAGAGAGAGAGAGAGAAAGAGAAACGTGAGCTAGTTTACTAGAAGTTAAACATAGTGGCATTTTATGCAAATTCATGTGATGGGTTGCCCGTTACTTGGAAAATTAAATTTTATAGTTTAAAATGACTTTTTCCGCATTTCTTGTTTTAAGACCTGTGCAATTCATTAATGGTTTCCTAATGCGTTGGTGCTAATTTGTTTCCATGCAATAAACCCAGTCATCTAGACATAAAACGATTAGATGTTTGATTTGAAAAATGCATATTGCACAAATTGAATATTTTTATTGCAGTTAATTGTATTCATTCCGAGTTTTAATATTCTTATTGCTTCATAAACTATAGCTCTAGCTATCACCTAGTGCACTGCATATTGTCTTACAAAGTGACTCATCAAACTTCAGTAATATTCCAAATGAGTGTCTTCTGATCCCGATCCAAATATGGACTCATTAATTATAATCAGAAGCAGCCAGGAAAAACAGTGAAGGCCTGTGCACGAACTCTTACAAGCACACACAAACAACAATGTAATTACCCTCCACTATTCCAATTACCAGGAGATGATAATGAGATCTACAGCATGGGATGTCAGCACATCTGTTTACTTGTGTGAGAGGCCCTGAAACTGGGTCAGATTGCATCGTCAAATTAAATTAAATCTCCAAATAGTCAACATTCCCATTCCTGAGTAACCAAAACAGATTACTGCCAGTTAATCTGCAGGCACATTAGACAAATAGGGGCATCTTGGCAGAAAAAATATCAGGTAATTGGTTTGTTTTAGGATATGTATACATTGTTCGGAATGAATATTTGAAACAAACAGGGCTTTGAGGTATGTGAGACTGCATACAGAATACAGTTTTCAGATAGGATCATAAAACACCATTTTTCATAATGACTTAATGCCTCTTTTCTACTGATCCATGCTTTCTTTTGTAAATATGTATACACATTTATATTTTTATCAGATAAAAGGAATCGCATTTGCAGGGAGAAATACAATTTCAAGCCTTTAATATAGTGTCTGTAACTTTTTAATTAAAAGTTTTTAATTGTCATTCAGATGAAACGCCCAATTTAGATTTCACATGAACAGACAAACCTGAAAAAGACTATTATCTTAAAAAGTAAAATTATTAACGTACTGCTAAATGAATTTGACACTACGGAGTTTTTGCTTTTTAAGCTTTTACCAAAAAACAAAGTAACATTATTTACAGGGCATATGCTTCTAGTAGCTTTCACCAATTTTAGTACCAATTGTTATAAAGAAATATGAATAATTTGCATTTTTAATTATTGTTGTTTAAAGTGAGACAGTATAATGCTAAAAAAATTTCCATTTTTGGGGCACATATAGAATGGTCGAAGTTGGCAACTTAAAATTTGTCAGGGAGCAAGATTGGTCACTTCCATGTCGCATAAACATCTTTCTTTGGCACACATATTTCCTGGATTTTATATATATATATATATATATATATATATATATATATATATTAACTTTTAACTATATGCATCACTCCATGAGTCATTGCATGGAGTGATACATATATCCTCAAGGTGTCCTATCAGTCATCAATTACACTAATGTACATACACCAGCATGGGTAAAAGTAGGTTTGTACTGTCCACCATACTGACAAGAGAGCAAATGCATGACAAAAAACACATACAAAACCAGTCACTTTCAGCAAATAACATTGTGTTATCTTAGGCAACATTTTTTGTCCTTATTAACTGCTACCAAGTCGTATAGTTGCCTCTGTTTTAACTATAAAGCCAACTAGCATCTAGCACAAGGCTAGTTGACCAAATCCCTATCTAACTCCTTATCAAGATTATACTAATATTGCTTAATTACAGTGACCAAAGAAAACTAACCAAACCAAAGGGGGATCTTTGGTAGCGAGATGGCCATTTAAAGTTTGTTCATGCCTAATTATTTTTATCCCTTAGAAAGGCCTGGGGACTAAATACTACATTGGGGACACGACTTACTAAGGCATGGAAACAAAATACTGTAGCAAAATGCATGTCCATGAGATACTATGTTGCGGCGAAAAGTTAATAACTTCATAGCATTTAGACTCTTGTAATCTTTGAACAAATAAAAATTTGATTGATTTTGTTTATAACTGTTAAAGATGTATAGTTACCCTTATTTGCTTACTTATTTAAGTCGTGACCACAACATAGTATCTCGTTACCACATCTGGCCACAGAATATTTTTTTTGCCCAGTGTCAGCAGAGAATCCTGTTCACATCTGGGCACAGGCCACACCACCGATAGGTTTAAATAGAAATACACATACAAACATTTGTAGCATAAAAGAGATACATAAATAGATATAGTCATTGTTTCTATATAGGTATAATATAATGGGAATTTTGTTGTACTGAACTGCTATACTCTACTTTAGCTAGACGGATGTGTATGTTATAAATCTATGAACCCGCGATAGCCGCTCTAACAGGAATATTTCAAGACAAAGCGCTGCCAGCAAATTCATTTAACCCTCACTGATTGCACCATATATTTAACTGATTTTTTATAATACCTACTTTGGTGCTCCTATCCACAGAGCTAAACCAGTTCATCATTGTTTTTATCTCGGCTTAGAAATGCACGTCTAAGGGAAGACCACTCTCTTTTCCAGTTCGAGATTGAAAATGCTTTCCTGAGTCAGCGAGAGCAGGGGAAATCGGTTTCATCACTGTCCATTTTCTTCTGGCAGCACAGATGTGCTGAACTACAGGACAGGAGACATGACATATGGTTATAATGTCTCAACACCGCTGCACGAGCTGGTGTTTCTCTCAGCAAGGACACTGAAAGTAGCACATACACTCACCTCTTCAGGGCTGAACTGTTTTGCTGCCTAAAGCTTAGTTCACACTCATATCATTATTGTAGAAACACAGACTACAACAAAACCATTATAATGGGGTGAATACCAAAAAAAAGCTTTAAAAAATGATGATTGAGAATGCAAGAGCGACAGAGGTGTGTGTGGACCGTATAAAGGCAGAAAATTACAGAACGACCAAACACGTATGCAACGAACATATGTTATTGAGCTATTTAAATGAAAACCATTATGAATGCATTCATACATCCAGCTGGGGAGTATGGAGGCGGGGCCAGCAGCCTTTGATGCACAGAGTGTCCTGGTGCCTTTCTATCATGACCAGCATTGATTTTTTTTTTTTTTTTTTTTTTACAAATTGTGCGATATTGACTTTTCTGGAGGATCTGATAAGACTGACTTTTGGTCCTCGCAGGCATGGATGGGTATTGGGTGCCTATGGTTATAGTGATCTGTTAAGCTCACCTGTCATATGTATATCATTATCTTTAAGAAAATAAATTTTATAATAAATAAACCAAAAATAAAGAAAAAATAAATAAATGTGTGTACTTTAGGCTTAGTGCACCATTACCTGGGTAAATATGTAAAGTAATACACAGTTTTTCTTTTTTTTGTTTTAGGTTTTTGGCTTCCAGAGCATTTTCAGATTTTTTTCCCAAAAGTTTTTTGTCCACAGTGGATTGCAAAGAGCAATGCTGGGTATGCAGACTGGGTTTCTGAACCAATGACCTTTATGTCAGTTCTACAACTTCTGTTTGTTTTAGAGTTGTTATTCACTGTGAAATCCATTGCTCTGTGTCAGTGAAAGTAAACATGCCTTTCACAACATTTCTTCGATGCGGTTGAAAATTATATACAGATACCGTACTGTACTATATATACAGAATCAGCCAAAAAAAAAAATTATAGATAAGGGTGTTCCAAAAAGGGATGAAAATTCCTTTATGATGTGGATGGAAAACTAAAATGAATAAGAGAAGACACTGTTTTATTCGTGTTTATATCTTGCATCATCCCAAAATCCCAAAACATTAATTGTATTTCGGACAATATTCTGCAGTCCTACTGTAGTTTACACAATGCAGGGTTTGTATAAGGTGTTAGCTGTACCGGTTATGGTCGCTCACCAGAAAAAGAAAGAAAACTGAGATAATGTAACTAAATGTGTCTTCATATTAAGCAACAGATATGTTCAGCTATCATCTAATTTTCTTTCTGCTTCTTTAGGTTATTAGATTGAATCAGAAGACCATCTAACCTTCATTGTGAATGAAGTTACTTTCCCCTTAAAAGGATGGATGATAGGATAGTGCTTAAAGTCATTCACTTTTAAAAGCATTCCACTGTGAGTGAAAAAAAATATGCCGGAGACACTGGCTCCGTTTTTACTACCTTATACTGTATTTGCTTCCTGTATGGGTTGACTGTACTGTAATTCTCTAACAGTTGTAAAACACAGAGCCTTATGTCATCGTGTAAGAATGAATTTATTGTCAGGCCTGTAAGGTAGCTGTACTGTATGTATTAGTTTTAATTGGTTCCTTGAATGTCTGGTTGTTTTATGTAGAGTACTTTTTATGGCTCCTCTGAATATATGTGAACTGATTTCCAGGCGTGACAGGCACAAAAGCATGACAATTCCCAGTTCAACTGATTGCTCCTTTGCCACTGCTGTGAAATCCTGCTGTGCTGGAAAAGAAGGAAGATTTAGTATGTGTCTGCATGCATGGTGTATCAATTTTCGAAAGTGAAATAGTGTTTTGGGCACTAGTTGTCTCCTTTACTTTCCTTTTAACATTTCGATTTGAAGGGTTTTAAATGCATGTTGGTACCTGAACCAAGAAAGCTCAGTTTCAGTAATTATACCTCAAAGGCAACTTAAGGTTTATTGACAGGCATATTAATATCAACAGACAAACGGGCAGATGGCTACATGCTTTATTATCTCAAAGTGTGGCTTATCTTCAAGGTCGAAACTCTGGAACCAGAAATCTCTGTCACTTTTGCTCTGTCCCTGCATGTGAGATGATGGTGATATTTTCCTTCGGACTGACAAATGAAGCCTTCTATCTCGGCCATCTGTCCTCACAAATGGGCCATCAGTTGTGTCAATGCGCTGCATTTCAATGCTCTGGTGCACTCAAGAGTCAAGGAAAGAAAAGGAAAGAAGAGCAAAAAGGGAAAGTGATGGAATGTGCAGACTGACCATGACACAAGACTTGATCTAAGGTTTGATATATGCACCAGTATTCATCTTGCTTAAAGCAGGTGCATTCACACGACATCAGGATACTTTCAATATGCTTCAAATTTATTTGTCTTTACAGACGATGCATCTTTGTAGAAGTTTGTATAATGCTTGGTCCTATGCGAATAAAAATTGTGTTTTGTATGCTCTTGTGCTGGTTTTCCAAATCAGCTTGTTGCTCAGATACAAGGCAGATATTTTTCTTCATTTTGACCAAGTCATGTGTGAAAATGATTCATCATGTTCCCCAAACTACTCCTTCACAATTTGAGTACTGGAATATGGCAGTGCTGTCAAAGAAAATGATGGAAGGAAAAACTCCTTTCAGACCACTGGCTGATTTCAATTTTGTCACATAATGTTACTGAGCCAAGACTCGACCAACGGAAGCAACCTCAGATCATAACACTGCGTCCGGTGGCTTGTATAGCAGGCTCTGTGCATGATGGGTGCATCGCTTCATGCACTTCCCTTCTTATCCTGATACACCCATCCTTGTATAGGGTCAGTCTGGACTCATTAGACCACATGACCTTTTCCATTCCTCCAAAGTCAAATCTTTATGCTCATTAGTAAATTCAAGCTTTTTTTCTGATTAGCCCCACTAATGAGTGGTTTTCTTATGGACACACAGCTTTTAAGTCCCAATCCTGAGAGTTCCCATCACATTGTGTGTATGAACATGCTCTTGCTTTCAGTTTTAAACCAAGCAATGGTTGCATACCAGGCAAAGGGTTCAAGGTTGTTGATCCGACCTCCAAATTCCCCAGATCCCAGTCTGATGGACCATGCAGTGTGCCAGAAAATCAAGTCAGATCCATGAAGGCTCCATCTTGCAACCTTACAGCCCTTGGCTGGCGAAAGATCTGCTGGTGCCAGACACTACAGCATACCTTCAAAGGTCTTGTCGAGTCATGCCTCAAGGGGTCAGTGCTGGTTTAGTGGCACAGAGGGAACCTACTGTAGACAACATTATGCTAAATGTTTTGCAGTTTTAAATGTATATAGTTTTAAATGTAATTTATGTGTAAGAGCTGTGTAGGTCCTGTTTAAGTCCACAACAAGTTACTAGTCCTGGTGTTGTTTAGGAACATCTTCAAAACCGGTTGCTTTTGAAGCAGGTATGGATAACAGGCTGTGTGAGGGGAAGGTTAGAAATGTTGGTGAAGTCCTCTAGGACAAGTTGTTTCTGTCAGCACGGGTTTTTAGAACATGCATAAAATTGATTGTTAAAAAGGAGCTGGCCAGCATCGTCCTTGGCAGGGGATCTGCCTGTGCAGTCTGTGATAGTCCCTACTGTACCTGTTCCTGGAGCTGAGATTCAGCTCTGTTCTTCAAGTTCTGGCTCAGAACCAGGAACCATGACAAACCTAGGAATTATAGGATTTGACAAGATTAGACTGGCATCTTTTAGGTTTTTTTGTGATGTGTTGCTGTTCGGCCCCCAAAATAGCACACTTTTTTATTTTTCATCCTGTCAATCATTATAATTATAACTACATTAACAATGTGGGAATTAACATTTTAAGAATGTTTATAAAGCTGACGTAAAACCTTTTTTAAAGCAAATGATCGTGACAACTGGAATATGCTTAGAACGTTCCTATAGCAGTGCCATACAGAAACCGTTCCACCTAACCTAAAGTCATTAGCTCAGTCAGCAGTTAAGGATGCATGCTACTGACTAGAAAGCTGTGATTGGGCCATGTGTGAGGCTGAATTGTCACTCTGCTGGTGGGATTACATGCTTGAACTGCAGAAAGACTTATTAACCTGCTCATCAGATCTCTGGTCTTTGGAGCTTGCCGTGGCCCAGACAGATACTGTAGATTTACCTTCATTTGTGTTTATTTAAAGCATTTTGGACAGTTTAGATTGAAGTATCCTTTAAATACAAAAATATGTAAACTTGCTTTGCTTGGCTTTCTCCTGACAAGTTTTCACAAGCTTCCGGAAGTTCGTGCAACTTATGCACACGCATAGCCAGGGTCAGTGTATGCCGAAAATATTTTGTATACCGAGGCAAATTTCTTGCGAAATTTCAGTTCTTCAGGTGTAAAAGTCTTGAGCCAAAAAACAAATGCTTTACCGCCACAGGCTGCAAGGTGTATGTAAAAACCTTAGCAGCACCCTAATTCCCCCACTCGTCTGTTCCAACCACTCAGCATTCAGCATCACCACTGTACTAATAACTGACCTGATCATTTGTCATCTGCACCTGATTCTCACTGGTTCATGCCTTAAGTAAGAAAAATATTTTATACTTAAATGATATTTGAGGGCGGCACGGTGGTGAGGTGGTTAGCACTGTTGCCTTGCACCTCCAGGGTCCGGGCTCGATTCTCGGCCAGACTCGAGTCCCGTCTCTGTGTGCATGGAGTTTGCATGTTCTCCCCATGCTTGGTGTGTTTTCTCCGGGTCCTCCGGCTTTCTCCCACAGTCCAAATATATGCAGGTAATGCTAATTGCCGTTCCCAAATTGCCCATAGTGTGTGAATGAGTGTGTGCCCTGGGTGTACCCTGCTTCGTGCCCAAAGTCTCCTGGGATAGGCTCCAGGTCCCCGCGACCCTGAATACAGGCTGTATAGAAGATGAGTGACTGACTGAGTGAATGATCTTTGTTTGTTAAGCCACACAGTTCAAGTATCATTCCTCTAACACTGATCAGGTACAGGGACTGGACTGGAAAAAAAAGGCAAAAACTTGTCAAAAATAATAGACAAAAAGTCCTTCAGGAAGCCTGGAAAACTATTTCTCAAGACTACATTAAAAATACAAGAAGGTCTGTCTCTATAAAAGCGAAATGTAGGAGGGGTATTGTTATTAGAATTATCCGTTTTTTTAATGCAAGATATTCTGGCTTTTTTTTTAATCTCTGTACTCATTCTTGATGGTGTTTTTCTCTCTGCCGCAAAATGCTTAGAACTGGATGTACAGTACAAATGTAATCAACACCCCACTTGCATTTGCTCATAAGTCTAGTAAGAGTGTCTGTTGTATCTTTTAATGAAGGAGATGGGGGGTCTTGCAATAAAGAAGGAGATATGTCAGCTGTGTTTCCCCATGGCTGCAGGTAGCACTTGATTAAATATGCTGACCTCAGGGCAAATCTGCTATAAAAGGCAAAGTCATGAGAGAATCCAAAGCAATCAGAAAAAGAAAAAAAAATCACTCTCGCCAGCATGCAGTTTGCATTCAGAGATGCCCTTCTTTCATTCACAGAATGTCACTGCTACAGTATAGAAAGCAATGAACTTTTTTTTCAAAATAGGAACTAAAACTTTTCAAACCTATATCTCACACTTCTCTTAAGGCCTGTAACTTTAAATATTCAAATTCATTTCGGTGCTGGTGAATTTTTGAAAACTGTGACCCAGTTACATACAAAATGCATCGTTTGATTCTATCGAGTGAAAAGAGATGAAGCAGCTCGGTGGAGTGTTATCAGGAAAGCTGAAAGAGATACAGTTCTCTGAGCTGGCACCAAAATCGACATGGTATTGACCGGTGGAGAATAGGTTTCATTAACGGGAGGCGTAATTTGACATCGCATGACTTCGGATCGGTCGTGCGGCCGTATTTTAACTCTGTGTATTTGCCAGCGAGGGGTTTTATTGATAAAGCAGTTAGGCATGATCGTGATGTTGGCCTCGCTGTGTCTGTAAGAAGATCCTCTGAATAGTTTTTGCTACTTTATCATTTTGAATTCAGCAGACTGAGGGTCTTATTCGGAGCTGTGCTCATCTGCAGGTCTCACACGAACAAATATTTATTTTTATCTTATCTTAACCTTAGATATTTCTTAATCTATACTTATAATAAAACTGTAAAGTTGGCATGTCTGTACAATAAAAGATATTAGCAAAAAAAAAAAAACGGGGGGGGGGGTGTAAGATAGATCTTACAGTAATAGAACACATCAAGAAGTTGTTTGGAATTTTGGTCCGTTTGTTTGTGCGCGCATCACGTAAAAAATACTGAACGAATTAAAATAAGTCTTGACAGGTGTATTTGGTCGAGCTTGAGGTAACATTCAGGCTAAGTTTCATCGCAATCGGCCCACAGAAAGAAAAGATATGCTAATTTAAAATTTTAAAGGAAAACCCCTTATATACAGTATATATAAAAATAAGTTCATCTCAAAACTCAACAGATTTCTCTTAATAGTTGCATCAAGATGAAAAAAAAACTATAAATTTTCTAACAAATCCCACTTTCTGCGCTAAAATAGGTTACGAGACTTAAGCTAGTTCTAGAACATGATGTGAGCTAATCCTAGTGCATGAAGGCAGGACTGTTAAAAGCAGCATGTGTTTAGCGCAGTTAAGCACGCTCACATTCAGATTCCCATCAAGTGCTGGAGTAGAGCTTGTGGCATCAGACACAACGTGAAACCAGACCAGCTGCCATTTTGTCTGGCAGTCTGTGTGTGGTTTTTACAATGCCGGACAGTTGTTGTAAACAACATGAGAATGGCAAAAAGCTTGAAGACAGTTTTATCAGTTTCCCACTGACAAAAACAAAAGAGATTTGTGGTTATCAGCCTGCCAGCAGGAAGACGAGGCTAATCCTGGTCAGAGATGAGCCCCTGATAGGGTTCATCGGCACTTGTGTAGTGACCACTTTATCACAGGCAGCATAATAATGAAATACATTCCCAGTTAAATCTAAGTTTTGTTGTTATTTAATTCATTGTACACGCAGGGTTAAATTTGAATGTTATTGTTTTATTAACGTTATTATGCTTCTTATTATATTCAGTTTTTATGTTGAAAAGCTGGTTCCTCGATAGGTAGATTTATTAGATCTAATTATGGCAGTAAGGGTATGGTCAAGCATTGTATCACGTTATTCTTTCCACCTATGGCTTGTTATCAAGGTCATATATTTGTGTTTTCTCTGTTGGCAGAGAGAAGCCCAGAGGGAGTTCACGTGCAGCAAACCGAGTGCGTGTGTGTTACAGTACATGGCTGAAAAGCAACTGTTAAATTCACAACTAGTGCTACATAAAAGCTAACTCATACACTGCCCATCTCTGTCATTACTCATAAGAGAACTTTTGCGTTAGTTTTTTTCTAATCTCAGCAGTTTTTTTTAAAAAAGTTGTTTTTAATTCACACACACTGAACAGCTAGTTACACCGGTCTGAGCAGACGCACAGCGACCCCAGTCACTCATCAAGGCAGCACAGATAGCAGAGTGACAGGTGAATAGCAAGGAAGAAGAAAAACCTGGTTATGAACTGATGTGTTTAATAACGGAATGTGAACTACGCTGATATTCTGCTTTTGATTCTCGTTTACCACGAAATCTTACCTGAGGAAAAAAAAGCTTTAATTTCACCATGTCATACATTTCCCAGTACACGGTCCTTTAAAAAGTTTAACAGCTGGAGCCTGATAAAAATCAGTAATATCCAATGACGAATTTCTCAATACACCATTACCTGCTCTCTCTCATCATGTTTTCAGTAAAATCTGCAGGGGTAAATTTAGCCGGCGATTCATCATTATTTGGCCTGGCTTATTATCTGTGGCAGGTATGATTCCCAGAAAGAATGGCCCAAATGCTTCAATTTGAACCCCTATACCAAATTAGCGATCGTAGCACACATAGATCATGCATATTGGATATTATTGTGTTAAATTACTCAAATGTTTATTTCCTAGTTTATTAAGCTACCTGCGATAAAATGGTCACTACAAAAACGCCAGTGACCACCAGCAGTGGCTCATTTTTGACCAGGATTAGCCAAGTCTCACTGCTGGATGGCAGATAACAACAAATCTCTTTTCTTTTTGTCAGTGGGAAACTAATAAAACCATCTTCCAGGGTTTTGACCTCATACTTTGTGGCATGCCCATGTTCAGCATTGAAATAACCACAGACAGGTTGCCAGACAAAGTGGCGGCTGGCGCAGTTTTACATCAGGTCTGACGTCATATGCATGATCTCTATAGTCTGGTGTAACAAAATTGACGACACCACAAACATGGACTGCGTGCACAGACTGGTGAGCAGTGGCAGCGGGCAGAGTGGGCCGGCGTTGCCAATGGCTCCTGTGAGCTTCCTTGAGCATCTTGAGTATCACCTCCCGTGATCGCCCAAACCGGGTATTTCCAAGACACTCCTCGTCTGGGCGGCTTTCCCGGCTGAGAACGGAAGCCTTGTCATGGAACACACAGCAGCTTTTTCTCTTTCAGCGGCAGGGTCACGAAATCCGGCTCTTTTTGAGAGTTACGGTGCCGGGGAGCTCCAGCAGTGCTCGCCTTTGAAGTTCTGGGCGCATAGCAAGGCACCTCTCGCATGCCATTCCTCACGCTTTTAGTGTCCACCGCGCGACTCTGCTCGCTAGTTTTTTTATCGCTTTCCAGGTCCAGACAAACAGACCACTAGAGAGACAGCCAGACAAAACCTCAAGCTACACTCCCCTCCGTGTTTTATAGCGCGGGGAGAAGCCAGAGACCCATTAGTGCGGATAAACTACCAGCCGGTGCCCACCTAGTGAGCTCCGGAGTGAGCGAGGAGCAATAGGAGATTTAGGCGCACACCACATCTGGGTACAGCCAATTTATTTTAGATAAAATATCTAGGTGTTCGACTCATGTCAAGATACTTAGCAATGTAAGTCCATTTTCACTACAGTACCTGGCATACTGTACAGTATGTATAATATTAAATCTTGACCAGCTACTGTACGTTGCTAGTTGAGTCCTAACACTAAGGACACTGTGCATCATACCATCAATGAATTTATACCAGTCAGCCATACATTAACACAACATACCATTAAAACATTAACTTTGATTCTCAGTTAAATCGCTGTTGTTGTGCAGACCATATTGGCGCTGTGGTGACCCCTTGCCGGGAGCAGTTGAAAGACTAACAACAACAAACTGGTTACAAGATCATGGACATGCAAGTCTCACCTATGCCCAAACAAACAAGTCAATGCTAGTCAAAATAGAAATGTGCAAGAAGACCAAGTGCACCATGGTCCAACATGTATGGGGCCCAGCAGGGCGAAGAGTTCAAGGTTGTTGATTTGACCTCCCTAGATCCCTGTCCAATTCATGCGGGCCTCATCCTGCAACCTACAGCACCCAAACGATCCACTGCCAATGGCCTGGCATTAGACCCCACGGCACACCTCCAGATGTTTCGCAAAATGCCGAAGCTGCGCCAATGGCGCATGGGGAACATATATAACACTGGGTATAACATTTTGCTTTGTGATGTTATGGCTTTTTTTTTCTTTTTTTACAAAAAACAACAAAACCAGTTATTATCCAGAATTACTATATTGATAGAGTTGGAAAGTTAACTTTAAGATAAAACTACATATATCAAACTAAAAAAACTGGTTATGCATCTTCTACAGCATTTGTTTTTAGAGTATCATGGTTGTAATTGATTATATCGCCCCAGCAAATGTTCTTAGGCTTCCATTAGAAGGGAAATTTAATTCAATTTAACAGGTTGCATATTCTTTACAGTAGCCCATAGACATTAGCCTGTTTTGTTACTGGAGGAAAATCCCTGAGGATTTTTGAGGATATTGCCATATACGTCAAATTCAGTCAGAGCTACAGGTATCGAGTGCTAGAAGCACTGGTGAGAGTCTATTTCCCTCCCCTTTATTAAAGCATTATTCGCAGAACACTACAGGGCATCATAATGTCCATAGGCCTCTAGTTGGTTTTCCCTCATCAGCATTTCTGCGCTGCATTTACCTGCTTCTTGTCATCATTGTATGCTGACGCTCATGTTTAGGGACCCCTGGGAGTTTGTCTCAACAGTGTAGATGGCTTTCACATCTCTGAGCAGTTTCTAGTCACTGTACTGCACATTCCTGTTGTTTCCCCTCTTTTTACCCTGGATAGCCAACACACTTATCATGCAGTTCATAAATGGCTCAGGGTTGGTCAGACGTATCTAGGGAGTCATTTTTCTATAATGGTGGCATTTATTGCACATATGCGTTATACACATACTGTCCACTTTTATAGGAACATCTGTTTATTTATGCCGCTATCAAATCAGCCAGTGATGTGTGGGTGTGGTCGGGGATGTCACCCAGTGACCTTGGTGGAAAATCACAGCATGCATGAACATGTGGAAAGGGGAGTATTCGATTGTTTCATGGTACGTCGAGTTCACAGAACAACATTTGCATGCTATAAAACTAGTATTATATGGTTTGCTTTCAAATTAATTATCTAGGTTAGAGAATGAACGTTAATGTTTCATGTGTCTGTCAAGTCCAGGCTGAAGTTCATTTATTGTTTTATCTCTCTCAGACAGCTCCACAGATCCAAACTGACATTTCTCCATCTGTCTCTTATATCCCCCATCGACGCTCGCTAAAACCTGCCTCCACACTGTGTTTAAAATGGGAGGCATTTTGGGAAAAACAGAAGGCATTTATCCTTTTTCCATCTGGCAGCTGGCACGTACACGAGTGCCAGATGCAATGGGACGGGCACCCTGTTCCTTGCAAGATAACGTGTTAACCTTGTAGTATGATGCACTAGCCTTTTGACTCAGTTGCTCAAGTTGACTTTGATGCTTTTGCCATTGATGTATTCAGGCTTGTCCTACTGTCCTTTGTTTTCACTCTTCTCCCTTTGGTGGCATACTGGGTACTTTCTTTTTTCATTTTATTTCCCCTGACCTTTCAAGCATTATTTGATGATATCTCCTCTTTACCGCCCTCTGTATTTTTCGTCCAAACCTAGGAGGTTTGTGGTCATAAATCTTGACTCCAGCACATCTCCTGACTCATAACACACTGGTCTGTGTGTGTCCTACTTCAAAAAGCTTATCAGCTCTCAGGTTTGTCACACAGAACTGCTGTGAGAATGAACAGATTAGTCAAGGGGGACTGACACTAGTTTGACCAATACTGGATAAGGAATTCATTTCGCCATCTCGTTTTTTCCTTCACATACTACAACCCTTGGCAGTGCAGTCACATTCCACACTTATGTGGAATAAAATTTAAATGAAATAATACATCTTTGGGCATTTCCTTAATGGCTGTACGGTGATAAATGAGCTATATTATCTTACATTTAAAGTTGTCTGGCCATGATAAATATCTATGAATTGTCCATTTTTATATAATAATAATAATAATAATAATAATAATTTAAAAAAATGCACTGTTCAAAATACAGTAGTAATAAGGACATGGCTTACTAATTGTGTGTTAGCATAATTAATTAGACTAATATTCTGTAGTTTGGATTCCTCTAATTAAGAACAGTGCAATAAGTGTTGCTCAAATAGTGGTAATTTTTTTTCTTTTTTCCTAGGTCATAAGGGTAAGTGGATTTTTGTTGAGTATGTTTTTTTTTTTACACTGATTATGTTAATTATGTTTGTTTCAAAAGATATGGAGAGGCAAACAGAAGGCTTGGGTTCTGGCCAGAAAAAGCCGCCTCACTCCTCCTCAAGTCACCCAGAAGACTCCAGTGACAGCACAGATGAGACAAAGCATGTGAGTTATTTTCTTTTCATGCTCTTTAATACTTTAACACTTAAAAATCGGATTTCTAATTCCGATATTTGCTTGTTTATTACTTACACGTTTGATCATATTTTTTTTATTGTAACAGCCGTTCTAAGTGCAACCTGGGATTTTAGGATTTCATTTTATTTATATATTTTGTGCTACGGCGGACTAGACTGATGTTTCCATTTCTATTTATTGATTTCTAAGCCTTTTATCCAACTCATAAGTGTGGATAAGCCAAGCTTAGAGCTTCTACAGGAGCTGACAAATGCTGTAAGATAACATTTCCACAAATTTACCTAAAAATGCATGAGACCCTGCTTTACTGAACAGAATGTGTTTAATAAATGCAAATGAATGCACCTATTATCTACGTAGTTCGGACGCTTAAAAAAGTAGTACAGTTGGACCTCTGCATAGGAATGCCTCGCCTTGCAAATTTCCACCTTAAGAGCGAAAATTTCGCAATAAATTTGCCTCTGTACGCAAAGCATTTTCTGCAAATTTGGCACTTTGTTTTGCACCTATTTCCAATAGCTGATCGAAGTTTTTGTGCACAATTTAGTGAAGACATACAGTAGAACCATGGGTACCAAGAATGGTGTTAAGGATGGCCGAAATCCTTAACCTTAAGGTTTGTTTTTTAAAGCAGCCAGTGGCAAGAGGAACCAAATTAAGGTTTAATGTCCATTTATTTGATATTTTACTTTATTTCCTGTCTTTTCTAAATGCTTTGATTGTTTTTCAATACAAAAATATGATTATACTTTATATTTTGGGGAGTAAAAACAGGGATACCAATTAGATCGCCATGAGAAAATGTGTTTCGCAATATGACATTTCGCCTTAATAACTTAAATTTATTTGCTGAGGTACCACCGTATTTGCATATTAAAATTTTATATTTTGCCTGTTTTAGCTTTGTTTTATACTTACATTAGGCAAGGTTTGTCTTTAAAATCACATACATACTTACCTGTTTTGAGATTTTAAAAAAGTAGTATATTCCCAATTCTAGCTTTTAACCTTTTGCACCGGATGTCAAAATGTGACTACCATGACGCCAAGCACAACAGAATAAATTTGCCTTTAACGGTACGTTAAGCGACATTAGGCTACTATGTAGTTATGTATAAAACCACAAGAATGTTATGATATCTTGTGAATCTTATGATATCTCCTTTGTAACTGTTTCTAAGTCATTCTGCCCATATTGTTGTTCCCGGCTAACTATCTTCTAACACAAGGCTGAATCCCTAATCCCTCTCTAACTCTAGATGAAGGAGCACTAACAAGTGGTGTGCGTAACAAGTGATTGTACTTCCTACACAGCGCACTAGATTTCCTTTGGGACTCAACCTCGGAACAGTTAGTTAGCTATTAATTAAAACGCTTGAGATGTTAGTATTAGTCAACCTTTCATCATTTTATGAAGTTAAAAGCACAGCATGTTCAATAGCATGATCTCATTTGCAATGAGCTAATGCTAACGCTAGGAAACCCCACCAACTAGGAAGAGTATCATTTGTAGACTGTCTGAGGTAATAATGCTTTGATAACAAATCATACTTCTGCTAATTATTATCATTATCATCTTCTTTATCCATTTTCACACACCTGTTAGTCTATTGAATAAATGACGAAGTCCATCACTACATACTGCTTATGAAAAGAATCAGCAGAACAGAAGCTATCAAATGCTAGGTTACTCTTATCTGTGTGACTAAACATCAGGTAATCTGGTATGTAGTTGTTTAATCAAGTAATATTTGTGTTGTTTTTTTACCTCATTATCAACGAAAATACATCGTAGCCTAATGTTGCTTAAAACGTCATAGTCAATTAAGGCAACAGCAGTTTAGGTAGATAGCTATGCATTGCTATGTTAAGCTATCCTAGCAGAAGAATCTTAAAATATTAACCCTATTATGGGTCATATCTTTGCACTTTGACTCCACTTAACTCTATTTTCATTCCACATTACTTCTTTATTCTGAGCATAACTGTGGCTAGATTTGTGGCTAAATTTGGTTCAAAGCATCTCCTTTCAACGGGTTCAGGTTTTTAGTTTCTAAGCCTATGTAAGCTTTAAACCTTTATTTCTGATATGCCTAGCCAACCAGACCTTTTATATTCGTATAATATCATCATTTCATTTATATTAACTTCAGGTCAGTATAAAGGTTCTCTCACGTCTGGATAATGTCACTCTCCATGGGGAGTCAAGGGTGTAACAGACTTAATAGAAACATTGCACATTATCATTCAGTACAACAGTCACTTCACTCACTAATGCATTAATGGATGGAGCTTTGTGTGCCTTTGTATTCCAGACACTCGACCACTCCAAGGTCTGTTTACTTCGATTGATTTGTCTGCGTCTTGTAATGTGCAGGCTAATGTAAAGCCCGTCTTAATGAGTCTGCCTGAGACAGTGTGACTCATTTGGAAAGAAAAAAAAAAAAATAGTGCTTAGTATGTATTGTTGGAATAAATGGCCAGTTGTTTTAGTCATAGATTATCAAGCACATTTGTTTTACTGTAGCAGACGCAGTGCTTTTGTGCGATGGATGAAGTTCTGTGTGATTTACGAAGAATGAATCAACTCACATGAATCAGCCCCAGTACTGAAAAGATTTTCATCATGTCAAGGTGTTTATGAAGGCAGGAAAAATATTAGTCAGCCTTTTCTTTAACTCTGTGTGGACTCTAAGACTGTAAATTGTGTTACCCTTTTTTTCCCCAACGCAGCGTGACAGCGGCATCCATACAAATGCTCCTTACAGCATGATCTTAAATGATCTTTCGCCTTATAGTTAATAGTCTATTCCTACACGCTTCACCAAGCAACAATACACCTTGTGCTAGCAGTTCTTGAAACGCTTTTGAGTCAGCAGCTGATGAAGGCCAAGTAAGGTTATATAAAGTTTATGCAAAGTATGTTATAAGAGATTATATATTAAACTTGAAAACACATTAGGTTGTTGCAACTTAACCTGAAAATATGTTATCTAAACAGGTGTATTTACTTCTAGTGTATTAATAGTCATGAGCCCTATTTGGACGGGACTAGTTTTTCAAACGACGTTTGAGTTAGAATTTTTTTCAGACGACGTCTGTCAGTTCATGTATGCATTCAGACAGGACTAACATCTCCGTGTTTATTACGGAGGTAGGAGTGTCTGTGTTTTACATGTGGGCGTTGCACAAGACCACATGTCCAGGATGCATGGATTCTACATCCATTATTGGTGCGCAAACTTGAATACCGGCGCGCTAGAGATAGTACGGTAGTTCACATTGACCAAAACACAAAAGAAAACGCGTTTTTGAAAAAATAAATAAATAAATTCGGCAATCACAGGCATTCGGACGGGATTAGATTTCTCAGAGGACCTCCGAGTTTGCTGAAAAACAGTAGGTAATTTGCTCTGGAATTTTTACAGAGGTCGTGTGAGAGAAAGAGACATGGCATTAAAGACATGGGATTAAAATCAAAGTACGTCTGTGAAACAGAAATTTCTATAACGACCCCCTGTAAAAGCAGTCTCGTCCGAATAGGGCTAAATTATAAAAGTACTTTTTTGCAATGGTCTGACAAAGTTTTATTTTGGAAAAAAGTCATTATCTTTTATTTTATATGATGTGGATTCCATAAATACATCATAGCAGTTTGATGGCAAAATGAGATAAATCCCTTTTTATTTTTTATTTTTTAATAAAGCAAGAAGTACTGCACAGTGATAGAAAATAGTTTTATAAGGGTCTTTCAAAAGAGTCACAAAGTTGTTAAAAAGCATATACAGTATAGTGGAACCTTGAATTACGAGCTAAATTTGTTCCAGAAGTGGGCTCATATTCCAAAAGACTCGTAAACCAAATTTAAATTACCTGTAAGAAATAATGGAAACTCAAATTATTCGTTCCACAGCCCCCAAAAAATAAATACATAAAAATAATTAACACAAAATATAAAGTAAAAATAAAACAAATTAACCTGCACTTTACCTTAAAAAAAAGTAAAAAAAATATCCCGACAGATAAGTGTTTCCGTTTAAGTGTTTCACGCTGTGTGTTACACGCTCGCACACATAAGAAAGGCTGAGAGAGAAAATGGATTTTTAACCTTCTAATGAGACAGTAAATCTTTCTCCTTTTTTACAAAATGTATTAAAAATCTTTGCTTGTCTTGCTGAACACCCGCAAACCGTGTTACTCACAATCCAAGTCTTTACTGTATACTAAAATATTTTGTTAACATTGTTTGATTTGTATAGTTCTAGATTTCAAATCTGTAAAACTGCACATACTGTATGGAATAATGTAATTGAGTAACAACAACAACTACTATTACTACTACTACTACTACTAGAGTCAGTTGTTATTTTAGGACATGAAGGTCAGCTATTCTGGAATAGTTCATGCAAGAACAGTATTGTCAAGTGCATTTGCAAAACCCATCAAGCACCATGATGAAACTGGCTCTCCCAGGAAAGCAACACCAAAACTTTCCTCTGCTGCAGACTAGATGTTCATTTAGAGCCTCAAAAATACCCAATTAACATCTCAGGTTCAAGTCATTATGAAGGCTTTACATAGCACAAGTATGAGAGACATCTCGGTATAAACTGTTCAAAGGAGATTATTGAATATTTTGGATGCCTTTAGCATTGCTTTAAAATGTAGAAAGAAATTAAAATAACGAGAGACCATGGAGGTAGAAGGTGCAAACTTTTGACTGGTAGTGTACATGTGAATTTTTACATTTCATTATGTGAAAGTCCATCTCCCAAAATTTTGTCACAATGGATAAATCAGCCTGGAGGTGTGTTTGTGGTTACTTAGGTATGTCATTTAGTATCAATAATATGTTGGTTATGAGGTTATATGAAAAAATTTGATTTTGTAATGTGTCAAACAGCAAGTAATGACAGCAAATTAGTTGAGTTTTGTTATGCATGATACATTTTTAATTACAAAGATCGTTGTAGATCATTTGATCATCGTTGTAGATTAACGTATTGTAAGGTTATTTCTGCTGAATCACACAGTATCGTGGACATTATCTAATTTATTAAATATCAGTAACAGTTTCTTGGCTTAAACATTCTCCAAAACCCCTTTGAACATATTAAAACCACTTACTTAGCTGTTTTGTAACACAGATGGTATCTGCGCTTTGCTGATCATGTGACGGGATAGAAGCGATGCGATTGATTTGTCTTTTGTCAAAAATCAGGCGGCTACATGTTGTGCTTTGTTCATGGAACATGGACGCTTCCAAAATAATGTTATGTAGTGGTTTTGTTATAGACAACATTGTGTCAAATATTGATGATTTGCTAAAATTAGTAAAATCCAAAAATGTTTTTTTAGTGTTTATCGAATTCCGCCGTCAGATTGTACACATACAGAAAGAAATTTCTCTGCAAGGTGAAGAGGCTGCTAACTGCAAAATCACTGGTTCTATTCTGGTACTATCCTGGCTCGATCAAGGGTTCCTGGATCTCTAGATTCTTCCCACCTCCCATTATCCCTGGGATAAGCTCCAGCTCCGCCGCTACCCTGACCAGGATAAAGCACTTACTAAAGATGTTAATGAAGATGATAATGATAATAAATGTGCTATGTAATGGGCTATTTCTATTGGGTAAACATCATACTTGCATGTTCAAATTAATAAGAAATGTAGTCATCAGAAACATTTTCCTACTTTTTTTGAAATGAACAGAAGAAATAAAAAAACCATTTTGCAGCAGATGCAGTAGATGTGTCACACAGTGCAGCACATCTATTGTACTGCCGTGTTTTTTTGTGCCCCAGATGGATGCGAGGCATTGTGTGAAGCATGTAGCACAAGGCACACAAAGCGAAGCATTATTATTGTTATTTTTTGTCGAATTCTATTTCTGCCATGGTTTGCAGCTACACAACAAAACAGAATGTCAATACTATAAAATGTATTCTTTATATAATAATCAATATTAGAAAATATATTATGTAGTGCCTGCTTATTCTACATAACAAATGAGATGTATTATAGATTGGTAGTGGAATCAGATTGTAAGATTTGAACAATATAGCAAGGGCTAGACTATAACCAAGGTTTTCTTTGTTGTGAATGACTAACCATTAATGCTTTTTCCTATTTGTTTTTTGTAACAAGCTGTGGCAGTATGTGCCTTTACCTGGAAATGAAACCATAGGATTATATACAGTAAGTTGTACTCGTAATATCGTCATTGTGCTCAGAAAAGAGGTGACGGTTTTGCTACCTTTTTAGTATTCCAAAAAAACAATTACCTACTGTATTGAAAAAAAAAGTTTTTATCTTTTTAAACTGCTGCTTTGGAAATTTCTTTCTAGAAAACGATATATATGTAAGCAATATCACAAGAGAAGGAGTGCTGTTGTACTGAATATCAGCACGGTTGCGATCCGGTCAAGGGTTACAGGGAGCATGGAGCCAATCCCAATTATTTAGAATATGTATGCTTCATTTTTCATAGGGTAAACAATGTCAGTATTGTTATATTTAGCATTTTTATCATTTATTTTTATTTATTTATCTAGAGGAATATATGCTTGTTCTTCTCTACAGTACATTTCTTAGCCAACCGTGTGAAATCCTACATGTTTATTTCAAATTTCCATTTTTCACTCACAATTACTCTCTCACTATCAATAATGCATGTAAATAGTTTTGGAAGTCTCCTGTGGCTGAAATGGCAAACAGTGTTCTATTGAACCACTACATCAAGTCCACTACTGAGAGACTACAAAACCATTATGGTTACTTTATATAGTTATTACTGTATCTGTGATAAATAGCAAGCAATTTGAAATTCCCTAAGCTTGGATTTTTATGTGGATCCTTCTTAAAAAGCAAATTTCTAAAAGGTGTACATGTCTGTGTTTTTACTCATTTGCTTCTTAAACCCGCAGGTCAATTTAAATCTGTTTAATCCCCGCCACTGGTGACATTTACTGACATGGCACTGGTGACGTTCAGTGGTATGTTGGAGACAAGAGCAGTCGGTGGTGGAGAGAAGATGTGTTTTCTAAATGAAGATGGAGTTTCTGAGTCTGTAGTAGAGAAATGTGAAGCCTAGCTCTGCAGGAGATCCACTGACTTGCAGTGAATGAGAGACGCGTCTCCATCTAGCACGTCCCTTTAGAAAGCAGACTGCGAGCTGTAAGAGCAGTCTAATAAGAGCAGCATGAAGTATGAAGGGTTGCGTGTGTGAATGCGTGTGTGTGTGTGTGTGTGTGTGTGTGGTGGGTGGGGGTCCATTGTGGCCTGTTTTCTGCTCGTAATTGATAATATACTGCACTCTGATGAAGAATGGACTTGGGCACGTTGTTCCTATTGAGTCCCATTGATTTTCTCCTGTTCCGATGATTGATTTTCTTCCTGCCCATTAATCCCACTCTCACTACACCTCCCTCTCCCAGAGTCTCAGGTTACTTCTTTACTCATAATAAAAACACCTTAGAATAGGCAGTGAACACAATTCGGTCTGTTTATTATGGCAATAACCTTTCGTATCTTTTAACAAATTTGTTCTTATACACTTTTTGCTTCCTTTTTTTATTTGAGATAAACACTTCAGAAACACAACCTGGTTCACCTGAGTAAAAGTCTAAATTGATTTCTGCAAACCTCTAAGACTCTTTATATTGTTGTTTATATTGCTTGCCTGTTGTGCTCAGCATGAAGCCATTGGTCATATGAAGTGTTGGATGCAGTGTAATGCTACAATGCTTAGTGTATGCTTTTGGGGAAAATACAGCCCTCTAAAGCTTTTAGAGATTCTCTGAAGCTGCAGAAATTAAACATATCTTTCAAAGTTGTGTTTGAGGTGGAGTGTCTTCAGTCAGGCTGATAATAAAGAACAAATAGTGTTGAATTTGTGGAAACAAACATAGAAATATTATGATGATTATGAAATATTATTTTTTTCTTTTCTCATTTCTTTATCTTCATTTTCAGTTTTTTTTTTTTTTTGTTTGTTTTTTTAAGTTTTCTCTTTTCTTCATCTTGTCCTATACCAGAGCAACGCTCCCAGACCTGGTGCTATCTAAATATTAGTGCACTTGTTTCTGGGAGCTTAAGTAACCTGCCGGCCAGGTGTAGCACGTTCACTCTGATTGCCAGCATGGCGGGGTTGCCTAGCAACCGTGGCTGTCCGCCGCTCTGCCTGTCTATAAATCTCTGGAGTGGTTAACCGCAGCTTTGACCGTCGTTTGGGTGGCTGTGTTACAAATACCAAATTAAAACAAGATAGTTTTGTCAAGTGGGGTCACACGTTAGACATGAATGAGGAATATGAAAAATTCTTTTTATGGTCATTTGAAACTTAATGGGTAGTGAATTGGATATGCTTATAAAAGTGATCACTAATTATGTTGATTAATTTGTCTTGACTGATTTGATGTTTACTTTTTAGTTTAAAATGTTTACTACTGTACATTAGTGACACATTAGTGGCATAAAATATGCGATATGTAACTAATGAACTAGTCAATGTGATACAAAGTGAGTGAGATCCATTTCTGCATACATGTCCAAAATATCACTCAATATTATATGACACACTTACAGTCATGCTGAATAACTGAATATCAACATGGCTGCGATTATCTAAGGCCAAGTCAAAGTCGTACTGATAATCATTATTCTGCACTCTTGCACCTATGATATTACTTGATTAACAGACATGCATGCACTAGAGATGTGAATTTATTATTTTGATTAAAATAGATGTGTGTGAAGACTGGGATCCCTCAGAGGGAAAGATTAAGCAGAAACGGTCTTACAGAGAGGCACAGGTTATCCTACCTCACTACAGGTCAGAAACTGAAAAGACTTGTAAATAGTGCAAAAAAAAACATGCATAGGAAAAAAAACCACACTTTTTTATTATTATTATTATTATTATTATTATTCATTTTTTTCCCAGGAAACAAGCCAGCCAGAGACTTTATTATTTAAATGTAAAATCAATTTTCCATCATTTGCACATTATTTAAATTTGTACTATAATTTTTAGCAAAATAAGCCTTTATATTCCTGAGGTTTTCTGCACCAAAACACATTAGGATAAAGTAGACGCTACTTTATTGACTTACTTTTTATTTTTTGCGAGGTATAAAGACTTTTAAAGACAATTTAGGTGAACTAGTTGTGAGTTGTTTTTCAGTACTGTAACCAAATTGTTTGAAATTGCAGACCCATAAGGGACCATGAACCCAATTCTTAAAACCATTGCTTTACAGCATCCCGGATTCTTTAGTGTCAGGTTCATGAGCACCTATGGCTCACCTCTGCCAATGGGGACCAAAGACTAGCCTGTCTGGTCTAATCTCACAGTCCAACCCTACAAGTCAATGTAGCACAAGTTGCTGAAAAAAGTCCATGTTGGCCACGATAGAAAGGTACAGTATCAGAACACTCTGTGCATCACAGCCTGACACATACAGTACAGTATGGGGCTTAGCAGGGAAAGAGTTCAGGGTTTATGATCCAGCCTTCACACAATATAAAACAACATTAAGTTTCAATAGTGTGGTTGATCAGTGTATATCATAGCAAGATTTTTGAAAAAGAAAAAGCAAAAAAAAATCACCATTGTCACCTGTCACAGTTTTGTAACAATGGATAAATCCACCTGCAGGCAATGGAAATATGCAATTAATAATGAGAATTATGTTGGTTGTTTTTTTGTGAAAAACATATAGAAAACTTTTGTAATTAGTTATAGCACCCTTGGCTTGCTCATCAGAGACATTTCATTCATCATTCATTCATTTAATTATTATCTAGACACATTTTTCTCACACATACACACTTCCAAATATTTTCTTTTCTTAAAAAAAAAAAAAAATCTTAAATTTTTTTTTTTTTTTTTTTTTTTTTTGTGAAGCTGCTTTGGGACAATGACCATTGTTAAAAGCGCTATATAAATAAAAATTGAATTGAATTATAGCAGCGATTTGGAGCAGGAAAAACAGTGTTTAGTTTTGTTGCACACAAACTTTTTCATTACGAAGAAACACATATACATACGTAGTCTCAAAAGGTTGTACTGTAAAAGCGTTCAGAAACCTCGACAAAGCAAATGTAGCCAACCACAGCAAATGAAACACAGTCTCATACATGTGTATCTCAAGTCTCTTGTACAGAAAGTGATTGCATTGATCTCTTGAGTGTTTTAGTGTTACCTTTCTGCTTAGTTTTTTTTTTTTTTTTTGAGCAAAATCATGGCTCCCTCATGCGGCAAAACCAGTTCTAGTGACAGTTTAAAGCTTTTAAAAGAAGAAAATGTAGTGTGTAATGTAATGTAATGTGATTTTCAACATAAATGTTTTATTATAGACAAACTCGAAAAGAACTTGCTAAGATGAGTAAAAGTGCAACAATCTTATTTGTATCTAATTTTGCACTCAAACTGGACATATAATTAAAAGATTAGCAAATGATTAAGCCTTCTACACATTATTTAAATCATAAACTTTTTCAGAAATTGTTCTATTGGCGTATCAATAAATGTTTCAAATAAGCACATATGAGTTGTGTATAGAAATATAACAAATAGGGGAAATGAATAATGATGACCGGCCCTGGACGTTTTATACAGTATGCAAACAAATATTTATTCTCTGTTTGCCGGCCAGGTTCGATCGGTGCTTGGTGGGTTTCCTCCAGGTGCTCCGGTTTCCTCCCACAGTCCAAAAACCTGCAGATTAGGCTAATTGGTGTTCCCAAATTGTCCGTAGTGTGTGTGAGTGTGCGCCTCGTGCCCCATGTCTCCTGGGATAGATGTGTAAAAAAAATTAGTGTGAAAAAAATGTAGGTGTGAAAGGGTTAAACAGAGAAGCAATGATTCAGGAGACGAACTTCTAATAGTTACCAGTACACAATTACACTTGATACAGTTCTATTACGTGGCTCTTCAGCTAATTCCGTGGATATAAGTCAGAAGGAAATTAAAACTGAGATTTCGAAGTAATTTCCTGTCTAGGATGTCGTCAAAAATGGCAAAATAGTGTTTTTACACAGCCGTATTTAAATTCTTATCATTCTTTTAAGCCGATTTTAATAGTATCAGTGCTATGAAAGTGTGTATTTTTCTACTATTAGCTTTGGCAGGGTTGACCTTAGATAACTCAGGCTGTAGATAACTCTTGATGTATTGTAAGACTTGGCACTGCTCCAAAACAGTGTGTGTGTGTGAGAGAGAGCCAGGTTGACTTGTGTGTTCATAGGAAGTTAAGGTTAGTTTGTTTCTTTGAAGAGACTCAGGGGAGCAAAGCTCCAGACATCTAGACTTTCCACTCACATCTATCTGGCCAGTTGTATTAGTGGACCGGCCTTTCATTGGTGTGTGTAAGACTTTGTACAGGTCCTTCACTTTAAAAGGAAAAAGTCTTCTGACACCTTTTAGCAGTCTCCAGACGTGGCTTAAAGAATGTTTTTGAGGTCGGCGTGAGGAAGCGAAGGTACCGGAGGATGTTGAGTTTGAGTTGTCATGAGATGCGTTTCGATGGGTTGAGTACGACTGCCAGGCAGGGATGACTTTGAGGACAGATTTTTATATATACTGTAAATGTGTAATCTTAATTAACGTGTCGGACAAATACCTCATGCTTCGTTGACAAGAATAACGGAAGTTGTTCTTGTAATAGCAGCAAATTAGGGACAAATTTGTGAAATCAAGCATGCATAATATGCATATTTAGTCATATTGGACACCCTTGTTTTTGTGAGCCTCTTTCTCCTCTAAGCAGGTAAAACACACACATACACACACAAGGCTTAGAATTAATAAGTAGTTTCATGTAATATTTGGGTCAATGAATCAAAATCAATCCAAATGATTAACCTGTGTGTGTGTGTGTGTGTGTGTGTATATATATATATGTATGTATATAATATAATTGCCTTTTGTTCTGTTTTTAATTAAGTAATTTCACAAACGATTGCACAAAAGGTAAGTAAAATTAATTGATTAGTATTGACTATAATCATCATTTCTGAGTAGATTCAAAAGGTCTCATGCAATTACCGAGTCATTCAACAGCAGTAGAATGTATAAACTCATGCAGAGATGGGTCAAAATGAGGGAAAATGTAATCTAGGAGACTGTTGCACATTTGTTGGTGCCAGATTGACAGGTTTAAATATCTAAAACCACTGTTCGCCTGGTTGTTTTTTTTTACACAGAATGATGCAAAAAAGCAACATAACATTTTGAAACTGTCTTGCTGATAAGAGAGACTGGTTTACTGTAAACCCAAATAACTACTTACAACCGTGGTGAGTGATCTATAGAACAGTCAGCCAAAAACAGGAAACGGACCCTACAGTTGGCATTTCAATCAAGGAGAGGGAAATTAAAAGAGAATGAGGAATGACATTAATGCTGAGTTGAGAACGGATTTCCCATCTAGTAGAAAGCTGCAAACTAAGCAGTCATGGTGGTTTTATATATAGATTGTTCATTTATAACCCATAGAGTTGCTTTACCGTAAAGTTTCTCCAGCTTCATCATCAATTTCCATTCTTTTTGCAATAAAATACAGAATAAATATGTGTTTTTCCCCCTATATTAAATTCATTTGATCTAATTTGAAAATTACTCACTCACTCACTCATCTTCTATACCGCTTTATCCTGTATTCAGGGTCGCGGGGACTTGGAGCCTATCCCAGGAGACTTACTGTAGGGCACGAGGCAGGGTACACCCTGGACAGGGTGCCAATCTATTGCAGGGCACAAACTCACACACTTATTTACACACTACGGGCAATTTGGGAACGCCAATTAGCCTAACCTGCATATCTTTGGACTGTGGGAGGAAACCGGAGTACCTGGAGGAAACCCACCGAGTTGTGGGTGGAACATGCAAACTCCAGAGATGGGAATCGAGCCTGGCTGGGAATTGAACCCGGACCCTGAAGGTGCAAGGCGACAGTGCTAACCACTACACCACCGTGCCGCCAATTTGGAAATTAATTGTCCATATTTCATGAGATACAGTACACCCTGACTGTACCAACAGTTTTACCGTCCAAATGGTTTGTCTAAATATTTGTCTAAAACTGTCGTTGAATAATTTAAAATAGATTTTTTTTCCCCCTAGAAATCCTTCACTAACGCTGGGTACTATAAATAGTGTGAATATCAATTTTATATTCAAGCATGCTTTCCATTTGCATCACCCACAGCGTAAGAGTTTTCCAGCTGAAAGGACTAAAATGTAATGATGAGTTATGGAGACTTCTGGGGGTTGGGGTAAACTCTAGGCTATTAAACGAAAAAGCAATTACATTAAACATCCAAAATCTGTGGGTTAAGCTTCCGTGAGCTTCTGTGTTTACCCTACCGAGACCTCAATTATCCTTAGCAAATCCATTTGTTACATTGCTATTATAACAAACAGGAAATGCATAATGCAAAGCAAACAGACTGACAAAGTGGCATTTTTGAGTAAAAAAAAAAGGGTGCTGTAGTAGTAGTAGTAGTAGTAATAATAATAATAATAATAATAATAATAATAATCAGTTTTTTTCAACCTGCTACAGAGTCAAAATTATGCATAAGGTCAAACATCACACCTAATACACTGTCTAGCCAAAGAAAATGTTCAAATTAGTGGACATAAATTTGGAAAAAATTATTTTGTCAAAAATTATTATCTCTCAAGAAGATTTAAAATGACTGAAATTGGGTTGGGAACATATCAAAAACCTGAAAGGATAGTGCTGAATTAATAACTTTGTGGTGTTGACCTGACAGAGCGTTTAAACACTTGGTACATGTATACAGTATAGTGGATTGCATATAAGTCAAATATATTCCTTTTGTCCCAAGATGCTGATAGCTGACGAAATATTACAGGTCACTGAAAAACCTATTTGAAGTCACTACAATGGCAACCAGCTAAAAAGCAAAAAAAATTACCATGAAGCCACAAATCTGTTTTGTGTGCATGAAATACATGTCAAATTAGGGTTTAATTTTAAGATGAATAAATTTAATTGATAAAGTCAATTAACTGAACTTATTGTGGCCACAGAAACAAGCATGAGGATGATTTCTAATATTACACTTATTGCATCATTCATTGATCGATAAATATACCCTTGAGTCATATATATATACTGTACGTGTCACTGATTGCTCTCAAATAACCAATGTTTGATGATACATGGTAGAGTTGTGGGCTCAATGTACTGTACATAACTAGTGGCCGTGTCATACATACTTCTGTGGCATCAAACTATTATATCTTGGGCAGGGTATATTAATTTATGGCTGTATTTTAATAAACACAACCAAAATCTCACCTGTCTGGCTCGCAGAAGGATGTCCTGAGTGTAGTTCCATTTTTTTATAAAATGCTACCGGATATGAAATGTAATTTCGAAGGGTTCGGCTGCTCTGTCAGTTTCCTTTAAGATGTAATGCAGCTTAAAAATTTCCACTTGCGCTAAAAATATGCACTTCATGTCAACAAGGCTTCAGCAAAATCTATTAAAAATCATGGAAGTCATGCCCTGGAGAAAAATGTTCTTAGGTAAATTGTTTTCCTTCTGAAAGCTTGGACAGGTTCGCCTGCTTCCTGATCTGAGCCTTTGTTTCAGCTTTCCCCAAACAATAAGAAACATCAAAAGTTCCTCCGTGATGGAGTCTGACACGCTTCTGTTTACTGCATCCAGAAAGAGAAATACAGTCATTACTGCTGATTCCTACCAGCCTTTATTTGCAACCACCATTCAACCTCTTGCCCTGTGCCACTCGTCCCGCTCCTCTCTGCTCCATGCCCTGCTAATCTAACAAGGTGGAATTCATTAACCTTGGCGATATCCCTTGCCACATGTCTTAAGCAGTTGCTTGGTGCCAGGAGCTGGTTATCATTCCTGCGTTGTCGACCGGCTGATGGAGGCAAAAGGAACCCAGAGCTCATTTATTTATGAGTCAGCTTGCACTCCTCCTAGCACCGGGGTCAGTAACATCACACGCTCAGACAGCAGCGGATAGCCGTAGCGTACAGGCTGAGCGGCTCTGAGGCCAATCATTTCGACACCTAAATGAGACTGGGGTCACGCTGCACGGCTTAATTGGAAAGGCAACGTTTTTTGGGCATGGCCTCATTATTTCACGGAGCTCAGATAGGTTGTTGTCATGTTTGAAAAATCTTATGTGCTATGAATGTTATTCGTTGACATCATTAGAGATGTTTGCGAGGTTTGTATGAGAAATAGTCTGGGGGGAAGAAAATATGACACAAATGTCACAAAAGCGATGCAGATGATTTGAGAACTATTATGGGCTATAATTTGGGTATAATTCTGGCTAAAATTATGTCACGATGTGCCTGGAAGCTGGTATTTTAATGCATATATCAATTCTCTCACCTCATTAGCAGGTGAGTTATAAACGAGGTGAGTTTTGCCATCATAATTCGGGCTCATCTTCGTCTTTGGTGGTTTGTCAGTTTAGTGCCAGCTGTCTCATTTGTGTCATTATCAGAGACAGCTTCTGGGCTCCAGGATTATAGTTCTAAACATTACATGATTGTCACGCTTCACTCTCTCTCACCCACACACACTGTCTCCGTCTCGATGTCTTTCTCTCTATACAGTACGTCCACGGCGTCTATCTCTTCCTCTCTCTTTCTCTCGAGTGCGCCGTTTGTCTTTTCTAATCGTCCACCTGTCACCCTTGTTTGCCGAAACAAAGAGGTGTTAAGAGTTTACACACTCTTTGAAGCGTAACAGATTTGATTTGATTACACACATTACCCAGGCATTTATGTGTGTGGTAGTGATTTAGGTATGACGTTTTACACACCGCTTGTAAACCGAACAATCCATTACAGACAGAATATCATCGGTTTTAATTGCGTTCCTTTCCCACAAGTCTGTAAAATGAGATTTTCCTTTTAAAGCAGCAAGATTTAAGGAAAATGCTCGCTAATTGGTCGCACCTGTGGCTAGATGAAATATCATTTGTATTGGCTGTCAGGACTTAGTGTTGGGATTTTCTGCCGTGGTTCTCATTGTGCTCTGCATCGAGGCACTGCGTTCATGGTGACTGTTTGGCAGCGATATAGCAGGGATTAGGAGACGAAGCCTGACTGGGATTAGTGTTAATAGGGAAGCAGAAACCTGTACACATCAGTTGAAGAGTATTCCCTGTTGAGCCTCAGAGACAACTGAGCAATGATGTGCTGCGTAAACAACACCACCATTTAGTTTTCTGTTTACTTGCCCTGTGAGAAGGAAGCTTATTAGAAATTAGCTTAACGTGACCAGTGTGCGTTTGTCTCCTGATGTAAAAACTGTTTTGTTTTGCGACAGGGAAATATTTCTTTCTTATCAAGGGATTTTCTTTGAAAAGACGCAAAAAGATGAAAGAATATTGTATAAATCCTATTGTGCTGTTTTCTGTGAACCGTAGCACTTCTTAAAGGCTAGGTTAATAGGCTCGCTTAGCTATTAGCAGTTGTTTGCTATCTGTTAGCCTGTAGCTCTTAAAATGGCTCACACAGAACGGCTGAGATGAGTATTATTCATGGTATTACTATATGAGGTCACAACAGAGAAAAACTATTTTTTTTTTTTTTTGTGTAAGCCCTGGCCAATACGAAAGAAAAATGCAAAAAGTTAAAACAGCAGGCGTTATTGATTCACTCATGTTTTTGTGTGTTCATTTCAAGAGGCTACCTCCAGTTCTGAAAAATGAAGCCACCATGCAAGGGATAAAACATGCAGTTCCTTAAATGTCCACTGGGAGCTGATGTCAAAAATGAGTCAATCCTCATTGACTCAATTTTGAAGTCAGCTCCCAGTGGACATTCAAGGAACTGCATGTCAAACTTTACAACAGAATATGACATGTTAATAGTTTTATTATAAATAGTCTTATTTAAAATTTCCGTGATATTGAAGTGGTGACTTTTTTTTCAGTTTCAAAGCAACACAGTTGTAACAAAGGTTATGAGTGTTACCTGACTATATTGAGACATGAGTTGAATGACCATGGAAGCTATGAAGGCATTATACCTCATACTGTGTTAAAACCCTTTAAATGTAAATGCATTTCCAGTTGTTTTTAAGGCAAAAGCAAACAGTAAATGTGTGTCAGTTTATTCTCTAAAACCAAGAACTTTGGAATGATCTAACCGGTATTTTTTTTTTCTGGACAGAAATGAAAGGATATAGCTTTATTTTTCACTCATTTAAAGCAACACTCAATCTTTTTTAAAAATCTGCGTATAAATATCTTTTGATCTATCTTCTAAAACATAAGAGCTGAATTTCAACAGCCTAGCCTGAGGTCTTCCATTCTGAAAAAAAAATCTTTTAGGTGAATTCTAATACAGAACCAAGGTATAAAAGTCTTCCTCTCTCTATATCTCTCTCTCTCTCTCTCTCTCTCTCTCTCTCCCACACACACACACACACACATATTGTGTGTTGCTGGAATTTTGAGAACTTGTTTTTTTCTGTTCCAGGGTGATGAGCTTGGTGAATTTGAGCAGGAAAGATACAGCAAACCAGAGATCCAAAAACTTCTCAGCCAGAAGCTCCTCAAGTTGCCATGGAAACCAGAGGTAAAGCCTCATTTGGTTGCCTTCATTTCTTTTACAAGCTGTAATGTTTATCCTCCAGAGGCTGGGTGAGGATGAAGTGTACACAGTGGTAAAAGCAGGAGGAAATTTAGCTTTCCTCGGTCATGTTCTCTTTTTTTCTTTCTCTCAGTTGCTGACTCTATATGAAAACATGCACTATTCAGTATAGGACTGTATGTCCCAGTAATGTACTGTACATAAAAACGAACAGGATAGCCTATGAACTTAACATAACCCACAGTAAGTAGGTTATGGTGCAGGGCAGATCTACAGGGACCCGAAAATGGCGAGACTTTGTAATAATGTGTGAGATTGTACTGACACTAAATACAGAGTGTAGTCTGTGGAAGTTTTGTGTTGATAAGGAACATGTGCTACTTTAGGAAATCACATTCACTCATTAGCAACATCACAGCAGCATGTAATTAGCAGCTACTTTCTTTTTCACCCCTTTTTATAACTAAAAATTATGTAGGATTAGATAGATGGACAGACCGAGATCCCATTAATCCATAATATGCCTTATTATTTGGCATTATCACTATGCAGTTATATACAATATTAAATGTACCTTACTGTGCAAAAGTCTTGAGTCACCTTTCATTTCTTCATATTTTGCTTCCAAAGAGCCTGACTTAATTGGAATTTTTTTTCCTATTTTTTCCCTAATTTAGTTGTGTCCAATTCCTATCCGTCACTACGGGGCTCCCACATTAAGCTACTACTAGCTTATAGACGCCCCTGATTGGCTGTGATCAATCTCCCCTCTGAGAAAGCTCGGCCAATCAGCTCTCTCTAGACCTCCGGCTGCGAGAGGTTACAGCATCATCCGGGAATCGAACTCAATGTCCGGATGATAGGGAAAGCACTGTACCACTGCGCCACTCTGAGGCCTGTATTTTTAATATAGTCTTGAGAAATAGTTCTCCAGGCTTCCTGAAGGACTTTTTTGCCTCTCATTTTAAGTTGGGGCAAGCTTTGCAAGCATGAAACCAGTGAGAAAAGTGCAGATGATTAGTATACTGGTGATGCTGAGTGGTTGGAACAGATGAGAGGGGAGATGTACATAAATAAACAATACAAATTCAAGACGTTTGCACAGTACTGTAGGCATAATGCTTATTTTTATAATATGTAAAAAAAAACAAAAAAAAACTAAAGTATTTTTTAAACTATCCTGAAAGCAAAGACTCAGATTATTTGGTATGGAATCTCAAGGGTCCCTAAGCAAGCATTTATATTGCATCGCATTTACAGTATATTATGTCACCAGTGTGAACTCCTGCTCCAAAGAAATTCATCCTGTGGTAAATTTTTTTTAGCCCTAAAATGAAATTAAAACTGAAATAAAAAAACTTGCGTGGTGGCAGAATGAATTCTATTGTGACCAGGATTTTGTAAAAGAGCACACTTAGTGCTGGAGGTTACACATTGCAAAAAAAAAAAATGGTACATCCATAAATAGTGCATATGATACACAGGTGTAATATTTTTTTGCACATTTACTGGACCGTTTCAAAACCCCCACCTCTACCCCCACCCCACATCGCATTAATAGTGTCGCTTAATGTTTTAAATCTGGAAATGCAATCTGTATATCCTGAGTATTTATATGCGGCTTGACACATTCCTTGTTCTTGTTTATCGCCATTAAACTGAATAACATCTACTCTATTAGTGTTCAACCAAAGGTAAAAATGTGATTCATTTTATTATAATTTTTTTTATGCTGGTCAAAATCTAAATGTTTTTTTTATACCACCCTGTGGATGCTCAACCTCTCTTCCATCATAGGTATAAAAAAGCACGGAACCTGTTAATATAGTTTATATGATGAGTCCTGCGGAGTCTATAAAATAATTTGCTTTAGTATCAAGTCCTCCCCCCTTATATTAAAGTTTTGACTTTATAGTGGTGTTCCTCTTATAAAGGGAATAGTGTAATTAGGAAGACATTTTAACGATCGCTCTATAATATGTCAAACTCCCCTCTCTGTCTATCTGCATCCCCCCAATCAGAAACATTTCTCTGAGGAAACATCCGCCCACACTTTTTTCCCCCCATCCCTTCAGGAATTATGCTAAAATTACATGAACAGGTGGCCAGAAGGACAGGAGGAAAAGCAATGATGCGCCAGTCCTTCTGCAGCACTGTATGATTTCTCTCCAAATATAGATGCGTTAGTCACCTGCAAACATGACAACCTTCAGTACTCTAACTCGGTGTATTAAAAAAACCAACAAGCCCAGGTCAGTCTCTCGGTAATGTTAGCTTTATAACAATGTTTAGTGCAATCCCTGCGGATGAATGCAAGTTGAATGTGTTATTGACCTATCTGAATAATCACCATAAAACGCTTGAGCTCGTCACATCGAGTCAAAGCCAGAGCGAAAAAACACGCCTGCCAAGCTCTTATCAGGCAGTAATGAAGAGCACAGTGTTCTGCCACTCGCCGCCTCATTACTCCCCCTATTAATTAGCAGAATCCCGATGTTCTGCCAGATCTAAATGTGTGATTATCTGGCATAACAATGTCTCCAAAACAGACAATTGCCATGAAGTAACATGGCTGCCAGAGTGCAAGGGGAAAAGAGGTGATATATCCGAGGATAATACCTACAGGATACAGCATGGAAATGGAAAGCTGTTGCTTTTTCAGGGGCATGTTATAAAGCAACATAATTATAGCAGTACCAGAGGTGTGTGTAATACTTACACCATTCAGTAAGTCCAGAGAAAATCCCTAAAGAGATGATGTGTGAAAGAAAAGGGATGTTTTAAGCTAAGCTTTAAAGGAAGAGATGAAGGATCAGATAATGAGTCTTTCCTCAAGGTGCCTTTCCTCAAGGTGAACAATTTAACCGGAATGCAGAGCCAGAGAAGAGAACTCTAGGACTAGTGTATACACCGAAGGGCTATGAGCATAAAGCTTTAAGTGGGGCTTTCGAGGTGTTGATTATTTTACAATAATAACACTTTGAACAGTAGTTTTAGCTGCAAAGCAAATCACAGGTTCGCATTATTATAGAGTATTGTAAGTATCCGCTTAAGGACTTGCCCTTACAGAAAAACATATATGGCAATAGATTGTTAAATGCTCTGATTTAATGCCTGTAAAGTCCATTTTGTCCAAACTACATTAACATATAAGCATATTGTAACAAAAAAAACAAAAAAACACACTCATATATATACACAATCAGATTAAATATATCACTGTAAGAATATTGTTGAATATAAAATTACATACATTAAGCTATATATTTTAATATATTTATCTCAATATGAAAAGTGGCATTTCCTTATGTATTTTTCAATATATTGTAATATATTAAAACATGTATTATTCTGTATATTGTGAATATATTTTGAATATAAATATCTTTTTTAATTATTAGTTAGTATCAGTTAGTGTAGCATTGATGAATATTAACATTAAAAAATCTTTTCAAGTTAACAGTAGATTAGCACACTAAATCATTTAATATATATCGACAGTTAATACAGTATAAGAACATTTATTCTCTTTGCGTAAGGGTGTATGGTGGATACTTACCATATAAGATCTTTAAAAAATATATATTGATAGAGACACACACACACACACACACACACACACACACACACACACACACACACACATTTATAAGAGTCAGAAGTCCCACTATGTCTTATGGCTGTTATATAAGTGATAAAGGAACCAAGTTGTTTTGTTGAAAGTCCACATTTTTAAAAGTATTTCATCATATCCTTTAATAAATAAGGAAAAAAGGAAAAAAAAAATTGAGTTTAGAGATTTCTGTGATATTAAAGAAATTAAGTATTTTAGGACACAGTGTCTTAGGGACATATCCAGCTACAATATATAACACCATTACTGTACAATATATTCCTTTCTTATCATTATATCTCGGATTACGTTTTTTTAACGAGTCTAAAAACCTTGTTGTGAGGGTTGATTTACATTTCATTAAGTTCATCATATCTTGTTGGTTTTTAAATGTAGAGCATGTGACTTTGTGTGTAAATTTTATAATACATTAATTTATACTGATAACGGACAGGTGGCAAGGTGGTGTAGTGGTTAGCACTGTCGCCTTGCATCTTCAAGGTTTTCGATTCCTGTCTCGTTTTGCATGGTCTCCCCGTGCTTGGTGGGTTTTCTCCCACAGACTCCGACGACATGCAGGTTAGGCTAATTGGCATTTCCAAATTGCCTGTAGTGTGTGTTTGTGTGTGTGTGTGTGTGCCCTGCGATGGATTGGCACCCTGTCCAGGGTGTACCTTGCCTTGTGCCCTAAGCCTCCTGGGATAGACTCCAGGTCCCCGCCACCCTGAATACAGGATAAAGCGGTATAGAAGATAAGTGAGTGATAATGGACATTTGGGACACAAGACACCTCATAATATAATATTATCATGATAAATCCGTTTATGATTGCTGTTTCAATTTGTATCGCAATTCTGAAAATGTCAGTTTTATAAATATTCCGATTCAGTATAATTTTTTTTTTATTCTGTTACAATTCTAAAAAACCTACACAGGATGATGTGATGTCTGTCAATGTGTGACGTTTAGAGTGCACTATCGTTAGGATTATAGATGACTAGAAACATTTTTGACCCTTCAAATAAACTGTATAAATTAAAATGAAATAAAAAAACAAAACAATTTGAGTCAATGTGGCAATACAGGAATTACTACACAAAAGATTTATGATGTGTGTGTATGTAACTGAATCGCTTCTCTTCATCTCTAATCAACATTATACAGTAGAAATAATATGATATGAATGAAAATATATGGAAATTGCAGATACCAGTTTCACTAAAGGTGAAGAATTTAGTCTTTAAAAAAAAAAAAAAAAAAAAAGGTTATGGCATGTCTTTACATCATCTCGCCAGTCAAGTGAAAGAAATTTGCAACACCCAAGTCAAGAGTTTATAAAGGCGGCACGGATCGATGCTTCAGCGTTGAAAACATGTCAGTGTAATCAGAATGTTTTTGTGCTTACACTCTTCCCTGCTGCAAACCATCCTGAATGATGATAGATGATTCATGTTCGACTTTGCTAGCTACGCTGTTGACTAATCTCTGTCTCGGTCTATCACTGTGGGTAGTCTCTGTCTCCTGTTTCCCAAGAGAAAGGACACATGCAGTGAACAGGAAGCAGTATCATGGTGGCAACAGTCTGGGGTGGTCCCTAGTGGCCCTTCTTCTAGGTAGTGTGATGGATGAGTTGCCAGATTTAAACTAAAAGCTCACCAATAGGTGTCGACTTGTACACATTTTTACATCAAGATAAAGCTCAGAAGAACGTCAGGATAAAGCCTTTCTGATTTAAATGACACCGTCTCTTATTCGAGTGATTTAAGTATAATTATTGTGTCTCATTCTTCTGCTATGTTAGAAGCATGGCTTCGATGCACAATAAATTCCAATCCTTCCCATCATCCTTGGCATAAACCCACTCAGGTGCAGAAATGACCTTTGGTTTCACCTCGTGATTTACGAGCTTCTCAGCACTGTTATTGAATTCCATTATTTGTCCGTGGGAAACGTGTGGGGAATGCATCAATGGGGCTTCATCTGGAAGTGCGGAGAGATCGGTCCGATAGAAGGAAACGTCCTATCAACCACACTCCATCCCCTTTATACACCAGTGGCTGAAAGCACACCCTTATCCAAGCTGAATATATTTAAGCAGTGCTCTGCTCCTTTTTTCTTCTTCTTCTTTTTTTTTAGATGAATGCTATCAGAGAAGCACGAGAAATGCTGCTGATAGCACAGGGATTTTGGGGTTTTGGTGAATATTTGGTATAAAAAAAAAAGCTGTTATATCAGGTTATGAGTCTTATCAGTGTCTCTGCAGGATTGACTTGTAAGCAGGTATTTATAACACATTTGAAAAAAATAGCAATCCATAAATGCTGTGCAGAGTGGCAAAAATGTGTTCGATAAAAATAATCGTTTGGTTATGAAAATAAAGGAACACAATTGTACCTTTACATTTTTAAGGACATTTTTGCATCTATTTTTTTTTGTATTTTGTGTGCTCACAGAAATTCTTCTTGTAAATAAATTGACCTGCATTTTTTTTTCACCCTGAACTCTCAGGATTTTCAAGACTACCACATGTCTTTCGTAAATGCTTTTGCGAAACAATTTGCAAGTAAATTTATTCATATCCAGGTTGATAAATGAGGCCGACTAAAACGAAAAGCTGGAATGGGGAGCAGCCAAGGATATGATTACAAAGAACGATAAGCTCTGTTCTTATAATTTATTAACACAGGCTTCGTGGAAAGTCTTTCTGATTTGATTAGAGGACTTGCTGAAATATTTAATAGCTGAGACGTGCATGCTGTATAATATTTGGTGTGATTGGCATGTATGAGACATAGGACGGCACAGGAGACCGCGAAGTGTCTGCCACGTCTGTCTGGAAAGAGACCTGAAATGCCCGCTGTCCAACCCGAGTAGGTGGGATGCCAAGGCCCTACACTGGCCGCAATTAGAAAGGCTAAAATTAAACCCGAGAGTGAAGAGAAGACCTGGAACTGATGGCCAGATTGGAGGAGGCAGTGTGTGAGATGGTATCAGCAGCAGCTCAGTGCACAGTTATCCGCTCAATTCAGGGACACTGGGGACAGTTTGAGTTTTGATTATTTTCTGGAATTTTAGAAATTGCTTTTAGTGCATTTTAATACGAGTGGGGCTAAGCGGTGTTCAGCTTCAGCGGTTTCTGTCTCTTATGTATATATCAATCAAAGATTTTTTCCTTTCCCATGAATTCCTGAGCAGCTTGGCACACACCGTATGAGCCGTTATCCATAAATGACCCCGATGGCACAGCAAGTGCATTTATGAAGCCTGCTTTCACACCTCGCATGGCGTTGATTTGCAGCCAAATCCAGAGCACCCGCTGTAGTTCTTTCACACATTCTCTCACCTCTCCTGGGGTTGTTCCTATTCACAGACCCAATTTTCACAAGACGAAGGCTGTATGAGCCTGAACTGGACATGCAGGAATCTAACCTGGGGATGGCTATCAAGCACAGCTCTGTCACTCTCTTTTTTTTTTTTAGTCCCCTTGCTTGTCCTCAGTCATTTGTTGTACCAGTCAGCTGTCTGTTTAGAAAGACTTGGACTAGCAGCCTGACCTTTCAGAGTAAGAAATAGGGATCCCTTAGAAGTAATGAAAGACAGAAGTAGGAAGTGTTTTTTTTTCTAAAACTCTGCCCTTGATGCTGTGATAATTATATACCCTGTTTCTTGTTATATTCTTGCAGTATAAAGGCCAGGCCAACTTGCACGTGTTTGAGGACTGGTGCGGCTCATCAGTCTCTCAGCTCAGGAAGAACCTGCACTTCCCTTTGTACCCACATGTGAGTAAACCAAAACCAAAGCCTTGGGTCTGATCAGCTTAATACTGTACATCTTAATAATTAATTGATAATACGATAATCAGATGTTTTTTTTATGTATTTTGTAATATTTGTAAACCCTAATTAGGTATTGAGTAAATAGATGAAAGGGATTCTTTTTTTATTTTATTTTTATTTTTTTTATATAAAATTATATTTTTTATAATTTGCTGCCAATTTTTTACATTTTATTTATTTATTAAAATGATTAAATAACTAAGACCTTTCAACTTTGCATTCATTTGTTAATTTTAAAGTAATGTCTATGATTGTTAAAGTAGTTATAGTGAAATTAATAGGAAAGATATGTACAGTAAAACCTCGGATTACGAGTAACGTGGTTAGCAAGCGTTCCACAAGACGAGCAAAGATTTTTAATAAATTTTGACTTGGAAAACGTATCATGTATCACACATGCGCTTTTTGTTTTGATGCCGTGTGTCACGTGATCACAACTGAGCCAACAGTTTTTCTCTTTCTTGTGCTGTGGAATTATGGGTAATCGTCTCCCCTTCTGGCCCTTAGTACTCATCTCTTACTGGTATAATCAACATCCACGCACGCGTGTACTGTTTACTATAACACTGTGACCGTGTGTGTGTGTGTGTGTGTGTGTGTGTGTGTAAAACATCTTTTATTTTGTGTTTGAAAGCGTGTGTGTACAGCATGCGTCTGCTGTTTCTTATAACACAGGTGTGTGCGCGCGTGTAAAGCAAAAGAAAGTCTCATTAGGGGTTAAAAATCAATTTTCTCCCTACAGTATCTGTTGGGAGAGGGAGTGTGTGAGAACCGGCACAGTGTCAAATTACGCACGCTTACACACAACGCACACACTCCGCAGCACAAGAGAGAGAAACACACACACACACACACATACACAGCATCTGCGCGCATAAACGGAAACACTTACCTGGCAGGATTTATTTTTCCTTTTTTAAGGGTAAAGTTTTTAAAGGTTAATTTGTTTTATATTTTCTTTATATTTTGTGTTAATAATTTTTATGTATTTATTTTTTTGGGCTGTGGAACGAATAATTTGAATTTGAGTGTTTTTGGAATACGAGCCCGCTTAGTAAGAAAAATGTAGTAAAAAACAAACAAAAAACTGATTAAGTCAGATTAGTGTTTGATCTAGTCAGTATTTAGCTAGATCAAACCCTGAAATTAACTTAAATATAGCAATGAAATATTTGGTCCATATTGTTAAACAAATCAAATTATTGTTGTAAGGCACTGTTTGTTCGTTTAACTCAAACTCTGCGTGAAAATCATCTTTGGGTCCCCAGACATAGACGGGAAGCTTGTGCATCAGTTAGTGTCTATTTGGTGCTTGCATCCCTCAAGTTTTAATTGGACAAAAGATTAACGCTCATTAAAGAACTGGCTTTTAACACGTCATTTCGAGTCTCTGCCGAACACATGGACTTCACTGGGATGGATTGAACGGAGTGTGAGGAGTGTGTGCTTTGTACAGTAAAAAAAAAAAAAAAGCATCTTGATGTTCATTAAAGCGTGAGCTCTTCGTTTATGCTGCTTGGATGCATGGCTTCTCCTTATAATGGTTGGTAGACCTCTCAGAGTAGCGGAACCTCGTTACCAGCTGCCAGGAAATCAGTAAATAGGAAACAAACGTGACTGACATGTCAAACTTAAACATATCTGCGGTAGTTGGAATCGCTTGAAGCCTGCAGTAGGTGTTATTTCTAAAATTTGTTTAAAACCTGGAAGTATAAAGTTGTGTTTGATTGTGGAAATGTGTTGTTTATTAGTTTAGCTAATAAGCTATGGTTTCCTTCTTTAGCTAGCAGCATAGTTGCTTCTTAGCATAAAATTACAGACACTGCTAATGTTGAGCTGGTTTTAATAAATAAAAAAATAAGAAGAAAATAAAAAGTAAGAGAAAACTGTATTTTAATTCAATAGTCAGGGAGGAGAAAAGGTAAATTTCAGCATCAATGCGACTCGACCCAGTTCAGGTAATGAAATCGTCGGCGTACAAGACAAACGATTAATTTTTCATGAATATAACCTCTGTATTAAAATATAAAAGTCAGAGGAAGATGAAAAGGAAAAAAGATGAAAAGATGGAAAGCTAATTTTATCAGATGCACTTTTAAAGCAAACTTTGTTCATAGAGCAAACACAAGCACATTATTTGGCCATATTGTTACTGAAATGTCAGTTACTCTAAAATGTATTATTCATAAATAATGTTGTTATGTGTTTGTGTTTCCTAAAGTTAAAATTAGGATTTTATATATCTTTTAATATATATACAGTATATATTTTTTATGTATATTTTTTTATATATAATATATTAGTGTGTCTGTGTGTGTGTGTGTGTCTGTGTGTGTGTGTTTGACTTACAACCGCAGTGGATTTGAAATGAAACTATTAAGGTGTTATTTGGGATGCATACTTCCATCTTTAATTCAATTGGTTCAACAGAAACATTGCCTTAGCCATTCAGGGATTAATGCCAATAATTACAAACTTCATACATTTTTACAGGCTCAGACATACTTGGACAAACTAACAAAATGATCTAATTATTCAAACCAGTCGTAACATTACAATGCAGAACATTATACCCAATATAGTTTGCTTTCCCCACATTATGACTCCTGGCACCAGGAAATTGGCAGCAGATTATTTGGGTGATGTTGGTTGCGTAATAGCGCCTTTTTTCGGCGAGTTGTGCTGCATTCGCCTTTCTGTGGGATCAGACCAGACAGAGTATCCTTTAGTCCCCACAGGTATAAACGCGTCAAGGGTGCCCATGATCCTGTCACCAGTTTACTGGTACATAATTGATAATCAATGTTAATGTGTTAATGTTGTGGCTAAACAGTGTATATTATAGTTTTTGCCTTTCTGTTCTTAAGGCTCATCTATGGTTTACACATTTTAAAGTAAACAATCTATTTATACTCCTGAAGATATTTCTTGATTTTTAGACCCTGAGAACTTGTACACCTTTCTCCTTCAATGTGTTCTTGATTTGGCAAAATGTTTTGTGAGGTGTTATTTTTCACCAAAGAAAGATCCGTGTACTCGTTCACTTTATTTAGTTGTTTTCTGTGCTCTCCCAGGTCTTTTGGCATTGTTGAACTCTCCAGTGCATTCATTCGTATTGTAGATCTCGCCACTGCTAATGTTTTTGTCTGCTCTTCACTTGCATTGATGCCTATTTGGAGAACATATTGAGAGTTTCCATAACTAGCTACAGTACAGTACCAACTCCAAACATTTTATCTCTTTTAATGTGTCAAAAACTAATAAACAGCTCACACCTGGCCATTAAACTACTTATCAGTTAATCACCCAATTACTTTTGAGTCTGTGAAAGGAGAAACTATGGGGATGAAAAGGCTTTAATTCCTAAGCAGTTAATGCAATATTAAAAAAAAAAAAAAAAAATCCATTAAATTTAGGCTGAAGATCTACACTTCATTAACATTTTGATTGCTTTGCTTCTAATCTATTATGCTGATGTACTGTATAAAGGCAAAAATATGAAAATTGTCTTACTATCTCAACTGTATACAAAGTATATGTATGTATGTATGTATGTGTATGGCACTACTCTAAATAACCTGCTGATCTCTAATTTGGTATGATGTATATTTTCGGTCTATTTAAAAATCTTATCACACTTTAGAGCGTGTTGTGTATGCAGCGCAAATTGAAGTCCCTGGGTTTCTCACCTTTGCATTCTGCATTTTTTTGCAGACCAGAACCACGGTGAAGAAACTGGCTGTGGTTCCAAAGTGGAAGAATTATGGACTCCGCATCTTTGGCTTTATTCATCCATATAAAGATGGTTTGTTACAGTGCAGTTGTACAGTAGATGGGGATATGGACTTGCGTCTGTGGAGCAAAGCGTTTTTTAAGAGAACTACAATTGTTACAAGGGCTGTGTTTAGATAATTGCTTCAGGCAAGGTACAGAAAAGCTTCAAAAGAGAGAAAGGGAAGGAGATAGGAGTGGAGCAGTGTTGTCCTTCCACTGTACATATAAATAGTAAAATATTGATTATGAAAGTATAAAGAGTAATGTATTTTGCCCCGGCATTAACATCTGCATGTGTTGAGGATACATACAGTATAGGAGCATGTCAGTGCATGTGTTTTGCAATGTGTGTGTGATGTCCATTACGTTTCCCACATACTTTTTTTTTCTCCAGGAGATTTCCAGTTTGCCATATCCTCTGATGATAACTCTGAGCTGTGGTTAAGCTCTGATGAGAATCCACTCAATGTCAAACTCCTGGTGTACGTGGGGAAGGTGAGTACTAAATATTTAATATCTAATTCCTAAACATCCAGCATGTGTCTTAGTTACGTGCATCAACTCGAAGAAATCCAGGTAGATTTTAATCTTGAAGAAAGATGCCAGAGGCAATAGTGGCAAGAAAAACCTACTCTAATGTCATGAGAAACAAACCTTTAGTGGATTCAGATTCAGCTTATTCTTGGTAAGGGCCCCGTCACACACTGATGAAGACCATGAAATTCCCTCAGCGTCCTAAAAATATCGAAGAACACAGCATGCACAGGATAAAAATGTAATGGCATTTATCAAGTTCCTACTACTTCCAAGCTACATTGCGCTGAGGTTCTCTTTTCTATAATGCACAAGATCACAGGCTCAACATGTCCGATGAGATCGAACCGAGTTATTCCCATGTTCGATCGGATCGCGTCTGATCAGCGCTCTTTTTACACACTTTCAATTTATTGTAAATACCACAACACATGTGGTGCCTTTCATTACAAAGTGATAGTGTAAGGAATTGGATCCTGTAATTATAATAAAATCTTTGAATGTGACAAAGACACACTTATAACCTTATGCATGCATGCATGCCACAAATGTGCTAAAAGCAGCAAAAGTAAATTAACTAAATGTGGTTTTCTACATCGATGCATGGACCAACCATGGTTATAGCACAAGCCTAAAGAGGTTGTTGTAGGAACTCTTTGACGTATCAACAATTCCGTCAGAACGCCATCTGATCTCTCCTGTCTGTGCCATGAAGTCACTGTTAGGTGTCAGTTACACCATTATCTGGTCATTAATACAGCCTTATTTTGTTCTTTCTGCATCTTGCTTTAACCATGTTCTCACAAGTAACTCCACGGTAAGGAAGTGGGAATGTGGCTAGTGGGTGTAATGTGGCTAATGTATGGTAAGATTATAAATCATTCCAGAGTATTTAGGTTTACAGTACTGACTGTGTTGAAAGGATGATTAATAAGAGCACATTGTGAGAAAGCTTTATATTTACAGTAGCTGGTTGCATAAGTATATTTGATTATGCATAAAGTTAACACCTAGAACCTGCCAGGCATTTCTGTGAAATTTAAACCGTCTTGATTAATGACAGTGTTGTTGTTGGTCTTTTGCCTGCTCCCATTGACTGGTCGCCACAGCAGACCATCAGATCCGCACACAATTTGGCACAGGTTTTACGCCGGACGTAACTCCCATTTTATCTGCACTTCATTCAGTGGATGGGGTTTGGGCATTTAGAGGAAATTGAACCCAACCGAGCCAACAATGCCCATCTTGATTTAATAACAATGCTAGCCTAAATATTGTATTGAGTTTGTACTGTACACTTACTTTATTAATACCCAGTATTGTAGGGAGCTGTTATTTGAAAGTCCTGCTCTCAACAGATAATAACAATCTAAACATTGAACATTTAAGGTTGAATATTTTTCTGGTTATTTAATAAGTTGATGTACAGTCCTGTGCAAAAGCCCTCATTTCGTCATATAATATTAAGTATGTAGATTCAGTAAAAAAATAGTAACAACCGATTTACTGTGATGAAACACCTAGAGATACAGTAAAAAAAATATTTATCTAACAGTCTCAGCAGCAACCTCATTTCCCCTCTCGTCTTTTCCATCAACTTAAAATTTAGCATTTTAGGGAGTCTGGAGAATTAATACATGAGAAAAAGATCATGCACACAACTTAATCTCTAGAAATGACAAAAAAATTAATTGTGCACAATAAATCCCCTATACAGGTTTAAAGGGGTCTTATGTAAGTCTATTTTGCTTCATAAGGTCTGTTTGCGGTCTGTTTTAGATACAGTATATCAAATACTGGACTTGATGTACTGAACACAGTACATTAAGAATACAAGGTTTAGACGATACATTAGACACAAGAAGATTAATTTAGCGGTGGGTGTTAGCAATAATCAAGAAGTGTTGTCATTGATATCCTTTCCTTCTGGCATCTATCTTTCTAAAGAGAAAAAAAAACATCTATTTCAAAAGAAGATAACATACTCTCGTGGCATTTATTCTGTTTTTATGGAGCTGTGTTTATCTAGATAACGCATTTCCATCAGTTCAGCTTCTGAATGGTAATGAGCTTTCATGTTCACACTTTGCTTTGCCAATAATTGGGGAGAAAATGCTAGTTTCTGTGTACACATTGAGAGTGGGAGAGTTTTATAGCCAACAGTGTATCACTCGTGTGCAAATGATGTGTAACAATTGGCAGTTTCATCAAACATGTGACAGAGCTCGATCTTTCTTTGCAGCACGGCTCCGAGTGGACGGCTCCGGGTGAATTCAGCAAGTTCAGGTCCCAGACCTCAAAGTCTGTACAGTGAGTATATATATATATTTTTTTTCTTGTTGTAGATTAATACAGTTAATTGGACTGCAAATGCAAATATGCTCTTGTTAAGTCTTTTATGAAAAAAGGCTTTAGTATTATTTGTATTTGCAGTTATCTTTAGTTTCTGGTATAGATTATCATATACCAAAAAATTATTAAGTCAAATTTCTAAATATACCGTAGTATTAGATTTGGTTTAAAACTGCAATTTCTGAGCATTATTGTTGAACACAGAACATTTCCAGTGCAAGGGTCGTACAGTACATTAGTGCATATTTGAAACGCCCCACACATCACCCAAAGCATTATTAATGTGAACCTGGGAAAGTGGGTGAGTAAGTTGTAGAGTCTGTGCACATTATAGCTTTCGTCTCGTTCTTGGCTGACTGAAGTGAAACCAGATGTGCTGTTGTAGCCCATCCACCTCAGGCTTTGATGTGTTGTGTGTTCTGAGATGCTTTTCTGCTCATCACGGTTGTAACCAGTGCTTATTTGAGTTCCTCCTAATCTTCTGTCCGGTCAGACCAGTCTGGTGATTCTCCTCTGATCTCTCTTACATCAACAAAGTGTTTCAGCCTGCAGACTTTCCAAATGCAGGATGGTAGATGTTGTTGTTTTTCATTCATTGTTGATTTTTATTTTTTTTTCCCCAGATTTTCTCCCAATTTTTTTTTGTCGTATTTAATTCCTACTACTACTACTACCACTCCTTCAGGAGAGCCGGAGACTCTCACATGTTTCTTCTGAACCGCATCTTTCGAACTGCATAACACACTTGGAGGACAGCGCTATCAGCTCCTTCCGCTTGCATGAGCTCATAGAAGCCCCTGATTGGCTGTAGAGCCGTGATAAATATGGGAGCACTAACTACCTCTTATCCCTCCCCTCTAAGAGAGCTTGGTCAATCAGCTCTCCCTAGACCTCTGGCTGCAAGAGGTTACAGCATCACCTGGGAAACAAACTCGCGATCTCTGAGTGATAGGACGAGCACTTGGCCACTGCGCCACTTTGATGCCCATTCATTGTGCATTTTATGCATAACCCTCAGCTATTACAGGTATTCCTAATAAAGTGGATGCGTAAACATCACTGATCCTTTAGGATTGTATGAAGATAAGCACTCGCGTTTAGCAGAAGTTAAGTTGCTCTGTGCTAGCTTCAGTGATTATTAATTGAATAAGAAGCAGTGGAGCAGATTAATACACTGACTAAATTATTTGTCACTGCTCTTCTGGGTGAACTCTTCACGTCATTCATTGCAACAGGAGATGGACTATTCAAGACACCCATCACTGTTAATCTTTAATTTGCATTTCACAGATGAAGCAAAGCTTAGCGCTCTTTTCATTAAATGTGTTAGATGTCTGTTTCACTTTTCCACCGTTTATTTTACTTCAGTGCACCACAGTGCAGTCACAACTCACCCGGCCAGCAGAAAACAGTTGTCAGTTGCACAGGCAGTTTTCCATGCAATAAATCACAGGAGATGCATTAAAGTGGCATTCGTCAGAGCAGAGTGTCAGTCACTCATTTTAATTGCTTCTGTCGCTCTTTTTCGAGGTGACGCTGATTGCCGAACCGAGCGTTGCCGCGTGTGTACTGCGTGCTGCTGAATTATTCATCGGGAGAGTTTGCGTTAGGATGAGTGCATGCACGCTCCTGACTGTCTGAATGCCATTACATGGTAAACATTGTTAATGTCATTCTCTTGGGACTGGCAGACAAAAACGACGGACCAGTGTCCACTTGTCCTGCTAGGGATCTCAAAGTCTCCTGGCATTAAGTTAGGACTGTAGTGTTCTGGAATCAGTTGGGCAGTTATTTGTATGGTAACAGCATTTAACACTAGACTGACTGAGGCTTGTAATATGTGCTTTTATGACTATTAAAAATAAATTGAGACAGAGAGAGCAAGAGAGAGTCTTTACGTTTTGCATCATACAATACTTGGGTGCAAGGCTGTTTAAAAAAAAAAAGTGGGTAGAATAGGAAATGTGTGATCTGGTAAGGCTGACCATGACACACCAGTAAATAAATTATAAAGAGAGAGCACTCATGCTATAAGCAAGTCTGATCCATCACGGCCCCAGCCGAAAGGATTCACTGCCAATGTCCTGGTGTTAGACACCACAGCAGACATCCAGAAACCCTGCAAAGTCCCGAGCTGCCTCCGTGCTACAAGGAAAACCCAAAACCTTAATGGTTTTAATTTTATTGCTTTTATTGTTATGCTATCTGACCAGTGTACAATGTACTGCGTTAAGGTCTTGAGCCACCCCTCATGTCTTCATATCTTTCAGACGTTCTTGTATTTTTAATGTAGTCTTAAGGAATGGTTCTCCAGGCTCCCTGAAGGCTTTTTATTTAGCTTTTATTTCGGGCTCTTATTTCCAGTCCAGTCCCTGTACCTGAGCAGTTTCAGCAGAATTTTTTTTTTTTAAGCCACAGTGACCTATGAATCATTCAAGTATTAAAAAAAACACACACATAATTTAAGACACGAACCAGGGATAAACAGGTGCAGATGACAATAGATTGGAACATAGAGCGGTTGGAACAGAAGAGAAGGGAAATGAGGCTGCTGCTGAGGTTGTTACATAAACAACACATTTTTTATGCATACATACTGTATGTACTAGTGTGTGTAATTACATGTGGTAATTCACAAAATCAAAACAGTATGAATTACCTTGGAGCCTTGGAGTATTAAAAAATTTACCGCACCATCTGTTGAATTTTGAATTGTTGAATTTTTAGATGAACTAATGATTTTTTTCCAAGGTGGATCTAAGGGTGTTTTTCATTTAAATGTCCAAATAGCACATCATCTATTCCCATGGGCTGATTGCAATGAAACAATATATACAGTGGTGTGAAAAACTATTTGCCCCCTTCCTGATTTCTTATTCTTTTGCATGTTTGTCACACTTAAATGTTTCTGCTCATCAAAAAACGTTAACTATTAGTCAAAGATAACATAATTGAACACAAAATGCAGTTTTTAAATGAAGGTTTATGTTATTAAGGGAGAAAAAAACTCCAAATCTACATGGCCCTGTGTGAAAAAGTGATTGCCCCCCTTGTTAAAAAATAACTTAACTGTGGTTTATCACACCTGAGTTCAATTTCTGTAGTCACCCCCAGGCCTGATTACTGCTACACCTGTTTCAATCAAGAAATCACTTAAATAGGAGCTACCTGACACAGAGAAGTAGACCAAAAGCACCTCAAAAGCTAGACATCTCCATAAGAAAGAGACTGGGCAAAAAGGCCCCTGCATGGCAGATTTCCAAGGCGCAAACCACTTTTAAGCAAAAAGAACATTAAAGAATAAGAAATCAGGAAGGGGGCAAATAGTTTTTCACACCACTGTATATATATGTATGTTTTTTGGAATTTAAAACATAAAAACTCCTGAACGAATTTTACATTTTTTTACAGGTGTATTTGGTTGAGCTTGAGCACTGAACATATGTGTGTACGTATATATATATATATATATATATATATATATATATATATTATACAGTATATATACGTACTCATATATATATACACACACACACACACACACCTTTACACAGTACATAATATAGGGGTTGGACAATAAAACTGAAACACTAGCCAATTTAGTGTTGGAGGTTTTATGGCTAAATACTTCATTGATTTGTGTGTGTGTGTGTAAGTCTGTGTGTGTGTTTCGAATCAGCCCCTTCCGTCTCCCACTTCTCATCTTACACAGTAAACTTTTCTCATAAACACACACACACACACATTAATGGAAAGACTATATTGTCAGAAAAATTAGCAAGGAACATTGCTAATGACACTCTAGTGAACGCATACTAATGGAAAAAAAGAATCGCGACAGAGCAGTGTTTCTGTGTAGGGCAAAGAGTGTGTGTGTTTGTGTGTGTGTGAAGCAGAGTGCTTCACACACAAACACACACACACTTAAGACAAGAGAGAGAGTGTGTGAACCGGCATGGTGTCAAATTACGCACACAAGCTTACACAGGCTAAAACAGGGAGAGAGAAAATAGATCTTTAACCTCTGTAATGAGACTTTCTTTTGCTTTACACACATGCTGTACACACATGTGTTATAAGAAATAGTACATGCGCGCTGTACACACAAGCTTACAAGCACAAAATAAAAGATGTTTTACGCACACACACGTGGTCACAGTGTTATAGTAAACAGTAAAGATGTTGATTATACCAGTAAGAGACGAGCACTAAGACCCAGCAGGGAAGACGATTATTCACAATTCTGCAGCGCAAGAGAGAGAAAAACCGTTGGCTCAGTTGTGATCACGTGACGCTCGGCATCAAAACAAGAAGCGCAAGCGTGTTACATGATACTCGGTACTTGTAAACCAAGACTTGTTTGTTTTCCAAGTCAATATTTATTGAAAATCTTTGCTCATCTTGCGGAACACTTGCATACCGCATTACTCGCAATCCGAGGTTCCACTGTGTGTGTGTATGTATATATATATATATATATATATATATATATATATATATATATATATAATATACATATATACATATATACATACACACAGTGGAACCTTGGATTGCGAGTTATATATATATATATAGTGTGTGTGTGTGTGTAAATATATATGTATATGTATGTGTATATATTATTGTATACACATATATATTAATGAAAACCTACCTCTGATATATATATATATATATATATATATATATATATATAGATAAATTGCCCCTTGGATTATATATAGTGAGGTACTTTTGAGTGTATAACCCAAACTCAACATTTCACCATGCCATCTAACTTTTTTTTTTCTCCCTCCTTTCTCTGTCTGAATCTTCAAATCAAGGCATGGTTTGTTACTCTTCCCCATCAGAGCTCATTAGTTTGGTGCCAGAAAGAAGACAAGGTCCTGTGTGTTTTAAAACTTAATGGGTCGGTTCTTGAGGAAAAGGAAGACGGCCAATATGACAGGCAGAATTCTCCTCCTGAAATTTTCCCTGTTGCTGGGCAAAGATGTGCTAATGAAGCCGAATGGAAAGCTTCTAGAAAGATTACATTCAAAAAAAAAAAAAAAAAAAAAAAACATCTCTCTGAGGCTGAGAAAGCAGACACTATGAAGATCTTTATAATAAGAGAAAGGTTTTATGGAACAGAAATATCATAGCTGAGAGGTGAATCTGTTTTGGGAATGTGGAAAGGTCAGATGTGCAGGAGAAGAAATGTCACTTCACCGTCTCACTACAAATAAAGTTTGTGTGTCAGTGAAGTGTGTGTAACCAGCATATTTCAAAAATATTGTAACTAAAAAATTAAACCTGGCTTTCTTTACACAAATAAAATAATGGCTCATCTCAGACCCAATTATATTATGAAACGATTATTTTTTTCCATATATTATCATTAATATATAGCGCTTATTAACTTTAAAGACGAGCTTTTACAGAGCTTATATTATTAGATTATTATAGAAAATAAACATTTGCATCTGTAAAACAGTACCTTCATAATCAGTTACCTTATTATATCTGCTAGTTTCCATCTGTTCCATCTGTCTCTTGTTTTTCATTTGTTTCAGTTAATAACTCATTTTGTACTTGACATACAGAAGATCTGAAGTACTAAATAATTAACGTATTGCAACTTGGAAAGTATAAACACACAAAAACAAATTAGAGGGAGTGCTACTGCTGCAGCTGCTCACAAGGATCAATGAACTTTTTCCTGCCCTCCTAGCTACGGGGGAGTAAGAAAAATCTTTTTTACTCTTAAGTGTAGGACCTGGCAGTTAAGGGATTATGGCAGGTCTCTGGGGCCAGACCAAATCAAATAATCAGTGATATATATATATATATCACGGATGAGGTTGATGTGAGTTATACACATACAGTATTCAACAAATGACCTGTAGACAGACCGGCTTATTTACTGTATGTGGTTATCCTGTCCAGTAGGCAATTATATGCCATTGTTGCAGCGCATAAGAAAACACAGCCATAGGTCAAGAGCTTTAATTAATTTGAATGGAAAACATGATATACTGTGGATCTTTGATCGTGGTATCTTTGTTGGTGTCCCATGGGCTGGGTTGAGCATTTTGGATATGGTTGAATGGTTTTGTAGCTTAGGAGTCACAAAAGTCTTTATAAATTTACACATAACTGTGTGGAAAAATGTTCATTAATGGCAGCTCTGTACTCAGAAATGCTTTGATGTTGAGTCAACTGACTGTCTCTAGGTTTAAAATAATGTGCTTCAGCACCTCTGTTATTACTTACTCACTCACTCTCAGGGGACTCAGGGCACTAGCCAGGGCATTGACATTACGGCCTTATCCAGAGCGACTTATGTTTTTATCTCATTATACATCTGAGCAGTTGAAAGTTAAGGGATTTGGCTCAAGGGCTCAAAAGTGGAAACTTGGTGGCAGGGGGTTTGAACCTAAGACCTTTCCTTCAGTAGTCCGAACCGTTAACTACTGAGCTTTTCCTGGACACAAGCACTCCCTGTCTCACGCACACACTATGGGGAATTTGGACACACAAATCAACCTACTCTGAATGTCTTTGGACTGTGTGAGTAAACCAGATCACCCAGAGGGAACCCACCAAGCACAGGGAGAACATGCAATCTCTACACACACAGACACGCATTACTCATATAGTCCTCATGTAAAAAATCAGGAAAGAATTAACCACTACTTTGCTATGATAGTCAATTATAAAAGTTTTTCTTTTTTTTTATTATGGGTTTAGAGGCAATCATGACAAGTAATTTCATCTGCTGAAATTTTTTAAATGAGCAACATGAAGAAACAAACATTCGAAAAGATTCATAAGATAATAGGGTTTAAGCTTGGATTTCACAAGACCATTCTTATAATTTCTCTTCACAACAAGTAAATTCAAGATCCGTAATTAGCCCTCAGCCGCAGCATGAGAGTTTATTGAGTGTGGAAGTTTAATTACTATGATTGGTGTACTAGCTATGAAGTCTGAAACACCTTTCTGAAGAAGAGCTCATTAAAGAGCCATGTTCAGCCAGTTCAAAGTTTTCAGCCTCTCTCCCATTTTGTCAGGAGGGCACTCAAGTGTGACTGAATTTACACAAGACTACACAACCTTCTCAACAATTCCTCTTGCTTTATCTTTCAGCTTTCATCACTTAGTCCGCCTCGGTTATTGAGAAGAATGCTCGCCAGGCAATTAGTCAACCAATTAAAAACTCATTGTACTTTCTCCTTCACTCTTTCCATCTCCCTTCTGTTTGGGCAGCCTGCTATCATCTCCCTGTCTCTGCTCCCTGGCTCGGTTGGTATAATCTTGTCTTGATCATCCATGCGTTCTTTCTGTTCACATCATTTCTTATGGTTACTCTTTTGTTCTGACTCTGCGACAGCCTCCAGACATGTGGCACAGCACACACCATCACACAGAATGTTTATCAGATGGAAAACACTCACACTGTCTGATTTCCATGCTGATGTCAATACTAAGTCCCCAGGTGTTAACAGCGAATTGTAAACAAGACATTTTTTTGTCCCCAGGTGTGCATATGTGTCTAGAGTATTCCGGTCTTTTCCTTATCTTCTTTTTTCAGTCTTCTCAGAGTTGTTTTTTCGAATGACATTCCTTTTTTCATTCCTCATCTGATTATAACCTTCATCGTAATGTGACTACATTCACCAAAAGATCTGCTAGATTTAAAAAGAGTAGAAAGAAGCATTTTTGGCTCAGCACAAAGTAATTATCTCCCAGTTACAATATAATGGAAAAAATAACACGTATAAATATAATATAGAAATTAATAATAGAATCTTTTATATACCTGCAGGCAGGTCCCCATCTTTAGGAAACAGGTAATCACAAAGTCTTTGTAACAGCTCGTATAATATATAAGCTTCATGAAGAATATATCTGATATTGTCTGTCAGAGTTAAAGCGTCATCAATCCCAGACGCCGTCTGTCACCCAGAACTCTTTCTTCACTTTTTTTTATTCCACATTCTCTTTTTACTTTTGCTTCCTCCTGTTTCCACTTATGCTTTAGCTTATATTCCAGTTTCCTCTACATAAGACTAAAACCTGCTGGAAAAGCAGGCACAGGAGGCAAATAAAGGAAAGAGGCTAGTTCAAAAAGATCTCTTTCATCTTGCATTTACAATTCAGATAATACACAGAAGAACTGAAGAGCCAAGTATGCACTAGTGAGCTGAATAAAATGGGGACAACACGTTATGTGAATTATGAATCTCATTTGTTGGATAATCACTGTTTGTTTCACTAATACCGCCTGATGGCAGAGTATCCAAGTAGGGCCAAGTATGGCTTTGGTTTGTTCACCTCGGGGGACGGTCTTTTCTGGTTTTTGTATAGAACCCTACAAAAGAGGGCTTGGATTTTAAAAAGGATTGAAGTTAAATTAAAGTTAAAGTAGAATCCATAATAGAGCTAACAATTATATTTAAAAAAATCACAGAGGAATCAAAGATTATGCTCCTTTAATTTCTTCCCTTTGCACCATATAAAATTAAGTAATAATATAGGAATTCATATGAAGTTTTTTGTCACATACCTGTACAGACTTATGAACATTCGAATTATGGATTTCCGCAGATACAAACAAGCCGCGGTTTTACGAACATTCGTAGATTCCAACAAATCACGGAAGTAGCTCGGATGCATTGTACAAAAAATACACTGCAGTGCACCAGATACCAATATTTACAATTATATACAATATTTTTAGGATGTAAGTAAATGTATAAAATGCCCAAAGTCCGGCATACTGTATGTGTGTGCATGTGGGAGAAATGAGTCAGCCTTACCGCTTTCAATAAACCAGTCCAGGAGCACGATGATAGCTGTCCTGTTAAGCTGTCCCAAAGATATACGATTCTAATTTTGGAAAATCCACAACAAAACAGAGTTCACAGTGCAATATAGGGGAAAACCAATCTGAGACAAGATGGTGTCCGCAGTAAAACACCATGTAGTGTTGTCCCTCCCTCCCAAGTTAAATTTCAGATCAGATCGCAGGGTCAGGCATGATAGACCGCCCCTGGAGCTGATAGGGTTAAGGGCCCTGCTCAAGGGCCAAACAATGGCAACCTCTTGAAGCTGGGACTCAAACCACCAATCTTCCGGTCAGTGCCTTAACCCTATGAGTTACCACTCCCCGACTTGTGCATGTTAAAGGACAATGTTGGTATTAGATAGATTTTACAAATAAATAAAGTTATAATGTTTGATTAAATAGTGTGACTAATGACAATGGAATGACATTGAACGAAGAAAGCATTGTTTGCTTACCAGTGGACCACAAGGCAACGTGCTGTCCATGATAGTGCATGTGTTCGTATGAGTACGATAGTGCGAGTATGACAAAAAAATTCAAATACAAGACAAAGGCAACTTACTGAAAAATCTTATTTTTAAAGTAGACAAAGGGGTAAAAAGTGTCCGACATCTGTTCTGTGAAACTGGGACATGATGCAGTTTGGTCTCTGTGCAAACACCATTACAGTAGAGTCATTTGGGAGCTAAGATGCAACTCACAGTAATATTTCCAAAAGAAAATGAAACAGAGATGCAATATTACAACACTAAGAGATGCATAACGTGAGATACATGCACTGTGTGAGAAAAGGGATTGTGTCCGTCCCATGTCTGATCGAAATTCTAAACCCTGTTAGAAACCTAGGGGACTATGGATGTAGTTAGATGTTGTGTGAATGAATGTCAATCTGCATAAATGTTTCAATTTCTTGTTTTCAGTTTGTTTGGATCATTCATTCAAAGTTATCTCATCAGCATTTTATCCAAGTCATTTTAAGTTGTTCCAGTATTACGATGGTCATCCAACGCTAGGGTTCCTGCAGGGTTGAGTAACCTGCAAATAGGATAAAAATGTTGCTGGAGCATGCAGAAATAAGCCACAGATGGTGCATACATCAGTGTCATTTACTGTAGGTTTGCATGTACAAGTAGAATTTGTGTTGGCCCATATGAAAATGGAGGCGGCGCGTTGGCTTAGTGGTTAACACTGTAGCCTTGCACATCTGAGTTTGATTCCCACCTGGGGGTCTGTGTGCATGAGGTTTGCATGTGCTTGGTGGGTTTCCTTTGGGTACTCCAGGGTTCCTTCCACAGTCCAAAGACATGCAGATTAGGCTAATTGCTCTTCCCAATTTGCTTGTAGTATGTGTACAAAGACATTCTTGGGAATGTAATGAGATAATATGCACAAGGGGTACAGATGGAGCTGGAGCTTTTTAAAATTGGATTGGATAGAAAATGTGAAGGCACATGGTCATGTGTTTGAGATCAGAGCGTGCCTATAAGCATAGGCATGGATTCAGATGATACAGGGTGGATGAAAAGATTAATTGATAAGGTAAAGCAGGTTGGGATGGGAATGGGTTTGGGGTACTTAGGGATTGGGGTATAAATATACATGTTCATGGATATGGAAATTTCTTTAGGAGTCTAAGAAGGAGGGGTCGGGATCTCGGCATGATGGAATTTTGTTTGGTGTAGCTTTTTAGTTCGCTCTATTCATTCACATTAGTGTATTGTTGTTCTGTTGCATTGTGTCCAATTAGTTACTGTACTTAAAAAAAAAAAAAAAAAAAAGGATATGAAAAAAGATAAATTTCTAGCTTTACCCCAGATCTCTGGCCCAGTGCGGAAACAGGGCAGCAAGCAGATGGTTGTGCCACTGTATTTTATGTCATGGCTCCTTGGAGACACTGTACCTGACAGAGTACTTAACCCAGCATGTGTTCTCATACGGCGCTAGAGCCGCACTGTCCTCTTTCTCCTTACCTATCTAAACTCCCCTCTTCTACTTCTACTTCTCTTCTGTACTGATGGTGTGTTTTTCTGTATCCTCTCTTTTTCTTCTTCCTTTCACAGCTTGATGGCTTCTAGGAGGTACTACTTTGAGGTTTTACACAAGCAGGATGACAAGGGCTCAGACCATGTGGAGGTTGGGGTGAGTTCATCCATGCGAGACTGTCATAAGTATATTTTTGCTTTAAAACAGCTAATCCGGACCTGGATTGATAAAAAAAACAATACTTTAAAGGCTAATCCGTATGTACTGTAGGCACAGGGAATTATATATCACTAGCCAGGGCTCCAGGGACGGGTAGATTCCATATCCAGGGTGTTAGCTTTTAATTTGTAGGTTCAACAGCCAGAAGGAAACCCTTCTCGTTATTGACTTTCATTGGGTATGAAGGCTGTGTTTGAACATGGTTCAGAGCGGTGTGTCTCACCTTGATGTTGTATTAAGGTACTCATTCTGAATCCCAGCTTCTGCTGCACAATACATATCAGCCAAAAACAGCCAGCTTTTGTAGAAGTGTAATCAGGAGGTGTTCAGATGGCAAAATAGGGTATTTTCATGTTTTTTCTTTTTTTTTCTTACTTTTACTAAAAAAACATAGTATAGAAACTTACGAAATAAGTAAAAAAATAAATATCCTATAATAAATGTATATAATTATTGTCTTTTATTTTTCCATTGGAACATTTTTGATATTGTGGCGTAGGCGGGGCGGTGGTGTTCTCTATGTGTTCACCCTGTTGAGGAAGGTTGTTTGGGCTGAGGGCTTCGGCCATGTTTATGTGTGGAGTGTGTGTGACCTGTTGAATGTGCTACGGTTTATGCTAAGGCAAAATTAGATGTGGTTCTTGTGTGAATGTGCTGCTCCTGCTCATGCTATACATGCTGTGTGCAAAATAAAGTACTCCCAGCCATTGCATTGGGCAGCAATTAAGCTCACTCGTCTCTCCAACATCCTTTCCGTAAAAAAGGATAAACGGTAAAACGCTTCAATATTAAAACTATGTGGCCACATCACATCCGAAGTTTCATCCGGGTGAAAACAAGTCCTGAGGTGACACATTTGCTCCTTTTTTGAGTACACCACAAAACCAACACTGTTGTAGTATAAAATTTTATCTGCAGTTAGACAATTTATTACTTTGAAAAATGGTCTGCAAACTTTCTTTAAACAAAAGTCAAGAATATTTTTCATCGGTCTTGTTCAAAAGGGATTGTTAAACAAGCCCTAAACTGATAGTTAGATTTTTTTTCACTTACAGTTCTCTAATTTATATCCATAATTGTTAATTCTGTAAAGCTGCATTATGGTACTTTCCATTGTTTAAAGCCCTGTACAAAATTAAATCTAATTAAATTGCGTGGCACGGTGGTGAAATGGTTAGCACTGTCGCCTTGCACCACCGGGGTGCGATTCCCGCCCCGTGTCTGTGTGCATGGAGTTCTCCCTGTGCTTGGTAATCTGTGCCAGTCCAAAAGACATGCAGATTATACTGATTGACGTTCGCAAATTGCCCGTAGTGTAATAAGTGAGTGTTTAAGTGTGTGTATGTGTCCTGTGATGAATTGGCACCCTGTCCAGGGTGTGCACCGCCTCATGCCCTAGGTCTCCTGGGATAGGCTCCGGGATCCCCTCTACGCTGTACACAGGATTGAGTGTTATAGACAATGAGAGAGAGAGAGATGACAATGACAATGAATTGCATTTAATTTGGTGGCACAGTCACAAACTGGTTTGCACCTCTGAGGGTGAGGGTTCGATTTCTGCCTCAAGGTTCGATTTCTGCGTGCATGTTCTCCCAGTGCTTGGCGGGTCTCCTGCGGGTACTCCGGTTTCCTCTAAAAGTCCAAAGACATGCAAATTAGTCTATAGTGTTTCCAAAATGCCTGTAGTGTGTATGCTTGTGTGCCCTGATATGGTTTGGCACTGCATCCAGAATGCACCCTGCCTAGTGCCCCAGGTCCACTGGGATAGGCTCCAGGCCTCCTGCGACTCTGTACAGGATACGCAGTATACAGTAGAGAATGAGTAAGTGAGAATGCGAATGAATTTAATTGAATTGAATCGAAAGCTGTAGATGCTAGCGTACTGTACATGTATGTGCAACTAGAAGCATGAAAAAACAAGCTGCTTTGCATAAGCAGGTGACAGAAAAACCTTTTAGACTCAGAAGATGCAGATATGTGACAAAACACTGACAAAACCTAGCAAAGCTGTTATATATATTAGCTCTGCTTCTAGCACAACATGCTTTTTAATTAACAACTTGAGGACAAAACACATCTCACGTTAGGATTTTCACAAATGTAATTTGCTACATGATCATATGTTTTTGTTTTTCTTCATATCCATACACTTAGCTAGTCATATTTCCCCACATTTCTTATGTGATGTTAGCTATCACTGTTTAGCCTAGTTAGGTTTACAGGTAACCTGGCAATGGGAAGCACCTTTGAACTTTTACTGCATAAAGTATTTATGATTCCCATAGAACACTATGCTACATCACTAAAGTAATCTTGTGCATTTTAATCTTTTATTTTCCATCACAGGCAGTGAAATAACCGGGCTGAATGGTTTACGACCCTCTCAGCTTCCTCGGTTTTTATCCTATAATAACATACTTTTGTTGTCTCCTTTTTTTCACTCCTTTTTTTTTCTGTGCTCTTTCTTTGTGTGTCTCCGTTCATTTTTTGTCTCACTTTGAAACCGCTTTATGTAAAGCAGAGCTTAAATCAGTGACAAGTTGCCGAATAGAGGCAATTTAAGTCCGAAGGAAACAAAAAATCGAATTCACCAGCAGGATTTTGATTTAGATCTAGAAAATGCAATGGTAATGGCTTGAGCTGAGTTTCTGCTTCTTGGCAGTAGAATACATACTTACCATGGACATATTCGTCGAAATGAGGCCTTATGAGTCCACCATGCATGCTTTGTAATAAATCTCGGTCCATAAAAGTGTTTATCGATACCGACGCTCACGGCAGCACTGCATATTTGATTTTAAATGGTATGATTACGATCAGCATAACAGCGTATTTATGTGCTTTTCTAAGTGAGTTTGACTGCAGCTCTGGAATGGAATGAGACCTGGAATGCAATAAACACATATAAAAAAGAGAGGAGAGGAAATGGAATTGTACCCATAAGACAAAAATAAGAGAGAACACTTTATACAAATGATGTGTACATAAAATATTCATGAAATCCAACATAAACACCTCATAACGTATTCATAAAAGTGGGAGCACATTATAGCGCGGCGAAATGGTTTCTAGAGTCCCATCATCATACTGTAGATGGGAATGGTTGTCTCCATTAAATGTAATGAAATCATAAGATAATAGCTCTTATACTATGCATATAGTGTAACACGTATTTGATTACAGCGATTCAGTAAAATTCAGTGTTTTTAATGACACTCAATTTTTTTTTAAATCATGACAATCAGCATAATATAAGAATAATTTATTATTTTATGCAATAAAGTACATTTCTATACAACAATCAGTATTTAGTGTCCTTTATTCTTCAAAAAGACGCCTGCAGTACCATGGTGTCAATCCATGCCTTCTCGATTGCTTTGCGATTTATTTGAGAATTCCCCAGTTTTAGGCATTTTTGTGCAAAAAACCACATGTTTGTTCCATCCATTAACTAAAATAGCTTATTCTAATTAGCACACATCTTCATCCAAATTGGTTTGACCTAATTCGTGATATTATCTGTTTTGTGCACAGGGAGAACTATAATACGTGGCATACAGTGTGCTCTCTACAGCTCTACCACTGTGTGGAAAAGTTTTCTTTTCAAATCAAAGTAAAAAAAAAAATGCCAGGCACATTCAAATCTAACCTTGCTTAAGCCTGTAGAATTTTCCATTAAAATTTCTTCCAAGTGATGCAACATAAAAGTCCACATTAATGCCATGCTTATTCCTGAACCAAGGCCAGATTAGTAAAACATGCTATGACATTGTGACTTACAAGCTTTTCCTTCAGACAGCTGTTTAGTAACTAATGGAACGAGCGGGCAAAAAAAAAAAAAGAATGTCTTTTTCAGCATTTTTGCTTTATTCTGTAGGTTTGAAAAAGGAGACAGATAAGCACATAACCGAAGGATAAAAATTCAAAGGACAGGAGGGTGTGTAACGGTTGAAGTGATCAGCCTTCCTCCTGCTGTTCATGTTTCCCCAGGTACCCATCAGGTTGAAAAGAGCTCATCTGTATACACACGGCTCACTTAAGCACTCTCCAAAAATCTTTCTTTGATGAATTATTAATCATAAAGTAAAACACTGCCTGGGCTCTTCTCCCTGAGTGTTTCTCAAACACAGTACAAGTGTGAGAGCATTAAGGGAAGCCTGTAGTGAATTAGTTACAGTAAGTGACCTCAGACTTCAATTTCAAGGGCTTTGCAAGTCCAAGAGTGAGTTCCTTTTTTTATATATATAAAATAAAGTAGCTCATATTACTGTTATTGCTAATATTATATCTCCATTGAGGCTGTGTCAGTTAAATCGGACAACTTCTCATAGGCTTCCCAGGAGCTCAGAGAAACTCAGCTTATTTGCTTCCCAGAGAGAATAAACACAACCACGAATGATGCTCACACCACGACTATCGGACCCGGGCTCTCGGAACGAATTAATTCACCATCGGTGGTAGGGAAGGAAAAATAATAATAAAACGAAGGCTGTGGCACACACACCTCAGAGTTCAGAGGAAAAAGCAAAGCTGAAAGATGAAGCATTTTTGCTTTAGTTCTGTTTTGTCTCCATTTAAAATTATCGATGGCATGTAGGAGCAGGTTCAAAGACGGGAGACGTGTGGCATGAATAAATTCATAGATATTCACTGTCAGAGGAGAATTTTAAGCCTTCCTTCACAAGTAAGATAATCATCAGGGGCTTTACTCACACGCTGTCTCTTGCCAAAAAAAAAAAAAAAATTAAATAGAGAGAGTCCTTAATTAGGCATGGTGAACAAGGGAAATCATTTATTCATCAAAGTCCTGAATTAGTGGCGGAGCATATGAATGTATTTTACTTTTTTTCCATGTCATCCCCAACAGTACTTACTGAATACTTAGTGAAAATGTATGTTTCTTATTCCATGTAGGTTTTTCTTTGATTTTTTTTTCTTGATGTTTGTCAGAGTTGCTGTAGATCATGGTTGGTCCATACGGTTGGTCTATACAGTTTAATAATTCATCCGGAATATATTAAGCCATTAAGACAATTGCAGGTGTTCAACGTAATAGTGGTACCGGAATAAAGACAGAGAGAGAGACAGAGAGAAAGAAAGTTGAGAATGATGAAATGAGACTGTGGCTGATGCAATGCGTGCAGATAGAAGAAAGCTCACATGCTGTGCAGTCAAGGGATTGGCACATTTGTAGGCTTGTCAAGACCAGCGTTGCTATTTGTCCGATTTCATTTGAAACAGTCAAGATTAATATAAGTAATCTTAAAGCTTTTCTCCTCCCTTTCCATCTATACACTACCTCTATATAATCTTGATGTCTTACATCTTTATTCATAACACCATTATGATTGCTTTAAAGTTTAAAAACCTTTATTTACCATTATGTTTATTTTTTTCATAAATCCATCATCGGATCCAGTCTCACATTCCACACTCTTGTAACTTCATACTCAGATTACACACACACAAATTTTCTCCCTAAATTTATGTCCACTTCCCACCAACAGCTACCTCCCATGTGCTACATCTTTCTGATCTGCCACTCTCTTACCCATAGGGGAAGTGTAACACACTTTGAGGAGGACTTTGCATGAGCTCACAGATACCAACAATTGGTCTCTTTGCCTTTGAGAGTGGCATTGCCAGGAACTCACGATTGCCGGATGATAGTGGATAAGGCACTTTACTCCACTACTTAACTATTATTTAACTTTTTACTATTTAACTACTATTTACTATTTAGCCAGGAATTTAAATCCTACTGTACATTACACAACTACATAAGTTCCTGGATGCTAGTTCTGGTTAATGCATAATATACACACACCCACACGCACACATGAATTTAAACCACATAAATGCATAATAAAGTTGCATTATTTATAAATTGCAAAAAGCATTTACTGTACATACACACGATGTACACAAAAGTTACAGGATTGAGCCTAAACAGCTCTGTGGCCATAAGAAAACCACTTGTTAGTTAATTTGAAAAAGGATTCAATTTGCTAGGGACAAAGATTGATCAGGTCTAAGTTCAGCAACATACTGTCTTATGACCAGGTTATCAAATCAGTGCATTGTTTTCTTCCCTGATTGCCCGGGTATATTTCAGGACTTTAAGAGTGCTTCTGGGAGCAAAAAGGAATCATTTTTACACATGCACCATAATCAAATCTAAAGCCGGTTGAACAAAATCATAGAGTGTGCAACTTTTTTGGGCTGAGCATTGCCGAGTTAACGTTGTGCAGCACCGTGTTAACTCATCAACTGTCAGACTAATGTACATTTATCCACTTCTTTTTCAATAGTATCATTATATCACATCCATTACGATACACTTAAGGTAGCATAATGCTAATAGAAATGTTCAAGACATTTGTCTGAGTAAGAGAGTGTGTCTGTTTCTGCGTGTATGTGAAGGCTACAGCTTGCAGCAGTGTAATTAGAGTTTTTTGTTCTGGTAAATGACCTGTCTCGTGCAATCACAGCGAGGCTAAGAAGATGTGATGTAGTAATTGCACAGCCTCTTTAGAAGAATTGCAGCCTGTCTATCTAACAGCTATTTTAAAGTGGCAGAGCCATCTCTGAACACCTCATAGAACTAAAGCAATGATGGACCCAGGCATTTCTGTCTCCTCATCAGCTCCTCATCTCTTACTTTTCTTTTCTCTTTCAGTGGAGGCCCTTTTTGCCTGGCTTGAAGTATGATGTCATTGACTCAGCCTACATCTCACTGTATACTGGTAATTGTGCTTTCTTTTTTTTTTATGTAGTCATGTGTTAATGTGAAGATCTAAATGGCTGTAAATGGTATAAAATATTGCACCATGAAATTTATACTACACATGATTCCTTCTCATAAAATGCAGTACTTAGTAGCAGGAAATATATAATGTCACTCTTTGTCATTGAAATACACTTATGTATTAATAAGTTTGTTGGTTAATGCCATGATTATGCAACGGGAAAGCATTTAAAGGCTTTATAACACTCAAAAACTATTTTATAGCTTTATTTTAAAACATAAGTGATATAAATACAGTGGTCACACAGGTAGCAAAAAAATCTGTATTAACCATGGGATTTTAGGATTAAAAGGAGGGAAAAAAAGCTTACCAGCAAGCAGACAGCCCACCAGCTCTGACAAGTTGGAATTATGTGTCATTATTATTGTGTGACTTGATAGTGATAAAAAGACATACTATGGATGTAGTAGCATGGCGTTGAGATGCTTTTCATCAACATAAACCAGGACTGGGAAAACGTGGTCAGGGTAATGCTGGCAGAAAACCTGTTCCGGTCTACAGTAGGTGTGAGACTGGTGCAGAGGTTCAACAGGGCAATTGCTGAGTTTATATGGACCCTAATATTTCACTAATAATTGCCAAATCTGAATAAAAATGCAGATCGGAACGAAATTTTTAATTTGAGGGGTCGACCTCAAATTCCCAAAGGGTTTCATTAGCCATGTAAACCCTTGATCAGATACAGTAGTACCTCATTTGACGGAATAAATAAATTCTTTCCGCGCATGTTTAAGTCACCTAATTTTACTCCCATGTGGCACAATGTGTTTCCAGGAAGGAACTAAGCTTCTATTCCTAATTAGTAATCTCAGTGTGAACGACTCTCCCCTACTAGGCTTTGCTTTGGACTTTTATCTACTGAATCTTTTGCTGAGGAAGGGTGGACTAACCAGCTCCCCATTTTAGTATGTGCGAGACTAAATGAGACTGAATGTTTTTTAACCAGTCATAACACTAAAGATGGGGTACCTAGCCTCACCTCAAAGTTGGAGAAAAGTCTTCTTCTATATTTATATTTCCTGCAGATTAAACACTTTACAGCGTGCAGAAGCACTCTACTAAAAAGTTATATTCTGATTAAATGATTACCTCACATGCTCAAAGCATTTAAAGGCGCATCTCATCAGTTAAACAGTCATGTAAACACTTAAGTTGGAATCTATAATCAAAATGATTTCAGTAGGATTAAGGAAATATTATCCATGTAATCATACATAATGACCCAAAACATCCTGCCAAAGCTGCACTGGAGTGGTTAAAGACCAAGAACCTGAATGCGTTAGAGTATCTCAGTCAAATGGCATTCATTTTGTAGCAAGCACCAGCACATCAAATCTGACAGATTTTACCCTTTTTTCCCAAGAGGAATAGGATAGGCAGAAATATCAGGTTCCAGTTATGTAAAGCTCTTAGAGACATATATACTGTACTAAAATATCTTTTTTGATGTTGGTTAAAAAAAAGGAGGGGGGCGACTACATGTATTGACCCGAAGGGTGTATATTCTTTCAGGGCACACTATATTTGTCTGAAATTCATTCATACATGCAACTACTGTACCAAATACAAATGATCACATTTTTAGTGTTATTAACTCATAGTCAAACTCTATTACAGTATTACATAGTTATATATTATATATATTATATAGTCAAACTATTATAGTCAAAGTCAAACCCTATTATGTGCACAACAGCAAGACAAATGCTAATATACTTTCTGGATCAGTTTTTCCCACCATAAAACGTTGCATGGTCTCAAAGTTCAAAGTCAGGAATTAAATCCCCACTTGTTGAATGATCGATACTTTGCCGATTTGAACGCAAACCTCAACACTGCGGAAATGCTCAGAATCTTTCTGCTCAGAAATAAGCATTTTAATTTAAACGACGACGAGACTAACGATGGCATGGCTTGACTCTTTAATTTCTTTGCACTTGCAATCACCTGCAACGGTAACCAGACACTTGGGTTGTTGTCATGTCTCTCCACTTTCTCTTATCTGCATTCGCACATGTTCGCACCTGCAGTCCCTCACATTAGCCTCCATTGGCAAGGGAAGGGACATTCATTCACATAGGCTTTTACCACGAAGCCATAAGAGCGTCTGCCCACGTTCGAGCTTTTGCTTCATTTATGAATTTTCAGGCTTAAGCGTTTTTTCCTTTTAATCCTTGCTATAGTTAACAAGCCGAGGGAGAGAGGGACGTGCATTAGAGAGCGCAGCCTGGCCACCCCCGCTCGCTCGGAGAATACAGTGCAAAGTGTAATACGCTGTCCCAATCATTAATCACCCAGACTGCTCTGTCAGAGAGGAACACAGAAAGAACCTGCACACATTTAAACGCACACACTTGCACAAACTTGCAGCCAATCGATGCTACTAATTAAAGTGTGTTTTCACCACTGGCCAGTTGAGCAGACCCTTCTGAGAGTTCACATAACACTGGGAGATGAAACATAATGAGTGGAGAAGACACACACACACACACACACACACATGCTCGCCTCACTCAAACAACTGAGTGTGTCCATACTGTATATGTGAGAGCAGTTAATATGCTCAGAGTGAGACATACTGCTACTCTATTATGTAGTACTGTCTGGGTTCAGCTGTCAAACCCTCACGGCAATGTCTTGGGCTCTTCCTCTGTCTCTTTATCTGCTTTATTTACGATTCCAGTGCACAGAAGAAACACACACACACACATGCTGCTAATCAATACAACTAATTAAAGTGTGTCGTCATTACTGGGCCGTCAGACAGACACTTGTGAGATTTCACGTAGTGTTAGCAGACAAAGAGTAATACATTGAGAACACACACTCCTACTGAGCACAAAGTAAAGTATAGGTACTTATGGTATAAGGCCTCATAGACATTCTAATTCACTTATTTAACATACGAGTACATTGCGGGGGATATGCGCTAGTAACATAGCAAAGTGTAACAAAGGCGTCAAAATGAGAATGCAAATAATAGAAAAGAAATACAAAACAATCAAACAAAATAATAATGTAATCTTTAGCAACTATTAAATTTTTTTAATTATTTTTTACAATCGGATTAAAATCATCCAGATTAGATAAGATCCAAGCACTGGTGCCAAGTAAGGTGTATCTGCACTTTACTTGAGTATTGTCTGTATGTAATACCTTTTACTTCTACTCGCTACATTTTTTGATAAAATACCTGTATTTTTACTCCATACATTTTAAACAGAGACTCGTTGCTAAGGTGAACGTCACACAAGTCCATAGATTATTATTATTTTTATTTTTTTTTATAAATAAAAGTGTTCACGCCGTCATACACACCATATCCTGTGGGAAGGACAAGAATGAAAAATAACCCCACTAAACCTAGATTACAGAAAAGGCTGGCAGGTCATTGAAAATCACAGACTGGTTAGTGCACCAACGCGATTAATGGTTTCCTGGGCAACATCTATGGTCATTACATCTCACATTTATGCAAATTTTTACACTGCACGAATATTTCTATTTAAACTCGATATCAATTTCTACACCAGTTTCCATATTTTCCATATTTTTATAGCCAAATTGCCTATATTTTGTACAGCTAAGTTTTTAAAATATATATATTTTTTATATTTTGTGTTCTATTTTTTTCTGCAGCCAAGTTTTTATATATTTTGATCTTATTCTATTACACAATTTATTTCTATTGATAATCTTGATTTTAAGGTCACGAGCAGTCGTATAAGCATTTCACTGCATATTGTACTGTGTTTGATTGTGTATGTGACGAATAAAAATTTAATTTAATTAGAATTTAAACAGATCCCGTCCACTTGGTCTCTATGCTTTGGATTATTCTGGCTCATTTTCAGTCGTCTCAAACAAGCTTATAACCTTATATGCCTGTCCGTGTTTAATTGCATAGACTAACTTACTTGCATTGTACAGGGTAGCAATAGTAGCAAATGGTGAGTTTAACTAAAGTCATGAAAAACAACAATGCCGTCATTTGTTTAATTAATATCAAATCTAGTTGCTATCAACAAGTCATGGCATCATGTCCAGGGCCTCCTCACACACCACATTAGCTTCAGTAACTTAATAATCTGTTATAATTCATTCATATAATTTTTCATCTCCCTTTGTAAAAAAAAAAAAAAAAAAAAAAAAAAAGGGGGGGGGGGGGGGAGCACATTTCTCTATGTTGATTATTTTTAATTTAAAACACACTGTATCACCAACCTGACCAGCACTGAGTTTTTAGAAGCAGAAGTTTTGAATTTTTAACAAAGTTAAAAAATTATTTATTTTTAGCTCCCAAAAAGCCACAGCTCTCTTGAAGTTAAACTACAAGCCCTGCCCTAGAGTGGCTACTTGCGTCTCTCTAAGGTCGTCTCTTCATGATCCATAAAACTTCAGAATTCTAGCTGTAAAATCCATTGTCTAATAATATATGCAGTGTTCACTCGTCTCTGTCCACTAAACCGACCAGTCAAATAATTAATATAACTTGTAATAAAAAACTTAAATAAATTGAACTTAAAACATTTTATCTATTGTAAAGTAAATCATCTGACCACAACCAATGAACTGTACATTTATTTATTCATTATTAATTACATATTTACTTTTACTTGAGTATTGAGTTTGCTTACTTTTGCCGCCTCTGGATCTCAAAGCATTTAATCATAATGTAACTTTTGCCCCAAAACAAAGTGCTTCTGCTCACCCCCTGCCCACTGTGAAGTGTTTACTCTCGGTTGTCTGTACTGCTTTATTCTGTATACAGGGTTGCGAGAGAATCTAGAATCTATCCCAGAGGACTTAGGGCACTAGGTGGGGTACGCCAATCCATCGCAGGGCACACACACACACACACACACACACTCACACCCTCATTCACACACTTTAGGAACGCCAATTAGCCTAATCTGTAATCTTTGCACTGTGGGAGAAAACTGGAGGACCTGAAGGAAACCCACCAAGCACGGGGAGAACATGCACACTCCGTGCACACAGATCCCGATGCATGGATGGAACCCGTAACCTGGAATGCAAGGCATCAGTTCTGTGAAGTGTTTAATCATGTCTGAAGTATAATAAATGGAAAAGAAAAAAATATTAATATTTACCAATTAAATGGATTAACCAAAGGTTACCATCCCTCCCATTCCCACTACAATACATTCTTATTATGCTGTATCTAGTCAACAAATTTAAAAAATTTTTATTCATATTTGGCTGTTATTTCTATTATTAGTGCAAGATTAGGTTCACATACTGTTAGATATCCCATTGCAAATCCATTGCAAATAAATTGAATTAGTGTCTGAATCGTGTGTACTATTTATATTTTTATTTCAAGTCAGGCCGCAGTTGCAGGTGAACTGCTTTACTGTAAAAAATAAATGACAGGCAAAATGTGAAGCCGAGACGATTTCAAAAACAGACAGAAGGTCAGAGCAAACAGACAATACTGAGCAAAATCCAGATAATCAGATACAACGAACAGGATTTGGGATGTCAGGTAAGATACACTAAGCAGTACTTCATGTTGAAGTGGTGTTTGGCGTGTGTCAGTGCACACAGTTTATACTGTATATACTGCACAATAGTGGAGTGTTGACTGAGTCCAGGGTAATAAACTGGATGGCTGGTTTGTGGTGGCCCTGACTGTAGACCATGGAGCAGTCTGGGAACTGAAGTTGGACTCTGATTCCAGCGTTGACATGAGACACAGCTATTATTTTAAAGTAGTAGGTCAGAATTGCACCCAGCTGATACGTTCATCTGTTTTTGGCAAGACTCTGTCCCTCACACACTGTGCAGGTGTACACTACATGCAGTTTCAGACTTATCTCTAAATATGACCATAGACAAAAACCCCAGCATCACATGTGGCAAAACCAGGTTCATCATCATACAGTTACAGTGTCTTGTGTCTTTCTATGGGGAAAGGAGGCCTTGCCAGTCTGTTCATTTTTATATGATCCCGTGTATAAATGTGGTAAATTGATCACATAGAATGCTTGTCTCACATAGAATCATCAACTCCTTTATTTTTCTTTTTTCCTTCCTTGCTTTTCTAAAAAAAAAATAATAATAAAATCATCACTGTCATTATCTCATATTGCAAGCCTCATGTACATGGTTGTTTGAAATAATTTAATATTCAGATAAATAAATAAACAAACAAATGAAATTGACTTTATTATTCATGCACTCCACTAGTGCTGACAGTTGATTATCCCACATGACTTCCGAATCTGGTCATTTATTTCAAATGTATTTCTAAAAAAATGACAAATGGGTAAGAGACTAATAAATTTGTTTATTGCATCTCAGTATTTCTTATTTTTATGAGGTTGCTGAATATGCAGCATTTCCAAATTCTGTTCCATATTCCACTTATGAATTTGACTGCTCCTTTAACTCCAGTTCTCCGTTTCACCCGAAAATATTATCACATTCATACATACCGTCTCCGTTTTTTTTCAAAGAATGTACACTTACCTACAGCACTAGAGTCTATAGTTCTGGACGTTTTCTAGCGAGTGCAGCATTGTGTTTTGCCTTTTTTGCACTTCTTGCCTGAGCTGATCTCAGTGACCTACTCTGTCATCCCTCATCCACCGAGCTGCTGCTCATGTGTGTGAAGTTAACTCCATGACCCTTTTCCCACTTTCCTCTCTCATTCTCTCTCACCTCAGATGAGTCCAGCCTGAAGATGAACAGTGTGAAACACATCCCTCAGACCTTGGCCAGCCACATACGCACTCTGCAGGAGGTCCACGGTTCACACACACATGCTGCAGACATGCTCAGACCAGACCCACGCGACACATTCTACAAGAGTGAGTATATCAATCACATGATGTACTATAATTTCCAATATTCATATACTGCTGATCTTGCTAGTTATTTTCAGGACTTTTTTTTTGTGCAATAGACTCTACACCCAGCTGAAACATAGCAGCGCAATGTAGAATCCATACTTGTCATGGGATTAAAGCAGTGTTGCTGGAGGAACTTTAGTTCGTTGCTCTGTATACATAATTAACTATTGGGAAAAATCCACAGGACAGTGTGTGCGACTTGTGGAGATTAGACAAAATCAGCCACAACACCAACAACAAAGCCAGGTGAATTAAACAACATTGATTGTCAATTATATACCAGTAAATTGGTGAAACGATCATGGGCACCCAAGGCACCTTTATGTCTGCGGGGATCAAAGGCTAGCCTGTCTGGTCGGATCCCACAGAAAAGCCAATAAACCACAAATTGTTGAAAAACGTCACGATACCCAGTGCAACACAGCCTGCTGCGAATGGGACAAACAAGTCTGATCCATGGAGGCCTCACCGTCCTGGTGCCAGACACCACAGCACACTCCGGGGCCAGAACTGCCCTAGCGGCACAAGTGGAACTCCAACAACATCGGGCTTAATGTTTTAGATTTTAACTTTATGGCTGATCGGTGTATTTCATAACCTTATTTCTGGAAGTTTTGAAAACCTTATCAGGTTTGAAAACTGGGGTATTTTAAGGAATTTATGTATTTCTCACCTTCTGATTCAATATACTCCTGAAATGGAGGCATGCATCCTTTAGATTGATTGCATACAAAACAATCATGGATTTTCACTGTCTGCATCACAGCAAGTACTACAAAGACATCTTTCAGTTCTTAAATGGAGCAAAATCATTAAATATTTCAGGATTTGTGGTTCACTTAAGAATTCTGTTGCCTATTTTTTGAGTAGAGTGATTCTGTGGTAAGTATAGTCATTTACTGGAGCTTAGGTCTTGTGTATCTGTGAGGTGGGCTCCTGTGTTCAGCACTAGACAACACGGTAACAATACATTCTGGACAGTGTGCTAAGTAGCCACTCAAGTAGTCTGTGGTTATCAGGCTTCAGTGAAGAAAGGAAGGACCATCCCTCCATCAACAAGGACCGAAGCTGAACTCCCCCGGCAATTTCAGTAAATCTTTTCCTTAGTGACTTGATCACAATCTGTTCCAGCACAAAACTGCCTTTGTGTTTTGTGCTGCGGTGAGGGCACAATGCAACCCCTAGTGTATCCCATGTATCTTCTTTTGGTTTTATTCTTGCTGCTGCAACACAATTATGGCACTCACCTTTATCTTCCTAGAGGGCTCGGCAGCCATATCTGCTGTTAGCTTTATTCCTCAATGTGGCCATGAAACACTAGAGGAAGGTGATGAATACGCGGCAGCATTTGAATAGCTTGCTTTGCCACAGTTATGGCAGAACTCTCTTTGCAGATGTTCAAGTCGGGGCATTTTGGCAGTTGGAATACAAAACTGCACACACAAGCTGCAAATGTTTGGACTTTCTAAAACTGTACCTGCCAGCTTAGAACAATAGACCATATGCCTATCTTAGAAATAGAGGCAATAAGGGCCAAATTAGTAATAAGTAAAATATTACCTACCATCGTTTGTCACCACTACCCTCATCACACTCATTCACAACTCTGCTGGTTTTAACAACAACAACATGTAGATTTGCTAGAGGTCAATGGATTACAACACCGTACTTAGCACATTGTTTTGTCCAAGCCTTTAAATAATAAATGCTTATAACTGCGCTGAATTATTATTATAATAATAATAATAATAATCAGTCCTTTTTGCACTAATTGTCATTAAATGGCAAACCTTGTTAAATTACTGTAGACTGATATAGACTGAAGTGCTTAAATAATTGTATGAGTTGTATTACTAATGAGACACAAACAAAATGTGGGTACTTATACTACAAGGTGTGTTGAAGTCGAACTACACTAGGACTTGTGATGAAATTTTTTCGTGAAAAAAGGAAACTGACATTTTCAGATGAGCGCCTTATCCTTTGAAAATCAATGGAGGACTTGTTAAAGAGACGTATCTTGTACATACCTACATATTTTGTTATGCTTTGTTTACACTTTTCAGCCCCGCTGTTCCTGCACAAATATTTATTCTCATTGTTGTCAAGCAAAAAACCTTTCCTGCTGACAGGCTGCAAACTTTTAATTTTTATTTCGATCTTGTCAGTTCTGTTTCACGTGCATTAAGGGGGCGATTTAGATTGTTATGACTGCATGTGTGCATACTAACATTAGCATGGCTGATGCTGATTTATTTATTTATTCTGTTCTGTAGAATATGCACAGCGTTTGTCTGTCTGACTACATACTAATGCAGGCTCGGCTGTGTGCTCGGTGCGTGCCGAATAATAATTTGCTTTTAATTTAACAGGTTTGTGGTTGTATTAAATCATGTTCGGACTGAATGACTAATGGGGGAGAGCGATTTCAATTTAACCCTAATGTACTGTTCACTATGGCTTATTCACAAATTTCTCATTGACTCAGACTTTTATAGTCTCCAGTTTTATAGCAGTACTGTTTTGCTAGGCCCTTATCACAGATATAGATGGGAAAGCATGGACTGACATCAAAACGTGAAGCTTTCCTGAGTTGGTCTCCAGTTTCATCATGGTTTTGCAAATGCACTTGGCAATACTGTTTTTACAAGAACTGTTCCAGAACAGCTGACCTTCATGTCTTAAAATAACGACTGGCTGTTGTGGTTGTTCTTACTTAATTACCCAATGCTATATGTGTTATTTCCTAGTTTTAGGAAAAGTCCTGTATTCTTCTAGAATGTAGAAAATAAATCCAACCTTGTGTCTAAACTTGGACTGGTTCTGTATATTAATAAATATATATGTGTATATATAAATTTTGCATGAACCACTCTAATTAATGCAGCGGTTGCAGTAGATAAAAAAGGCCACCAGAGATTCAAACGAGGCAGGTTGATGTGAGAGCGAGCACAAGTCTATTAAAATCCATATCAGCAAGCAGATTTGCAATTAGAAAACAGGCTGAGGTCAAATTGAGCAAACAACCAGAACAGCACAGGAAAACCAGATCAGAAACTGAGAACTTAAAAACAGGTCAAACCACCAGGTAAATCAGTGAATACAACTCGTAAGTGCAAAGAAAACTGTTCGAACCTTACAGGAAATGAATATGCAGTCTAAATAGACAGAACCGAACACTACTAAACAGGAAACATGCGACCTAGTCCTCAGGTCAGTGTGATAGTCATAAAGTCTCCAAAGGGATCTGGAGCTCCTTATTTCTGTCTTGCAGTACACCAGTGATGCATTCTGCAGATCGGTCAGGACACTGTTGGGTTTCTGTGTGTTGAGTATCATGACTCTGTGTTTATCGACTGGTGAGCAGGGTGATGGGAAAGGGGAAGGGTGTGAGCCCCCTGCTGGCAAACAATACACACCTCTTCACAGTAACACTAAGATATATAAAAAAGATACTACTACATATAAAACCACAAATTATTAAAGTATCGACTTTTATTTGAGCCATTAACTTATGTCTCATGCAGCTTCAAAACACAAGCAGGGAAAAAAAAACAGCGGTTTTAATCTAAAATTAAATAATTACATAAAAAGGTGCTCTGTTTAAATCTCATTATTGAGCCTCTTTTATAAATGTATCTTTTCTGAACTGAAGGATTAGTACATTCTGATACGTACAATGTGTAATTTTTTTTAAGTCTTCATTTTTTTAATCTAATCCTTTTTTTTCCTTAAAAATTTTTTTATTTTTTTTTTTGCTACTATGTACAAATGTTATAGTACAAACAAAATTGGTGAAATTAGACAGTGACTGAAAGCATCCTGTTTCTAAACCAGTCGTTTCAGCATGTGGATTTCGCCTCTTTTACACTCGGGTTATAATATCCTTTAGCGAGAAAGGAATTTTTTAAAGAAGTCTTCGTATGATTTATGAAATTGTCATACAACATCAAAAAGAGTAGCTATTTAAATGTGAGTGATAAATCAGATGTAGCAGTGTAGACTTTCCCACACACTAGTCCCATATTTGCATGTCATAAGTATATATTTACATAAATTACACTGTTGTTGTAATAGTGGGGTAAGAAAAGAAAAAAACGAAAGAAAGCGCAATCCAAAACGAAAAAGAGAAAAAGTAATACAGTTCAGCAAACTAAAAGTGCTTCGGCATGGGATGTATTTGCAGGAAACAAAAGTATGCTTTAATTTCCAGAAAGCTGCTTTTAGAAACACTATCATCTCTGGTATGCAAATCCAAATAATACTCAATTGAAGGACTAATGAGCTGATAAAAATCCACGTCTAAGCATTATGTTTCACATTTACAAACTACATGTTGACATTAAACCCAATGATTTACACTTAAGTGTGCGATTCCTGCATGCACAAATGTAATTAGCAGTGAAATTCCCGAACCTAGCAACTGGATTCAGGGCATCCTTAGTCCCAAGTCTGGATAAAAATAGAAATCTTGCATCAAAAAGGGTATCCGGAGTAAAACCTTTGCCATGTCAGATGTGCTGATTGGATGTTCCGTTTATGAGCAGCCAAAAGAACAGCAACAAAAAATGTATACTCTACTTACAATATAATTGATTATACTGATACTGAGGTGTGGCTCTTTCCTGGCACCAGTACGTTGGCAGTGCATACAATTTGTGCTGTGGATTGCTGGGTGGGGCCTTCATGGATTGGGCATGGTTGTCCCGTGCATCCCATTGGTGCATATCAGAAGTGATAGCTTTTGTTCCACAAAGGCATAAGTAAGCCTCAGGTGCCCATGATCCTTTTACCAGTTTGCTGGTGCATAGCTGGTGATAAGGGTGTTTCAGTCCACCTGGCAGTGGTGTTAATGTTAGGTCTGATTGGTTTATATACAGTGTTGGGTATTTGTTTTATATATATTTTTAAATGTGTTTTGGCCCCAATTAGAAATATCGGTTTGACAGAATGGTGGCTTAGAGGTTCGAATTTTGCCTTACACCTTAAATGTTTAAATGTCTTTGTTTGCATGCTTTCTCTGTGTCTCAGCCCGAAGACATGCAGATTAGGCTAATTGGCGTTCCCACATTGCTCATAGTGTGTGAATGGCTGTACAACGGATTGCCACCCGCCTCATACCCTAAGTCTTATTGGATAGGCTCCAGGCCCCCCGCAATCCTGTATACAGCATAAAGCGGTATACATGATGATGATAGTGATGGTGATGATGGTGATGGTGATGGTCATACCAGTTCAAATGTTACTCTTTTCTGAAGACAGCAGCAATTCATTTTTTTGCTCTATATAATAGTCATGCATTAATTATGTATGTGGCTATGCATTTTATGATAATGAAATCAAAAACTGCTTAGAATTGTATATTTAGCATTATATTTTAATGAATTAAATCAAATGTATATTATCTCCTCTTAGTCCCTATGATGGCTCCGTCCAGGCTGGAGAAGGTGCTCCCGTCTTGTGTTTACTCTCCTACCTATGTCGTGAGAGATTTCCCCATCGCACGCTACCAGGGCCTGCAGTTCGTGAGTAGCACTGTAACACTCTATATAAGCTGCATTTATTTGATATGTATTTGCTGATGCTCACACTCTGGGGAGAAACAAAAAAAAAATCTGATTTCCAGACAGTGTTACAGTCAGCAAACATCGCCTCCCGTTGGACATAACTGATCATTACAATTAATTTCTATGTTGTTTTTTATGTTTTAATCCTTTTAGGTGTACCTGTCCTACGTCTATCCGAATGATTTCACCAGACTCACTCATATGGAAAGAGAGAACAAATGCTTCTACAGGGAATCTCCAGTATACCTGGAAAAGTATGGCTTACCAGTTAACAGAGTATTTATTACCTCATATTACATCATTTTTACTGCAGATTTTGCATTTATGAATGACATAATGAGTGATGTTATAATGCTTCACCTTGTACTCCGAACAGGTTTGGCTTCTATAAATACATGAAGATGGATGAAGATAGTGATGACAAGCCTATTTTCTTTCCAAATCCTGATGGTGTGTTGTGACATGCTGCAAAACAGTTTTAAGAGAGAATTTAACAGTTGGCTTCTTCTGGTATAGGTTAATCACAGCATTGTCAGAGATGAGGATGTCACAGCTGTGTTTGTGATAATTTGTGCTTTAAAAAAAAAACAGCATGTGTGATTGTGCGTAAGTGTGTTAGCAGGATGGCAGAATGGTAGTAATAATGCTACATTAAGAGTTGAGAAACTTTTTGGATCTTTAATTGTCAAAATAATTATTTTTCATTAGATTTCCTTGAAGAAGAAGAGGGTGTAGATCTAGAGGAAGATTTGGTCATCTCTAATCATCATCCAGTCAGGAGAACAAGCAACACAAGCATGTCTGATCAGCTCTCAAGTTCTTCATTTAGCACCATCTCTACTAAGACCCAAACAGCCAGAGACTCAAGAGATCACATTGTAACCCGAGAGCACCTGTACTCACATTTCAAAGCCAAGAGAACCAAAAGGAGGATTAAAGGAGAAGACCAAGCCTACCATAAACACGCTCAAGAGGAAGAGCAACAGAGAGGAATGGGTAAAGAGAGGCACCTAAGGCACATTATAGAGGCAGACCGTGGGACTTTGACAGACCACAGAGAAAGTACGGAAGAAGGAGACGTTGGCATGATGCAGATTCATGGACGGCGTTCTTTAAAGTGGCTTCCACCAAGCAGCGTACAGCAAAGCAACAAGATCACGCCTTTAAGGCTGTCCAAAACATTCAAGGATTCTCAGCGTTCCTCGCTATATTCGTTGGCGAGTCACCTTCTGAGCAACAGGGCACATCCTGGCTCTCCAGAGAAAGAAGTTAGGTCAAGCAAAATCGACCTCACTAAACCTCATTCACCAAAAAGTTCACCCAAGCCGCCAATGGAGATCTTTCCTGGGGTCTTTTTGTATCAAACTGCAAGCGGGAAAAAGCTTGTGGATTTCAGTTCAAGGTGGAAATTCACAAAAAGGCATGACTCCTGGCCGAAGTTAGACCATAAATCACCCACACAGCAACTGAAGCGCAGCTCTCTACTCTCACCTACTGTATACGGAGTGAATGATTTTCCATCACCCTTCATAACAGACCTGCCACCATCAAGCTCAGACTTTACAGGGACAAATTCGTCTAACAGAAGACGACCCGTGGAGATCGGGGCCACCACAGCTTCCGAGATGGTGGAGGAGTCGCAGCAGCCGGAGGTCGCTAAGATTAAAGACAGCGCCACCTCTGAATACAGCTACGAAGATGAAGAGGCACGACCCGGCTGGACTGAGGAGGCGATCAACTGGCAACGTACATTCAGCGTAAATCCGGTGGATTTTGAGCTGCTCAGGTCGGACTGGAATGACCTCCGGTGCAACGTGTCTGGAAACCTGCAGCTGGCCGAGAGTGAGGCGCAGGAGGTAATCGTGCAGTACGTAGAACGGATAAACAAGTTTAATGGAGGGTAAGTGTACCTTTTGGTGCATTTCTGTCGTGTTTAGCAGTCCAAAAATAGTCTAGGGTTAGGGTTAGAACTGTTTAGATCTTTACTGTTAGTTTTGTTTGCACTTTTAACCAGGTTGTGTGTTACTTCTGTCTCTGATACAACAGCGATCTCTTTTAGCAGTGTGTCCATGCAGCATTATTGTAATGAGAGACACAATCATACTCTCAACACCTTTACATATTAAAAAGTGTGCCTGCTGTTAGTGCTGAGTCATCAGGTTTACATGTACGCTTATTTCTCCTTTTTTCTTATTCATCTCTTTCTTATTTCTCTCTATGCCTTTTTTCTTTTGTTCATTTTTTTCCTGACAATTTCAGACTAGTTCACTTACTCTTACTCACTCACTCATCTTCTATACCGCTTTATCCTGTATTTAGGGTCGCGGGAACCTGGCGCCTAGCCCAGGAGGCTTAGGGCACAAGGCAGGGTACACCCTGGGCAGGGTGCCAATCCATCGCAAGGCACACACACACACACACTTACACACACTACGGTCAATTTGGGAACGCCAATTAGCCTAATCTGCATATCTTTGGAAAATGGGAAGTCATAGGTGCAATGTACCTAAATATAACTTTAAGTAATAGCTACTAATGTAGGCCAATATCTCACTTTTTTTTTGGCTATCTACAAATTGAGACACTTTTCCTTAATGCACTGATGTGTATTAATTTATTTAAAACATTAATTCAGATTTATACCATTTTGTATGGATAGATATAATAATAATAATAATGATAATAATTATAATTGCACTCTACTATAATTCGTTCCTGTGCCCATGCAACACGAATTAAACATGCTGTTATTTATTTCTATACACTGAATTCTAGTTGTCCTCTCTCTCTCTCTCTCTCTCTGTCTCTTTCTTTCTCTCTCAGCATATACTTCCTCCGCCGCATCGTGAATGTCGAGAAACGCAGAGATCCGGCACGAGGAAGCCGTTATTTAGTGGAGCTGGAGCTGTTGGAGGCGGGGGAAAGAGTGGTACGCCTGTCTGAGTACATCTACTTCCTTCACCAGCGCAGCCGCCATGAAGAAATTATAGAGAGCAGGGAAGTCACCACTCCTTCTGCCCCTGCCGTGCCCTCTAAAATACCAACCACCAGCAGCAGCTCCAGTGGACCGTCTCGGGCATCCACGTCCTGGAGAGGTCACTGGCCAAAGCCGCTACTCTGTCAGCCTATCATGCTACAGTGGAGGCATGACGTCATGGTGCATATTGTGGTTCCAGGTACTGAAGCCCGACATATATAGCTTTGTGTCCCTAGAATAGTTAACTACATCTTGCACAAATTTTTCGCCATACAAGCTCAATTAATTAACGTGAGAATTACTGTTTTTATTTCAGTTACCTGGCAACAGCATACATGCCATTATTTTTAGTCAAACTGCGCTTTGTCTTACTTTGTCAAAATTTGTCAGCACCACACAGTTGATGCTTTTATTCCCCTATAAAGTTGAATCCAGGTCAGTTTACCCCTCCGGTCATGTTCTCTGATGACAAACCAGGTTATCATCCCATGCCGTCCCACAATCCCTTGCACATTTTTGTTACTTACCAATGAAAGGCTATAAAATATTTGCGGACAAATTTGCATTCAGTGTGAGTTTAATAAAAGATGTTTGAAATGCCAGTCTTGTAGATCTGTTCCTGGTATATGAGTCTCTCCCCATCAGCACTGACCCATGACCAGAGAATTAGATCAGGCATGATAAAATTTATAATGATCTAGCCCGGAGCAAAATTAGCTGAGAGGCTATTACACTTAACTTACTGTATTGCTTTTTTGTGAAAGTTTAGATTAGGTTTCATTTTCCCAGCAGTGCGTTTTGGTTTGCATAATGCTGTGCCAATGATGTCTAATGACTATTCGTATAAGGGTGTTTTTGAAAGTTTAGGATTACTTTATTACAACGATGTTGGGATAACATACAGTATATTGGGACAACATTGAATAAATGACGTAAACACAGCGTTGCAAATACTGTATAACATCATTGCAACAAAATATCAACATTAATTTATACCTTTTATTATTTTATTTTAACTAAAATACATCCAGACATGCTCACACTGCTAATGCTGGCTGTTGTTACAAGTGGTCATCTAATGCTAATAATGGTCTACCATGCTAATAGTGGTCTACCATGCTTATTAACCTAGTTAACCCAGTGTAAGTATGTATCCAATTATGTAAAAATTAAAGCACTTTTTGTAAGTCGCTCTGGATAAGAGCATCTGCCAAATGCCTAAATGTAAATGTAATGGCGGAAATTAATGTTGCAAGAACATTGGGACAACCAAAGAGTGTCCATCTGCGCCTATGGATACTACAAGGGTTTAACTGATTGAATGATTGAATTTTTCGATAAAACTTGAAGTCCCACCTCTATGGTTGGGAGTTTGATTCTCACCTTGGGTCTGTGTTTGGGGAGTTTGCATGTTCTATACGTACTTGGTGGGTTTCCCCTGCGTCCAAAGACATACATATTAGGCTAAATCTATTATGCTAAAAAAATTGCCCTGTGTGTGTGTGCCCTGCAATTGATTGGCACCTTGTCCAGGGGGTACCCCACTTTGTGCCCAGAGTCGCCCCCACGACCCTGTAACAGATGAATGAATTAATGAAATGTTAGTATTGTTACTTTTATAAACATATTCATTTATCATTGTTGTTATCCAAAACACAATAATACATTTGTAGCTCTTAACACTTACTCTTTTGTCTCGGACAGTGAAGAACCAGGCACGGTGGGTTCAGCAGTTTATCTCCGATATGGAACTCCTACATCGAGAGACCAAGGATGAGAACTTCAACATCATCATTGTGGACTTTGAGAGTGAGGACATGGATGTGGAGCAGGCCTTAAGGGAGAGCACAGTGCCCAGGTAACATCCTGCTCGCTCTTACCTACTTACACCAACATGGGTGTCGCAGGTCCATTTAACCAGCTCATGATGGACAAACACCCTACATTTTTATGCTGGTGTGTATGCTTGCAGGATCTTTCCTGGTGTTAAACTCTATTTTCATCTTGTTCAGGTATGAATATCTAAGGCGTGAAGGAAACTTTGAGAGATCTTCTGGACTACAGATGGGGGTGGACACGATAGCTGTAAGAACAAATCCAAACAGACTCAACTTCCTTATTTAATTTATATAAAATCACTGTTTAGGTTTGAGGAAGTTACATTTCTGTGTGCTTTTCAGGACAGCCACAGTATTGTTTTCTTGTGTGATCTGCACATTCACTTCCCGCTGAGCATCCTGGAGAGTATCAGGAAGCACTGTGTGGAGAGCAGACTTGCCTTCGCCCCTATTGTCATGAGGCTAGACTGCGGGAGCTCACCTCTGGAGCCACACGGTATCTATTCACTGGAGTGTAAAATTACTGAAATATACCGTATTCTCAGAGAAAAAGAAATGACATGTGGTTTGTTTAGGTGACCAATCAACACAGAGTGGTGAGAGAAATTAATGGTGTTGAGAATTTAGAAGATGTTTCAGTTCAACTACAGTATTACATTTTAAAATTAGCATTATATTGGCCTTGTGTAAATTATTTTTAAATATTGCACTATTCTTCTATAAATACAGGGTGATTAACTTAAAAGAGGCCCTAAATATTCTTTAATAACTCTCGCTAGGACTAAGCAATCTGAATGAAACAACATACAATGTGCTCCTTGGTATATAGAGGATTGAAAACACCAGGATGCCCCAGAGTCGGTAGGCACCAGACAGCCGTTTTTGACCTTCTCGTCAGGATGGTGTTATAGAGTCATTAGCATCATCCCTTTATATTGCGAACCTATTGGGTCACCAATTTGTTTAAGTGACGTCAGAGCAAATTTAAGAAGAAATATGGTGTTCCTGACATACTGCCAAAGAGTGTTATTCAGAGAGTGGTACTGAAACTGAAACGACTGGATTATTGATCCCTTCTAATAGAGGAGGCCATCCGAAAATGTCACGGTGACTGTCACTGTCATTCAAGAGCTCAATGCAATGATATAAAGATAAGAGTCAGATACCGTCACTGGTTTCAGTACATTCAGGAACATGGAGCACCACATTGAAATGTAACTAGCAGATTCATATGGTTCAGATTGCTTCATCATTGTCACAGTTATTACAGAATATTCAGAACCTCTTTCAAAGGGAATCGCCCTGTATTATTAGCTTAATGCAAATACATTTGGTCTTGAAATAGACAGCTAGTAAAACTTAACTATAAATATTATTTAGTTAATAATTTATATATATATAGATACCACTGCAAAATAATCAGTTTCTCATGTTTTTTTTTTCTTACAGGTGCATGTAATGGTGAGATAACTATTGTTTTGTAGATTGTATATTTTAAAAAAATGACAATATCACAACACATCAAAATAACCCAAGATCATTCAGTATTTGAGCAGTAAGAACTAAAAAAAAAAACCAAAATGCAAATAATTTGAACAAAAAATAATACCTTGTCTAAATAACATTAAGAAATCAGTAATTGGTGAAATAATAACCCTGATTTGCAATTACAGCTTTTATGCATTTTGGCCCTCTCTCCATCAGTTTTTATTTTTTTCTGGAGTAAATTGCAGTGGTTTCTTTTTTTTCCAAAGATTGATCTATAATTGCTTAATTATATTTATCTATCTATAATTATATCTATTAATTGCTTAATTATAGCTATCTATCTATCTATCTACAGGTATCTATCTATCTTTCTATCTAGATAGATAGATAGATAGATAGATAGATAGATAGATAGATAGATAGAATTAAGCAATATCACAAAATCAAGATTATTAGTACAAGAGCATAAGCTCAAGTATGATATTGCTTTTACACAACAGTTTTGCAAACACCATTTAATTAATCAATGATTTCGGTCCAACACACATCCTTGCAGAACTGGTGAAACAAGCGTTGAGCTGGTGACTGACAAAGTGTTTAAGATAACAATGTTATTGTATGTGGTTTAATTAAGGTTGGTTTTGATGGTAGGTTTTGGCAGGCAGTAGCTCTTCCCTCTTTCCACTACTGCACTGACCTTCTTTAATTTATGCTGGCGACAGTTAGCGTAATCAATTGTTACAACACCTGTGACGAGGAGTGATATAGTTACTGTCCCTGCACTGTGATGCTCTATATTAACACTTGTGGAAAGCCTATAATCCAATCAGATTACTCGGTCAGAAGTAAATGTTGGATAATTAATCTTTTAGCAGCACGTGTATCTTGAATCTCATTAATAAATATAGGCTTGAACATAAGAGTTTGCTAGCATATTAACATATCAGTTAGCCTTAATTAGTTTTCAGAACAGACTACTCTACTGTTTCTGATCTACAGCAAAAAATTTAAATAAATAAATTCAAATAGTAATTAAAACTTCTACATGCTGTTCCGTCTGTGGGGTTAGAGGCAACGTCATTTACTGAAGAAGGTAATATATTATGTATTTAAACTGACTACGCGTCAGGAAGTCATTTCTGCTCACTTTAAATGTAAATTTGACCGGTTCCAGCTCCTGAACATCAGCAATCTGTATTTTAGCTCTCTGACAGCAGCAATGACATCTCAGCACTGGTTTGAAGCCTCTTAGAGAATTAGGGTGTAAAGAAGTCTCTTCATGTAGCCAATCCAAGGTTCAGCCTACAGTACATTCAAAAAAGGCTTTTCTATTGTGGCCTGAATAAATAACCTAGAGCATATTAATGATGTGTTTTACTTTTCTTAATAAAAGATATGTCAGTGTTATGGTAATCTGCTATAAAGAAGGGGGAATTTATTCCCATCTCTTGTCATTCCCTCCATTTACAGGCTACTGGGAGGTCAATGGCTTCGGCCTGTTTGGGATTTATAAATCGGATTTTGACAAAATTGGGGGCATGAACACTGAGGAGTTCAAGGACCGATGGGGAGGAGAGGACTGGGAGTTCTTGGATAGGTAAAATACATTTTTTATTCTTTTAAAGTGCAAATTTAAGCCTGTATAAGACATGTTTCAAATTATTTAAACCTGTAACCTGAAAGGCTAGGGATTTTAACAGTAAGTCTTCTAACTCTCATCAGCTAATCTGACCTTAACTTTCTCTTCAGAGAAAAAAAAAAACTTTTCCAGTAACTTTCGACAGAGACTCAACAGAGAAGTATGACAGCAGAAAGACATGTCTTATATAGAATGTAAATGTCATACCGATATAAAATATTTGCATAACACAGCTATGACAATGTAATGTAATAAATGATTTGTATTTTGACTTTAAACATATTTTATCAAGAAAGAAATTTGCAGAAAACAATAAAAAGAGCCTAGAATTGTGTAGGTATTCAAACTTACACTTGTTTAAGTCATAGTGCTTTATAGTGCATAGTGTATTATATATATTTTTTTTACATTTTATAGTAATTTTCTAAGATTTATCCTGAATACTTTAATTAATACTAAAGGAAACGTTATAAACACAAAAAAGCTACATACAGTATTATATTTGATATATAAAATATTTACAGGTAGTATTATAGTAATAGTATACTAAGTATAGTCTTATGTATCCTTTTTTGATTCTTTTAAAATATATATTTTTACTTTATAGCATTAAATTTATTTTACCTTATTCTAATAAAGTATCCAGTGAATATTTATATAATCATGGACAGAAAAAATGTTGTGCATACAAATTTCTTACAAAATTCATTTTTGTCAAATAAATGTTAAAGTTTTTTATTTTTAAAAAATTTTTTAATTTACACAACAGTTTCAAAACCCTGCTTCCGTTGCACCTAGTTAAAGCATTCTGATAGCTTTCTCTGCTAGCATTGGCTAAATAGGACATGGTGAAGTGCAGACAAAGTGCACAATAAGAATGTTTCCCTTACCAGAACAAGTCAGTTGGACATAAACACAAGGCAGCCCTTAAGCCATGTCTGTGTCTTAACGTAACAAGGCAATTAAAATTATCAATTAAATTTTGTGTTTTCATAACAATATTAAAAATAATAACTTCTGTAAGTGTTTATTATGAAACATTCCTTTTTTCCATAAGTATATTTATGTAATATCACGCTTCATATACTTTGGCAGAATTTTCTCTAAAATGCGTGGCCCTTTGAATATTATCTTATGCATACGAAAGAGTATTGTGGCCACCATAAAATAAAATAAAATAAAAAACATTACTTTTAAGTGTGTGTTCTGCCTTTTTTCTACTAATTCTGACCTAATTCTCAGAAGGAAGAAAGGGAGAATTCTAAGGGGGAAGGGGGAAAAAAGTCAGAATTCTGTGATTAAATTCAAAATTCTTAGGGCAAAAAAAAAGCAGAATCCAAGTATGTTTTTTATGATTGTGCTAATCTTCTTTTTATATCCAAAACTTATATTATCTCAACCATTAAATCTTCCTCTTCATTACATCATGCTGTTATTCCCTAACTCACTCAGGTTCACTTATTTAGTACCCTAAAGATTCTCCACAAGGTGGAGCTGTATAGAACTTCTTTAGTCACACTGTGACCTGTACTTCTGTCTTTTGTAAATAAACTTTTCACTTTTCATGTTCTTGAGTTGTCTGGATTGTCTGCAAATCTACTACAAAAGATCTACAGTGATTTTCTCCAACTGTGCCTGCTGTTTTATCTTAGAGTTCTGCAGAATGGTTTGGAGGTTGAGAGACTGAGACTTCGGAACTTTTACCACTACTACCACTCCAAACGGGGCATGTGGAATACTCCTATAAAGAAACCGAGTCAAGGCTAGCCAGCTGGGACACTGTGGTTGCCTGGGTTGAATCAGATGGGGCAGGTTTGAGCCCTTCGGGCTTTCCAGAAGCTGCCTGAAGAGATCCAAAGCACAGTCTGTTGGCCTTAAACACACTGGGTCAGTTAACACAGATGGTGGAATCGTGACTGTCGTGGCATGGATGAATTTACAACAGTTACATGCCATGCATTTTTAGAGTTACAGAGAATAACTATAAAAAGTGGCAAACATATAGTAGAAGCACATAACAGAACTTAGTCAAGCTCTGGACATTATGAACACTATTTGTTTTTTTTGGAGGAGTGAACGTGCTCAGGTAATATGATGTTAATATGATGTTTCCATTAATAGGTTGATGTGTTCACAAATTATTTGGAGAAAATGGTGCTTACTAACAAACAGAGACTGTATTTTATCTTCAGAAATGGTGTCAACAAAAATGGGGTCCAGTTTATTATACTGGATCTTCTCTTTAGCCCCCCCCCCCCCCCCCCCCCCCCCCCCGTATTCTGTCATCCCTCAAAATGTGTGACTGAATTTAACTAGGACACAAATAATGTTTGTACCGTATACAGGTGCCAAATTACTGAGCTGCTGCCCTTTATTAGTTTGAAATATGTTATTACTTTCGATTTTGGATTATGTATGAAAAGAAAAACAAACACATTGGTCACTGATGCCATGTTTAAAGGATAATTTCTGTGAAATTGTATGTGGAGTATGTAAAGGATGTCAATTTTTTTCCTATTCTTTTATTTTCTTATTTTTAAGAATAAATGGAGGAGTAACTGGATATGTTTGGTGTAATACCACATCTTTCCACAAGAGAGCGAAAACAATGCGAATGCAATGATTATTTATTTATTTATTTATTATTTATATAGTATTTATTTAGCCAGGTAATATTATGTCGAAGCAGAGTAATGAAAGTAAATGAAAAAGGTATGGGGAAAATGTAAAATAAATCATTTGAAGCTAAGGTATTGTACATTTATATTTTTAGGGCGCATTTTTTCCACAAGTATTATGACTCATAATGTAAACCCACCACCAAAATTTAGTTGTCTTGTTGAGGGACAATAAAATGTCAAAACATTTAATACCTCCCATAGAAATATGAAAATGAAACACTCAAGATTTAAGATTGAAGATTCAAATAACTTTTTTAATCCCAGGGGGAAATTGCTAAACATAGTATGACAGAAAGTGTATATTCACATGTGATCAGCCATGTACAGTTTAAAATTAAAATTATGTTCAGCTTGTCCAATTAATACAAAAGTGTATTTTTATAAAACTGTATTAATGCAGAGTCATTACAGCATCAGCAGATGGTTTGGAGTGTAAACTCTTTTTGCAGTCTGTTAATTTCTTTTTCTGTGATTTTCTAATGCTTTGGTACATGTTAGTTTAAGAAATTGTCTTAAACTCGAATGAAACTTCAGCAGAATGCTAAATTAAGTCCACATTTTTGATGCTTGAACAAGGCCAAACCTTTAATTCTTTCCCTATAGGTTTGAATAGAATTTTTCTTCATATATACTGTACATTCAATTGATCTGGATTATGATACATTTTGCCTAATCAGTCTTTGCATAAAAATGGGTCAGTCGAAATTTGCTGAAACACTACAGGAAAAGAACAACATTCAACCAGATGGACTGAAGGTAAGTTTGTACAGTATGGAGCAAGGAACTCGAGGCACAAGGCTGGATGGGTTTCAGGAACACTGGTCTCTCTCCGCCAACACACACACACACACACACACACACACAAACACACCCTCACACACTCAATCAATCATGTTCTACAATACATGTCTTTAATCTTTGGGTGAAACCGGCGTACCTGGAACAAAAACCACAAAGCATGGGGAGCAACCTTCACAAACACAGATCAGAGGTGAGATTCACACCCCTAATCTTGGAGTGTGCACCCCACCCTCACTCCGGTGTCTCATATATCAGGTGATCATGTGACACTTGATGTGGTTTTGGCCACACTCTTATTCCTTATTTCTGGGGTTATGCATACTACCTGGAAATGTAGTATAGTTTTTTTTAAGGTTTTATACAAAAGGTGTATGTTTAATGACATTAATCAAATAACATAATTGGATTGTATGGTGATGTAAATACATTAGTTTGTCTAATGCAGAGACAGGTTACCCTTCTTGCTTGTTTTTGTGTTGATTGGCTGAGAGAGAACATTAAGCTAATTGGCTCAGAGAGAGAGAGAGAGGGGGGGAGTACATTAAGCTGATTCGCTGAGAGAGAGAGGGTGCTGAACTGAGTGACTGAGCGCGAGCACTGAGCTGATTGGCTGTGAGAGATGGAGCACTGAGCTGATTGGCTGAGAGAGAGCACTGAGCTGATTGGCTGAGAGAGAGCCCCAGTAGACTTCCAGTCAACAAACTTTTCAGCTGTTGCTTCAGTACACTTTTTCTGAAATACAGAGCGGTGCAGTGACAGTGCGTGCTCCAGCTGTAGCAGGGAAAGCAGATGGATACACGTTAACGCTGACGTTAATACACGAGTAATACTGCTGTTTAAGGACTAACGGGAACGTCTGTCGATCAGCTGAACCGGGATGGCCGCCCTAAGCAGTGTTAACCTGAAGACTTTGGAGGACTTGACGTTGGATTCGGGATACGGCGCGGGAGACTCGTACCACTCTCTCAGCCTCTCCTCCTCCAAGTCCACCTCTCAGCTCACGTCCGCTGCTTACCGGGCAAACCGATGCCGCCGCTCCGCCTCCACCAACAGCCGCAACGACAGCTGGGACTCAGTGAACACAGTGCCAGAAGACCCGGAGGATATCTTCTCCAGATGCCCGCGATTGCCGGAGCTCGAAGAGTTCCCCTGGACGGACGACGAGGTGGAGCTCGTGCTGCGTAAAGTCTCCGGAGCGCGCGAGCGCTCACCTTTCACGCGCGACACGGCGCGCGCGGTGTCCGCGCTGATGCGCCGGCCGCTGTTGCGCGTGGCGCGCGAGGCGCAAAGACTGAGCGTCCTGCGCTGCAGGTGCACGCGCTACGAGGTGCAGAGCGCCGCGCGGATCGTGCTGAGCTGGCCCCTCGCCGACGCGTGCGTCTCGGCCGCGGCGCGCGCCATGTCCCTGTACAGCATGAGCACAGGAGAGCTGCTGCGCAGGAGCAAGTCCTCGCGCTGCGGTCTCGTGCTGTCCGTGGGGCGCTTCTTCCGCTGGATGGTGGACACCCGGGTATCAGTGCGCGTCCATGAGCATGCAGCCATCTGTCTAGCCTCGTGCATGGAGACTGTCATGGAGGAAGTCGGTGCCAGGGTGCTGACAGCGTGTGACGCGGGGAGTTTCGGGTGTCCGGTGCCCGCAGACGCTCTGGAGGCTGCAGTGAACGGCGACCCCGAGCTCTACGGACTCCTGCAGAACTACGAGCATCTGATCTGCGGGAAAAACGCTAACGGTGAGAAGGAAATCAGTGCAGTGTTTAACCTTCAGGGCTTGTGTACATTGAGTGTTAGGGTTGTTGGTGATGCCTTACACATGACATTCATTTGTGGTAGTGCATGCAAATGAAGGCAGTATTTAAGATTTAAGTATCTTAAAGTTGCTGAAGTCATATTTGATGACTTGTTTCTTGTTGTTATTTTAGTTGGTAAACGTTTTATATATGTAAAAGTATGTTTGTTTATATTAAGTAGGTTAGGGGTTAGCACTGCTGCCTTGCTCCTCCAGGGTCTGGGTTCGATTCCTGCCTCTTGTCTCTATGCATGGATCTGGCATGTTCTCCCTGTGCATGGTGGGTTTCCTCCTGGTACTCTGGTTTCCTTCCACAGTACAAAGACATGCAGGTTAATTACAGGCTCAAATGGCCAGTAGAGTGTGAATGAGTTTGTGTAGGTGTGTGGATTGGCACCCAATCCAAAGTGTAGTCTCCAGGGATAGGCTTTAGGTTCCTTGAGACCCTGTACAATATAAAGTGGTGTAGACGGTGAGTGACTGAGGTTTTAACCTTTCGGGGCTTGTTTTATTGAGTGCGAAGGTTGTTGTTAAGGCTTTACACA